>NW_028277368.1:2400000-3016307 GCF_059751315.1 Micrasema longulum
TCACGAAGCACATTTTTACTGCTGCTACAGTCCAGAGTATGTGCTTCTTCCGCATACTATTTGCCAATTTTCTGTCGCTGTGCTTATTATTTTGAGACACGACCTTACATCATACGAGCTTATGTACAAATAAAATAAATATTTTATTTTATTAGGAACACAGGCAGATGTACAGGTTATAATACTTATTTATTTATTTATTTATTAATAAAACATATAAGACATGAATATCATGATATTATATTCCCAGGAGTTGTACGAGAAAACTCATTTGGGACGGTACATAAAAAAATAGTACATTTCTTGTAACAATACATAGTATACATTTAAACAATAAAAATTTAAACAAATTTTAACAATCTATGAACTTAATATTAAAAAAGGAAAGAAAACATTTAAACAATCTGTGAACTTAATATTAAAGAAGAAAATAAAAACATTCAAACAATCTGTGAACTTAATACTAAAAAAGAAAAGAAAAACATTTAAACATTCTGTGAAATTAATATTAAAAAAGAAAATAAAAACATTTAAACATTCTGTGAACTTAATATTAAAAAAAAAAAAGAAAAACATTTAAACCTAAAACCCAATATATAGACTATTCACAGAAACTGAGCTAAAAACTATCACTTTCAAAAAGATTCAAGAAATAGGTCTTCATTTCTGGTCTTTGAGATTTACCACTCGACATTTCATTTTTAAGGTCATCAGGCAGTTTATTAAATTGTATACGACCAATGTATTCCAGAGACCTTTTGCCGAACTTCGTGGAACAAAATTTAGAAATGTGAAGATTTTTTGCATGTCGTGTATTATAGTTGTGAATTTCATGATTAAATGTAAGTTTTAAATTTGTGTGAGCAGAAAAGTTTATGATGTTTGAAATAGTGTTAGTGATGTCATACAGTGCCATTACCTTGAAAGGAAGTATTTTTGTGTTACGATAAATATCCTTGACATGGGAATCCCATTTCAAACCAAGAATGCTTCTCAGAGCTCGGTTTTGAAGAACTTGAATCTCAGAAATCTGGTTTCATGGAAAAACAAATTTAGAATTCATAATGAGCCCCGCCATCCAATTAGATGCATTCTAATAATAGTTACTATATAAGACGACTATTTAAACAATATAAACAATGAATAATAAGTAATTAAAACAATATTCTCTATAACAAATGAAAAAACGGAAATACCTAATGAAACAACCGAATAATTTACATAACAAATAATAATATAGAAGGATTTAAAAAACACGAAAATAATAGAGAAGTGTTTAAGCTTACAGAAAAATTAAATTAGTATAAAAAATATACAGAGAGAATAATTACATTTATTGGAGGATTGGATGAAAACCTATAACTTAATTTAATTTTTTAT
Organism: Micrasema longulum; assembly: GCF_059751315.1. Lineage (NCBI taxonomy): Eukaryota > Metazoa > Arthropoda > Insecta > Trichoptera > Brachycentridae > Micrasema > Micrasema longulum. Next base: position 2,401,381 of record NW_028277368.1, read on the forward strand.
TAAAAGGAAATATTTGCGTTCTGATGATTTACCCAAATATTTAGAATTATGGGGCCATTTTCAATGAGTTGTAAATAACTCACCATTACAAAATCAAGTTCGGATAGAGTGGGGTTCGAACCTCGGACCTCTGAGCCGTGCGTCCGAAACCCTAGCCACAGGAAACACAATCTGATTATTCCTTAAAAATACAAATAATGTAAAGATTAAAAGGAGACATTGAAGGTCACTAAACGTTTTTTAAAAATCCTTGGTAATGATTTAAAATATACACCCATAAAATTAAAATATAAAAGTAACATAATAATAAAATAAAAAAGTGAGAATACTATAGCTCGTGTAATATAATAATGAATAAAGACGAATCAGGTAGAAATATTAATTACTTATATATATTGAATAAATTCCGATATGAAAATAGAAAATGCGAAAGTAAATAATATAACTTATGAAATATTAATAACAGTTTGATACAATATTATACGTGAGTTAGAGTTGTATCATGGGAAATAAAAAACTTAAGTATTATTTTTTATGGTCTTCTAGAAGGCCGAGGCCATGGTCCAGGGTATCCATGTTTTTTTAAAAATATAGAATAGGGGAGATTCTGGTTTCTTCCTAAGTTTGCATATACATGTATTAACTGTGAAACGTAGACAAAATTAAAGTTTCGGTAAAAATAATTGTGAGATTTTAAAATACACGATCTGACAAAATAAATATGAACACTGTTTGTCGTAATGTACTTATTGCAGATAAAGTGAACTAACTGATAAAATTGTCAAACTTTTTTATTCAAAGTTTTATCTCCGAGCTTTTAGCCTAATTTTTTTCACAAAACTGATTTAATTCACAAATAACTACATATGTGGAGAACATCAACCGTTATTTTTGTGAAGAGATTCATCTGAATTATTTCACATACTACACAACGCCTGAAAACTATTTAATATTTTTTGTAATTTGCCTTGGATCAGCTTTTTTTCTTTAATAAAATCAACGGTTGGAAGAATGGAAGAAATGTGATGTTCAAATATAGGCAAAATAGCGAATGGTACATAGTGTGTAATGAGCCCACTTAAACCAGTTTTCCATATTTCCAAATGGCACGATGCTCTCGAACAGTGGGGCGCGCTTCACTCGGGGGGCGTAGAGTAACCCACAGAGAACCTGCATATTAAAAATTATGCCATTTGTCCTATTGTCGGCAAAGAAGCACTGCGTGACCTTTTGCCATTTTCATCTACCTGTCTTTGTGAACGTGGTTTTTCAACTCTGTTGGGAAATAAATAAAACAATGACATAGACTACATGTTGAAAACGATCTCCGCCATGCACTGACTCATATGAAGCCAAGGACCTACCAATTAAAATGATGGGAGTGGATTATTGATCTGTTATTTGATTAAAAATAAATTCAAAAACATTTGGACATACTTAAAACATTGTTGAATTAAATAACTGGTAAAATAAGAAGTATAAAAGTTGCCTAGTAGGTGAATTGGTTAAGCCGGATGAATCTCACCCACATGATAAAGGTTTCAGCTCATTTACTTCACAAAAGTCAACAGATGGAAGAGTTAAGGAAATGCGGATGTTCAAACATAGGCCAAATGGTAAATGATACATCGTGAACTTTGAGCCCACTTAAACCAACCAATGACAGGTCATAATCTAGGTAAATGTTTAGACTTCCATATTCCCTTCTCATTTTTCCCCCTCTGTTGTATAAATATTGCGATAAAAATAAATACGCCCGGTATTATTCAATCATTTGATTAGTTCTATTAAAATTAAGAATGTAGGCGGGGAGAGTGGGACGTTGCGATTTTAGGAGAAAATTGCGGGGGGCACGCATGGTAAAAGGTTGGAAACAGCTGCCTTATATGAAGTGTTTTCCATCTCTGTTGTTATTTGTTTTTCTTAATAACTTCCTAAGGGGTGAAATTCAGACAAACCCAAAATAAACCGTTTTGATGTTTTTATTTAACACGAACGTTTTGTTCATAAAAAAACAAGGAAAAAAATATTTTTAAATTGATTTTTAATTTATTTCACGTAATTTTTTATATTTTTTCTTTTCTATATAAATACCTCACTGAGCATAGCCCATGTCAAGGCATTCATCTCTCCCACAGAATAAAGGTTTCACTTTTTTACTTCTCAAAAGTCAACAGATGGAAGAGTCGGTAAAATATGGATGTTCAAACATAGGCAGAATGGTGAGTCTAAGACAGTGTTTAAAGTGACCACCAAAACCAGCCAATGGCAGGTCATAAGCCCTGTAAATGCCTAAACTCCATATTCCATTCTCAAAGGAGTTTTTCCTTTTCGTTGCATCAAATTTAGATCCAAATATTTTACGTTTACCCTGGCAGGAATCGATCTCGGGACCTCAAGTATGGTAAGTTACGCGCCAACCACTACACAACGAGGCGAATCGCTTTTTGATGGTTTTAACTGAGGGTAGCCATCGAGTCGTAAACACTAGTCCATGGTTCGGGTTCCATTTCACAGAAATGTTTGTATTTTTTTCCGCCCGGACACAGAATTACAAGTTATAAATCTGCAATGTATTTAATAACGAAAAAACGTTCTACAATTGCTTATTTTTTTATATATTTATTTACAATTTTAAAAAACCCGTTAGGGTTACATTAGAAATTAAATATTGTCTAGTCATTTATGTCTCGTCTAGTCTAGTTATAGTTCAGTCATCATGTGCTTTTTCAGATTGATTTTAAATTTGTTTCCAGTAAAAGTTTTCAAGTAGTAAGGTAGGTCGTTGTAGTATTTAAGTCCATTATGTAGTATTTTTGACTGTCCTGTGTTTGTCTTTGCTTTTTCAATATGATAGTGTTGTTGTTGTCTGGTGTTATATTTGTGTATGTCAGCATTTTTGACTAATATTATGTCGTCGTCTTGTATGTTTCCCAGTGTTATTTTGTGCACAATTTTTAAGGTCTCAATTTTAGTCAAGTAGTTTATGTCAAACTGGTGTGTTTTTTTGTACAGTTCAGTCAAAGAGGTCAGGTAGGGTAGGTTGTATGTAAGTTTAAGAAATTTATTTTGTTGTCTTTGTATTCTTGTTATGTCTGTCTTGTTACCAGTTGCCCAGAAGGCGATCATATAACTCAATTTACTTTTGACATAGGCTTCGTACATCATAATTTTTTCCTTTCTCGGTATAAAATCTTTAATTTTGTAGAAGAGGCTATGTAGTGATGCCATTACTTTAGTGAGTCCGTCTATGTGTTTTGTCCATTTTAATTGTCTGTCCATTGTGAGTCCTAGGTAAGTCACATGTTCTAGTTCTTTAAGAGTTTCGTTGTTTATTTTTATGTTCATGTTATGGTTCTTCTTTTGTGTTTCGAAATGTATTATATTGCATTTCTTGGCATTTAGTGTTAAGAAGTTTGTTTAATTTATTTAGGAATATTCATAAGAATATGTTTAATTATTCAGAATAATACTCTCTAGTATTGGTTTTTGTAATGTTTGTAAAATCTACATTTATTAAAAACAAATGCGTTCTTAGACTTCCTGTCAGATTTGTGGCTTGATACCAATATCAATTCTTTGAATATTGGTGAAAAACACAATATTCTCTCTGTATTGTCGTATAATTTATAAATATCATCGACGCAAGAAAAAATAAATAGCTCCACGTTCCATATAATAAGAAATCCGATAGTTTCTCCAAAAACATAAGAAGAAATAATTACCCATAAGCCATTATCATGGGTTATTTATTATAACAAGTCCCACGCTGATTTCATCGACACTCGTGTCTTGTGTCGTGTGTTCAATATAGGTGATAATATACTCGGGATCTGGTGGCAAAGGCGAAACTTTTATGTCTCCTTTGAAGAGGAACAATGGACAAAAAGCTCCCACTCGATAGCAAATGTTTAATAAAATTCACTAAAAAAGCTCGACGTATTGGCGACAGAGGCGTGCCGTATTTCGTTATAGAACTTAAATCTTAAATAATTACTTTGTTTATTTGTAGTGTTAGTTATATGATAAACGTACGAGTCGAAGTAAAATTTCATTAGGTACCTAGGGCATGAATTAAAACTATGTAAAATGTTTCGCACCACATTATTAAAAATACAAAAAATTGTTATAGAATAAATATTATATTACATTAACCTTTTTGAGAACAGAATATATTATGACTAAGGGTATGAAATTTTCGTTTTTACGAAATCGACGCGAATTTATGCGAAATATTCTTATATTTGCGAGTTGAATCAAAATATACCATTTTGTGTCTTTTTTACGAAAATGGTGGGGAGAGACGAATCATCTAAGATGACCCATCCGAAAAAAATAACGCTTCTAGTAACAATTTTTCGATTAATTTTAAACCTTTTTTTTTATATTTAGTCAACCTATATGCATGTTTGAAGATGTACTTGTTCTTACTTTTTATTTTTTATATACACTTACTTATCGATTTAGAAACTGCTTTGTTCTAATATATGTTTATGTAAAAAAAAAAAATGTGGCACAATGTTGGCACGGCGTGCTGTATATATTTAATCATCATCATCGTTACCTCCCGCACCTAATGGTGCATAGGGCACTGTATTGGTACACCAATCGCAGCGTATCTTGATCATTTTTTTTTACATAAAGGTAAGGTGATCTACGGTACGCTTCAGGTCCCAGTTTTTATATACACTTGAAATGAAAAATGAAATATTCTAGTGTAAAAACACCTTTTTAAATAATATTTCATATCAACCATGTCGGGAATCAAACCCGACACCTCTTGCATATTAGCCAAATGCGCTGAACATTACACCACGAGGCCGATGAAAACAATTTTCAATTTTTTATACTTCTTCGTATCCCAGTTGGTTTAATCAACAATATTTTGAGTAAAACAGTTTCAGGCGTTGCCTGGTAGGTAAATTGGTTCAGCTGAATTTCTCCCACACGATAAAGGTTTCAGCTGTTTCACTTCACAAAAGTCAATAGGTGGAAGAGTTGGAAAATGTGGATGTTTAAACACACCCAGAATGGTGAAAAGTGTGTAAACTGGCCACTTAAACCTGCCAATGACAGGTTATAAACCCTGTAAAGGCCTAGACTTTAATATTCCCTTCTCAAAAATATTTTCCCTCTGTTGTAACAAATAAATATTTATGTTTTAAAAATAAATGTTTCCTGTAATATAGTAAGAAGTTAATTTCAATTCTATCTACAAAGTGAAATTATGTTTTCTGTATCAAAAAAAGAAAATATCGTTCACATTTTTTGTTCTAAGTAAGTTTGATTACAGGTTACCGACGAAGATACTTGTAATTTTTGTACAAATATGTATAAGTTCGTACATAAATATCTATTTTAATTTAAAACGTCTCGATATGTACCGATAAAGATAGCGTTTGTAATCGCGGCTGTCGCCTTATTCAGGAAATCTTAGCCTGTTTCTCTTCAAGGATGCGGTTTTTTTCTTTTCATAATTCAATAAACTCTAGATTGCTTCTGTAAAAAGTCCTCGCACGCCCCTGGGCGCCAGTTTTCATTGAGACGCGTGCTCTGAATCGATCTCTGATTAAAATCATAAATAATTTATATATAATAAATAAATAGTTCTTGTATCAAAGGGTTAATCGTTCGGCACTTGAAGGTAGGGCAGTAATGATTTAAGTGAATGTCCGTTCATTACTTTAGCGCGAGGGTGGGTGGAGAGGAAGGGGTAAAGGTTCTCAGAAATGCCGCAAACGAGAAAAAGTGGTCATGGGGTCCTTTCAACACTTATTGACTGACAAGTAGGTGTTGAGAGATATCCTGGCGGGGTAAAACGAAAATTGCTTCTCGGAAACACGACTATTTTTTATGGAATACGATTTATCTTATGTTTTAATTGGGATGCTTAACACTGAAGAAGATCTCATTCAGAACATTTATTTATCTAAGACATTTATTTGCAAAGACTTTTATATTTCTCTGTGGCCGGGCGGATTAACAATACAGTTATGTGTGTGAAATAGTTTAAATTCATAGATCAAATTATATTGTCCCAAAATGCATTTTGTATAAAACTCATTAAGAAAACTAAGAGTATAATATGCCATATAATATTATAAATATATGTATAATATTATATGGCATATTATACTCTTAGTTTTATTAATGAGTTTTATACAAAATGCATTTTGGGACAATATAATTTGATCTATGAATTTAAACTATTTCACACACATAACTGTATTGTTAATCCGCCCGGCCACAGAGAAATATAAAAGTCTTTGCAAATAAATGTCTTAGATAAATAAATGTTCTGAATGAGATCTTCTTCAGTGTTAAGCATCCCAATTAAAACATAAGATAAATCGTATTCCATAAATATAAATCATCACTGTATTGATTTGCAAGTCGCTGCATGTGAATAATTAGTAAATATACGAGTATGTACACAATCTGTGTCTTTGGTCTAAAAGCGCCAATATCGGATTTCTTTTTACGATGTTAATTAAAAATAAATAATATAAATAACACACATATTTGGTTGTGTTTTTTAATTGAACATAGTTTCATACACCTCAAAACAGTTCATTACAACGTCACAAAATTACTGTAAAATTATTTATTTATTTACCACTTTATATACATGTACAGTATATATATATATATTAACATATAAGGGCGGGCATATTGCCTTAAGGCAATTTCTACGTACCTACCAAACCGTTCAGTTTGAGAAAATTATAACTACATGGACATATTCAATCTTACAATTTTATACAAAAATTAAAAACAAAGATTAACAAAATAAAAATACATTAAAAAATAACACTATACTATGAAGAGAGGAGAGGAGATGGGAAGGAAAGAAGAATGATAAAGGAACAATTTAAATATTTAGATAGTGACATTTCAATCTTGACTTAAATGTAAATAAAGAAGGGGCGTCTCTAACATGAGTGGGTAGATTATTCCACAATCGAGCGGCTACTACTGTGAAAGAGAATTATTCTGCCGTAATGATTTGCTTTTACGAAATTGACCCTTTTAGACCACGGATATATGATATAACTATACACGTACTATATTTTAATATGCCTTTCTGATAAAAAAAAAATAGAACCAGAATCTAGGACTTCGACTAGATGTCTGCTCTCACGTGAAAATCCGGGATAATAAAATCGAGAGGAGGTAGTAATTGGCGCATTCACCTACAATTCTTAAGGTCCTGGGTTCGATTCTTAGCAGGGTGGGCGTAAAATATTGATATTTTTTTGTTCCTGGACTGGCACATGAAGTGTAGGATTGATCACCTTACCTTTGTTTTACATATCGAAATACGCTGCATTTCCTTTTCACATGCAGTTCTCTATGCACCACTGGGTGGAATAAGGAGAATGCTGATGACGATTCCGTGATTGTGAATCTATTTTTCAATGTAAAAACTAGACTTCAAAATGATTTTTTTAATACAAAACTCAACTTACTGCTTCATTCGACAAGCTTTTAAATTTGTTTAATAAAAAAAAAACTTGTTTTTTGACTAGCTTTGAAAAATGCATTTTTTTTTATTTTCAATAAAAAAAAATAAAAGCGTTATCTACAAAAATTATCATTTTAGAAAAATCATCATTTCTCTTCCCCACCCAGTGGTGCATAGGGAATCGCATTGGAAAAGCAAATGCAGATTATTTGGATCATCATCAAAGGTAAAATGATCAGTCCAGAAACAATGGAATTTTGCAGTACAAACCACTTTTAAAATCAATATTTACGTCCACCCTGCCAAGATTCGATGTCAGGATCTCAAGAAAGGTAGACGAACGCGTTAACTATATTACAACGAGGCGGACTTATCTGAAAAAAAGACCTAAAATGATCTATTTGAAAAATCAATTAGAAGTTACTTGATCGATAGCAAGGCGATTTTAGAACACCAATCTTATTATTAAGGTTTAAGAAATCAAATTATATTTTACTGCTCCTTAAAGCAAAATTAATACATTTTTTCGTTATCCATAAGAAAATAAATAATTTATCATATTTGATGTTTGAAGTACGTTTTATTTGTAATTATTTGGATTATTATATGGCATTTCTCATTTAAGTCGTGAAAGATAAAACGCCGATATTTTGTTTGTAATATGAATTAAATTATGGCGAAATCAAGTTCCGATAAATATTGTTGATTTAAAGTTCATAAAACGACCCTAAATGACTATGCAACTCATATACGAGTATTTTTTATACATTCTTTGAAATTTGCCAGCATAAACACATTACAGTAAATCGTGTACACTTTTATAAACAAATTGTGGATTATTTTGATTAGGAATAAAATCTGTGACATTATTTTAAATACTCCTAATACACAAGTAGTGTATAAACAATATTTCATTGCAGACGATTATTTATTTTAACCAACCTATGTTACTTTAAATAAATATATTTTACTTCTTGTACATATATATATTGTGAGAAATAAAACAAACAGAATGGAACTAGCAATGTGAGTATGTTATTTATTTTTCTTAGTAGTAACATTTCTACCAAATCTCAAAGGTCACGTGATCATTACGCATTCGCTGTAATTACCCCTAGCTATCAAATTGAATTACTAGACGCTGTGTTGGAATTTGATTCCTTCAATGAAATTTTAAAATGAACTCAGTTCTCTTTCGAATTTTTAGTAGACTTTTGAGGGAACAGGAAATCAAAATGACATAAACAGACTACAAAGACAGCAAAACAAAATATTAAATCTAGTAAATGACCTACCCTATCTAACAGCAACTAAAGAACTTTTTAAACAAACTAAACAATTAAATGTAACAGAACTCTTTAAACTAGAACCCTTAAAAATTATTAATAAATTAGCCACTGATGTAATTGTAGACGAAGAATTAAAACTTGAAAAAAACTGTAGTAAACATGAATACAATACGAGAATATCAGAATAATATCATATACATTACATTTTTTTTTACATTTTTTTTTTTGCACCACAACAGGCCAGGAGGCCTAATTACAGTGGTAAATTACATCACAGAGCACCCAGGCTTGAGAAAATTTACATTTTAATTTTTATGTTCTCACCGGGAATCGAACCCGGAACCTTCCGTGCGTGAATCAAGCGTCTTGACCACTACACCACGGAGGCCGCCTTCTACCTTCTATACAACTTTCTAAAACGAAAAAAGGACAATCGAGACTAATAATCCATGGACTGAAATTATACAATAAACTACCAGGCAAAACTAAACAAAAGACTTAGACAACCTTTACAAAAGATGTTGAAAATATTATTATTAACAGTAGAATATGAATTATAAAAGTAAAAATATTTTGTTGAATGCATGTAACCGGTAAGGGTTTATCAATGAAAAAAAATTATATATTTTTTTAATTTTTTTAAAGTAGCCACCGAGGGGTTGGTAGTATATCTTCGTGATCGCTCGAGAGAATTTATTTTCAACTATACTATCACGGTGAAGATATGACTTCCGTATCTTCCGATTGTAATTGCCCCCTGCCCCTAGTGAGATTTAAACAAATATATTGTTTTGCTTTATTGTGCACGATCGTTTTCACTTATTTTTAAATACAAAAAAAAAACAGTCAAATCGCTCTCTTTTCCAAGCTGACAGCCTCCCTAGAAATACGCTTAACCTTTAAAGCTCTTGATTAAAAATTATTATTGCCATTGTAAACTCAGTGAAACATAAATCTTATATACGTTTTTTTTCATCGCGTATCATGGTATAATCAAGACTAACATAATACAAAATAACTGTAGGTACTAATATAAATTGGGAGAACCTTGTAATGGATCATATTCCAACAAATACATATAAAAAGTACAAATGACACGATGAAATAAAAATTAAAAACCTATTTGTACTTTTCATCACAGACGAGTTTATGAACCAAACAAAACTAGGTTTGGATAGTTAAGTCCATACACCTTCATATGTAAATTCGGCCCCTAAGAGTCAGAGAAATGTAACATGATTTTGCCTACTTTACAGGAGATACAAATACAAAAAAAAACAGGTTAATAAAATGGTAAAAATTTTACCTGTTTTTAAACACTCGACATTTTTTCAAAACTGAAGTCTCATTAGTTTTTTATTTGTTTGAAAACAAGTAAAAAATTTACTGCTTTTTAAACCTGTTTTTGATCTCTCCTATAAAGTAGGCAAAATCGAGATACGTTGCTCTAATTCTATGGGGTTGAATTTAAACTAACAAAATAGATAAATAATGTAATAAGGTATAGAAGTGGGTGGAGCTAAATGTGGAGGGTGTACGGAATAAGGTGGGATATTTTGGAAAATTTTAATTATTGAGGGTAGAGTTGAAGCATTTTGAAATAGGTAGTTACTCAATTAACGTTAGTAAGTATTTGTATGTATATAACCATTTAACGACTTATGTCTATCGGTTTTAAGACATACCTGTCTCTTCATCAGGACACTAACTACACTAACATGCAAATCCCACTTTATCCCTACACCATAGTAGTTGCACAAAAATTAAACCAACATTCTGATAGGACGCATGTCTAGTAAAAAGCCATTTATACATGAGAAGTTGAATGAATGTAGAAGAAACGAGGTCTGAATGCAAAGAAAGGATGATATAGCGTTCTGTCTTCTCTGCCTTTTTCTTCTTCTTCAGCCTTCTGTCCTCCACTGCTGAATATAGGCCTCTTCCATATCCTTCCATTTTTTTCGTTTGGTTGCTACTTGCAGCCAATTTTTACCCCCCACAGCAGCTATGTCATCGGACCTTCTTTTTTGAGGTCTTCCGTCGCCTCGCTTCTTCTCCCAAGGTCTCCATCTTAAAATTTTCGGGGTCCATCTTGTCTCGCAACATGTCCTGCCCATTGCCACTTCAGTGCTGCTACGTGAGATGAGTTTAAGTTTTAACATTGATTAAAATAATAATAAATGGAAACATTTTGATGATGGGTGAATTCGGGACCAACCAGTCCCTGCAGTGTTGGTCTCTTTAGTACGTACGCGAGGATTTGCCAGCGATTATTAGCGTGACAGTCACACGATACGGAAAATGTCATGGGAAAATTGCGCCGTGGACCATTTGAACCGGTAAATTGCGCGGCTGGACTCGAGACTCGAGACGAGTCGAGTCGAGAGTCGAGTGTTGGAGAGTAGTGAAGAGACGAGACTGGAGATTTTGTACTAAGCCTAACTCGGATTAGCTACTGCTCTGATCGAGACGGCCTTAATTTTATTTTATTTGCTTTTATTTCATTTTACTATCACATATATTTATTTATTTGGTTTACAAAAAATGATGAGAAAAAAAAACATAAAAATAATAAAAACACACTACTTATTTATCATCAATTACATGTAAACACTTTTAAAATACATATTTAAATAAAATTAACAATATAAATGATAAATTATTAAAATTAAATTATTGTAAAAATTGATTTACTAATAAAACAGAACTTATAAACACATGTTGACATAATTAAAATACACATTGAAATGTTTAAAAAAAAAAAAAAATATTTCAGCAGAGAGGGAAAATATTTTTGAGTAAGGAATATGGAAGTCTAGGCATTTACTTTACAAAAGACAACAGATGGAAGAGTTGAGGAAATGTGGATGTTCAAACATGGGCAGAATGGTGAATGTTACACAGTGTGTAAAGTGGCCACTTAAACCAGCCAATGACAGGTCGTAAGCCCTGTAAATGCCTAGATTTCCATATTCCCTTCTCAAAAATGTTTTCCCGCTCTGTTGAAATAAATATAAATAACAACTTAGGGAGGAAATCCAGCCAGTCTCCAAGCATTTGGACATACTCAAACAATGCTGTTTTTTTTTTTTGTATTTATTTTTATTTAAGAAGTTAAACACGAAGAGAACATATAAGATGAAAATGAATGAAACCCGCTAAACCAGCTTGCCAGAGGTTTCTTATTTTTTCTTTACAAAGAAAAAAGTTAAAGAAATTATATTATATATTTATTAACGGACAATGTCCATTTATACAATTTACAGGGTTTAAATATTACAATAAAAGAATAGTTAAAAACATTTATGAAAAAAAAGAAGCATTGGCAAACATAAGGGACACCAAGAGAAGATCTGGACTATTTATTTAGTGCTTGGTTGAATCGCTGTGAACCTAAACCAAAAAAGTCCAGATCTTGTCTTGAGTTAACAATACGACAAAGACGTAAAAAAAGTCATATAAACATTATTAAAAACTAAAAGCATCCGTATTTTTCACACTAAGTATATTTACAAAATTTTATATTAAATTTAAAGCATAAATTATTAAAATTAAATTAATGTAAAAATTAATTAATTATTATAAAAGTAATCATCATCATCATTCCCTTTCCACATAAGACACTGCACTAGTATACCAATCGTAGCGTATCTTAATATTTTTTTGTTACATGAAGGTAAGATGATCAGTCTCACGCTTCAGGTACCAGTCCAGGGACTATGAAATATTCTAAGTAAAAACACCCTTTTAAACAAATATTTCATAACAACTATGTCGAGAATCGAACCCAAGATCTCTCGCATGGTAGGCAAACTCACGAACCATTACGCCATGCGGCCGACGAGACGATATAAAACTAATAAAAACAATAAATAAAAGACTAATATAATACGCATAGAAATAAAACTAGCGATGCAAATGATCAACTTAATTATTACCTTATCTTCCATGTAACTGAAATGATTTAAATACGCTACAATTTTGGCACCAATGCAGTGCCCTATGCACCACTGGGTGCAGATAGTGAAATTATAGAGATTAAAAGTTTATATTAAAAATAATGCTTCACAAAAATTGCACTTTTCCCTCTTTCGAAATGTTCCAAGAAACAAAACTTTTAGACATAAGACAAATATATTGTTTTCAATGTTTAAAATATATATTTTAAAACCAAAATTTATTTACAAGTAATTCAAATAGATCAAGTCAGAGAAAGAATCGTGTGTTAGAAATACTACATTGCAAAACATGACATACATATTTTATAGGCCCAAAAATTTTAAATTATTTTTTACTGGTAACATTTCATTGATTCCAAACTTTCAATTTTTTCCTTCTTTTAAAAAATACGCACTATCCTGGATTCAAACTAACGATATGAATAATTTTTTTCTATGATATATTTTGTTGCCCTTTAATAATAAGGAATATTTTTATGTTTTAGATTTTTTATTTCCTTTTAATTACTATAAAAAAAATACTCTATAATCTTTTACATAACATTTTATTTTCTCTTTCTTATGTTACACAAAAATATTATAACTGTATATTTATTATAGGAGAGAAAATTCATTAACATTTTCTTGTATACCCACGAACAGGCCATGCCTTTGTGGGATTGTTTGTTTACTATTTTTACTATTAAAATGTATTTCATTGCCATGTAACTATCCTCTATTTTTGAATACTCTGTTTTACCTCTATGTATATTGTAAAAAAAAAAAACAATTTATTTTATAAAAATATTTAAAAAAATTACAGTACCTAGTTTGCAGTCATGTTTTTGTAAATTATTTAACGTTAAATATTTCATATCAAACGCTAGAAGCACGGTTGACTAAATTTTACTTAAGATGATCGATGGTCAGTTTTACTACTACAAAAACAGGTCCGTAGTAAAATAAACAAGTAATAATTGTTGTTGTATTTAATTAACGGTAAAAGTAATTATTCCAAGTCAATTTCTATAAACAATAAATCACTTCATCGGTAATATAAATAGGAATCTCAACCACTCTACGCCTAGAACAACATTTATCAGAAGAAATATTTTTTCTAAAGGAAAACCAGTCGTAGCACGTGAAGATATTTACTAGTGATGCGCGTATTCGATTGATGTGAACAACCGGTTATGGAAACACCTAACTGATTGGTTTCTAGATTACAGTTACAAACTAGGGATGTGTCATATCTACCGAAACATCTCTGCATTCAGATCGATGGAGATGTTTAAAGTAAAAAAATCTTTTTTTTTTCATGGTCAATTTTAAAAGAAAAAACATATTATAAAGTTTTTTTTAGAAAATTATAAAACATATATTAATTATAATAAACCACTTTTCAAGTTCAAATATAAGTTGAATTTAAGTTAACGGACACAAATGCAAAAAGTGCAAGGTAAAAAAATATCTTATTTTTCTTTTTTTGCTCCTACCGGAAGTTGGTGACCATAATTTTGAATTCACCACGATCCTTGGCCAGTCTAATTAGCGCTGCTGCATCCAGCACACTGAACCACTGTCTAAGATTCATTTATTTATCAAAAGAAAACAACAGCCATTACAACAAAAAAAATATTTACAAATAAACCAAAATTATAGGCCAATTATAGTTTTCTATACATTACTAAATACAATGTCAAATAAAGTCGTACACTGAAATAGCCACTCCGTATCATTCCGCACGTAAAAAATAAATAAAATATTACAATAATAATGAAATAATAAAAAATAAAAAATATTTTTTTTGTTTAATCGAACTTTAAAATCCTTTCGCCGGCGGATCCATACGGAGTAATACGGAGCTATGAGTCTTCCCTTCTTTCAGCTTTCAAACAAGAGAAAATAATTACAGTATTAAAGTGCACAAAAAAACAAAATATTAGGTAGGTACAGTTAGATTAAATTATAATTACTGTTTTTAATTAGGGTTCTAGAATTTTCTTTAAATTTGTTTAAAGTGAGGAAATATATATTTATTTCAGCAAAAAACGTGTTATAATTATTTAAAATTCTAGTCAAAGATGCATTCTTATTATTATTCGTGTTTGAAATACCAACATGAAATAATTGTTGCAGCCGAGTTGTACGTTGAGGAATACGAATTTTAATTTTTTCAAGTAGTTGAGGGCAATCTCATTTCTAAGTTATGATGTTTTTTCTTATCCCATACCCGGCCTGCCCTCTATCTTTCCTTCCATAATAAGTTCAACAAGGGTATACCTCTCTTTGCGGAATATGTATATGATCAAAGTATGAGGTTTTTCTTCTTGTGACAGTGATTAAAGTAGAAGAATGTGTGTATCTCGGAAGCACGATTTCAAGAGATGGAAGAGTAGAAAAAGATGTTGAAAGGAGAGTGAATGCGGGCAACAAAATGAACGGAGCACTAAGCACAGTAATTGCTAATAAAAATATGTCAATCGAAGCTAAACTTGCTGTGCATAACGGAGTTTTAGTCTCAAAACTTATGTATGGAAGTGAAACATGGAACTGGCAGAGGAAGGATGAAAGCCGAGTGAACGCGATTGAAATGCGATCTCTCTCTCTTCTGAGTCAAGTATAATTGATAAGATTAAGAAAGGGTCTCTGAGATGGTTTGGTCACGTAGAACGAATGTACGACGAAAAAATGGTGAAACAAGTTTATATGGCGAGAATGAACGGTAACGTAAGACGAGAATGATCAAGGAAGATGTGGCATGATCAGATAAACCAAAATCTTAAGTCTGATCATGTCAAAAGCAGACAGAACCGAAGAGTACGTATGACAAGATGTATGAATGTAGAAGAAGCTAGGAATATATGCCAGGATAGACGTGTGTGGCGGTCTATTCTCTCTGCCTACCTCTACAGCGAAATGACGTGATGATAGTAGTAGTAGACAGTGGTCAGTAACTACATCTCTTTGTTGATGCTTAAAATTGTTTCATTGGAGACACGATCAGTCCATGCAGTTAGATGCATTTTTCTGCACCACCGAAGTTCGAAGACCTGAATTTCGTTCATCTTCGAGACTTTGAAAGTCCAATCCTTCACTCCATACAGCAACACTGGCAATACATAGGCATTTATTTCTCTCCACCTTGTGATTAGTATCAGATCTCGGTTGCATGAGAGTTTCTGCATTTCATAGTAGGTTGATCTTGCAAAACCAACTCTGGTCTCCTGAATCCGAGCGGTATCCGGATTTAAAAAATAAATTATACACATAAAATCAAAAGGATAAAAGAAAGATATATACATGTCTTCTAAACTTATCATCTAGGTACAAGTAGCGAAATAAAAAGTTTTAAAAAATGCAAATCAGTACAAAAAAAATCTCTCTCCTGACTCATGAGGAAGTTCAGTGGCTTGAAGGGAAATTTGTCATTTACTGTCGAACTAAGCCATTTATTTATTTTTATGTATCGTATTATCATCGCTTTGATCTTTTAAAATTTCGTAATTACTCCACCCGTGACGTAACAAATTGCCGTTGGTAAGTTGTCTTGATATTTAAAAAGTGAACCCCGCACGTATGAAAACACGCTGAACACGGCTTTTCTGAAACCGGAAATAGGTATATCAAACACATAATTGATAAGCTATTCTAAACAGCTGTTCACTAAAACTTGTGACGCTAAGTAATTCATTTTTAATGAAACATATTTTTATGAATTTTTTCATACATTTTGATTAAATTTTCTAATAAAAAAAAAAAGCATTTATATACAATTTCTCACAGAAATGAGCTTCTTCATTACGCAACTTAGGTATCCAACATTTTATTTAACTCTGGACAACTTTTTGAATCATTTGGCAACATATTTAACATTTTAGGTACGATGTGCTCTAATGTTCTTTGACCATATTAATCTTTAAATTTAGGTATTAAATATGCCCTATGCACCATCGGATGCGGATAGGATGATAATGATTATTATTTTCATGGACAAATAACTCAATCGATTTTTTCCTTCAACAATATTTTTAATTTTGTCCAAATTGTTAAAGACAAGGATTAGACTTAACCCCCTAGAGAGTTATAAAAATTAAAATATTATAACAGTGGTGAAGAGGTCTAGGCATTTACAGAGCTTACGACCTCTCATTGGCTGGTTTAAGTGGCCACTTTACATACTGTGTAACTGTAAAGATTTCTTCTAATATTACTGTAGCTGTGGACGGTCATCAAAGGCGTCGCTACTCTGTATATCATTTTTCTAGGAAGTTTGAAATTTAAAATTTAATTCGGGTTGTGGTCCCGTGGCTAGTGTTGCGGACTCACGACTCAGAGATCCAAGGTTCGAACACCATTGTACCCCAACTTGATTCACATGTTTTAAAAGTGCGTTATTTTCAACTCGATGACCTCAAAAAATGAAATATTTGGGTAAATCATAAGAACGCAAAGATTTATAATTTTAAAAAATCAGGACAGCTCTGGTAATGCAGGGACTTGCAAACATGGGATCAATGAACAGTTCTGTTGTTTCGGTAGCTAGGCAAGCAAGGCAGGAGCTGGAGCTGGAGCGAGGAACAGAACCTTTTTAACGGCCTTATATAGCCGCTGTGGTAGCTCAGCATATAAACCAAAATATGCATCTAATGCACTGGAACCTTCCCACACAGGAGCAATAAATCTTATTCACATTTCTTTAATTTTACCAACTGTTGATTTTGTGAAATTAAAGATATGGCCTTTATTGCTGCAGATGAGATTCTAATTGCTATAATTTATGCAACAGAACCCTAAATCTACACAGTAACATTCATCATAATGCCCATGTTTGATCATTCACATTTCTTTAATTTTCCCAACTCTTGAATTTGTGAAATTAAAGAAATTAACTTATTTGATGCGGATGAGATTCTAATTTATATAACAGGGAAAGTGAAAATAGTTTTTGGTTCAGTATATCACATACTTCGAATACCGGTAAAAATATATGAAACGGATTAAGAATAATTAATTATATTTTCAAAATCAATATGGATATTGTGGAGAAATGTTTTCATATATATTTTTTTTTAAATACGTCACTAGAAAAACGCGACCTGTTTGGCCTTGATAGTTGTGACGTCAAGATTCACGACAATGTTCTAAACAAATATACAAGTTTTGCACACATATGGATTACTTGAAGTCCTAAAAGAGAATGCCAAAATATAATTTTTGACCATTTGTGGACATACAAGTTTTACAAGTTAGGGTGAAGATATGTGATTATTTTTTTTATCGTAATAGTATGTTATACATAAAATGAATACTAATAATGATTTATATTTGTTCATTTGATGATATATCTTTCACAAATAAATTGATAGTATAAATCAGCGTAACCATAATACCATTTCTTAGTTTATTTTTCATAAAAAAATGCGAATTTAAAGCCAAGCACGCGAAGGTGTCATTACTTTGATTTATTTTATTGCCTTTTACTATATAGGTACATATTACATATTATTTCCACAAGAATATAATTCATCTTGTGTCCAGAATATTGCTAATTTATTTTATGTTTTGCATCGAATTTATTATTGATCTTCATTTGTATTAAACAGGTTCATTTGACTAAATGAGAACGTTTTGAGGGTTTGATCCTACCTATATTGATTCAGGAAAAAAGAGTAATGGTCATATAAATAATTAGATTGAATAGGGTATTATCATAAACAGGGAATAAGATTTTAAATATATTGAGTATTTAAATAATATTTTTATGACTGCGAGCATTTTACTATAAACATCTGAAACTTATGTTTTCATTTAAAATTGTCCAACAGGTTGATGACGTCACGCGTGACTTACAAATTCTACGTTCAATCAAATCCTATTCGGAGATCGTCTGACGCGGGCGGCTTGTGGCTTTTTATTTGTTTTTATAGCTAAATTTTGTATTTTCCGTCGATTTTTTATAAGTTTTCATGTATAAGCTTCCATAGCATTACGTCTGACATTGGTTGTTTTCAAGGAAAATCTGATAAGTTGCCCAAAAAAAAAAATCATGATGGCTATTTTTTTCCATCCACTACAAACTTTTTAAGTTCCGAGTATGGAAACGGAAAGGCCGCAAGGTAAGGAAATATTTTATATTTGCTTCCAGAATGTATCCATTTAAATAATTGTGTTATTTGAATGTACTATAAATATATTGGTTCGCGTACATTGAATGCAAAAGAGAAGTAACGTGACTTTGACACAACGTAACATATAATACCATTCCTACCACATCTCGTTTCATAACGTTCAACCATTTTAACGCATTTATTCATTATTAGGAATTTATTAAAAAGACATTTATAAATTATGTTGTGTACATAAAACCTCCAAAACACAAACATCTTTTTTTCGCTTGGTCTCCAATCTTTCAAATTGCAATTTCTTAAAATTATATTTTTGGGTTAGTGACTTTTGTCTGAACGGCGACGGTTTGCACTCTTTTGGCGGGTTTGTAATATGTCAAGAAATCTGACGTAAAACAACGCTTGTTCTAATGTGGCGTGGTCCATTGTTTACTGGAGGCTGTAGTGTGTAATGGGCCATGGACAGTGGAGTAGAAGACAGAAGGCAGTGAAAACGGGGACACTCAAGGCCTAAGGTGGAAAACATATGCGACTATTTTTATCCAGTGGCGTCGTATTTAATGTGCATGCAAATTTTTGTAATAGAGATTTTGACGTTGATAATAATGGCCAATGGTCAGTGTATCATACAAGAGGTCTCGGGTTAGATTAAATATTAATTTTAAAATATGTTTTTACCGACCTTAATGTATGGGAGCAAAGTGTGGATTTGAAAAATGATAAAAGTAGGTTGATAGCTGTAAAAATGCGATGTCTCAGGCGAATGTGTGGTAAAACGATGTATGATAGGTGCACTAATGTCGAGAACCGTGCATTATGTAAGGCTGAGACAAGCATCGACTAAATCAAGAAAGGAACGCTGCGTTGGTTTGAACATGGAGAGCGAATGGACGGCGAAAGAATAACTAAAATGATTCACGATGCAAATGTTGATGGGATGCTGAAAATAGGAAGACTTAAAAAGACATGGCACGATCAAACCCAACAAATACTTGAGGATGGACATGTCATGAGTAGGAATAATCGGAGTGCGAGCATAAGAAGATGTATGAATGTAGAGGAAACCAGATCTGTATGGAAAGACAGAGTGATTTGGCGTTTTATCATCTAAGACTACTCCTACGGGGAAACGGCGTGATAGTTTATTGTTGTTTGTAGTTGTTTTTACTGGGCAATATTTCGTAGTTTGTGAACTGGCACGTGAAGCGTAGGACTGGTTATTGTTCATCATACCTTCATGTATTAATAAATATTATTTGTTTAAATACTTTATGTACATATTATCTACTCTTTCATCCCTTGAAATTCTTGAAATTCTTCTACTTATTAAATACATTCGTTGTTTACATTTATTATGCAATCAGTAACCTCATTTCCCCTTTCAAATACAATCACTTTTGACTTAATTTCGTTCATCACCAATTCGCTCTCAAATCCTACTTGCAGCCTGCTAAAAGAACTGCACCATCTTTTTTCATAGTTTCTAAAACGAAAGATGGCGCCTGAGAAGTACGAGCGCCACTGCGCATCTTATCCGCGGGTAGCCAATATTGCCGTAATGGACGTCAATAAATCTTCATATAGTAGGAATGAAAGAGGGAACAACATTGTTTTCGATATATTTATCGATGCAGTCCCGCGCATAAATCAGTCTTGGGCATGTACGGTGGGCGAGGGGCAGGGAGAGGAGAGGGCACGGGGGAGAGAAGACGTTCATTATCGACTCCATGGAGGTTCAAATTGGAGTACGCTATGCTTTGCTCGTTCCGCGAAGGTCAGTTTTACATGCACACAAGAAGCTAGTTAAGGGACTTAGCCAAGTATCGATTTACATATTGATCACTTCCAGGGGTATCGAGATCTCTTTCGGCTCGTAAAATCCACCCATCATATTTTAATTGCCCGACATTCATTACGCATATTCAGTTCTATCAATCCTAGAAGCACGACATGTTTATTTATTTATTCATTCAAAATTACTCTAGTTTAAATATTTATGCTATGCTATAAAAATACGTAGTAAACTTAATAAATTATAATGACATAGAATAACAATCTAGAAAAAAAAGGTAAATGTAATAAATAATACAATTCCAAAGAATATAATGCAAAAAAGATAATCAGAAATAATTTTTAAAATATAAATTATATAAATTATACAAATTAAGAATCACACATAATCAAATATAAAAAATAGTGGTATCATAAAATCAACAAAATAATAGTAAAATATAGTAGTATAAAAAAAAAACTATTTTTATAATATTTTACTTAATGTTTTTTTATATTTTTTATTTCAAAATACAAAAATGTAATAAACATAATTGTATTCCCATGAGTTAGAAACTCATTCTGGGATAGATACAATTAAAGATTATCAGATAAAAATACATTTAGTTGAACGTAATTAAAACAAAAATGGACAAATCTCGGAGATCTTTTTAAAACAAATTATAATATATTATTTAACATTAACTTACATAGGTCAAGGGATATCGAGAAATAATTTAAAGAAACAATTTTTATTGTTATTTGATTTCCATTCGTAGACTGGTAAGAAATTGATTTAAGATGAATAGGTTATGTTGAGAAGAGGCAATGTAGAGGAGTGACCTCAATCCGAATTTAGAGGAGTTTAAAGTGTACAGGGGGTAAATGTAGACAGTTATGAGATCGTGTGCGATGGTTATGTATATCACTTGTGTGTAAGCGCTAAATTTGAGTTTAATTTATGTTGTAATATGTGTAAAAAAGTGTTAGTTATTTCATATGAAGGTAAAATACTAAATGGAATTATGTTTGTCTCGGAATATATCTCTTTTACGTTGATTGATGATGATGTATTTTATGTACCAGATCAAATTTTTTGCTAAATTTTTCTAAATTTCTTATGATTTTTGTAACTCGCATACTGTGGGTAGCAAGTTTTTTGTTACAAAGAATTACTGGCCCAGTTACAATTTTTTTTGTATGGTTGCAAGTAATTTGTGAATGTTTCAATAAAATTATCAAAATACAATGATTAACAAATTACAACAGATACGGAGAACATTAAAGTTAAGGGAATATGGAAGTCTAGGCATTTACATAGCTGATGACCTGTCATTGACTGGTTTAAGTAGCCACTTTACACACTGTATGATATTCATCGTTTCGCCTATGTTAAAATCCAGCCTTTTGTCTGCAAACATTTAGACAAACTTAAAATATTATAATAAAACTGGTCCAAGACAAAGTTTGAATATTGGAAAATTGTTCTCATCTGATGAACTAATCTGATTGAAGTATGTGAAATACTTCAATCACATGAGTTTCTTTGCAACAATAAAGTTTTTAGCTCTGTTTTTTTATTTAGTCTAAAAATAGTACAAACATAATACACGAATGTTCTAACATTTATTTATCTATTTATATATACGCCCAATGGGCATTTTTAAGGACATATTTATACAAAAAAAAATATAAAGGAAGAAATACACAATGGTATATAGTATACTTGGTGGGAGTGGAAGCGGGAGAGAGGTGATTATAATTGAATTTGATTCAGTGATCATTTGAAAGAAGACAACTTGTTATCAAAGAAATCAAGACTGGTATGTTTGTTGGCAGACCTAAGAATTCTTCAGAATTCTTCTATGTTCACATAGGAGAATGAAAACATAGTTCTATGGTTATTAGTATGAAAGAGTAAGTTTTGTCTGAGGTTTCTAGTTAGGATATTAATTTTTATTGAGCTCAGTAGTTCAGGCGCATCAAAGAGTGAGTTGAGAATTTTAAGTAGGACTAGAAGGTCGGATTTATTTCGACGGTCTTGAAGAGAAGATATATTTAAGCTAGTTTCAAACTCATTATACGTATATTGGTCTCTGGATAAGCCCAACCTCAAGCCTGTTTTGTTAAAAATCGATGTTGAACTGATTCAATATTTTTGATGTGAACATCATAATATTGAGACCAGATAACAAAAGAATACTTTAGGTGCGGGTGAACTAGGGAACAAAAGAGAGTTTTAAGGGTCTAGATATTTTTGAAGTCAGTTGTGCATCTGTTAATAAATCCAAGAAGTTTTAAGGATTTATTGATAACATGTTCTATATGAATTGAAAAAGAAAGTTTAGTGTCAAGTATAATACCTAAATCTCGAATACATACGTAAATTATATCTAATTATCATTGAAATATGTACTAATTTTTAACATTTCCAAACGATATACGTAAACTTGAAAGCTATAACGAAAAATATTGCTGAGAAAAAAATATTTTTAATTAAAAATTTGGAAAGAACCAGAAGATTTGTTGATATGGGCTCATGAAAAATCACCTTTAACCTAATCACTGAACCACTCACTCATCACCGCAGCAGCACATTATCCTATCATCCAAGACAAATTTGAAACAAATTCACCATACTACAAAAAAAAACGACGAGAAAAAATACAGAAGAGTAGTCGATGCTAAATTACTTAATTAAAGTTCTTTCATTGTAAACAAACAAAATCCTTCAATACAATGATTTTCGTTCAAAAAAACAACATTCACTCATAATTTTGGAAAACCTTAACTTCACTTAAATCAACAGAGGGGAGAATTGAAGGAATATGAATGATCAAACTAAGACAAAAAGGTGAACGCTATACAGTGTGTCAAGTGGCCATTTAAATCAGCCAATTGCAGGTCATAAGCCCTGTAAATGTCTAGACTTCCATATTCCCTTTTCTAAAATGTTGTTCATATCTGTCGTGATTAAATTATTATTACTAGATTATCAAATTTTGTTAATCTTAATGACTCCCTAGGGAGTGAAATCCAGCTTTTTGCCTGCAAACATTTGACAAACCTAAAATTTTGTTATAATTTTATATTGAAATAAAATCCGCGATTCTTTCAAAACCAAGTTGATTTGTTGTTTTACTGTGCGTACGTCATTCTCTGAAACTCGGTACAGAAGTGTAATTTAACTTTCTCGGTGGGCAGATGGCAAAATACATTTTGGATCACCTTTAAACTTTGTAAGTCAAGAAAGTCAAACTAAAGTGCACGTTTACCGAGTACATTGAACAAATCTACTTTAAATTACTTTGATTATGGCTCACCGCAAAACTTTGTAAAAAACAAAAAAACACCACGCAAAAAATGGTATCCATTTGACTACATCGTGGTCTAAGGCTAAGCGCTTTTGCGCACAATGCAAGAGGTCTCGGCTATTGTTCTAGACAAGATTACCTAAACTCAAATTCCCGACAGATATTTTATAGTATATGCTGTAGGTTTGTTTCCATACACCGTGGACTTAACGTAGCTCCCGAGAGTGACATAATCGAGTGTCTTTATTGAAGGAGAAGCTCATTAGAGATCGAGGCTCGTCGCCAACAAAAATATAGATAAAATTAACACATTGGAGTTAAAAAAACAAAAGTCCCGTAGCGCGCGGATAAGGCGCTCCGCTCACTGCGCAGTGTTGAGACCCCGAGAAGGACCGCTGCGCTGGCGCGGCAGCATCTAGCCGGCTACGAGCTACCGCCACGCAGTGCATAGGCCCTATCCTGGGACGTCCAGCGCGCGGCGCCAAATTCAGCGAATTCAAACAACAATTAATAAATAAAAATGAACAATATGAAACAAATCATCAAATTAAACAAAATAAGAAACCACGAATCTACTCCAAGCTGTATTGTCTTGGAAATACTCTGCGACAACCCCCTTTAAATAGCCCGTGGTTGACAAAATCCTTAAATGTCTTAGTTGACAAAGCCCGAATAGTAAAAGGTAATTTATTATGGAATCGTATGCAGTTTGGGACAAACGAATTATTTATTTTTTTACATTCTAGTGCTGGGCATTTTTAGTCAGTCTAAACTTCAGAGAAAAACTGTTTTTTATGAAGTTTTGAATGAAATGTGTATATGCGTCTTCCTGAAATTAAAAAATCTAGCTCATATCGTATTTGTTTATAATTTACATTTATTTTTTATTAAACATTGATTTCTTAACTGAATGAAGCGCGTTTTAAGTCCTGTCACATCCGCCATTAACCTGACTTGTGCGGTTTCTCAAATGACTGATTCAATTTTTAGAAAGTTTTAAGAAGGACTGTAAAGGGTTGTCAGCCACCAGCTTTGGTGAATCTGAGAATAGTACTCGTATAGTTATTGCAAGCCACAGAGCTCTTCGTTCGGGGCGTTTTATAGCGCAGCGATGTCCGATACATGTCATTATTATTATGTGAATGTCTAGAATTATATGTACTCACTATAAAAAGGTTATCTATTTCAGTTTCAAAATCTATTTACTCCATTTTCAAGTGTTTTTAAGCCTTACCTCAGGTGTAACTTCCTAGAATTCAAAAAGTCCGAATTTATTTTTTACCTTTGGATTTCAAGTGATTTATTTTTATTCGGTTGGTCCATACAGAATTTTCCCATACTATCGCCTCGAGGGATGCAATAATGATTGTAAAATGATGCAAAGGAAAGGATCTAATCGTGGTCCGAGGGCGTACCTTAATGAGTTCAACCATTTCCATAATTAGATACTTTTTATCTGAAAGGAGGTTTAAATAAACTTTGATGCCTACAGAATATTTCCCCACGAATTTTGACTTAACAAATATAAAAATACCCTGTAAAGATCTGAAAGTATTTAAAGAATTCCCGGAAGATATCAAAACATTAAAGAGTAATACCGGAAGATATTTACTTTAAAAAAAATTTAAAAAATACATTTTTTAAATGTGAATAAGTTTTTTAATAAGGATAAAACCACCTCCCTTCATTTCCCTTTCCTATTTGAAGACCTATCTATATCAAATAATTAGGAAACAAATTTTGTTAGTTAGATTTTCTATCCATTTAAAAAAAATATCTGGCATAAACATTAAAAAAAATAAAACTTTTTATTTTATTGCTTAGTTGGAATAAATTTCCATTTTGCAATAAACCCGTTCATGTACAGCAACTATAAAATAATTCCGCGTCGTAGACTATTGGTCAGCGCGTTTGCCTACCGTGTAAGGGGTCTCAGGCTCGATTTTTGACGTGGTTGACACGAAATAATTATTTGAAAATTTGTTTTTCACTGGAATATTTTATAATCCCTGGACTGGTACCCGAAGCGCAAGACTGATTATCTTACCTTAAAAAATTATCAAGATACATTTCATTTCATTTCATTTATTTATTCAGATATTTAGAACATTACAGAAAAAAGACCCAATTCATTCTAAATACAATAATAGATCACAAATTACAGTAGATAGTTATGTTTTTAAAATAATATAACAAAATGTAAAAAGAAAAATTAAAAGTTAGAAAGTGCTTTCCTGAAGGAAGGCCCACTGTCGTGAAATATGTCGACATCCGAGGCGATGCGATTAAGTAGCAAGATTGCTCTACCAACCGGCATAACCATTGGCAGGTTGGTTCTGCATCGCGGTAAGTAAAACAATCGATGCTGTCTTTGTCGAAGATAGTTATCAGGTACGAACAGACCTACATCCATCAGAATTTCTGAGTTATGTATGCGACCACCAATCACCTGGAAAAAGTGAACACCCAAATGAACGTCCCTCCTCCTCCATAATGACTGATAGCCTAGCATCCCCAGTAAAAAGTCGGTTGGGTTATACGCTGTAGTTGGCGTACCAATGGAGTACCCATTGGACTAATATGTGCGGAAAGGGAACGACGATAGTGACAGATTTTTTTGTATCGCTAAATGCACCAAAGTAAGTTGATTACACATGTTTTCGGTACCAGTCCTTGGTTATTATGTACAACAAAATAATAATGAAAAAAAAATCATGTTTACTCGATCCCAGGGCCTCGATTATGAACGCTATCTTCATCTGAACATTGAGACGGTATACTTAACTTCTGTACTATCTGTATCTTCCTCGGTATGTTCTACCTACTTGTCATTTCGACATCATATGATCGAAATCAACCAATAATTATTATTTTTTCTTTTTTTACTTATTTTTTTTTGTTTTTTTACAATAAACATAAATGATAAAACAGAGTATTAAAAAAAAAGCATAATTATGTAAGAATGAAATACATATTAATAGTAAAAATAGTAAACAAAAAATCCCACAAAGGCATGGCCTGTTCGTGGGTATACAAGAAAATATTGATGAAATTTTGCTCCTATAATAAATAATGGAGAGTTATAATATTGTTGTGTAACAGAGAGAAAAAATAAGATATTCTGTAAAAGATAATATGGTATTTTTTTTATAGTAATTAAAAAATGAAATAAAAAATATTTTTAAAAAACACAAAAATATTCCTTATTATTAAAGGGCAACAAAATAAATCATAGAAAAAAAGAGTTCGTATTTTTAGTTTGAATCCAGGATAGTGCATGTTTTTTAAAAGAAGGAAAATTTCGAAAGTTTGTTATCAATGAAAAAAAGAATTAAAAATTTTTGGGCCTATAAAATATGCATGTCTCTGTACGAGCCTGTGAATGACCTCAAAGATTTAGTCCACGTTCCTTACTTCATTAAAATTTAAAATAGTTCTTATTTATATTTTAAATAGGCTTCTGTGATAAAAATTGCCCACTTCAAAGCGATTATAAACTCCAATAGATCCCAGTTCAGGCAAAAAATGCTCGATTGAACATAATTTTTGTACGACTTTTGACAATTACCAAGACGGTTTGCTTAACGATCGTTTGTATCGGTCTACTGAGCGATTACAAGGCCGTTTTCGATACATTCACTCAGAAAGATAGTAAAACAGATGGAAAAACTATAATAACCAAATTATTTTTTCAGAGTGGTAACTTTCTGAAGCATATAATCTGTGTCTGACGCCTAGATACTCTTATTTGTTAATAGGAGAGAACCTAGCGACATTATTTCCACATCTAGGCATTCGTTTTATTAAAGTGACAGTTTTTTTTACATTTTTTACAGTGGTAACATTTGAACCTATTTACATACAGGAGCATCTAGCCTTAAATTAAATAAACTTATAAATATAAAGGAACCTGCAAAATGTAAACAGCCTATTCTGTTTGACACCATTTTTTTATGTTAAGGATTACAAGGGAGTAACTACAAAAATGCGTATAGTAAGTTAAGCTTAGATTCAGTAATATCATAATCACATTTCGGGGTTTAGGATCACAAGGGGGTTACTACAAAAATATAAATTTGTGACAAATACAAATATAGATTTTGAGCCTACGAAACTCAGCAAATATTATTATTTGGTAAGGTATCCAAAATAAAAATAAAACACCTTTACTGGATAGTATATGTGACGCGTTTCCTCTTGTTAGGACGTTATCAAACTGACTTAAATATTTACAAAGCATCCTTATACAAGGTGTTCATTAAACCCTGTCACATCCGAAACCACGATGATCAGTATGAGCAAAAAGACATATTGGCACATTAAAAAAAGTTTTTAAAACGAATAATTTTTTTAAAAATAAAATGTCAAAAAACCAAATGGTTGCTTACTTCTGCAGGGGAGTAACGAGAAGGGGGGAGGGGGGAGTTTGATACGCCGACAACCGTGCGTCCGCGCTCCCCTCGCTTCTCCCCTGCAGAAGTAAGCAACCATTTGTTTTTTTAAATATTTTTTTTTTTAAATTCTTTGTTCTATTTTTTTTTTTAAATATGCTAATATGTCTTCTTGCCCATACTGATCATCGTGATTTAGGGTTTGACAGGGTTTAAAAAACACCTGTATATTAACAATAATTGCTGTATAATGATACAGGTGTATAATAGTGCCAGTAGTTTATGGGGGTATTTAACAAGTATTGAGGATTTTTATGTAGACCAAGAAAAGTAATGTAATTAAAAATCAATTAAGGTATACTAAGTGCATTTTATTGGGTACATTATGGGTTTATTTGGATAGCCTATCCATTATTTAAAATATTTGTAGGGGTACAGATTTAAAGTTAATATAATAATTAGATTTTAATATTGATTTAATTACTTTACTTTTCTAGGTCTATATAAAAATCTTCTATACTTGTTAAATACCCCTATAAACTACAAGCACTAGTATATACCTATATCATTAAACAGTAATTATTGTTAGTATACAAGGATACTTTGTAAATATTTAAATCAATTTGATGTCGTAACAAGACGAAAAGCGTCAAATTTATTTAAAAATAATAAAAGTAGAATTAAATCCAATAAAAGTGTTTTATTTTTATTTTGGGTACCTTCCGAATTTCATTATAGAATTCTACCAATTATCTGAATACACAATTAATATTATTGTCGGCTTCGTGGTGTAATGGTTAGCGCGTTTGCCTACCATGCAAGAGGTCTCGTTCGATTCGTGACATGGTTGACATGAAATATTAATTTAAAACGATGTTTTTACACTAGAATATTTCATAGTCCCTGGACTGGTACCTGAAGCGTAAGACCGATCGCCTTACCTTCATGTAACAAAATTGATCAAGATATGTTGCGATTGGTGTACCAATCCAGTGCCCTGTGCACCATTAGGTGCGGAAAGGGAATGATGATGATGGCATTACTGAAATTGAGCTTAAGTAAAAATTCTTATCGCCAAACTATCTAAACTAGGAATAAGTGGTCCTATGATTAAATGGTTTCAAAGCTACTTGACTGATAGAACATTAACGGTAAAAATTTGTGACACTTTGTCCCAAACTTTCTGTGCTACTAGTGGAGTTCCACAGGGCTCCCATTTGGGCCCAATACTTTTCATCATCTTTGTTAATGATGTAATGGATGTATTTGATGATGTGGAGATATTGCTGTTTGCCGATGACATGAAGATTTTTAAAATAATCAATACTGTAAATGATTGTAATATTCTGCAGCGTAATTTAGATAAAATGTTTCAGTGGTGCTCTGCTAATAAACTGCAATTGAATATTAAAAAATGCCAGGTAATGAGATTTTTTAGAATAAAAAATCCCATATTATTCGATTATCTGATGGGAAATACTCAATTAATCTCAACTTCTGAGGTGCGCGACTTAGGCGTCATTTTCGACCAAAAATTATCCTTCATTAGTCACATTAACAACATAACTAGTAAATCTCTGAAAATGTTGGGATTCGTGTTACGTGTGACTAATGAATTCAAAAACATAGGCACTTTGAAGTTGATGTATACTTCTTTAGTGAGAAGTCAGTTAGAGTACAACTCGACAATTTGGACTCCTTACTACAATTGTCATCAAAATTCTCTGGAAAGGGTCCAAAAAAAATTCTTAAGATACATAAATTTTAAACTTGGAATTAGTCATGAATTTTTAAATTACGATTTTTTATTAAAAACATTAAATTTGCTTAAACTTAACGATAGAAGAAAAATTATAGACCTGTTAAATTTGTATAAAATTGTGCATTCTATATGGGATTGCCCAGAACTTTTGTCACTCGTCAACTTCAGGGTACCTGGAAGGATAACTAGGCGGGTGCCACCGTTTTGCAGTAATAACTCACGCACAGTATATAATTGTAATGCCGTATTAAGCCGACTTCATGAACTCGGCAATAGTTGTTCCCACACATCGGATATATTTAATGTGGGGTATTGTTCTTATAGAACAAACCTTATAAACTTTTTCAAAGATGAGCAGTAATCATATTTAATGTAGTTACTTCATATATGATTTTCTGTTTTTTTTTTTATATATATTTTTATTATAAACCTTATTATGTTTAAAATTTGATTTACTTTTTATATTAATTTTTAAAGTTCTCGTATACTTTTTAATTCAAACTTTTGTTTTATTTAAACTTTTTTTTTTTTTAAATATTATGTTATATAATTTTTAGGCTTGATTATTGTTCCTTAGTTTTGAGTGCAAATATGTAGTTAAAAAAATATCAAACCTTACATGTTTATATTATAAATTTGTAAAAGGCAATTATGCCGTGTATGTTAATAAAAAAAAAAAAATTAAAAAAAAAAAATCGATTTTTTGTAGTTATCCACTATAATCCAAAACCCGAGTAAAATGGTTATCATTAATTTAACTGACTTTATCCACTGTATGCATGTTTTTTTCTTGTTCAATTATCCTGGAAAGTAGAGCCTTTATGTCAAATTGTACTAACAGAAATGTAGGACATGTAAACTGACGTCAGATGCAATTATTAGTTTAAAACACATTAAAAATGACATTTATTTTTTTATATAAATTAAAAGCGTTTTTTTAAATATATTTATTCTGCTTGTGTAAGAAAAGGTTTTTGGCGTATATATTGTTGTGCTATATTTAGTTAACTTGCTTTGTTTCTTTGTTGTTCTCATTATGTGTTATTTTCTAAATGTTAATATTATTTAGGTCCCGAATTGAGTTGTTGTAACTCCTGGGAATGTAATTCAACGTATTATACTGGTAAAATACTTTGTGTTAAATGATTTATAAAAAAAATATATTGTACCCTTCACATGTTATTTACTAAACCACGAGCCTGACAATTTAAAGTCATAAATAAGACCTTAATATATCGCAATATTTCGCATTACATTTTAACGAAGGAGATTGAGATACATTTTGTTATAAAATCGGTTTAATTAATTACTAAAATGATTTATTATTATCAGTCCACACCTTGCTGTCTATCCCGCCAACAATATCATGATGATTAAATTAAGATCTTTTCATCAAACATCGCATCACTTTTTACTCTACTAACAAGTCAATTAATCGCGGTAAAATTGCTTTTAGGGCATCCAACCTGAGACGGTTTTACATATAAATTAGCAATATTTTAATCGGCTTTGTTGCGTGTCGATCAAATCGTAAGGCGACGAGAGTTCGTAAAGGACTTTCGTCTTTAAAACAGCGGGAATTAGAGGTGTATTCGAGTGGATTGTAAATTGAAGGAGGAATGGGTTGAAATGTTGGCCAAATGGTTATTGTTTATACGCTTATTATAAAGTCTGTTCACACAAGGCAGACCGCCCACATCGACGGAGGCCTAATTGCATATTGCTATTGCACTATTTATTTTTCACTTAGTAAAATGGGGAACAACATTGCGTGGGGGCAAAAGAAACATAATTACTCGAATTCTTGTTACTTTCGCAGGTAAAGATATTTAAAAATAAGTACTTAAGGCCGTAGTCTGATAAAAAGTAAGGAAATCACATGATTAAGCCGTTTTAAAACGCTGTTTTTTTAAAATAGCGCATTTAAAAAAATAAAAAAATCATTTCATAAAAAAACAAAGGTATTTTTGGAAAAAATATTTTTAAAAGTTTTAAATAACTAAAATATAATCACTTTTCAACTAGCAGATTAAATTTAGACCAAACTTTGGTACGTTGATACTCATGTGAAGACTCTGCTTTAAATACAAACATTTTAATAAAATAAATAAAAGTACTTTGTTTTTAACCACTACTTTTTTTTTCCACCGACCGGTTTCAAAGCAAACAAGCTTCTTCGTCAAAGTTTACGTAACTAATAAATGAATGCCTATTTTATTTTTATCGTGTTCACTAAATACTACACGTGGACCAAATAAATCAAATTGTTTAAGAAAAAAATCATTAACAACCAAATAAACAATATATCTTTTAGTCCTCTTCTGTCTAGCTTCAAAAATATTGATATCAAATTACCACCCTTGTAAGGAAAAAACGACTTGATTTATTGGGTCCACGTGTAGTATTTAATGAACATGATAAAAATAAAATTAGAATTAATTCATTAGGTACGTAAACCTTGACGAAGAAGGTTGATTGCTTTGAAACCGGTCGCTGAAAAAAAAATTAGTTTAAAACAAAGTTGTTTTATTTATTTTATCATAATGAATAACCACAAAGTTAGTGCTTCAAATATAAACAAACGTTTTAAATTACATACATTTTGTGTCATATTTCTTTGATTCTACGTAAAATTATGACTTCAATAATCATTTTTAAAAAATAAAACAATTATAATATTTGAGATCATACCCTTTTTTATGCAAATATATTGTGCATTTTTTTTAAAGAAGAAGGTTTCAGTTGTAAATATTTCATTTCTACATTATGTTTTAAGTTATTTTGAAGGACATACGACGGCCGATGTGAACATTAATATTTTGTTGACAACTTACCGTAGAAATTAAAAACCGTACCACCAAAACATTTTTCTAAGAAACAATTAAAAATATGTAATTCCATAAATCAGTTAAAAACTAAAATATTTCTACTAATTTGCTTTTTTAAAACGATTATTGAAGGCATAATTGCAGGTAGAATAAAAAAAAATA
Organism: Micrasema longulum; assembly: GCF_059751315.1. Classification (NCBI taxonomy): domain Eukaryota; kingdom Metazoa; phylum Arthropoda; class Insecta; order Trichoptera; family Brachycentridae; genus Micrasema; species Micrasema longulum. The sequence goes on from NW_028277368.1 coordinate 2,434,428, forward strand.
CCAAGAGATTTATGTATTTTAAATGTTTGTATTTCTTTTCGAAAACAAACATTTTAGATTTTGTGAAAACAACTCTATTGTTCAACTAATTATTTTTAAATAACTTTGGTCTAAATTTTAAGAGGCCTAATCTGCTAATATTTTTTTGTATACATTCATAACATCATGGGGTAGGATTACGCAGTTAAGCAGAAATTTTTCCAATTCCATACTTCGCTCCCATACATTAGAGTTGGAACTAGAACTCCGTTGTGAACTGCTAGTTTAGCCTCCTGCGATAAACATTTGTTTGCCAAAGTAGATTTTAGTGCACCGTGAAAATATAACAATAATAAATATGATAATGATTGGTTTAAGAAAACTAGTTTTTAAAATTATTTTTGTTTATGTTTCTGCGAAATACAAGCAGAGCCCCGGACAAAAGTTTTTGACACGATTGCTACACTCAGGTTACAATCCTGAAATAGGAAATCGAGTGGGGATTAATCAGTCTAGTATTTTCCAGTATTTTTAGTAGGCTCCGGTTCTATTCCTGGCGGAAATAATGTAATAATTTTTTAAAGGGTGGTTTTAAGATTTCAATATGTCACTGTTCCTGAACTGCGGGTGTAAAGTATCTAAAGCGTAAAACTGATTACATTACCTTAATTTAACAGATGATCAAAATAAGCTGCATTCGGTGTTCCAATGTAGTGCTCGATGCACTATTGGGCGTTGAAGGGTGTAGGATGTTGATAAAATAACAAGAACTCAAATATTTATTTCATGTAAAAAATGATGATAAACAGGTATCAAGGTTGAATGGATATAGGACCTCAATCTCGAGAGTCATAAAAACTACTTTGAGACCACAACCCGACTCAGTAATTGGGTAGTTTATTACCCGAGAATGCTTTCTACGTTTTAGAAATGGAATTTGAATGCACAAATATGCAGTTAATTAAAATACAAACCGGTAATCATAAATTAACGTTTAGCATAATTTGAATACTAAATAGTTACTGGTTCATCAACCCGCGGCAAGCCCTTGAAACGTCATCAACTGCCATCATGCTTATTAATAGTTGTAGTTATCTGGATGCTGTACAGGGTCAGAACATAAAATTATACAATTTTTCAACAATATTTTAAGTATGTCGAAATTTTTGTAGACCCTTAAGGACTGGATTCAACCCCCCGGGGAGTTAAGATGAACGTATTATAAAAGACAAGAAAAACATTTTTGAGAAGAGAATATCAAATGCAAGGCATTTACAGGCCACTTTACGCTCTGTATACAATTCACCACAAATATATAATATTTTTTGTTCAAATAAAGAGTTTTATTTGAACAAAAAATAATAATCATAATGCAATAATGGATTGTCTCATTTATCCAAGCCAATATTGAATCAACTGCTCCACAAATGTATAGCTTATGTTATGTTTTTGTTCTTTCATTGCGCGTTTTGTAATATACATATGATAAACATAAATGAATTATAAACATAAATACGTAGTGTTTAAATCTGTCTGAACATTTTGTTAATTATCTCTATTAAGTCTTTGTATATTGTTAAGTGTCCTCGGCACGGGTAACCACAGTGAGGTCACATTTTTTTTTGTCATCACAGTTTATAACGCAAAAAATGAATAAATAAATAAAAATAACAATAAATTAATCAATAATATATTCGCCGTTGCTGTTCACGACCTGTTCCCACCTCTCAACCAATTGGTTGATCCCATTCCGCCAAAATTCACCCAGCCAACCTCTTTGTCGATGAAGGTGATGCTTCTCATTTGGTTCGACATTGAGCGGAACAGGTGGTAATCGCTTAGCGCCAGATCCGGAGAGTACGGCGGATGCTGAAGAACCTTCCACTCGAACTCTTAGAGTGCGGCTTCGACGACTTGTGCAACATGGGGCCCGGCTTTGTCTTGAAGGAGAATGGTTCGGCCTTTTCGAATGGGTTATTTAAATTGAATTGCCTCATTTACGCGGCGCAGTTGGGATGTTACATGTAAGGATTTGTTCTGCGTACTGCCAGGGTTTTCGAAAATACCCGCGTACTGAGAACTCACAACTCCTTGGTGCGAAGTAGACTCGAGAGTGGCTCGAAGATTTGGGGGCCACATGAACTGAAGTTCTCTATTATGATAAATAAAATCCAAAAGAAGTTTCCGATATATCTCTACATGAGAGATTGCGGGTATTGTCCTAGGCTCTACCCGACCGAGTTTCTCCAGGGTTGCTTGGCTACAATTGTTAAAAGACTAGAAGGAATGTGTATTTGACTACATATTTTTATCGATTGTTGCGCGGTATGATCGATAATTCTGAGATTATGATGATCATTGGTTTGTATGTTTCTGATAGTTACCTAAGACAGCGTCAGCATAGATTGTTTCATATTCCAATATATAGGATCAACCTGCCTATGGTTATGCTTGTTGGAAAGGCTACCGCTATGCTGAACAACATCGCTCTGGATATTGATATGTTCCATCTATCCGAAGGGGTTTTACGGAACAAGATTCTCCTACTATTTTGACACGAGTCTTTCATGTATTTTTTCTTTTTTATAATATGTACGTATTGAATATATGTTTGTAATGTATATGTTATATTTAAAATAAATTAATTGAATTGAAAAAAAAAAAAAAAAGTTCCTTGTTTTTTCTCATTTTCCGTGACGATTCGGTACAAAAAACGTTCCTGGCGTCCGCGTGTTGCAAGATGTTGAGAAGCAATTTGAAGACGACTTTTTTGTTTGTCTAGGTCAGCTCACGGGGCACCCAGGCTCCCAATTTTTCTGAAAATCCCATTGAATGAAGATGATTGAGAATTGTCTTCTGATCGAAGTTAATTTTTTTGGCCAATTCACGACTTGTTTGGCAACCGTCCTCCTTCAAAGGTACTTTGAAACGAAAACATAAAACGCAACGAACTTATTCCTTAACCCAATCCATTCACGGGATCAGCCCTTAGCTCCCTGGAGGTACATATTTGTCTAGGAGCAAAATAACTCATAGACCTCTTATTTGAGAATGCATTTGATATAACTAATCACTGTGGGTACATATTTGGACATTTTTTAGTAATTTCGGCCATTTTGGAGTAGTTATGTAGTTCCAAAAAATGACTCCTGGTGACTAGTTTTGCGTAGAGCTGTCATCCGTTTGGTAGTGTAAAATAACTACTCTTTTACAAACCTAAATATTATAATTATGATAGCAAGTAAGTTATTAAAAAAAAAACATTTTTGTTGGTCGGGTTGAAAAACAGGTTGATCGGGGAATATAATAAAAATTACAAAAATATATATCATATATTTTTGTATTTTTTTTATTTATCTTAAAGGAAAAAATAACAACTGAAGGTACACATTTATGCAACTATTTATTTTTCATATAAAGAGTTGCGCAAGAAAAATACGTAATCGTGTTCAAGCTGTAAATAACATAATTCAAAAAGAAAAAGTTTGAAAACTCTACTAAATGTGTGTTCAAGGAACAAAGGGTTAAACCAGCAAATGACAGATTATAAAGCCCTGTTAATGCCTAGGTTTCCAAAGGACCTTATTAAAATGTTATCCACTTCTGTTGAAATATGTTAGTCTTAATATCTCTCGAGGCTCTAGGGGGTTAAATCTAGTCTTTGTTGTTAAATATTGATTTCTGGATTTTATTTACGATTACGAACTAAATAACGAACGATTCGGTCCTGGTATTACCTGCAATGTTCATACACTGGGCACTGGACACTGGAACGATGGACATTCCAGGCTACTCCATCGTAAAATGATGCTGATTCATTTATTGCGGAGGATAATCTTGCGTAGTAAATGCAAAAACACGAAGTGACATACAGGAAGAATAAAAACATTTATATTCTATCACTTCTTCACAACATTTTAAATAATCCCACTCCGCCTGTTTATCTGTGAGAGCTCATCCAACCTCTTTCACAACACGGACTATCTCTTTGTTCTAGTAACGAGAGAACCCTTTTAATACCCTGTAATAGCTCTAATTTTCTTGCCTCCTCTTTCACAGTAGTAGCTGCTCGATTGTGGAATAATCTACCCACTAATGTTAGAGACCCCTTCTTTATTTACATTTAACTATCTAAATATTTAAATTGTTCCTTTATCCTCCTTCTTTCCTTCCCATCCCCTCTTCTCTCTTCATAGTATAGTGTATTTTTTTTATATATTTTTATTTTGTTAATCTCTGTTTTTAATTTTTGTATAAAATTGTAAGATTCAATATGTCTATGTATTTATAATTTTCTCAAACTGAACGGTTTGGGTAGGTAGGGAGAAATTGCCTTAAGGCAATATGCCCGCCCTTATATGTATATATATATATATATATATAAATATATATTGTATATGTATATAAAGTGTCAAATAAATAAAGAAAGGGCTTCTCTGACATAAATGGGCAGATTATTCCAAAATCGAGCGGCGACAACTGTGAAAGAGGAGGCTAAAAAAATAGAGCGGTGAATGGGTATTGAAAGGGTTCTCTCGTTACTAGAACGAAGAGATGCTGTGATAGAGGAAGAGCGCTCTCAGATAAACAGGGAATTTATCCCAATCGCAGAGAATTTAAGACGCAAATATTGTCATCCTAACTTGTAAAGCTCGTATGTCTACCAATGGTTAAAAATGACATTTTGCCGTTTTCTGTTAGGATTTCAAATTATTTTTTATGTGTCTAAAACTCGTATATTCGTAATATTCCGTGATTTTTTTAATATCGAACAAAAAATTTTTGCCGCCATTCGCTACAGAAATAAAAACTGTTTTTACTTTCCCCTGAACAAAGGTATGCTTGGGATTTTGTAAGTTAGGCCGACGATATTTATCGTATTGTATTAATATGTATTATATCGTATCGCATACCGCGTTTACGTAATAACGCTCGTCATCGCGACGCGAAGACTAATAAAGCGAAGCGGCATATTGGCATTTATATTTTATAGCAAAACGCACCGATGGCGTATTCCTTTGCAGTACCAGGGCCAGCACTAATCACGTGAAGGCTTGTTAACGTTTGCCCGCGGCCGAAGTTACCTTCCTACGTCACAGGCTCCACCCTTTGCATGTCCAGTCGGCAAAACTATCTTATTAATTATTTCAGCGTTTCTTGGAAAGCCACAAACCCTTCTACCGCCTCATGGCAGCCTGCACCGACCGACTCGGGCAGCTATACAAACTATAACACACATCTAGGAAGACATTTTGAAAATGAAATACATCGACAGACAATCATATATTTCTGAATGAGGAAAGCACGCGGACGGTCTGCCGATGTTCCCAGACCACACTGGAATCCTGAATTAGTTAAAAACCGTAGAAATTTCAGATTGTTTACTCAGTTTGTTGGCTCTTGGGTTGAGGAATGGGAGATTCTCAGGGATGCCCCGTAATGTAGCGACCGATACTTGCGAAATACTCGCCTTTAAAAGAACGTGCAGAATGGTTGGTAATTTAAATTTTACATGCCCAATGTCTCTCTGTATGAATTGAACTAATATTTTGAGCCATACCCATCAAAGGGAAGTAGTTTTGCTAACCTTTGGTGGTGAAATTGTCAAACGTAGTACCTACCTATTAACAATCCTTTTACTATGTCTGGATTAAATTGATGTAGTTAATAACCTTTAAATAAGTCACATGTATAATCATAGAATTTACTTTTTTGTGCCTAATATGAAGGGCCTCGAAGTTGAGAAATTTTAAAATAAAGATAATTATAATTAAATCTAACGTCTTAATTTTTTTAAAATTACTATCATAGAAAAAGGCTATTGTCTTACAAGTAAATACAGTTTTTGCTCAGTTTACTCGTCTTTGCAATATGGTGATGAGGATGAATGACAATATCCGACAAAAGCCCTCCATATGATTTACACAAATTCACTGTAAAATAGTGAAAGTTGTAGATTTAAATTCAATTAAAATCGCGATATACGAAATTGAAAACTTTAAAACAGTAACTCGTTTATTGACAAAATAAAACTGCTTTTTTGTATGAGTGAAACCGATACAGATACCGATATACAGATCTACCGTCTTTAAAACGGTTTCGGGTATGTGGAGGAATATACTTTTAAATCATTTGTATTTTATTAAGTGAGTTCGATAGAGCCATGTTAGGATTTTACAAGTATTGTTTTGATAATTTGATGCTCTTGTGTACTTTGGATTACGACTTGTTTTTCTTTTGGTGTTTGAGTGCGTGTTGTATTGGGCGAATTCTTTGAATGTTTTCTTGATGTATATAGGTTTTGTGTTGTATTTTATCTTATTTTTATTACTACGTTCTTTTTCCTTTCAAAGTGGAATCTGGGAAGTAAAGCAGCGGTCCCAATTTGGAATTAATGCCGTGTTCTTTCACTGTCGTACAGGGAAACTATAATAAGGTGAATGCGTGTTGAATGTGTGTTTGATTGATCACAAATTGACAATACTGCAAGGAAAGGTACAACGAAAGCTTAAGATTCTATCTGTTTGGCCAGACATTTTCATTTACAATAATAAAATCGAAGTGGTTGATATATATCAAGGACATAAATTCAAACTTGGTAAAGATTACCAGACAGCAAAGTTGCCAAGAAGAACAGGGCTAAGTTGGGATGCTTTTGGCAAGTAGTAAGTATTTTTGAAAATAAACAAGTCTCTTTATACTTAAAACGACAAGAAACCATGTCCTTAACATGGCAAAAGAAAACAATCAGAAAAATAGCCTGAAACTAAATTGCACGAACGATCCATTGAAAGACAGATGCTCGGTGTATGTCTAAGAGACAGAATAAGAAATGAAGAAATAAGGTGCCGAATCGGAGTTGTGGATATCATGGATCGTGTAGCAAAGTTAAAATGGCAGTGAGTAGGACTCTTGGCGAGGTAAAATGATGGCAAGTGGACACCCAGAATAATAAACTGGAGACCATGGGTAAACAAAAGAAGTGTTGGACGGTCGCAGAAAAGATGGGTCGATGACATTGCCTCGATTGCCGGTAAAATATGTATGATGAAAGCGGGTGATAGGAAGGAATAGAGATGTTCGGAAGAGGTTTTTATCTAAGCAGTGGAGAGAAAAAGGTTGAAGAAGAAGAAGAAGATTCGAATTCATAGAGACTTGAGTTAAAAATGTCGATATGAGAGGTACAGTCATTCCGGGCAACATTGGAATTCAATATAACGTTGGACAAAAACCTGACTTACTCGTATATATGACTGATTACTTTCTTACTTTTACTAAAAGAATAAAAAAAGCTTTATCAAAATATTTTTTTTATTTGTGTGGTACCACCGCTCAAGCCCAAGAGTAAGTATGTTTGGGGTAATGGACACAAATTCATGTTTCTTTAAAAATGCTTAAGATCAGAAGAGTATTTTATATCAAAAAAATATAGTTCAATGTTACCCGGAGAGATGTTTTAGTAAAAAATCAAGAAATTCGTTCATCGAAAGTACTAAGGACACAAATTCATGTTTCTTTAAAAATGCTTAAGATCAGAAGAGTATTTTATATCAAAAAAATATAGTTCAATGTTACCCGGAGAGATGTTTTAGTAAAAAATCAAGAAATTCGTTCATCGAAAGTACTTAAGTCTAAAGTTACCCAAATATCAATATAACATTGGACCACCCATAAAAACATCATTACAGTTATGTTTTCATGTAATTTTATAAATTTTGTGGTTAAATTTAGTTATATGGAGCATTCAGAACACCAAATAATTCATAAATTTGCAGCTGGCTCAATCCAATAAAAAAAATATTAGGAAAAACTTGTTGAAGTGGTCCAATGTTACCCAAAATGGCTGTACATTCATTTTTGTATAAAAAATACCATCTCTTTTGCCATGGATGTATGCAGATATTTTGTAATATTTATTATGTATTTGTCAGCTTTAGCTAGTGAGTTATTATACACAACACCTTTTATTTTATTGGTTGGTCGGAAAAAATACCATTTTGGCAAATGCACAAATATGTACGTATCAGGCGCGTGCGGTGAATATTATCAGTAGGGATGCTGACAACAAATAATCATATTATTACTTTTAGTAAGTATGATAGTAGATATAGGTACACATCTAATTGAAATCGATATTGCATAGAATCACTTTTGTTAAGCGCGCTTTAGGTATTATATTACGAATATGGTGCTTTATAAGTTTTCCATTTTAATAACAACAATTCATAGATGATCTTTTATAAACTAACGGAGCACAGCAGCAGGCGTGTCTAGCGGTGAAACAGTAAACATTACGACAATACTTAAAACTTAAGATGTTCCTAAATGTAGGCCATTTAGAATAAAACAAAAAAAATAATAATATAATAATAATAATAATACGCTATTTGAAATTTTATGCAATACGTTATTAGGGTATTGTTTTCTTCGCATTACACGAGTTGGATGCTCTTATCTCTATGAGTCTCGTAGAACAATACCACAACGTTATGAACCTTAATACGCGTGCGCGGAAATTCGAACATGTGTAATACGACTGGACTCAAAATGAAGAGCAGTATCTAGATTTCAGCGTATATAACAAATACTATCAAGGCTAAGGTACCTTGATATTCGGAACATCGATATGGAAAATAAGCCTACATAAATACATATAGGTAGGTTTGTATACTTAAAGTATTATTTAAATTTGTAAATCACACGCGCATAAACATTTTCGGCAATAATTTTAGTAATATTTGTAGATTATTATTTTTATATTTATATTATAAAAATACGTGTAATTATTTTCAAATATTTAAGGGACGCGCCGCATCCACAGTATGTATGGGCGGAACGCGCCTGGTACGCATGTATAAACAGTTAAATAAATAAATAATATTATTTTTCAAAACTACGCATCGTTGTCCGTTGAATAAAGGCGTTATCAGCTGAAAATGTTTTCCGTTGTAAAATTTCCAATACAGGGACCTAATAAAGATAATAGATTTCACATTAAAAACAATTAAACGGAATTAATTAAAGTTTGCACTTACACATTTGATCAAAAGCTCATCTCATCACTTCTTGAACACCAATTAATCACGTATTATCGCATGGCTAATATTCTCTATAATGGCCAATTAATTGCACGACGTAAAATAAATTAAAACCATACAAATATAATATAACCCAACAATTCAATTAAAAAAAACACTGGCAAAAAACACCCTCGTGTTATGTGATTCCCAAAACAAAATTAATTAAAAATAACAATTAAATAAGTCAAATGAGGAACAAAAACGAAGTCGTACGGTTAATTGCTAGCCATAGAATTAAGAGTCAATTCTATGTTGCTAGCCTTCATACTTATTTGTGTTTATTCTGGAAAATATTGTTGCAATTATTGTCGTAATTATCGCAAAACCTACCTAATAATAATATTTATTATTTTTCAAGCTCCATAGATTATTTTATTTTTATTTTTTACTTTTATTTTTATTTTATTCAGAAAACATACAGTCATACATAAAAAGTATCAAAAACAAAGTATGTTATTATGATAGAATTAAGAATAGTCCAGAAACCGCATACGCACATCAAATGAAAGATATGAACTATTTTTTTCTATGATTTATTTTGTTGCCCTTTAAAAAAATAAGGAATATTTTGTGTTTTTCTTAATATTTTTTATTTCCTTTTTTAATTACTAAAAAAATACCATTTTATCTTTTCCAGAATATTTTTTTTTCTTATGTTACACAAAAATATTATAGCTGTCCATTATTTATTATAGGAGCAAAAATTTATTAACATTTTCTTGTATACCCACGAACAGGCCATGCCTTTGTAGGATATTTTTGTTTACTATTTTTACTATTAACATGTATTTCATTGCTGTGTAATTATGCTTTATTTTTTTAATACTCTGTTTTATCACTTATGTTTATTGTAAAAAACCAAAAAAAAAAAAAAAAGGAGTTGCGTACTGAGCGACGTCTACAAAGAAACTAATGGGTCAAAACGTAAACTTACTCATTTATGAGTAGTTGAGTCGCCTTCTGTTTGATGTGCGTATGCGGTTTCTGGACTAATCTTAATTCTATAGTTTCTTCTGTAATGCCAACAAAGTGCGTGCTTAAACAGCAGAATATATGCGTCTTCGCTCTCGATTTAAACTAGAAATTCTTTGAATGGGCGACGATAAAAAGCTTGAGCTGAAATTGTTATAACAATATTTATCATTTAAATATTTCTTCTGGAAATGTCTGCGCACGAAGCGGTTCTTGATGAATGATGCAATGGCAAAGAAGAAGGTATCTCGTGATTAATTTTCGACTTCAAAATATTTAAAAAAAACATTTTGTCCCATCTGCATCATTAATACAATTTCATAATGTTTTTCCATGCATTTAATGATAGCATTTGCAATATCCTCGCCACATGTTGGCCAGTGGCAATAATCCTGAAAGTTCTTCTTTAGAACCGGTCGACGAAATAAACAGAATAAAGGTGAGAATTGCGCAGTGTGAGCCACGTTCAAGTGGTTAAAGAGCCGCATGTGGCTCGCGAGCCGCAGTTTGCCGACCCAGAGTTGAAGAAATTGTCAAAAATGAAAGGAAAAAAAACGACCAATGTACAAAAACTTATTTTATTTATGTATTATTTTGTATCATTTTCCTTATTTAGTCATAAAAAATACACCCTTATGAACAATAATTAATACGACTTTAATTTACCATTATGTGGCTATGGTGTCACAAGAGTCTGCATGGAAAATAAGAATTGATACAGGTATCTCTTATGTTTTTAAAAGTCCTATTTTACCATAGTGTTCGGACCAAATCTATACCTACCTACCCGTCCTTCCCATTTCCTAGCGCACTCCATGTAACGATAATACTACGTGTGAGTGCCGGTGACAACATTAAAAATCAGTACAAAATCTAACATGAACGAGTGAAGTACTCAACTAATCTATCATCAAGCGAACTGTGCCAGCGTCCTTTTAGACCGCCAGCTCTATACACACTGTGCCAGCGTCTCACGACCGCCAGCTTCACCAGCTAGGTTCCAGCACTCATTATGCCTCATCATCAGCAGGTTAGTGGAGTTGCGCAACCTTCCTTCCTAACAACACAGTCCACTCTAAATTTTCCTTCTCCTAGGACGAGGTATTCTTCACACCTCGTCCACTCCTCAACACAAAGTAAGGCTTAAAATTATCAGACTATTTTTATACATTATGACAATGCATTAAATTTTCATTTTTAAAAAGCTGTATTTCAAATCATTGGTTTTTTTGCATGCAACCCGGCGTTACCTCACCGATTCCAGAGGTTTTTGGGACAGTCTTTTAAGAGTTGAATAAAAATCACAATTTATCCTAGACAGATCGTAAATAAAGACCAACTCCCTTTTATAGATATTTGTGCTATTTTTGGGTAATTTCCGTAAACTATTTTTTTCTAGTGCGTGTCCCGCTGTTTGTCCTCGCACCAGAAGGCCGGACGGTGCGCGCGCACGGAGCTGAGCGCGTGGGACACGGCGTGCGTGCGCGCGTGCGAGCACGACTCGGGCTGCCCGGGCGTGTCCAAGTGCTGCCGGCACGACTGCGGCGCGACGTGCCAGCTGCCGCGAGGGTTGGACGACGCCCCTGGTGACAAGATTTTATATAAATTTATTACAAATAACTCGATCCACCAATTTCACATATGTTTCATTGTTCCTGTTATCTTCAACTGTCTATAAAGTAAGATATAAATTTCTGTACTAAAATATGTATGTTTGTATAATTGTAACAGTAACCTGTAATTGAACATGGTTAAAAAAAAAACTCTACACGGTTTCCAGGGCCATACCACGAAACCTCAGATGAACATTTTTTATGATGTACTTAAAAAAATATAAAAAAATTGACCAACGAAACAATACGCACAGGATGCGGACTAGGGAAGCGGTCAGGTAGGGGAGGGGTGGGGGTTTGTGTAAGAGATGCTAGTCTGAGACATAAAGGATTTTTTCAATGTTCAAATCATAATAATTAATAAATGAGTTTCTGAAAAAAATCATTAGGGTTTTATAAAAAAGTTTACCCTGAGGCCCTGAGGAGTTTTCATCTGAAGTTTCGCAGTCTGGCCCTGAAACACCATGTATACATTTTCGTAAGGAAAATTGAAATAATATGTGGGATGAAGATGGATTGGCATGGGTAAGCTCAAAGTCTTATATGTTGATTGTGTTTTTGAATATATCGTATGCTATTATTTTATTGCCCTTGTTTTTCTTTGTATTATTTTGGTTCAGTTTTTTGTACGTGTTTTTTCATGTAACTATTATAATTTAATAACTAGATAAATATTAGATTAATAACTTAATAACTTAACTTAAATGGAAAATAATTAGATTAATAACTTAATAGAATTATTTTCAATTGTCTATAATGTAAAATCGAATTTTCTGTACGAAAATATGAAGGTGTAATATTGCAATAAATATATTATGCAAACTATGTTGAGAATCGTACCGGTGACCTTTTTCGCGGCAGGCAAACGGTACGGTACATATGAACACCAATTATTATTATCTTTATAAATCATAACTAAAATAATTTTAGTCTAGATTTCCAAAAAAGTTACTGCCATCTATAGGCAAATAGCTGAAACATGTTAGTGAATATGGCTCTGATCCAAACAATAATAAATAATTTAGATAAATAATACTATTATCTAAAAAATTAGATACCTTCATTAATTTATTGAAAAGTTATACAAAATATGAATTGTATGATTTTGGGAACTGTTAAAAGGGTTGTAAATGATAAAGTTAAATATGTTTTTTGGTTTTGACGATTTTTATTTATTTAGAATTGTTCATCAGTAACCAGGTTTCTTCGCAACCTAGATCTCTAGATCTAGGTTGCGAAGAGGTTGCGTCTAGAGGGCTCTAGCCCTCCTTACGTTAGATTTAGTTAGCATAACGTACTAAGCACTTGCTTACAAGGGAGGGAAGAATAATATGCTCCTATTAATTTACAAATGTGTATATTCCCGTCCCTTTTCAGTAAGTGACGGAGAGCTAGATCCAGGGCTTTCAAGGTCCTCAGACTGATAGGAGACTGAAAAAAACCTATTTTACTCATCATATAGATCATATTTTAATACTAATTAGGGTTAGGACAGTGTTTTTTGCACATAATAAGTTGCCATTTCTTAACAAATGTGGGCTCCCGCCGTCCTATAAGGCCTTCAATAAACGATCTTTCGGCTTTATTTGGTGGAACCAAGAGATGCAGAATTGATATAGGAGGAGGCAATAGTGCTGGCTGGTGAAAGGGTCGGGTCTCCTGGAGGTATCTGGTGATACCCACATACTCTTATTATTAGCGGATGTGAAAAAAAAATATATAGATCATCTTAAACTCACCTTTTGATATTATTCTATACATGTTTATGAGTTTCTTTCTCAATATTTGTGTTATTTTTATTTTTATGCTTCATTTCTTATCCTTCTTATAATTCTTGTATCTTGCAAGCTGTGGATTAGGATTACATACCCAGTTATATTTTACTTGTATGTATGTAAATGTAACTGATATTTTTTTACAGTTAAAAAAGTTAATAAATTGTAATTAAAATGAATTTCCACCAAACAGTAAAGCTTCAACTAAAAACTGTCATTAATGAAAATCAATAATAAATGGGTATTTTATTTGTTTGTAGGCTTGCCAAGTATACCCAAGAACATCACAGTTTGGGAGAGGAGGCGAGGTCGTGCGGTACGTGTCCGTTGGTCATACTCGACAGCGTATGATTCCTTACCATTACTGTTTGTCATTGAAGAACGACATCATGTTGGGAAACATTTCACGGAGTCTAGAATGGGAGAGTGGACACCGAGGCAACGCTCACAAAGGTATGATGTATTATGTACTTTTGATTAGACTTAAATCATCTTAGGATTCAGATATATCAACCTAAATTTTAAATATCTGTTATGTTAAATAAATTCAATTATGAATAACAACATAAAAGATGACACAGAAATGAAATACGTTAGGTAGTAATTTAAATACAACATGAGAAAAAACATACTTGATCTATAATACTTATAGTTTAGTTAGCAATAATTAGTATTAGATAAATACCGACTCTAAAATATTTACTTACAACCCATATAAATTGACTTGGTGAGTCTTGTAATTAACATTATATTCGTTATTGTATTTATATATGTTTTAAATAAAATAAAATAATTTGCAGCAAAACAATGGGTCGTAAGTAATCAGGTCGAGAATCGGTATAATTTGCATTGCAATGACTTTTTAAAATTTTGAAAAAAGAAACATTGCTATCAGTTCTCATGTAATGGTAAATAAAATTAATTGATTTATTTATTTTACAGAAACAAACAGCCAACAATGATGTAATAACAAATAAAAAAGATATGGTTTCAAGACAGACCAGTAAAGTTTCTAAATAAAAATCATACATATTAAATTGTGGTACAAAAAAGGGTGTGTTTGTGTATATTTGTATGATAGTAAGTGTAGAGGTATATTTGTGTAGGAGTAAGGGAGTGTTCAGGTATGTGTAAACGTGAGCATCATTAAATAGCAAGCGGGAGCGTATCACAGGCAGAAAGAATGATTCTTAATTTATTTTAAAATAAATTAAAGGGCATGTTAACTATATCAAAAGATTAAAAAAAACATTATGGTTTGAGCAAGAACGATAGAGGAAAGATTGTTGTGTAACGATAGAGAAAGGAGTTCTACAGACTGGCAGATGGAATAAATACTTATTACTGACATAATTTGACGGAATTTAATGTTATATCACATAATTGGACATAAAAGATTATGAATTTGATAATTAACCTCCCCAAAACCTTTTTTAATTTTTTTGAAAGTTTTTTTTGTTTTTTTACAATATACATAAGAGGTAAAACAGAGTATTCAAAAAATAAAGGATAATTACATAGCAATAAAATACATATTAATAGTAAACAAAAAAATCCCACAAAGGTATGGCCTGTTCGTGGGTATACAAGAAAATGTTAATGAATTTTTCCCCTTATAATAAATAGACAGTTATAATATTTTTGTGTAACATAAAAAAGAGAAAATAAAATATTCTGTAAAAGATTATATGGTTTTTTTATAGTAATTAAAAAAGGAAATAAAAAATATTAAAAAAAAAACAGAAATATTCCTTATTATTAAACGGCAACAAAATATATGATAGAAAAAAAGAGTTTATATCTAAACAATTGTGTATTTACTTAAAACAGTTAAATTGTTAAACAATGTTTATTTTTATTTGTTATTATTATGTATATTTATTTATTATTTTTTTTAAAAGATAGTGTTTGCATAATTTATTTTCTTTTATTACTATAAACAATAACTTACCAGTAAAAATAATGAAGTTTAAATCTAACAATCTATAAATCAAAAGTAAAAATATCTGTATTTATGCTGATTATGATATTAATAAAAATGTTGTTTTTTAATACAGGTCTAATATTTCCTTGAAGAATGTCGTAAAACCAGGACGATGGTATCAGTTTCGTGTTGCTGCTGTCAATGAAAATGGAACCAGGGGTTTCTCCAAACCAACAATTCCCTTCACCACGTCTCATGGTCCTCGACCTCCAGGCAGTCCCAAGGAGTTGGCAGTAGATGCACTGAGATATGTGAATGGATCTCTCGGAGGGACATTAAGATGGAAGGCTCCAGCATTCTCAGACCTTCCTGTTCACAAGTATAAAGTGTACTGGAGTAGACGACTCAAAGGAGTAGAGGATCTGTTAGATTCAGTTCTTGTTCGTCATCAAACTGTTGGGAAGGTAAAAAAAACATATTAAATTAAATTTAGACACTTTAAAAGAGCGAATTAAAAAAAAATTGCATAAAATTGACAAAAAGTATGTTACCTGTAGAATGCAAACAAATAATATGTGAATTCCGTTTGAACAATGTAATGGGCGCTATCATCTTTATTTTTACTTTAAGATATGATTTATTCACTGGTAAGTTAGAAAATGTTTTCCCCAAGTTTAAACAGACTTGTTTTTTTTGCATAATCAGTACATACACATTGTAAGAGAGCACAAAGTAAGAATCTTTAGATTCTTCTAAAGGTGTATTTATTGAAATGTTTTAAAACTTTAATCCATTAAATATATTAGCTCAGAATAACTAAAAATTAAGCTGCTTTATTAATTTACTTAGGTATGTTTAATCATTTTATTTCAAATATTCTTACACTGCTATAACAGTATGTGCATCTTCACTCAATTTATTGGCACAATAATGAATTATCTTAGAAGCAGTTTAAAAATGCTTATTGAGTGGTGAAAGCAATAAATAAAATATATGTTACAGTGTGCCTCAGAAATAATGGTTTAAAATGCAACAATTCAACGTTGTTATTGTATTTTCAATAATTGCATCAATCATTGGAAACATTACTACACCAATAGCATAATAGGAGGGTGGGTGCCATATAGTAATTAGACACTCTAAATCTAAAAGTCAAAAATATGTAAATGAATTTATCTCCACCAACAAAATAAATACATTTTTGTGTTTTTTTTTTAAATGAACGCATTACTTCTTTTTTTCCATTAGATTCAGAGTGTCTAATTACTTAAGCATGTTCAATTACTATAGCACCCACCTGTATAAATAAAGTTATCAACTTTTAACTGTGTTAACAGGATTCATTTCTGATGGTATTTAATTATGTTCTAATGATGAAATAAATACAAATAAGCAATGGTTTGTTGATGCATTGCATTAATTAATGGAATAACTGTTTTTTAGGACCAGACCATGTTTGATTTGACTGATCTCCAGCCACGATCACTTTACTTTCTGCAAGTTCAAGCATTGGCTCAGTTTGGAACTACAAGACTGAAAAGTGAGAAGTCAGCGATAGTCCTAAATACAACTAATTACGCAAACGGTATGTAGACCTAAAAAAAGTAGTGAAAATATGCAGTAATATTGTATGTTTAAGCAAGTATGGCTTGTCATTTTTGATTTTACTGACAAATAACATTATATCACAAGATAATACATTTGTTGCAATTCAACTCTTTTAGTGAATCCTTAAATAAAAAGTCAGTTTGCCTGTGTGTAATTGTATAGTCTAGGTAGAATGCAACTATCTTGTCTCTAAAGCAGGCATTATACGTGAAATAAGATGCTGAACTTTGTAGGGTCTGTCGGGTATTACAATTATGTACCTACATAGTTAAAATATAATTTAGTAAAAATTACTTATACGAAGAGGGCAATTTTGGTGAAAAATAACTTAAGTTGTATTAATTATAATATATAATAACCAGAAATAGTAAATACGAATTCAACATTATTACTTTTGAAACAAAATACATGTCTTCTCGAATTTATTTTAAGGGGAAGCATCATGTTCTTTTCAAAGCAATGTTTATGACTATTCAATATAAATAAAAAACGTATCCGAATTTTCAGTTTTTTAGAATACTAACACCATGAATACTAAAAGTAATTATATAAATCATTGATATACAAAAACTATGTTAAAATTGTGATTTTCAATAATTTTATTAATGTTATATAAGACATACTTTTGTTTTAGAATCTGCTGTTCATACAGACGGAAGCAGTTCCAAGAGGAGTGCAGAAACACGAATAGAAGGTCTTTATCTACAGGATTTGTATTGGCAAAATGATCAGCTGGTGGCTTATATAGCTTGGAGGCCAGTTCGTGCTAGACCAGGAAGACAAGAAAAGTAAAAAGAGAACAGACACTATTTCGATGTTATCAATTTTGATTGAAATTATTCCTTATTTACAAATATATACAGCTTATAGATTGTAGATGGGGAAGTTTAAATACGAGTAATAATTGAGACAACAATGAATGGACAAAAATAACTTTCTAAAACCAAAGTATTTGTTACATGTCTTCTGTTATTTCTAAATCTGATAACAGTATTTTAAAGTATTCTAAAACTCTAATTTTTTTATTGCAATAATCCTAATTGTGATGAGTCATTTTATATATTTAAAAAAAGTATGGAATCAAAACTAAATATGTTTTTGTTTGGGAAAATAATATTTGACAAATGAAACAAGAATACCATAAATATATGGTTAAATATGAGTAGCAAATTGTTTTCACCAAAAACATTCAACAAAAAATAATATTGAAGTTTTAAATTATGGGAGTATTTAACACCTATTTATTATTTTACTGTAGAATGCATGGTAATAAAGTTAGGGCAGTTAAAAAAAAACATTTCATTAATAATACAAAAGTAATTTAAAAACGAGCATATATTATATAGTTTTTCAAAATATTTTACTTTATGCATGCGCAGGGTACCTGAATTTATTTTAATGCATTTTTATGCAGTATGTACTCTTTATGCTGTGTGTGTATATATGTACATAATTTTATATGTGTATGCATTAAGCATGATTCATATCTTAAAATTGAATTAATCAATGGGTTTATTTTATTATAATGATGACATATTTACTTTGAAAAGTAAAGTTAAATGATATTTATACTGTTTTGAGTTCAGTTCAGTGCAGAAATACTGCATTTATTGGCAAAAAAATATATTGTTTTAAAACCATTGATTGATTTAATTAGCCTGAAGTGAAGGTTTGTAGAAAGTTTGCTGTTGTTAACAAATTAACTTTGATTATTTATCTAATTTCTAAATTGTAATTAATTTATTTAATTAATATTTGCTTTTCAATAAATAATGATGTATTTTTTATCTTTGTTAGTAAGTGTACTTTGTATGTGGATTGTTAATATTTGTGTTTCTTAACATGATACTAATATTTTTTTTACATTTATAATATATTTCATGCGACAAGTAAATATTATTATTAAATTATGTGAAATATTATTGCTTGCTTCATAAATGTGAATTTATTTTTCATATAATAAACAGCGCCCAAAAGGGCACCGAAGTGATTCTGCCATATAAATACACGAGGACAAATGCACAGATATTAGAAAATAGTCATTTTTACATGTAACACCTTTTGAATTCTATCCCTTTATCACTACTTATCATCACTCAGAAATCCACCTCCACACTCGTTCATTATCATTACATTATTATGTTTCAGTTTCATATATTGTTTAGAAATGGCGTCATCACCTCCACAACAACTAGCACAAAAATTGTAATATGTAAATCTTTAAATACAAAATAATCTGTTGCTACTCTTGAATTTTTATGGTGGCAAAAACGAATGTAGGTTGTGTTATCTTACAAGCGATATTCTTTTGTTTTTTGTTATGCTTTTGCTTTGAAATGCAGCTAAACTTATCATTGTGATCACAGAACAACAACGGATGTGCAAAAATGCGACACTAGCTTTTTAAAAAATATTTGATCTTGAAATAGTTTTATGAAGGCCCGGCTTGAAAAAAATAAAATCTATTTAACTAACCCGAGTATCAAAGGATATACTTTGTACTTATCGAGTTAACATAAAGTGTCGACAATTAAACCGCTCTCATGAAAAGTTGAAATAAATCACATGCGTTGGAGTTCTATGATCATGACGATATTTCATGAGTTTATTAATTTGTATGTTTTTTCTTTATTCAATAACAGTCTCTGTTTACTAAGGGAAACTTTGATCTAGATATATTTTAACAATTTTATGTAGGTGTATTTAAACTTTTGTTTTCATTAATTTTATACATTCCTAATTCTCATATAATTATACTATATACTAGTTCTTTATTGATTTATTTTGAATCATGAAATAGGGCACACATTAATATATTCTTATGTGTGCTTTAATAAAAAAAGCACAAATATTTCATAAAAGAAAAGAAAAATTATAATTTGGAAATGAAGCTGAATCAGAAATATACAGATTAAGGTGATTTCAAACCAAAATATGAAACTTATTATTCATAGATGGCGCTTTTATATTTTTTTATTGAAAAATGACATTTTTACATTTATTTTCAATGGAAATTAAAAAAAACTTGGCATGCGGAAACTTAACGCTATATTTATTGTAACAAATACCATAACAATATAATTTAGGTGCTTTTCACAAAATGGTGTACAAAACGAAAAATAAGATAACTTATGTTTTGAAAAATGATAAAAGCGCCATCTATGAATAATTTGTTTCATATTTTCGTTTTGAATCCCATTATGATTTTAGTCTAATAAACACTATTCAAATGGAATAAAAAAATATATACATAAAGAAATCACTTTCAGTTAGGTATTTTAATGTAATATATAATTTTATTATGGGTGGGAAACAAGTTATTATAACCATGCTCAAATTTTGTAAGACTTGCTTAACTTTTTTTGAATGAAAATGATTGTTATACCCGTATGCAGAGACAAAACTTAAGGTGAGGAAAGTAAATTCTAATTTTATATGCAGAGAATAACCCGAAGGTGACGAGAATAGAATGTACTTTCCTCACCTTAAGGTTTGTCTCTGCATACGGGTATTAGAATTTCCATAAAATAAAATAACTAATCAATACAATAAAAGAAAGCAGTAATTTTTATAGACATGTGTGGGCAACAATAATTTCAGTTTTGCTACATTACTAATCAATATGTTTTATATTTTAATCCAGATACTTAGTTCAATGGTGGCCAGGGCAGTGTGAGAGTGGTAGCAAAGCTAATTTGGGTGCTACATCCAATGTAAGTATAAACTGATAAGTAAATATTTTAACATACGTTTCATACAAAGTATAAGTATAATAACCTGCATACGAATTTCATATTGTCTTTACTAAGATAACCAGTTCTGAGGAGGAGTGTACAAGGTTCAATTATGATTTCTTGTTTACAAGACACTCAAAACATTTTTTAAGTTTCTCAGATTGAGTCAAACTTTTATTCCTTTATTGAAAACTTCTTTACTATCCATTTAATTAACCCTTCTGGTGCCACAAGTGAGCTATTTTGCACGTAGTACAGTGTAACATAAACATTTGTACGTATATATCTAGAATATGTTTTACCGCCAATTTAACACACAGCCTAAAATGAATAGAGATACCATTCCAGTTTTGACTCAGGATGATATCCTTTAGAAAAACTTATACCCATTGACAGTATTTTTCCTTCCTATGCTTATAAGCATTCCAAAATCTGTTGAATGTGTCTTGACATTTATACAGTTAATTATAAGGGAAAGCATTATGAATAATTTTGCAGAAAAATAATCCTCGTGTCACGGACAAAATGACGTTGAAAAGGAACATAAAGATGCCATAAATAGTGGCATATGCATTATTACTTGATTCTGTTATAAATAAACATATTTAATAAAATCTTTAAATTTCAAGAAAACTTGGCTCAGCAGCTTGGTACAGGTAGCTGTTTAGAATCTTGGAAAGACACAAAACATAATTATTATTTTCAAAATATTGACTTGTGATCATACCAACCGAGTTCCACTCAAATTGTTTCAACCACTGAAGATATTTCCTCCTAATCTTAAATATAGAACACCATTGGATATTAAAACAAAATTTGTATTTTACTTTATTTACAGGTCCCAAGATTTAAATTAATTTACCTGAATTTCGGATGCAAATACTTGGTTCGTGTAGCTTGGATTGGTGATAAAATTAACAGGCATGCTTCCGAGTTGTCTTTCAAGTCACCTTCGTGCGAACAATTCCAGAAAAAAACAAAAAGGCAGAAGATTAAATGTACTTAAACAGCCCTCAATGTTTTATGTTGTTATCTTGTTGTTTTATATTATGTGTTATTTTAGTATTAGTTTCTGAGTTACTGTAATGAATTATTTGTAAGGTAATTTTAAGCTAATGTAATGTTTGTGATTGCCATTGAAATTTTAAGTTTAAATTAGTTTTTTTGTAAAATAAATATCTCTGTACACAAAGCCACTGTTGCTTCAGAATAAGAAGATTGTGTTTTGATTACCTCCCCATTATTTAAAAATATAATTTAAAAAAAAAATTATAAACACAGAGAAATTTGATGTCTGATATTTACAAAACGTGTATTTGAATTCAAAATATTCGTAACCATTGAACGTAGTTATGTAGAAAGAAGCCAGTCCACAATTGTGAAAAAATGAGATATTGGTGATATCAGGTGCAGTAAGATCAATTCTATGTTTTGCTAAAAATAGCCAAACCGCTTTCATACAAAGAACTGTAATAATCACCTTCTGAAAATAGTGTAGTGAATTTCTCAATTTGCAGAAAACACCCACAGAACTAGAAAAATCTTATGGTACTTTAAAATTCATTAACACTGTTCAAATATATAAGAAGATTCTTGTTTGTAATATCAAAAAAACTAATGTGTTTATTGTTCATCATTTGTCAAAGTCAAAAATATTCCAACTGTTGTGTAGGTTTGATTATTTACTCTTCGCACAAAGGTGCTATTATCTCTGTTTCACTTTTCTATGGCTGGCTACTTTCTGCATAAATACGTTCAATTGATACCACAGTTAAATTTTGAGTTTTAATAATGAAATACCTATAGATGGGGTCTACATTCAAGAAGGAATGCGGTAATGTGTTTTGACGCTACCCAATTGAGTTTTGATAAAAAATAGTGTCGATATTTGCAAATATATTACATTCTATAATATCGATGAGCCAATTTTTATCATCACTGCGTTCTTTTCTCTTTCTCTTCCTAGAAAATAAGTCTTGTGGGGCACGAAATTCAAATCTTGCCAGAGGCGCTCATGACCCTAGCTGTTACGCTACAAGAGGTTTGGCTGCTTCGTAAATCTATGTAGTTTAAATTAAAAGTCATTATGAAATACTACTATTTTAATAATGAACACAGTATTGCTTATTCATTTTATTTGTTTATGAACATTTCGATACATGTACATATTATACATATTGTACACTTTTAACATTAAAATTTTTACAAAAACTAATATCTCACAAAGCCACTTTCTGTGGCTTGTTCAAGTTGTGGTTCTGTGGCTAGTGTCACAGACATATAAATCAAAGGTCAGAGGCTCGAACCCCACTCGAACACAACTCGGTTCCCATTTTCTAATAGCAAGTTATTTACAATTCGTTGAAGCGGTCCTTAAATTTAAAAGTTTGGGTAAATCACAAAAACGCAAATATTTTTGTTTAAAATAGAAAAAGGGATTTTTCGTTAATTTTGGGAACAGAGTTCAGGTTCAGATTCAGAATTTTAGTTCCGAAATAAAACAGTATTTATTGGTTAAAATACATACAAGCAATGAGGAACATCAGCTCTACCGGAAATTGTAAACAATAAATGTTTTCTTACGCGGAATAGAGCCTTGAGACGTCACACATGGAATAATTTCAGAAATACAAAACTTCTCATTGAGCTTATAATACGATACACAAAAGTTAATAAAAAAAAATTGTCTTAGTTTAAGAGTCTATTAACAAATAAAAAAAAAAACAGCTAAACTGTCTCATTTACAATGCAATATTTTTTGGTAGAAAATAATATAAAAAATAAAAAAGCTTCATGTATAATACAAATAAATTATTGATTACTTCAGATACCTGCAATTGGAGTAGCTACCGATTTCGTGCCTTACGGAAAAGGGAATAATGGTAATAAATAGGATGCGAGATGTGAGCTAAACATCCCTCATATCAAATAGCAAAGTAGTCGGAGTACTCTATGTACAAATAGAAGAAGTAAAAACGAGAACACTTTAGGTGCGCGTCATTGATAACGCGCAAGCTGTATATTAACAAAAGATGGCGCTAATATTTTTCTAAAAAAAACAAAAAAACAAAATAAACTTTTAGATAAAAAACATAAATATTTAAGTACAAAGGTATTTATGATAATGAAAATTAAGAAAAAAATTGCTTCATAAAAACACCTTTACTAAGCATTCATTTTTATTAAATACGTTACAAATAATAATTGAATACGGTTTTAGTTTGGAAAAAAAAGAAGAAATTTATCATAGGAAGTACATGAGTATTAAAAATGAGTAAATTAGAAACAGCTTGAAATATGCAGAATCTTAAAGATAACACAAGTAAATTTCATTAGCTAGATTTGGTTAGTAGGATTATCAGTTTAATTAATTTCATTAAAAAATATATTGAAAAAATCGACAAGAAACAATAAAAGAGATACGAGTATTGAATTTAAGTACGTATTTATTATTTTTCTCTGAACTCAGTGAACGTATTAATTACTTATGCTATCGTAACTAAACAAGCGAAGACGTATTATGAAAACAATAAAAAATTAACTATATAATATTTAAAAAGTCCATATATATTTATGAATCTACCATTTGCAAAGAAAAGCAGAAAGAAACCATTTTACCTTGACACAAATTTTGGGGGTGCAGATTATTGGAATCGTTGCAGTTCTCTTAAGAATACGTCTAGATTTAGTTTAATCTTCCGTGTCCTAGATAGGTCCTGGATTATAATAAAATTATGTACGGCGGCATGTACGTACAGTCATAAATACATAACCGAGGACCAAACCTTCCAGCTCACACGTGCATTTGCGCATACCTATTGCGCAATATACCTAGGCCCAACCGCAACTAACTTCACGTAGCTCCAATGTCATTTCTCAGTTTCGTCGGCGGTGGAGTATAGTTTCGCCTTTTAATGTTTCGCCGTGATGAAATTCCGACCCGCGGGTATGTCTATGTAATTAGAAAAAAACAAACACGTTTATAGCGATCTCAGTGTGATAATTTCGTGTCATAAACCGCGCAATGTTTTGGTGAAACAGTGAAGTGACAGCGCAGCCATGTTAGCGATTGAACCGGGCTCGCTCGTCGAGCTGCAATAGACGGGATTTCTAGTAGATCGACACGCCCCACCCCACCGCCCTATTCGTACATAACAAACGTCAAAATATACTTTTGACAGATAATTTCAGCACATAGTTCAACACAATATTCAGCTTATTCTCACCATTTACACTTAACACGTAGCTAGCACTAATGACACAGTTAAGATACCAATAAGATTCTTGTTAGAAACACTATTATATCGATTCTATTTAGATTTGACAACATATTTGCGTGGGCGTAACCTAACCTATAAAGTGCGGCTAATCGTTATCACGCGACTGTGTTTTTGTTTGTTGTGAGTGGCAAAGTGATACTTGGTAGTGAAATAGTGAATATTTGTGAATTTTTTATCAATTGTTGATAAAATTTGTGATAATGGCCGACGATGAAGTTTTGTTTGACGATGTTTACGAGTTGTGTGAAATTATTGGAAAGTAAGTAAATAATCAGTTTTTTGTAATGGAAATTTAAAATTGAGGGTCTTTATCACGGGTTACTGTATTGAAAGTATACGCTATTTTTAGATGTTATTTTTTAAATTGTTGAATTGAAGAATATTTTGAATAATAAGAAACTAAAACCATAAATAAAAATTAACAACAAAAATAATGTTATTAAATATGCCTAATACAAAGAAATATAGAGAACAACAGTTATTTAAAAAATCTTATAAACATATACTCGTATATTACCTTTATATAAACATAGAAAATGTTTTAACAAAGAACGGAACAAAATGCCTACAAAATTCCCCACGCTAAAAACATTCAACAGTTTTTTTTCATTATAAATATAATATTTATTTATTTAACAATGAGGAAGTTCAGTCGCTTTTTATTGTTATAGTTGTTTTTATACTTGTTATGAGACATGAGACTAAGCCAAAAAAGTTTTTTTTATTTTTTTTATTTATCGTATTTTAAAAATTTTGTACGTATTGTATTTTTTTAAAATTTCAATATATTTACATAAATACCTATACATTTTTACACTTGAATTGTTTAATCATTTATTTTTATTAGTAACCTACTAAGCCACTTTCTGTGGCTTGTTGGTGTTGTGATATAAAATATTATTTAGAAACTTCCACATTACCTTCATTAAAATATCTGAATTGCTAACATATTACAACAGAGATAAATAACATTTTACAGAAGCTAATATAGACGTCTAGGCATTTACAAGGCTTATGACCTGTCATTGGCTGGTTTAAGTGGCCACTTTACACTCTGTAACATTCACCATTCTGCCTATATTTGAACATCTAAATTCCTTCAATTCTTTTACCAGTTGATGTTTGTGAAGTGAAAGAGCTAAAACCTTTATCTATATTACCATCTGTAAAATGTTCTTCACCTCTGTTGTAATATGTTAATATTAACAGCTGCCCAGGGAGTTGAATCCAGATCTTGTCTGCAAAAATTTGGACAAACTCAAAATATTGTTGATCTGACTTTCTATTGAAATGACTATTAAGAATATCATTGTATACAATGTATTTCTCACTGGGACGTCCCGTGCCTAGGAACAATACATTTTACAATGTAAAAAGAATAGTGATGCTCAAATTCTTACAAATATTTTTATCCAAATTTTTGCTGTTACACAATTTATCAAATACTTGTAATAGTATAATATGCAATTATTACACGGAGTGCATTTCAGTAAAGTATTATTTGTGTGCTAGTTATTTCATTAACATAAGTTCAGATTGTGTTATAAATATATTAAACAACAGAAATGGAATGATTTTTTTATTGTAACCATACATTCATC
Source organism: Micrasema longulum (assembly GCF_059751315.1). NCBI lineage: Eukaryota > Metazoa > Arthropoda > Insecta > Trichoptera > Brachycentridae > Micrasema > Micrasema longulum. The sequence continues at coordinate 2,460,994 of NW_028277368.1, forward strand.
CAAATTAAGCAATACATTCAAAGTTACAATAAATAACCTATACCAATTACGGGTTTTACATTAAACGGGAACAATAATATTAAAAAAACCCTAACATATTTAACAAGCAGTTCAACAGGAGGTGTCGAAAATGCTCATTTTTGTCTGTTTGATATTCCATTTTAAAGGCTTGCAATATAATACAATATCTGTACCTACCAGGAGCGTGCGGTGACTATTGCTGGGAGGCTCACTGACAGTATTTATTTTAAAAATATTAAGATTTTTATTAATTTACGTGTTTCTTATCTAAATACTTGTCACCGTGAAATGAAGAAATCATAAAAATAAATAAATGATTTTTTTAATTACCTGTAAGTACGAGTAAATCCATCTATTTGAACTTCAGATTGAACCGACGTTCTTTCTTCGAAAAATCGTCGATCACTCGATCATTAAAAAAAAAATTCCTTTATATAACATAAATTCTTTCTCAATAGAAACAATAACGAGAGATGAAAGCCTGTCCTCACCAACTGTACTGCGATTGTATGTTTTCACTCTTTTCATTGTTGAAAATGAGCGCTCAGTTGATGCACTTGTTGCGGGAACGATTATAATAAGATTTAACAATCTGTACACTTCGAGGAGAACCTCTTTTCGCTCATTTTATAACTACTTAACAAAATAATGAGAAAAAACACAACCGTTATAGATTCATCTTAGACAGAATTACTGATAAAGGACAAGGACAAGACAACTAATAACTAGGTACATAATATAACAAAACAAAACACACGATGTCCAAGATAACTTACCGAATTTAAATAATAAGCAATTTCACACTTTATGCCAATTTATAATTGAGTCGAGTTTTCATTGCGTTACGCAAAATTGGATGCTATAATTCCTGGCGAGTCTTGTAGATCAAATAAACAAGATATTGAACTTAATACGCATGCGCGGGATCGGATTTTGAAGTAAAGAATCAGACTCAATTTTAACTGCAGAATCCAGCTTATCTTAAAATACAAGGCGACTGTTAGTATAGCGGGTATAGAAATTGCGTGTTCGCGTACATACCTAAGTAGTAAATAAACAGTGAAATTATTGTTCGAGTTTGGGAATCGTTCGATTTAAATTTATATCAAGGATATTTCGAGGACTTTTTCCCTTTCAATCTAATTTATTTAAAAACAGATATACATTATTCTACATATTTTTCAAGGGATGCGCCGCATCCACAGTATCTATAGACAGAACGCGCCTGGTACCTACCTCAGTGGTAGACGGATGCAAATCCAGGATTTGGTGAAATGACATTTCGATTTTCGTATCCAGTTTATGATCGTGTCCATTGATTTTGAAGAAATGTAAGTCTTATAATGAAAGAACCAATGTATTGAGATACTGAACATACAAATTAATGTTCGAGTTATTAGAAATCACTTAGAGAAAGTATATTCTTTAGGCTATTGTTGAACGTTTGACGTTTGGATTTGCATCCGTCTGCCTCTGAGGTTCAGATATATTATGTAACGTAAAAGCAAACACAATTCCTTGGACAAAATAAATTTTTCTTTCGAATGTCGCATAACCTTGGTGCTCATTTTTAAATTTGAAAAAAAGGACGTAACTTATATTAACACCCAATATTTAGTTTCACTGAAAAGGTCCATTATACAAAAAGTATTGTTATATGACGAAAAATTCTGGTTCTGAAAAATGGGGGGTCAGTGATTATAGGGTCCCGACGCTACTGCGACCTGTGTTGATATTTTTTGACGAGCATATCAGATTAATTTGTTATCTTAAATATTGTACTTAATTTGTGTAAGGGCCATTTGCACCAAAAAAGTTAAGTTAAAAAAAAGTAAAATAAGTTAACCCATTTACCCATTAGTCATTTAACTGGTACTTTTTTAAATTTGGGTGTTCCAATCTCTCTCTCTGGTTTCAACCCTCTCATATAGATTGGTTTGCAGCAAAGCTCTGCATCTCTTCTGCCATTCTCGTTCAGAAAGAGGTTCTAAAGTGAGGGAAGGAGCTGGCGGGAGAGTTCTCCGAGGAGGGCATAAAGAAGCTTGTACCACGGCTTACCACATGCGTTGAAAGTGATGGCGATTATGTGGATAAATAGTCAATCTGTTTTTTTTTCAAATACACCCTTTATAAAAAAATATAAAAATCTAGTTTACTTACTTTCTGAACATGCCTCGTATGTTAGTAGATTTGTGGCTTCCGTGGTGTAGTGGTCAAGACGCTTGACTCACGCACGGAAGGTTCCGGGTTCGATTCCCGGTGAGAACACAAAAATTAAAATGTGATTTTTCTCAAGCCTGGTTGTTCTGTAATGTAATTCACCACTGTAATTGGGCCTCTTGGTCTGTTGTGGTGTAAAAAAAGTGCAAGTGCAAGTAGGTAATAGGTAACTATTATGTGTGTGAATAAGAACCAAAACCCTGGACGAGCGTTTTCGATTCGTTAGCTACTTTCAGATAAATATCTCGAAAAGGAAATCGAGGGGAGATAAGTCCTCTTCGAGGTGTAAAGGTTGGTGCCTTCGCAAACCATCATTGACGTCCTAGGTTAGATCCCTGGCAGGATTAACGTAAATTATTTATTTTTATGGTGATTCACTGCAATATTTTACTATATCTGAAGTGGTACCTGAAGCGTATGACCGATCACCTTGCCTTTATGTAATAAATTATCGAAATACTCTGCATTATTAGTGTACGATTGCAGTGCCCTATGCACCACTGGGCGTGGAAAGGAAAATTATGATGAGGTATATTATTAAAGTTTTTTAAAAAAGACAGAAAATATTAGCGTTTTTATAATAAACCCAAAAAATTCAATTTTGGTGGTCATTTTCAATTAATTGTAAATAACTCACTATTGGAACATGGAATCAAGTTGGGGTAGAGCGGGCTCGAATCTCGGACCTCTGATCCGTGAGTCCACAACACTAACCACGGGATCACAACCCGATTAACAAAATATGTGTTTTAAAAGTGACTTTGAATTTTGAATTTGCTCTGAAAAATATTTTTAAATCATGAAAATTATTTCGTTTTTCTCAAGTAATTTCATCACGAAAAATGAATAGAAAAGCCCGAATAATCTCTTAGATTCTTCTTAAAATATTCATATCCACGAACAAATTTAAATCTTTTCGTTTCAAAGGAAGAAAATATGGTTTTTAAGACCATCTAAAAAATGTAGGGTTGAATAATTTACTATTGAAATAGGTTACATTTATTAAATTATGTCGGGCAAGTACCGAAGAACAATTAAAATTGTAAGTAAGGTATACATATTAATAGGTGTATATATATATATATAAATAAGAATTGGATACTTTCAATACATATTAATAATATATATAGATATATATATATACATATATATATATATATATAAATAAGAATTGGATACTTTAAAATGTACGTAATTTCTTATTTATAAGTATTAAATAATATTTTTTCTCTACAAATATCGACCGAAACGTAAGTTAAAAAAAATGAAACAACACATGTACATACTCGTATCTAAAAACAAAAAACGAAAAAAATACAATGGATACAAAAGGGTAAAGTTGGTTTGAAATGAATTTAAAATATTGACAGAATGACAAAAAAATGATATTTGTGTATAAAATTATTGACTCTAAAAAAAACACCAAATTTTGTTATTTTTCCTGCCAAAGCCTCCTAGAACATGATCATAATACCAGAGATAAGGACTTTATTCACAGACGGAAGGTTCCGGGTTCGATTCCCGGTGAGAACACAAATATTAAATTTGATTTTTCTCCAGCCTGGGTGTTCTGTGATGTAATTCACTACTGTAATTAAGCCTCCTCGCCTATTGTGGTGAAAAACAAAAAACAGACTCCCATTAAAAAAATGCTAAGTCACAAAATACAATTTTATATAACGCAATGAAAAAAAAAATATGTGAAAAAAGATTTATGAAAAAAAAAATCTAAATTCAAACATAAGGTTAAGACATATGTGTTATGTTTATATTAAAAATATATAGATTCATTCATAATGTACATATGTACAATAAGGTGGTTCGATTTCTTATTTTTTGGAAATTCAAAACGGCACTATGCGGAAAAGATGTTCTATGACCTACAGATTAAGGGAAAAAGATACAAAAAAACATATTTTCATGACAATATTTGCCGCTAGGCTGTTGATATTTAGGTTTTTTCGCATTAACATGGTAGTATTAAAGGGTTTTTTTGAGTTAGCAAATTTTTAAGACAAAACATAAGGAAAATGGATACATTTAAAAACAATTTATTTCTTAAAATCACATCAAAATTACAGTTGACGGTTATTACTAGTGTTAAACACAGGCAATAATTTTCTTGATTTTTGCCGTTTTTGTATAAACCTGTTTCTTTTTTGGTTTCTGCAGACAGAAACTGACGCTTTCTTAAGTATTTTTACAATTCCTTTGGCTTGACTGTGACAGGAAAACCCCTTTATGAAAGGTAGTATGGTTTCCTGAATAATTAATGTGTCTCCGAATGCTTCTGAAATCTTCATATATGTAAATTGTTTAATCATTCGAGGCTGTGTTAGATTATCTCACTTAATCAAATCCACATAATCTGTTGAACAAGTATCTCTTTCTGTAATTAGAATATTTGGATACTTGTTGCAATTGCAGTCCGTTTTATTTTGCAGGTTCTCGGAATTCTCCTTTTCAGCATTTTTCTTACGGTTTTTCTAACGTGTCTTCTCTCGTCAGCTAGCACTGATGAAATAGCATTCTAAGGATACGAAGTCAGTTTTTTTTATTAACAGGGTAACAATAATTAATCATTAAATTCCACTTTTCGTTTCCCTGTCTCAACGTATGATTCCTTATCTTGCCTCCGTGAAACAAATGAATGAAAACCTTTGCAATTAATGTATCATTGTGGTGCCCTATTTACCATTATATGCGAGTAAGTCGAAGAAGGTAACGTAGTCAAAGTATCAACCTGTTTTTACAAAAGCAAATTTGTCTGTTAGTATTAATTTTGTACTTTTAATACTTGCTTACTTTTTGACTATGTTGATTTTTTTCATCAGTACTTTTATGTATCAGTTTCTCATTTCTCATTTATTTTTCTGTAACCATGGCAACGTGATTCTTTACCCTTTATCGATAGTACAGTTACTTCGAAATCAGCCAATTAAATGGGAAAATTTACATTAAACCCTTTTCAAAGCCTCAAAAATAAACGTAGATTTACACTCTTTACTTCAAAAAATTAATCTGTCAATATTTTCCCAATATTTTGGCACAAGGTTTTAATCCGAATGGAAAATTGTTTTCCCGTTTCCGCTCAAAGGAAGAAAATTCAAAAGAAAATTTCAAAGTTAACGCCACTGTATCGACTCGGTGTTTAAGAATTTAAAGGTGACTTCATTTTATATTTAAAATATTGATTGACTATGCGGAGGAATTTTAACTGTATGTAAACTCTTGATAGAGGCTCGCGTTAAAAGAAAATTTAAAAAATGTTTGTACCCCACTTAAAATAGTTTTAAAGACCAAAATGATAAACGTTTTGTTTTGAAGTAGCTATGTGATTAAATTATTTAAGGTTCTCTACACTGACATTTAAGGCGAATTTGCATTTCCATTGTTTTTTTAATATATTATGGTTTTGGGTATATATTTTTTTTATGTTTTTGTACTTTTATCGTGTACTTTGTTTTTACTGCGTATTTTACTGAGTTTTTGAATATGTTTTTTACTATATCTTTTACTACATTTTTTGATATGTATTTTGCTTTGAATTTACTATGTTTTTCAATATGTATTGATTACTGTTTTTAAATTTTTTTTTACTGTTTTAGAACTGGATAAATAACCTTAGTGAGACAGTCAAAGCAATTTTGTATAAATATATAATTTTATGTATGATAATAAATAAATAATAATACTATACTGCTTTTTTTTCATCAATTCATATATATAACACGCCCCTTCATTTATTTAAAAATAAATTAAGACTCATTCTTTCTGGCTGCGATACGATCCTACTTGCTATTTAATGATGCTCACACTTACACACACCTGAACACTTAATTCCACACAAATACACACACACACACCTTTACACTTACTCTCATACAAATACACATAAACACACCTTTGTGTTGTACCTATGGTCTCACTGCTATGCAGATGATACGCAGATTTATTTTTATTGCAAACTAGGCGAGAGAAGTGTGCTTGTCAATTTAATTGATGGATGCATCAAGAAAATAGGAAACTGGATGGCTGAAAACAGACTAACATTAAACCCATCAAAAACTGAACAACTGTCTGTGGTTTCAGCCAGACGACAGAATTTGATCCAGGATACGGCTATACCCAATGTAGGGAGTACCGCTTTACCCACCGTTAAACTACTGGGAGTTTTACTCAATTCTGACCTATCTCTTGACGCTCAAATTAGTAGAACGATAAGTTCATGCTTCTACCAGCTGAGACAAATTAAATGCATACGCAAAAAATTGCCGGTTGATGCCACCCGTCAATTAATAAATGCGTTTGTAGTGTCTAGAGTCGATTATTGTAATGGTATCTACGCAGGTCTACCAATGAACAAAATGACTCGCCTACAATCTGTATTGAATGCCGCAGCGAGACTTATTTTCGGAATCTCTAAGTTCAGTCATATCACTCCACTACTTCAGGAACTACACTGGCTACGTTTTCCACAGAGGGTCGAATACAAACTCTGTTGGCTTATGTATAAGTCACTGCACAACTCTGCTCCGGAATATCTAAGGGAACTATGCATTCCAGATGAACTAGCTGACAGGCGTCTCACGCTTAGATCAGCTACGTCTACGGCGAGAGGAAAAGTTATTATACCTCTACGCAAACAGCGCACTAAATTTAGTGAACGCGCATTTGCGGTCGCAGGCCCTATGGCATGGAATGCTCTCCCAGCAGAGGTGCGAGGCTGTGAAAGTGAAGTGATGTTTCGGAAAAAACTTAAAACCCACTTGTTCTCTAAATCATTTGAATAAATCCGTAGCACGTGACAACAAAATAAATTGTTTTAATTAAATCACAAATTTAAATTTAACAATAGAATCACTATGTAAAGCGCCCTTGAGGTATTTTATTACGAAAATGGCTCTATATAAGTTATCCATAATAATAATAAGTACCACAATTTAATATGTATTATTTTTATTTAGAAACTTCGCTGGTCTGTCTTTTAACCGTATCTTTTTTATGTTATTACATCAATGTCGACTGTTTCTGTAAAATGAATAAATAATAATATTTTTTTATTTCCATTATGACACATTTCCCAAAATCTTATATTTGTTTGTTTTTAAATCTGTTTTTGAATTATCATTGCTTCCCTAATTAGATATAACTGTGCAGGCATTAAAAATAATATAATTATAATATGTCGCAGTAGGATTCTCATTTTAGCCGGAATACATAGTGACTCACCATTACTACATTGAATATTTACTAACATTTATTAGAATGTTTGGTATTTGTATATTTTTTACACCTCAACAGGCTAAGAGGTCCAATCACAGTGGTGAATTACAGCACAGAACCAGGCTTCAGAAAAAACATATTGAATTTTTGTGTTCTCTCCGGGAATCGAACCCGGAACCTTCCGTGCGTGGATCAAGTATTAGTAGTTAATATTAAATACTAACTGATAAAAGTTAGATTTAAAAATGTTTTTTTTTTCTGTTTGTCTTTAAAATGAATTTAAATAATCATCTTCGTTTGAGTCTTAAATTTATAGTTTACATGTTCTTTCAATTTCACTGTCGCGATCGGTAAAAATATCGCTGATACTTTTCTACTTGGCAAAAGTTGGTGTGATGCATCCCTATGCAAAGCCATTTTGGGAGATTTACAATTAATTATAATGATACATAATTAAAAATAAATACGCGTAGGCATGCAATTCGATATAAACAAATTATGTAGTGGACAACTCCCGGAAATATTTAAGGACAAATTAGCATAACATTATGCTAATTACACTAGCATAAGTCAAGGGTTATCGAAAAACAGTTTCACGGCTCAGATTACAATGGGAAGTTAACAGAGTTATCTCCAGTTGTCTATCATGTAAAATATAATTAGGTAATTTGTGATTGAACATGTTTTAAAACATACTTTATATGAATATTCAATTGTTTGTAGAGAAAATTTGATTTTATTTTATAGAAAATTAAATATATAACTCCATTAACTTCCCATTGCAATCCGGGCCCTGAAAATATTTTTTAATGGGACAAGATGATTATTTTTAGATAATATCTAAGTTTGTTTGAAATTAATAGGCAGAAGGTTCTATTTAGTAGACGCATTGACATATAAATATGCATAGACATACCCTGAGCCCTCAAAAATTTTGACACTTAACTCACGCCAAAACGCTTAGTCATGCCCAACGCGTATTTAGTCGTTTTTCGTCCGCCGGCCTGGCGTGATGTTTATAATCGAAACCAAAATGCCCGCTTGTGTCATAAAAGCGTGTAAAAACCTTTCGGATTAACATTGTAAAAAGGATCGTGTAACTTTTCATTGGTAAATATTGGTTCATGATTGATTAACAAAGCTTAAAACAATTAATATTCAAATTTAAATATTGTTTTTTGTAAACGTCAAACTACGCCTAGCAGCGCAATCGTGAAGCTCTTAGTTACAGGGATGCACTGAGAAAAATACGTTTTTTAAGTTCCCTAAAATCCAGTATAAAGAAATAGATGGGTCGAAATTGTATGGAATTTAAGGAAAGAACCTGATTGGAATTTTTATTTACGAAAAATGAGTATCCTCCAATTTTTTGTGGTATATGCATGATCGTTGAATGCAGCCCTGGTATAAATAAAGAAACTAAGTAACTAGAGATACGTTTTCGTATCACTACTTAAAAAAACATTTTACTCTATAGGGCGGGTGTATGTATTAATATGTCAATGAGCAAACGCAATGTATAGGAGTGACCTTAATCCGAATTTAGCCTAATTTCGCTCAAAATGGAGTTGCAAAAGAAAGACTAAAACAGGTTAATCATTTTTCCCAAGATCATCAACAATGGTAATTTGGATCTGAACCTGCCCGGGTAGGACAAAAAGCCCATGCTTTCTGGTTTCAGATTAATTGTCAGGGACTTCAAAATGTTAGAACTGTGATTCAAAGCAACAATGAGTTTTAAGGACTATCAAAAACAAGGAAACTCCTCAGTTATTCGTTCGTGATTTTGTCCTTGTAATTGGCACTGTAAAGTTTGGGCGTCAAAGAAAAACATTTATTTCTGATATTAAACTCACTTTATGTCAAGTCTTTAAACCGTTGGTATTGTGTGAATAATGATTGTTAAAAACAGGATAAAACATTTGAAAGCAAATTGAATTTACTGCTTATTAACAGGAACATTACGTATTTTTTAAATAGCTGTAAAAATCATCGAAAAAGGGTCGACACTTACATAAATGAATAAGGCATTAGTATCGTATCAAAGTATCGGATTAAAACGTAGGGAAAGTATTGACTTTTGAGAATAAGTGCCTTAGGAGAATACTGGGTGGACGCGGACCTAACTTGGGAGGACACACAAGAGTTGACCTGGATAGATTTCGTGGATTCCATATCCTTCTGTTAGGGAGTAGACATGGGTTAACTAACTAATCACATTAAATAAGCTAAGACAAACGCAGGACTGTCAAAAATAATATACAACGGATTTAAACACTACAGTGACTTACCTTACCACTTGAAAAATTACACGGAGACAAATTTAAAATGAACCTAAAAAAGCACACGATGACTACACTAAACAGAAGAGACATAATGTGACTAGATCTTATAAAATTTTTCAAACAACCCTAACGGGTTTTAGAAATAATAAATAAACCGATAAAAAAAATAAAAAAATCCTATAAGAAATTGAAATCTCAATTTTATCTTATTTAATAATAAAATAATACAAAAATTACTCAACAACAATATATTTTCGAGCGCGCGTACTGTTTATTTAGCTCCGAAACATTTACACGCAAAATGTTTTTTTTTCTCATACTATTTAATGTTATGTTTGTATGTATGCTATGTAAAATTTAAATTTCCAAAATCGTTAATATTTAGAATTGGATCAAATACTTTCATAATCAACTATTATGATCGTCTAAAGAACTTTCATATCTTTAGTTTAGAATTCAGAAGGATTTTGGCTGGTTTGATATTCTTGCTCAAATGAATATCTAACTGTATAGATGCCCATGTTATCCTTGCTCAGATAAACATTAATGTACCTCGCCGTAACTTGCGTACCAATCCTGCCTTTGCCGTGGGAAATTATAAAGCTAACATCGGATTCTTTTCCCCTCTGCCAAGGATCCTCAGAACAGTGAACGAAATCTCACTAAACGGCACTGTCGATGTGTTCCTACAGCAAGGGCAGGCATTTAAGAAGCAAGCGGTGTTGTCTCTCCTGACTCGCGATGTCACACTTGCCATTTCCGCCTAGATTATGCTATATACATACCTTTTGTCAATTAAACACTTTGTTAATTTAAGTAGATTTTAAGAATGCTTAGATTAAGTATTACTCATTAATGCCAATCTATTAGGGCTTACTTAAGCCTGTTGATTGGCTTAAAAATATATATATAAGCAAAAAATCTATGAATAAATAATGCAAATTGTCGTAGGTATTTATTTTACTTATTTTTTTATACTGTTCATTTTATTTTTATGTCAGGTGGCCATAGAGAGTAGTGAACGTATATGAATTCACCATGAAATGAAGATTTCCATTCTGATACAATTAGGCTTCTAATAATAACCTAAGGCGTGAACAATAATAATAGACTTTAAATGAAAGGTGTTTTTCAGAGATCACATTACAATAGGAAGGGTCTGATGAAAAAATTATATACCTAAATACCATAAGTTAATACTTTATTTATTTATTATATTAACGGCCTAAGCCAATTTATTTATTTATTTATACGTTTACATTGTTTGTATTCTTTTTTTATACAGAATAATGTTTCCTCACTGGAGTGTCCCGTGCCGAGGGAAACATTTTACAAAATGTGAAAATGCCTTTAATTAGCTATTTAACAAAGTTCACATAATAATAACAATAAAAAAAACGTAATTGATCCAATCAACCTGATTATCATTAACATAATAAACAATATAAATTAAAATAATCATAAAAAACATAACCAATTTATATAGACCGATAGAACAAATTTCATGAACAGTACGCACATTTTACCTATTTGGCTTGATCCACTTATCTATCCGTGTGCAACCCACCTCCACTATCCATTTCTTAATAAAAAAATATATTGTGAGAACTTACTAATGGTCCTTATGGATAATGGAAGTAGATTGTACACTTTAACCGAGTAGTAGGCCAATCGTCTTTGACCGAAGGCTGTATATTTTTTTGCAGCATCAGGGTGGAGTATTAAGTAACTCTTGTATTTGTAACGGAAGGTAGAGAATAATGTTTACGTGCGTATAGTAACAGAGCTTTTACATAAAGTTGTTTTATAGATTTTACATGAAGATTTTCAAATATACCGAGGGAGTTAGTTCTGATTGGGACTCTTAAGATCATTTTTATTCAAGCTTTTTGTGCAATTATTATTTGCTTGATCAGTGTGTCATTTGCACATCAATTATCAATTTTTAATTACACCAATTATCCCATATTCCAAAACTGATTGAGTTATTGCGTTATTTATTTTTACAAGTTCTTTTAGGCTAATTATATTTCTTATAGTTTTAAAAAAGTAAATTTGCTTTTTCAATTTATTGTTAATATGTTCAATTTGATTAGTCCATCTTAAATTCCCATTCATATAAATTCCTAAATATTTAATTAAGTCTACTCTGTCCAACGATTTACAAATACATTTAATATTTGGAATTTGGTTATTGTAATTACAGCAGTTATATGAAGAAACATATTATGAACAAGAAACTGAATAAAAGAACATTAAACTATGTAGCAAAGACAAACAAGGGCAAAAAAATAATGTTAAACAATAAATACGATCAACATATAAAACTTTAAGCTAACCCACACCAATTCATCTTTACCCCACATTGTGTTAATGGCGAAGAGATCTACGAAAAGCCGGAAGATCTATCCCAAAGAATTCCAAGTTGTGTGACGAATTGACTAATCTACCCATTCTGAACATTGAAACATAAAAACAAAAGTTGCCCTTAGAAGATTTGGTAAATATCAGATTTTTACTTCTGGTGACACGGTTGGGAATATAAAAATAAATTGATTGCAATTATTCAAATAATGCGTATAAGGTCCATCTCCGTTCTACGTTTCTCAGAATAAGACAAATAGAGAGAATCCAAGTTTAACGATATTATCACTTTAAACATGATTACACAAATGAACATTGTTTATGTAAAGATTTTGCGGGAGTTTTCTAAAAGTAAAATGATATTTGTCGGCCTCGTGGTGTCGTAGTCAGCGCGTTTGCCTAGCACGGAAGAGTTTGGGCGTTGATGTTGGCTCCTTGACTGAGTAGCAGAGCTACCATCTCTTCGTGCCCTTCACGAGCGGCTTCCATCAGTGGAGTATACCCCTCATCGTTCACCCGTAGGATAAAAAGAAACCGCTCAAAGAAAATTCACCCGAGTAGATGATAGGCGTGTAATCACTATTGCCGTTACAAAATATACAGAAGAATGATAAAATTAAAAAAATGTCGGCCTCGTGGTGTAATGGTCAGCGCGTTTGCCTACCATGGGAGAGGTCTCAGGTTCGATTCCTGGCATGGTCGACATGAAATATTGGTTTTAAAAAATGTGTTTTTACACTAGAATATTTCATAGCCCCTGGACTGGTACCTGAAGCGTAAGACTTATCATCTTACCTTTATATAACAAAAGTGATCAAGATACACTGCGATGGATGTACCAATGCAGCGCCCTATGTACCATTACGTACGGAAAGGGAATGATGATAATGAAAATTATATTTAAAGAAAAATTTTAACTTTCAAATTTATTTTCTCCGTATTTGCGAGTTTCAATGCTAAATCCACGTATTTAATCTTGAAAAATAAACATTTTTAAAAACCTGCGCTTAAGGGTTTGTAGAAATATTAAAATTTTAGAAAGGGTAGTCTTCTTTTGATGTCTCATAGTACATATTTTAGGAAGCCAGTCGGCTTGAAATATAACAAACATATATTTGTGTACAGAAAAATATTTCGCTTTTCCCAAGGAATATAAAACACAAAAGTATGCATCATATAATGTATATAAACATACTATCAAATAATGTAATTTTTGTATTCATAAATTGTGTAGTATTAATATAATTGGTTATTTACGTTCAAAATGACTAGTTCAAATTTTATTTTAACCTAGGTACTTTTTTTTACAAAATTCGTAATATAAGTATTATTACCTTCATCCCCCTTTCCGTACCCAGTGGTGCATAGGGCATAACACGAGTAAACCAAATGCAGCGTAGTTCGATTATTTGTAACAAGTAGGTAAGGTAGAGCCAATCTTACGCATCAGGTGCCAGTCCAGGAAGAATGACATATTGCTGTTCAAAAAAACCTTTAAAATCAACATTTTACGTTCACTCTACCAGGAATCGAACCAAGGACCTTAAGAATGGTACTATGGTAGGCGGACACGTATAATTTATCTTAGGTAGACCTTACTTCCAAATTTAAGTATGTCCGAATCTTTGTAGTCCCAAAAAGGATTATCTGTCTCTGTTAAGATATCGACTTGCCTTCATTGAAGAAGTAATAGAATCGGTCATTTTATCAAAAAAACAACTCGTTTCAAAATTATGACTGAAATATTTATATTTAACTTATGTAAAGAAGTAGCTTATAGACTGTTCTATTATTCAATTTTTCGATAAAATTGTCAGTCTCGTGGTGTAATGGTCAGGGCGAATGCCTACCATGCAAGAGGTCTCGGGTTCGATTCCCGATATGGTTGATATGAAATATTTATTAAAAGGGTGTTTTCACACTAGAATATTTCATAGTCCCTGAACTGGTACCTGAAGCGTAAGACTAATCATCTTACCTTCATTTAACAAAAAACGATCATGATACGCTGAAATTGGTGTACCAATGCAGTGTCCTATGCACCATTAGGTGAGGAAACGGAATGATAATGATGATGATTTTTCGATAAATCATTGGTGTGCATTTTAAATTAAAGTCACATCTTCCGAAAACCTGACTTATGGGGTATCTCAAATGACCTCTTTCCAATTGTTTCAAGAAGCTAATCTTGTAGACATAAGACAAATATATTGTTTTAAATGTTTAAAATATATACTTTAGAAGCAAAATTTATTTACAAGTAATTCAAATAGATCAAGTCAAAGAAGGAATCGTGTGTTAGAAATACCAAATTGTAAAACGAGGCTCGCACAGAGATATGCATATTTTATAGGCCCAAAATTTTTAAATTTAAATTATTTTTTTTACTGGTATTTCATTGATTCCAAACTTTCAAAATTTTTCTTCTTTTAAAAAACACGCACTATCCTGGATTTAAACTAAAGATATGAACCATTTTTTCTATGATATATTTTGTTGCCGTTTAATTATAATGAATATTTTTATGTTTTATTTCCCTTTTTAATCACTATAAAAAAAAAAAAATATGTAATCTTTTACAGAATATTTTATTTTATCTTTCTTATGTTACACAAAAATACTATAACTGTCTATTTATTATAGGAACAAAAATTCATTAACATTTTTTTGGATACCCACGAACAGACCATGCCTTTGTGGGATTTTTTGTTTACTATTTTTACTATTAATATGTATTTCATTGCTATCTAATTATCTTTTATTTTTTTAACACTCTGTTTTACCTTTAACGTATATTGTAAAATAAAAAACAAAAAAAAAAAAAATAAAAAATAAAAAAGATTAAGCTAACTTTCCGATTCCTAAAATAGTTGTTAAAATGTGTAAAATTAATCTGAACTGCGCATATTGACAGGTGTTTTGACTATCACCTGGTTAAATACTCTTGTATTTTGAAATAAATCGCAGTTAGAAATGGATTTATTTTATTTATTTCACACAAAACTTTATATTTTTTTCTTTTCTATATGAACACCTCACTGGACATAACCCGTGTCCAGGTATTCTTCTACATAATTTTGATATTATGTTCTAGTTACAGTAGTTGGTAGTTTTATTAATATATGCGCATACATACACAAAAATGTATGCATGGTACAAAAACATATATAAGTAAACAGTAACATTGATAATAATAATAACAAAAAATCATAAAAGTAGTGATTAAATACACATAGGTTCTATGCAGTTATTTGGCCGAGAAGCATGCTACCGTCGGCGTCGCGGGCTATTAGGCTCCTCTACACCGGCCAGCTGCCGGTCCTCCAACATCCGCACAAATACCTATATACATATACGACAGTGTTTAATATGATAATCAAAAACATAAATTATTAATAGCAATATATTGCAACAGAGGGGAAACACATTTTAGAGAAGGAAATATAGAAGTCTAAGCATTTACAGGGCTTATGACCTGTTATTGGCTGGTTTATGTGGCCGCATTGCGCGCCTCCATTACATCCTCAAACTTTCTATCTGTTGACTTTTGTGAGTCTGAGTACGAATTGGACACATATTTTGTGCCGTCCTTGACCATCAAAGGGAAGTAGTATTGCCAACCCTTGGTGTTGAAATTTTCAAACGTAGTACCTATCTACTAACAACCCTTTCACTGTGACTTGATTAAATTGACATAGTTAATAATCTTTAAATAAGATACATGCATGATAACGATTATAAAGGGCGTTGGAGGTAGGAAATTTAAAAATAATGATTATAATCTAATCTAACGTCATTAAATTTATTAAATTTATTAAATTAAAGCTTTTCTCATACAAGTAAATACATTTTTTGCTATCACTCGTCTTTGCAATATGGTCATGAGGATGATTTTTTATGACAATGTATGTAAATTTAGGTCAAAAATCATAGAAATATTGAGAGAAGCAGATATTTTTTCATTATATACATATTTTTTCATTTCTTTTCTTTTACATTTGTTATATGTAACACGATTAAAATTATTGTATTAAGTGTAAACATTTTTTTTGGTGTGTGCATGAGTGTCATACACTAATATACAAAGAAATGGTCAATATTAGAGTACATACTGTTTGTTTTCCTAATAAAATATATAAATAAAAATAAAAAATGAGGATGAATGACAATATCCGACAAAAGCCCTCCATATAATTAGCCAAATTCACTGTAAAATGGGCAGTGAAAGTAGTAGATTTAAATAAAATAAAAATCGCGATACTTAGAAGAAATTGAAAATTTTAAAAGAGTGACTCGTTTGTTGAAAAAAAAACATTGCTTTTTCGTATGAGGGTAATCGATAGGAAGATTCACGGTCTTTTAAAGGATTTCGGGTTTGTGGAGGAATGTACTTACACTCTAGATTTTTTTGAAGTAAAAGAGCTGGAACCTTTATTGGTGTGGGTGAGTTTCTTTGTTTTTTTAAAATTATTTTTTTTAAGATCAACTATTTTTTGTTATTGTTTGTACTTATTTCTTTAAGCGCGAACTTGTTAATAACTAGCGAAAATTTCGTGTATTGTATAATTCACGAAGGTTTCGGCGTAATCTATAAACTTTTGAAACAATCTATGAAGTTTGGAATACATTATAAAGTTGTACTAAGCTATGATGTAATGATAATATCGTCGGGTCAATGCCAAAGTCGCGAATCTGCGTTTTTGCCAGGTTTGAGTTAAATATACCATGAAAGTTCATTTCAAATGGATCACACTCCATAAGCATAAAATTTTGAGAATTGTCATATAAAAATCATGTTGAAGTGAACATTTTTTGCTTTAACAGCAATTTAGTTAAATTGTAAATCATTTTAAAGGCGCTACTATTTATCACAGAAGCCTATTTAAAATACGAAAAAAAAAACTTTAATTTTAATTTAGCATTGAAACACGAAGTAAAGTTTCTGCTGCATAAGATGTCTGAGATGACGTAATGAAAACACGTATCGACATGTCGGTAGATCAACTAGTAGTATGTAGTCGGTAGATCTCTACCAAAACAGCGAATTTGAAATTGTGTAACAGGACTGAAATCTGACCACCTACCGTTTCACCAATCTGACTAAATACCCATCTATGCAATGCCAAATTGGCGAATATTTCTTTCGAGACTTTGGCACTGAATACATTTTACCCATTTGCCTAATTTATTACGTTACAATTACGAATTTGGTGGATTCGCGATTTCAGTGCCTTTTACTGAATGTTATCTATAACACGTTGTTCTTTCCCTTTTTAGTAAAAAATAAACATTTAAATGATTTTAAAACAATAATTATTAATAATACATTGGTATACTTGTTATTTAAGATTTATTAATATATCTAAGTCAAATTCCCATATTAATTCTCTGTTTCCAAAAATACATTATTTCAGGAACAAACACACTCATGACCAAAAAATAGATGTATTTGCAACATTATCAAATTTCAAGAGTCAATTATTATTAATTAAAAAAAAAAAGAGTTTCTAGTTTTTTCATTTGTTTTTATATATAAATATATTTACATATTTTTCATTTTAAATTGTATTTTTATAAATGTAAATTGTTTATAACCTCTGTATATGTAAAAGCCCCTTGAGCGTTAGTAAATAAATAATGTTAGTAAAATAAAACAAAAATATTCTTTTAAAAAACATTTAAAACCCCATACGAAAACTCCGCAAAAAAAAAAATTAATTTCCACCAAATGTTAATTAATATAATTTTTAAAAAGTCATCTTAATTAATTGCCTTTAAACTTTTGAACCGGTTAATTTATAATCCCAAAATTTTGGAGCGCATGAAATTATATGTACCGACGTACCGAGCAACTATTTAAGAGCTAGGCAACACAGACCATTTGTTCTTCCTGAATGTAGGACAAATTTACCGTTGATGATGCCTGTGCGGATGATGATTGGTCTGAACAGCCTTCCGAGAAAGGTATAGACTCTTCCTCCATATAATCTATTGTTTTTTTTTAAAGCATGTTTTTTAACTAATCAATGTACATTGTAATTGGCAGTCATGCTGTATTGTATAATGGATTTATATAAAATAAATAAATAAAAAATTTATTTAACTTTTAATTATTATAAAGCTAGTTTAGTTATATAATAATAATAATAACAATATATCTTTATTAACCTTAATATACAATGTCATAGATACAAAAATAATTCTCAAAATGATGTTTTTGCACATTCGCGATTTTGGCATTGGCCCGACGATATATAGTACTGGCGTATCTAAGGGGACTACCACTACACAGCCGAGTAGGTAAACATGACCAGCCTAAATAAATCTGCGGTTGAACTATACGAGTTGAAATAGTAATTATACAGAACATGAACTTTTGAAATTGAAACTCGTACGTATTTCAATTTTATCAAATCAAAACAAAAACCTCTCTTAGCTAAATTATTAAACGTATTGCGGTGGGAAAACGAATTCCCACGCGGGTGCCGGGCGCAAATTAGCGGGTCGAAGCCTTAAGCTAGGGTTTCCTAGGACAGCGGTGCCCGTATTTTAACGGCCGTAGTGAACGGTGATGCAGTAGACAGCCCTTCGTAAAGGTGATTAGAGAGTGGTTTCCTAGGAAAACGGTGTTAAATGATGTTGATAACACCGTTTTCCTAGAAAACCACACTCTAGTCACCTTTAAGACGGCTGTCCACTGCATCACCGTTCACTACGGCCGTTAAAATACGGGCACCGCTGTCGTAGGAAACCCTAGCTTTAGGGTTTCTACAATATTATTGAGCAGAGTGGACTGTTATCAAATTTAATGTAGTGTAGTGATGAGAACAAGTGTAAATTTATAAATAAAGTTGATGATATACAATATTATGGAGTAATCATAGATTCGCATTTAGACTGGGCTGCTCAAATTGACAATTTAACGACAAAAATTTTAAAAAACTTGTGTTTGTTTTCAACTCTCTAAGAAACATTCTGGACAAAAAAACATCGAAAAAAGTGTATTTCTCATTATGTCAAAGTCTTATTGAGTATGGTATTATTTCGTGGGGTGGGGCCAGGAAAAATGCTATTCAAGCATTAGAAATTGCATAAAAGTGTGTTCTCAAGACTATACTCGGGGTCCCTACCAGGACACCTACAGCTGAAGTGTGAACAAGTAGGTGTTCTGAACGTCAGGCAACTGTATGCTAAGGCACTTCTCGTTCACACTCATAAGCACGGTGGAAATAAAATTTATAATACTAGCTATGAAACGCGTCTTAAAAGAAAACAGCTATACATGACACCTAAAATGACAACATCATTTGGTTAAAGTCGTCAAATATACCCCGGACCAAGTATATATAACAATATACCATTTGCCACAAAAGCAGATAAAACTCTTGAGAAATTTAAACTATTTGTAAAAAAATGGCTACTTGATTTGGGTCCCGAGAACTGTCTTGAGATGGTCACCCCACCAAAGCAGTAAACTTGTTAATATATAATTCTTTTTGCTTTTCGTGTTTTGTATTTGTATCCACACAGTGTCCATATGAATATATATCATATACTCGTAAATTTGGCATTTGTGCGGATGTTGGGCCACCGGGAGCTGACAGTAGCTTGTTACTTGACCTAATGTCTGCACTGTAGTTAAATGTGTGAGCTGTACTAATAATATAATGTTGTTTTCTTTTTCTTTCATTTTTAATTTTTTTTTCTCTCTCTTACTGTTAAATATGTATATATATCTGTGTGGATTTAAATGTGAATATGTAAAATTTTATATGTGTTTTATATTATTTTTTTATACACTATAGGTAATAAAATATATTAAGTCATGTAAATAAATGCCTCGACACGGGTTGTGCCCAGTGAGGTATTCATATTTTTTAAAAAGTTTTATGTAAAACGTGAAATAATAAATAAATAAAAAAATATAAATATAAATGAAATTAAGTAAGTATCCTCGATGCAGTGTCAATCGGTCACAAACCTAGCAAATGAGATGGATTAGGAAGGGATGCCACAAACCTGGTTCTCGTTTTTGATGGACTTGTCGGATCCGACTTGACACTTGTGGCGGCGCTAATACGAAGGCAGGCCCCGATCTGGAGCTCAACACTGGTGGTTGGTGGAAATAAAGTTTTATAATGCGGCACACACGTTCAACTAAATAAACGCACAATGTACGACACGAGGTATTAATGTGGCGGGATCAAAAGACACTAAAGTGGGAAGTGAACGGTGGTTGTGGGTAAAATGATGTATAAGTTGTGACAATACTTGACCCATGCATACCCACATAATTCGCAACCATATTGTTTTATTAGATTTTGAACCTTTTTAGTATAAGCCTACATTTTTTGTGATAATTATTTCGGTTTTATTTGAAATTTCACACCAACATTTCATGTTATATCCCAAAGGTCTTTAAATAAATGGATTTGGTAAAGTAACTTAACTCTTGTATGGCTGTGATGTCACATAATATACCAATGTAAGTCTACATATAATACATAGCGTCATGATTGTAGAACAACATATATGAGAGCGATTTATTTATTTTTTAAATAAAAAATAAATATATGCAAAAGTATACTGTTTGATACTTTGGATAGTTATACATATTAAATTTTTTCAAACCTGGGCCCCGATTACTATGGGAAGTTAACAGAGTTATCTTCGACTGTCTATAAATAAAAATCGATATTTGTACACGAAAATGAGTATATTTGCATAAACATTTAAACTATCTTCACCGGTAACCTATGATTGAATATGTTTAGAAGAAAAAATTGAATGCATATTCTCCTTATGATACAGAAAACTTAATTTTACTTTGTAGATAAAATTGAAGATACATGTTAACTTCCCATCGTAATTGGGACCCTGAAATATAAAGCCTTTATAAATCCTTTTCAAGATCAAATATAAAATAAAGTCAATGTTGCATTTTTCGCACATCCGTCTTTGTTCTACGATTACAACTATATATCTCTCTCATTAAAAGAAAATGCAATTGTATTTTTCTATAACAGTCCGAAACTACCTATATAGGAAGTATTTTTTTTTAAATAATGGAAAAAAGATGATTTAATAATAAAAGGATGTTAAATTTTGGTTTTTGAATACCTGTATTTCAAAATACGAGTATATCGTCTTTTACTTAATGTAACACGATGTTACAGCACCGTTTGCAGAGGGATTTTTTAGCACAGTCTTTTAACGCTCTAATTTAATAATAAAGCGGTGTCGTTATATAGCGGCCATGATATTCCTGATGTGGTGGGCGTAACAAGACGGCCGTCTGAACGGCCACCATAGATATCAACTTAGAAAGAGAAGTGCCGTTATAAAGCGGCCGTCGTCATCTAATTTTATTAACTGATCAACTAATTTCACTGACTTATTTTTTATAAAAGGTCAATCGAGACGTTTTTGGCATTATTAGTATGTATATTTAAAATCGGGTTGTGATCCTGTGGCAAGTGTCTCGGACTCACGGACCAAAGGTCTGTGGTTTGAATCCCACTATACCCCAACTTGATTCAATTTTCTAACAGTGAGTTATTTACAACTAGTTGAAAATGGCCCTCAAAATTGAATTTTGGGTAAATCATAAGAACGCAAATATTTCTTTTTTACAAAAAATGAATAAAAATATTTGAAAGATAAGGGGTCAACGGAAGCCAAAAACTATTGTTTGGAAAAGAGTGAGATGCTACAGAGTGTGCATTTTAAGGTTTAGGGAAAATGTCTAATTTTTCATGATTTTCTTACTTTTTCAATTTCATCATTTTTGGTAGTTTTAATTTAATTACATGTTACCGTCGAAGATACTTAAAATTTCCGTACAAACACTTACATTTTCGTACATAAATTTCGATTTTCCTTTATAGACAGTCGAGTATAATTCTGTTACCTTCCCACTGTAATCGGGGCCCAGGTCCCGTATTACAGCGAAAGAAACGAAATATTTATTTAATGTTCAAATGTCTTATAAATATTATTTTTTTCATGTCAAGGGGCCCATTCAGCCTCGTGAGGAGATGCATCCACCGCCAGACTCAGCAGCAGTTTGCTGTGAAGATAGTGGACGTAGCCAAATTCACAGCCAGCCCTGGACTTAGCACCTCTGGTAAGAAAAACATTTATTTAATTTATTTATTAAGAGTGTGTATAAGTACCACCATAAATCGAAACGTAATGATACCTGGCTTTTAGCGCATATGAAATTGTCTGCCAATGGTTTCGTTATCTTTCGATTTGTATGCATTGACGTATAAAAAATATACACGTTACTTCTATACTAGCCACATTTAATATATAACAAATTTTGCGTTGCCCTCAACAATTTTTATTTTTTTATATATTTATTTAAACGCCTTGTAGGCTTTTACATATTTTACGTATATACGTATAAATTAAGACATGTTTTTTATGAAAATGTAGCAATTAAAAATGAATGAAAAAGAATACGAAAAATGAAAAACAAAAACTTGCAAATTGGTAAAAAAATATATGGCAATACATATAATAAATACACACTTTATATTGCAGTGGAGAGAAAAAAGTGCATTTTTTCCCTCCAGTTATATTAAAATAATCTTAAAATTAGAAGAAGTTAGAAAAATAATAATTTATAATACAGATATAAGTTAATGAAAGTAACAAAATTAAAGTCAACCTAGTATTACATATGTATTTAAATTTTAAGATAGTAAATTGATGCATTGTATTTTTAAATTCATAAGTGTTTAAAAAATATATCTACATCATTTGCGTATTCATTTGCAAACGCATGAATTCTCATTATTGGCGAGTGT
Organism: Micrasema longulum; assembly: GCF_059751315.1. NCBI lineage: Eukaryota > Metazoa > Arthropoda > Insecta > Trichoptera > Brachycentridae > Micrasema > Micrasema longulum. The sequence goes on from NW_028277368.1 coordinate 2,483,924, forward strand.
GCACTGTAGCTTGTTGTAGTTACATTAACAAAGAAGAGTTTATTTAATCAGGTAACGTGGCCAGGCACTCGCAAGTTGATTATTTGTAAAAGTTGGGAAATATCAAACATTGAATTTAATATTTTAAATAAAATAACGAATCATTTAGTTTCTTCTATTTTCTAATGTTTGTAACTTAAATATTTATTTGAGAATGTATAATTAATATATTCCACTGGAATGCCTAATTTAAAATTAACGAAACGTAAAAAATTATGTTGAACTCTTTCGATATTATTTATATGCACTTTATAATATGGTGACCATATAACCGAGTTGTATCCAAGTTGGCTACGTACTAAGGCGAAATATGAAATTTAAATTACATAGACTTAGTCAGAATCTCTAATCGTTCGCAACAGAAATTCCAGAGGTTTCATGCTTCAATTTGAAAAAAAAAGAGATTGCAAATCACTACACACTTGCAATTTTTCACGTAAGAAAGAGATAAACATTCTTCGGTTCATATTATTTTTGTGTTTCGTAACGATTAATATGGCAATAGCTGGGACCTGCCAAATTTTGAATAATATATAGAATTATCTACTTATTCCATAAATTGAATTGTATTTACTAATGAAACGACGCATCTGTTTCGTTTTTCACAGTTTTTTTACAGTGCAATTAAAGCATTTTTTCATCACGCGCGACGGCATATTTCCGAGTCGCATCACGTCTGACCACGATGAAAGTCCGTTAAAGTATGAAGGCACGGAAGGCAATTACCCACGAATTGAAATACAATTTTCTTTACGCTAGTGTGAGACGTATTGTCGGGGCCACCAGTTGTGTTGGTCGCCAATTTGTCGACTCTACTATTGTCTCTGTAGGTAGGTCGACCAGCGTGTATACGCTACACGGAGATGTTTTTATTCCTGCACTGCAGGATAAAATGTGGTAAAAGAAATCGTCTGAAGTCCTACATCCAACATCTCACGGGTGGTCCTCACTTTGCTCTTCAAAAGGTTCCTTCAAACTTCGTATATAAAAGGAAGTCAGTACTTACACGAGTTTTAAACACTATTTATTAAGGCTGTAGTCTGGTAAAATGAACGCCAAATTAAGAAATCATACGACTTTCGAACCTGCCCTTATCGTTTTCGGTAAGAGCCGGTACGAAGGTCATAAAAACTTAAATAAGATGTTGTTTTAAATAAAATATTACAACCAGAATTATCTTTTTCTTTCAAAAAAAGAGAATACAATTCTATAAAAAAATGTTTCAACTAAAAGATATTTTTTTAAAGTATTACCGAAGGCATAATTTTGTGTAGAAATTAAGAAAATGTCACAAAAATGTATGTGATTTAAAATGCTTGTATTTCTTTTCAAAATAAAAAAAAAAAAAAATTAGCTTCGGCCACTTTCATGTTCAAAGTATTTGTTCAATACTTAGTCTTTATTGAGATCCCAGATACCTAAGTTTAGTCTTAATTTGAAATGGCGTAATCTGTCGGTCTAAAAGAAATTATATTTCAGTTACGTAAAACATTTAAGTATACTTTTTAACAGAAATACCTTTAATAAATATTGTTTTTATGTAATTTATGTTTTTTATTTTTTTATTATTGCGCGATTAAAAAAAAACATTAGTTTTTAAAATGGCAAAATCGTATGATTTCCTAATTTTGCGTTCGTTTTACCAGACTACAGCCTTAAAGCCAAAATAAAATACAATATAATGAACGAAATATGTTATAGGATATTTAACTAATAAAATTGAACACTGAAGTTAAGATTATACGAATATTTTCTACTACGCGGTTGACAATAATTTCGGAAGACGTAGATCTTGGATCTTGGTAGTAGGTGGCGGGCTGCAGAGGTAGAGAAGGAAGAGCGATCAGTGCGTCGGTGCTTTTATATGCTTATCTACGTCACCGATCCTCTGTGTTGTCTATGCTCGACGGTTGGCAGCAGGGCCGGTTTTAGCACTACCAGCGCCCTGACCGGGATTTCTGCGGCGCCCCCTATCTTCCACCCCTTAAACCCATACGAAAAAAGGCAAGGTTTATAAAGAAATAACCATTTATTTAAAAAAAAAGAATAAAATTTTACTTTTCTAGCATTTCTACCGACAAACTCTTTTATTAAAATACTAAAGTTTAGGTTTTCCGCAATTTCGTTTTCGAATGACAAAGATGCTAAGTTTGTCAATCTAGATTGAGATATTGTCGATCGTAGATAATTTTTTCTTCAGTTAAAGCTTCCCGAGATTATCACACCTCAAACATGTGAACAAACAAACAAAACAAATGTTACCTCTTTACTATACTAAGTACATATAGTAAGATAAAGTTGTACGTACCTAATTAATCGATCCGGAAAAAAATTGCCTTTGCACTATTTATAATTCAACGTTTTATAAAAAAAATCGATTAACGTTTCTCAATCGCAATTCGCAACGTAGCGCGGATAATCACTGTCTGTTTGTTAATTTTACTATAATTCGAATGTCATAAGTTTGTGCACCGGTTAATGAATGAGTTATGCGTTCCAATTCGTAAAAAATAACGCCAACTCAGTTTCTACCTCAAATGTCGAAAAGAGATAGATGATGTGTTTTGTTTATGGTCGGAGATTCCCGGTAAAATGAACAGCAGACACTACGTTAAGAGACATTTAGCGTTTCCACTATTACGAGTTTGTCGTTAGATTTAAGAAATTTGCGAGTTAGTTGGACTCGGTCGATGAGTGAGAGGATAAAATGGGACGCCTGCAGCGCCCCTTTATATCTGGCGCCCTGGGCGGTCGCCCAACCACGCCCTACCCTAACGCCGCTACTGGTTGGCAGGACCTATTTCTGAGGCGCTACGCTAGCAACGTGTGTATTTAATTATACGTTATTGTTTGTATGACACTACCGCGATATCACGTTATTTTCTCAAGCAATGCTGAGTCTGCTAGATACGAGTACATTTCACAATATTCAAAACCTTAAAGGCAGACGCATTACTTATCGCAAAACCGTATCGGCTGTCCGTTAATAATTTATTGAAAACATTTTACACCGGATATCTGTTAACAGAATTCGTCACCGTGCACTTTGCCGCGTACCATTTTACTAAGAACTATATGAAAAATACTGTTCCTGAGTGCTTACAATGAGTGTGTGAGGACGATCACCAGTTCTGGCGATGGGTTGTATTCAGTATCAGGTATCAAGGCCACCGGCTTGTGGGACCCGTACCTCGTGGAGTTACCAGTGCGTGGTGTCCACTGTTTCACGGCGTTACCATACGCTTCGTATGCATGACTTTATCGTGCGTGCTTGGCACTCTCGCGCGGATGCGTTTAGTCTGATTTACAAACTAAACACGATATACAATTACATCGAACAAATGGTGAAAAAACTAAGATGCTTTTTCCAAAACTTTAGAGGATCTAAAACAAAACTACATAATTTTAGAAATGAAATTTATTTATTTTATTTTTATTTATTTTTATTTTATTAATTTTTCACGCCCATAAGGCTTTTACATACATGAAAGTTATATAAAATATGAATATATAAACAACATTAAATTGAAAAAATACAATATAAAGCAACAAAATATAGAACAGTGTTTAGAAGTAAAGTTGGTATAAAAAAAAGAAGATGAGTATATATATATGTATGTATATGTATGTGTGTATGTTTTCATATGTAAATTTATTAAATTTTTTTCTATGTACTCTATACCTATGTTGGTACATTTCCTTATTTTTACTTATTATTGTATCTTTTAGCTTTTCTTATGTTATCTTTAATTTTAACTAAATTTACATACTTATGTTTCACTGCTGCACTTGAATGTAATTTCTAATATATGTAAAAGCCCGTAGGGCGTGTAAATTAATAATTAAATAAATAAAATAAATAAACAACATAAATTAAAATAAATACAATATAAAGTGATAAAATATAGAACTGTGTTTAGAAGTTAAGTTGATTTAAAAAAAATAAAAATAAAAACTAAAGAAATGCAGTTAAAGGTTTAAAGCAGCTAGGTACATAATGTTATAAAATACAATATGAACAGAATATTAAGTTCTATTTGATATGGAACATATACATTGATATTTAAAATTTACAAGACTCACGTTAAAGACATCGATGTTGTTAGCATATTGGTTCGCGAGTACATGCATGCGCATTACTTACATTACTCATTATTCTCTCGATCGTGATATTATATTTCTAACAGAAACATGGTTGGTTAGTAAAATAGCCTTAAATGAGTTAGGACCTACTAACTTTATAATATACCGATTTGACTAAAACCCGAGTACCAGTTTAAAATCAAGGGAAGGTTGAGTGATTATTAGTATAAATAAAAGTTTTGCGTATAAAAAAAATCCGAGTAAAAAAACAAATTATTGAACATGTGGACATCTCTCTAAAATAAAGTTATTACACTATTATTCTAGGATGTGTTTATATTCCACTGTCGTCGGATGTAAAGAAATATGGAGAACATTGTTACGTGGTGACGGTTTTGTGAATTTAATACCCCTAAGCTAAATTTGTAATAGTGGGAGATTACAATATTCCAGAAGTGATGTGGTCGTCGGATGAATCTTGAAATTCTTGAATCGATGCAGAGAAAAATTCTAAGATACATTAACTATAGGTACAGTAGAACGCCAATTATCCTAACTTCGATTATACGAATCGCTTTCAGAATTTCTGAAAAAAAAATGAAGACGGGAAAGTACCGTGATTCGCAAAATAGCGATGACGACAGTCAAACAGCTTACTTTAACCGAGATGTTTAGCAAACAATGACTTGCAATTACAGTACTGTACGTACATACTGTACTAATGTACAGCACTTGTAACTACGCAAGTGCTGTACATGCAAGTGTAACTATATGTAAAAGTTTTGCCTTTTCATTTAATTTATTAAAAGCTCATTTTATATCATTCATTTTAAACACACATACGGCAATAAATTATAAAATAACCTTTTTTTGAAAAAAGAAAAACAATTATTCGAATTTTAAATTATCCGAATTTATTTATTGAACACTTTATATACATAAACAATATATACACATTTAAGGGCGGGCATATTGCCTTAAAGCAATTTCTTCCTACCTACCCAAACCGTTCAGTTTCAGAAAATTACAAATACATAGACATATTGAATCTTACAATTTTATACAAAAATTAAAAACAAAGATTAACAAAATAAAAATATATTTAAAAAATATCACTATACTATGAAGAAAGGAGAGGCGATGAAAAGGAAAGAAGAAGGATTAAGGAACAATTTTAATATTTAGATAGTGACATTTTTAACTTGACTTCAATGTAAATAAAGGGGGCGTCTCTAACATTAGTGGGTAGAATATTCCACAATCGAGTGGCTATTACTGTGAAAGAGCAGGCAAGAAAATTAGAGCGATGACATGGTATTAAAAGTTCTGGGTTCGATCCCAATTGATTCGGATAATTGGAGTTCTACTGTAAAAGCTTAATATCCCAATACATATGATTAACTTTAAAGAATTACAAGCAGAACTAAAACTACCTTCATTATATAATAGAAGAGAAATGTATAGTTCAATGGTACTAAATAAAATAATCAACTCTCGGTTTGATTGCCCAGAAATTGTACAATCAATAAGGTTTAATGTGTCACAAAAATGTACAAGGCAACAAATGTTATTTCTGGAAGAAAATTGCCGAACCATCGTTCGTCGTAATAAATTTGAAAATATTGCTGAAATTTTAAACATGAGTATTCACAAATCAAAAATGTCTAGAAAATCACTTTTTACTTTAAATTTACGTTAATTATGTTTCGTTTTCTCTTTATATACAAATGTATCTTTATTTTGTTTTTTTTTTTAAATTTTATACTCCAATTGTATTTGCTTTATTCTCCAATTTTTAATGTAATTATTTTTATTTTATCATCATGTAGTAATAAATTAATGCTTTAATTTTTACCGCGCGCAAGAAAACATTTTTTGTATCCAATTTCCCGTAGGGCTGAAATTCCTCATTACAAACAAATTAGATGCTAATGAAAATATTGTTTGATTTGTCAATTTTGCACATGCTAATGGCCCAAGAACTGAGAAGTTTCATGGCTAGTCAATTTACTTGATTATTTAATCAACGCCTATTAACGCTTATTATAATTGATTCCACGAAGAGAAATCACCTTCAACGTTTATGATTATTAGACAAATTTGCATACATTTAGACATAATTTCAATCGAGTAATTCAAATTACAATTTTTTGAAGACAAAAGAAGTGTCCTACGAAATACTAACTCAATGTTCGTACGCAATATGTAAGTATGTAACTTTCTATGCAATTAATTGTTTGTTTGTTTCAATTGATGATTTTTCCGTTTATTACGCTATTCATACTTTTAAATTAATTAACTATACCAACAGGAACGCATGCTGGTACTTTTGATGTTTGTACGCTCGTAAAGTACTGTAAATACTAACAGCTTAGTGTAGGGAACAAATGCCGTACTTTATTGTCGTAGGCGCCGGAGCTTTGATTTATCGAATATTTCACTATCGAGTGATAAAATCAACATTGTACATATATTCACCATCGAGTGAATATCGATTTATTTTGTGTGTGTTCATTATGGAAATGTACTGCGATTTGCAAATTACGACGGATGATGACAGTCAAATAGCTTACTTTGACTGAGATGTTTTTTTTTTAACTTTTTTTTTTTTTTTGCACCACAACAGGCCAGGCGGCCTAATTACAGTGGTGAATTACATCACAGAGCACCCAGGCTTAAGAAAAATCACATTTTAATTTTTGTGTTCTCACCGGGAATCGAACCCGGAACCTTCCGTGCGAGAATCAAGCGTCTTGACCACTACACCACGGAGTTCGTAATACTGTTCATTCAATTAATCGCGCTCCCGCGTTTATCTATTGAAATTGCCCGTATGTTCTACGCGCAATTAAAAACAGTTTGTAAAATAAAATATAATGCACTATTTTGCGTGCTCCTATTTCTTACTATAGTATTGAGTGAGTTTTTAGAAAACATATCTCAATTATAATTTTAATTATGTTTTTATGTATATATATATTCTTTTTCTGTTGATTTAAATGATACTCTCATTTTGTTTTTTTAATACTACTATATTTTACTATTATTTTGTTGATTTTAATGATACCATTATTATGTATATTTTATTATGTGTGATTCTTAATTTGTATAATTTATATTTTAAAAATTATTTCTGATTATCTTTGCATTGTATTATTTGGAATTTTATTATTTATTACATTTACCTTTTTTTCTAGATTGTTATTCTATGTCATTATAATTTGATCTAATTAATTTTACTATGTATTTTTATTGTGGCTTGACACGGGCATAGCCTAAAAAGCCTTAATAAGTTCATTAATATTTAAACTAGTGTAATTTTGAATGAATAAATAAATAAATATATATATATATATATATATAATTTAATTTAGCATGTTAAAAGATAACACCCCGAGTTGATCGAAATAAATTATATTTCGATAACAGATTCACTGTTTATTACTTTTTGATAATTTATTTATTTATTTATACTTTTACATTGTTTGTTTTCTTTTTTTTTACTGTTACTATCTTTGTCTACCTTTATTATTGTAGATGGCGTATAACTTTTTATTTTGTATTCTTTTTGTCTTATCTTATATTTATATATCTTGTTGAATGACCAAAAAGAATAAACTACTTCTTAAATACAGTAATACTCCAATTATCTGGATGAATGAGCGCCAGAAGTTACCCGGATACGCATTTGGATTAAACATTAAATTAAGGCAATGTTTTGAAAGAAAACGCAAAATTTAAACACGTTTTTACTGCTTTTGATACAATACCACGAATTGGAATAAAAACACCGATGCACTGATCGCTCTTCCGTCTCTGCTTCTGCAGCCCGCCACCTACGACCAAGATCCAAGATCTACGTCTTCCGAAATTATTGTCAACCGCGTAGTAGAAAATATTGATATAATTTTAACTTCAGTCTGTCTGACGGGAAATAGTCTAAAATGGAAAAAATTATGTCGAAAGTCGAATGAATTAAAAATGCCACATTGTTGTAATCTATCGAATGCCACCATATGTTACCGGTGGTATAGGTACCATTAATATTTTTTTTCATTACAAATTCAGTTTTTGCGTAACGTTTGTTTTAAATACCATTTTATTTGTACCAGCAGGAAGTTGTCAAGTTTGACTTAATTAATATCACGTTATAATCTCAGTTGCGCAATCAAAAAGGACATTATTTTTTATGATACTTTTATACGCTGACATAACTTATATCTCATTAAAAAAAACATGCAACGTGAACGTTGAATACATCTATAATTATTATTATTTGTGTGTATCATAATTCTATCATTATATTCAATTTGATATCATCATCATTATTTTCTTATTCGCACCTTGAGGTGCGGTGCATATGGCACATCATTTTTGGTGCATGGAAGGTAAGGTGACAGTCTTACGTTTCAGATGCCAGTCCAGGAACATCGAAGTATTGCAGTGTAGAACCACCTTTAAAACCAATATTTCATGCCTTGCCAGTAAAAGAACCCGGGATCTGAAAAGTTGACGAGCTCACCAACCTCTACACTATAAAGCGAACTTATATCCACTCTCTTTCCTTTTTCGTGATATTTACCTGAGGTTCTGGTTCTATTTCACACACAGTATTGTATTTTTTATCAGGCTGAATGCAAATAAGCAAAAAACCCCTACTAGGTTTTGAATGCGACCTTTGATTGGTCAAAAAACTCTTAGTGAGCTTTGTCACGAACTGCAACTCCGAGGGTAGAATTTGTATGCACGCTTTCGCGGTTGATTTTGTCTAAGAACAAAAACTGCGCTAGTGGATACTGTAAAGTCGCCCCTAAGAAGCGCCTACTAACGTCACTCAACAAAAATATCATAGTTTTTATTGAAGTATTTCGGCTACACCATAAATTTCCTCACTACCACGCGGTCTCTTCTTGGTGGAGACTCGATAATCGCGCGAAGAGAGTCGTAGATTAACCAATCAGAGGTCGTATTCAAAACTCGGTTGGTGGATTTTGCTTATATATGCCGCCCGGACAAGGAAAAATAAGAAGGCTTACAATATATATATGCATATACATATTTTTTTTAAATGATCTTGAACAATTTAAGTATTTAATTTGATGTGTTCAAATGTGTTTAAAATGTTACGAACCATCCAGTTTTTAGTCTACAAACATTTGGACAAATTAAAAATATTGTAATAAAACCAACTGGTCCAAGAAGAAGTTAAAAATTTTTAAATTGTTTTCAGGCGTTGCCTATAGTCCTGAAAATGTAAGATGATTAGAATGACAGTTGTCAGAAAAACTGACGACATAACTTTGTAGTAATGTCTAAGGAGTGATTTATATTGACACACGAAAAAAAATTGTTTGATAATGTTCACGAAAAAAGTATAAATGTCTTATTTTTGGTGAATAAGTATATCCAATACACTATAGGCTCGTTTTTGCGTTTTTTTAATAAATTTTCGGAAACAGAGTTTCATGTTTGCATGAAAAAACTGATAAAATCGGTTTGATCGGTACATGATCAGTGATCAGTAATTTCCCATCGTTATTGATTTGAGTCTGACAGCTGTCATTCTAATCATCTTCCATTTTAAGGACTATAGTACCTGATATAATTCAATCAAATGAATCTCTTACAACAATAGAGGTTTCAGCTCTTTAACTTCAATAAATCAACAGATGGAAGAATTGAAGAAATATGGATGTTCAAACATTAGGAAAATGGTGAATGTTACAGAGTGTATGAAGTCGCCACTTAAACCAGCCAACGACAGGTCATACGTCCTCTAAATGCCTAGACTTCCATATTCCCTTTTCTAAAATGTTCTCCATCTCTGCTGTAATTTGTTAATGTTATGAATCAACTTAGTAAATCATAAACAAATAAGTAAATAAAAAAACATTAAATTATCTTTTTGTTTTATAAAGTTTATATTTGAAGCACTAACTTTGTGGTTATTTATTATATTAAACATAAATAAAACAACTTTGTTTTTAATCGCTAATTTTTATTTTTCACCGACCAGTTTCAAAGCAAACAAGCTTCTTTGTCAAGGTTTACGTAACTAATGAATTGATTCCTTTTTATTTTATTTCTATCATATTCACTAAATACTACACGTGGACCCAATAAATCAAGTGTTTTTTTCCTTACACGGGTGGTAATCTGATATCATTATTTTCGAAGTAAGCCGGGAGAGGACTAAAAGAAATATTGTTTAGTTAGTTATTAATTATTGTTTTCTTATTATTAATCGCTTTTTTAATTTCTAAAATTTCTAAGTTGTCTAATTTTAATATTTTATTTTCATCACGAAGTACTTTTAATCCAGTGTCTTTATTGAAGTTATGATTATTTTCTATCAGATGATTTGCGAATTCAGAAAAATTATTATTATTTAAGCATCTTAAGTGTTCTTTTACTCTAATATTAAAGTTTCTTTTAGTTTTTTTTGGGTCCACGTGTAGTATTTAGTGAACATGATAGAAATAAAATAAAAAGGAATCAATTCATTAGTTACGTAAACCTTGACAAAAAAGCTTGTTTGCTTTGAAACTGGTCGGTGAAAAATAAAAAATAGTATTTAAAAACAAAGTTGTTTTATTTATTTTATTATCTTTGTTGTTTGGGCGACCCTTGTCCACTCACAAACATGTATACGTATATTACATACATTTATGTATAAGCATGTGGGTTATGTAATGAGGATACCTATGAAGGGTAGTATTTGATAACGGTTGGATGGTTCCCTTTTCTCTGATAATGAAGACAGATTCACATTTCACCCCGATATATATGTCCGCACTAGTCCGCGGTATACCGCAAATACGCACGCGTATGTCAGCTGAAAGTGGCTCTGAAAACATGGCCAGTGCCTCGAATAAATGGTCAAGAAAATCCAATAACAACGTTTATAAAAACCGAACTGGTCAGTTATATTTTACTTCTTTTTAGACCAGTTGATTTTATTAAAAATAAATGTTTTTTACAAACACTACGTATCTTCAAGACCGTCGAAATAAATCCGACCTTCTAGTCCTGTTTAAAATTCTTAACTCGCTTTTTGATGCGCCGGAACTACTGAGCTCAATAAAATGAAATATCTCAACTATAAACCTCAGACAAAACATACTTTTCATACCGATAACTATAGAACTAACCATGGTTTTCATTTCCTTATGCCCAGAATTCTTAGGTCTGCCAACAAACATACTTACCAGTCTTGATTTCTTTGATAACAAGTTGTCTTCTTTCAAACGATCACTGAATCAAATTCAATTATAAACACCTCTCTCCCGCTTCCACTCCCACCGAGTCTACTATATACCATTGTGTCTTTCTACTTTCTTTTATAATAATTTTCTTTATATTCATATATCCTTAAAAATGCTTCTTGGGCGTATAAATATTATTTTAATAAAATAAGTCAAATAATAATAATCTGCTAACACGTTTTCCCGGAAGATTAAATGCTAACTAACGAAAAAACCAATAAATTAGAAACAAAACGCTATTAAAAGATAACACCAACGTCCATTGCTTAGATTATTTTTTTTGCTTTTTCCGACTGTTGTTCTCACGAGATTAAACATTTTTTACTATAATCAGTGAACGTTGGTGTTAGCTTCTAATAGCATGTGTATTAACAGCACGTTGGTTTTATATTTTCTTTGCATCTACTATGGTAAAGACGCGTAGGTAGATAAGCATGTTAGTGTGATTAGTGTCCTGACGAAAATACGTGTACGCCTCGAAACCGGTAGACATAGAAAAGTCTTTGAATATTTATTTAGAATATAAACATATGTATAGGTTAAATGATCAAAAATAAAAACTATATGTATAGGTTAAATGATCAAAAATAAAAACTCAAAAAATAAATATATAGAACGTAGAACTGAGATGGACCTTATATGCATTTTCAAAATACTTAATGCTTTAAGTGATGTCCCATCTCTGTTGCAATCAATTTCTTTTCATGTTCCCAACCGTGTCACCAGAAGTCAAAATCTGCCATTTATAAAATCTTCTAAGAACAACTTTGGTTTTTATGCCCCAATGTCCAGAATGTGAAGATAAGTCAATTCATCACACGACATGGAATTTTTTGGGATAGATCTTCCGGCTTTTCGTAGATCTCTTCGCGACTAAACAGTGTGGGTGAAGTTGGATTGGCATGGTTTAGCTCAAAGTTTTAGGTCTTTCGTTTTTTTGAATATATTGTATACAATTATTGTTTTGCCCTTGTTTGTCTTTGCTAAATAGTTTTACGTTCTTTTTGTTCAGTTTATTGCATTTATGTTTCTTCATGTAACTGTTGTAATTGGCTTAGGCAGTATGTCTATAATAAATAAATAAATATATTTATATAAATAGTGGGGCCTGACATCCAATAACATGTATTCACTTAATTATGCCAAAATAAAGCAACGACAGTTTAAACTATATAAAAAATACATACACTATAAATAAAAGAAATATGGACAATATAAGGAGATAGTGGGAAGGAAATTGATGAGTGGTAGAGGATGAATGAAGGAAAGTAGGAGTGGAAAAAATCATTTGATTTTAATGGAAAATATGCTTTTATGTATGTATAATACATTTGAATAAAAAAATATGAACGTGAAACGCAAAAAATGTATTTTTAAATTTGGAAAAATAATGCGCGGAATATTAAAGGGAAATATTAACCTTACCTAACATAACGATTTTCCCCTTTTACTTAAAGCGATGAGCGCCAATACCACGTTTTCATCATAATCTGAGTTCGGAATCTTAATCAATAAATTCGATTAAGTATCAGAATGCTTAAGGCAGGTATCAAGATCACCTGAAGATAAAACTTTCCCTAGTTGTAAGAGGAATATTAGTGAAAATGATACTCGTCGTCCATTCACACTTGGCCATAAAATACTTAGGTAAGGCATTTAGATGCCCTAAGAAATATAAGAGAGATTTTAGCAAAGGGTTGCTTAAATGATAATGAAATTAAATATAAATTGTCTGTAAGATCTCAAGAAGTTAAAAAATATATGCATATTTAGACGGTATATTTTATTTTATAAGGTTATTCAACAAACATACATACTAGAAAACATACAATTTGAAGGGTTTTCGTCGTTACAATTTCACATGCATATATGTAAATGTGTATGTATATCTTCAATTAAAGAATTCTACAAAATAGATAGAATTACATTTATTGTTTTTTTTTTTTTTTAATTTCATATACAGTACACAATACAATGAAAAAAAAGTTGTACGTGTGTACTTACGACTATTAACTCAGATTTCATAAGGCAGAGGTCCCTAAACTTTTTTGTCGCGTTCGTCACTTGCTGATTTTTTCTATTTTGGGTAGACCTTTTTAAAAATTTATTAGCTTTAAATATTTTTTTAAGCTGACACAGATTATTGATAACTTATAAACTGGTTTATCAAAGATGGACGCTAATTTCGTTCATCGTCGTGCACAGTATCACGAACTTCATTGAACTAAATTAAATCATGTCCTCACCGTTGTTGATAAATGTGGACTGGTTTAATGTTCTTCGCATTAAGGAAACGGGCCTTATTTCACAAGTGGCGGTTTTTTTTTTTTTTTGGCATTTCAAACAAGCTCTATGAAGCTCACACAACAGTCAGCAAACATATAATTGCATCAAATCTTTCTAATTAAGTCAGCGTAAATACCACCCAAGCGCGAAATTGCCACCACAACGGCAGCGCTGCGATTGCAAGAAATACAAATGGAACTTGGGCCTCCTGGCCTGTTGTGGTGCAAAAATAAAATAAAATAAAAATAAAAAACTTACTTTCTGGATATACTGGTAGATACAAAGTTTATATGTCTGTTTTAAGAAAGTTTAACGTAAATACTTATATAGGTACTATCCTCAGAGTAATTATTCGCTCCCGCTTATAGAGATGCCCTTTTCCAAACACATTCTGTTGTCTTGTATTTTTCCCTCTCTCTACGATAGCTGAATGGAGCTTCTCGCTACTACCCATGTCCCTTTTATAGGTCCCTTTGGATACACAGACTGGTGGTACTGGTGGCTTCCAAAAAGAATTCCTAAAAATTAAAAAAAAGTTTTGTAATCATTCACTTCCCTCTTTTTCTCTATTCATTGAAGCTCATGTTATGTATTTCTGGATTAACTTCGTTCAACATAAGGATGCCAAGGCTACTGGATTAAAAATAGCTACTTCAGGCAGCTTCTCTTGTCTGGCATTTTTTTTCTTATATGTGGGCACCGCCAAGGAGACTTAAGTCTTCAGATGCTGTGTGGTATGTGGTGGGCAAGCATATATTTTTTTCAATTGGTTGAGGTCAACGCAATATTGGCATATCTTAGATGTAGCTAGTAAAGGAATAGCATGTATTTTCAAACGCACTTTATTATCTATTATCGTTGACCTGGCGGTTGAAAATTAATTGGGTAGATCATTCTCGAGAATTCACTTTATCATGGTGTAAATGTCGTAACCTACTTAGTAGAAAATAGCTTATTTCTTGACCGTCAATTTTACAGACTTTGCGCAAAAAGACATTCCTTCAGTGCTCATTATTAAGGAACGGTCATACAATCAGTTGGGTATTTTGCGCAAGGTGGCGTTGATTCGATCGCTGTTGGAGATTTACCTACTCCCGGAGGTGTAAATGACGGTGTTTGACGTCACTATCATTTATTGTAATGTGTGTCCAGGCGGGAGAAGTATACATTTCTGTGTCTGAAATAGAGCCAGAACCTTGAACTAGTATTTTTACTCGATGACTACTCTCAGGTTACAAAATCTGAAAAAGGAAATCTAGTAGAGGTTGGTAGATTCCTGGCAGTGGACGTAAAATATTGGTTTTAAAAGTGATTTTACGCTGCAGTATTTCATATCCTAATTTTCTTTTAAAAACACTGATACATATATGATTCATATTAAACAATTTGAAATGCAAATATTTGGTGTATTAATTTATTATTGGTTTAAACTTAATATAAAGACGACCGTTTTTTTATAATTTTCGTTTATTTACATGTAAAATGTATATTTACTCATATACTTTTTTTTGTTTACCAGCTTAAATAAATGCAAAGAATAAATAAAAAAATACAGTCAAAATGTAAAATTTGGCCAAAACTATGAAATATGCGTAAGCTGAAAAAAAAATTAGACAGATTTTGGTTAATGTTAGTAAAATACCGATTGTTTTAACCGGTCGATGACCTCTATTAAAAAAAATAAATATGTAAAATCAACATTATTTTATTCTGCGGACATTCTGGTTTAATATGGTGGTATTTGTAGTGTAAACAAAACAGTATCAACGTATTAACCATCTTTGATATTATATTTTCTGTTTATTATATACCTTGTTTCATGTCTATTTGCCTTTTACAACGATCAATTACGTCGGCAGTTTTATAATTACTCTCAATATCATTCGCGCGTGTTGCTAATCATGAACAGTGTTTTTCAACCTTTTTGAATACGTGACCCCTTTAAGAGTAAAAAAAACTGGCGACCCCCCAGGATTTTAATTTAATGGTACTACTCTTATATTCGCAAATTCAACAACAACGTATTTATTATTTTTTCTTTTGAGACCAGGGTGAGTGCTATAGTTATTGGACGCTCTAATTCAGGTGAAAAATAAGTAAACATAAAAATTTGTCTCCACCATAAAATATACACTTTTTTGTGTGGTCTTTCTTATAATAAACGCATTACTGCATTGCTGATATTGAGAGTAATTATGGCGGCCTCCGTGGTGTAGTGGTCAAGACGCTTGACTCACAGACGGAAGGTTCCGGGTTCGATTCACGGTGAGAACACAAAAATTAAAAATGTGATTTTTTTCAAGCCTGGGTGTTCTGTGATGTAATTCACCGCTGTAATTGGGCCTCCTGGCCTGTTGTGGTGCAAAAATAAAATAAATAAATAAATTACATTTATTTATTTTTAGCCATTAGATTTAAAATTTTCAACTACTGTAGCATGTCTAATTACTATAGCACCCACCCAATACAATTATGAATGAGGAAGTTTAGTGTTACGGGAAATAATACGAGTATAAAAAAAAAATCTTACACGCGGTAAAATTAGAGCTTTTAATATTGTATGGCGTAGTTTCTCGAAAATGTACGAATAAAAAAATTAACTACTTCGAACTACGTCACATGTTCTTCCAAATCAAACAATGATAGAGTGTTGTGATGAATTTCCGGTTTCTGAGAAGCTAACTCACCAATCAGCAGAAAGTATTTTAACGCATAAAAAAAGTGTGTATTTTTAAAGCCATCTCGTAAATAATTGTATTCTTTCTAACAAAACACATCACTCCCTTTCCGTACCTAATTGTGCATAGGGCACTGCATTGGTACACCAATCGCAGCGTATCTTGACCATTTTTGTTACATGAAGGTAAGATGATCAGTCTCACGCTTCAGGGACTATACAATATTCTGGTGTGAAAACACCCTTTTTAAGAAATATTTATATCAACCATGTCGGGAATCAAACCCGAGACCTCTCGCATAATAGGTAAACGCGCTGACCATCACACAACGAGGGCAACAAAACACTTTTGCTAGATGCTTTTTTGCTTAGAACGGCAGTATAAATTTCATATGTGGATTCTGCCGCTGACGCGTGCTTAAAATGGAATTTAGTTCGCACAAAATTGTATTTTTTTGGACGAAGAGAAAAAATAATATCTTGAGCTGGCAAAGGAAGCTTTGAAATTGCCTGCCATTTACCACATCCTACCTATCTGAACTAACGTAGGTTATTTGCGTCTCCAAAATTGAACTACGATTCGACAAATTGTTAAAAAACATGAACAGGCACAGCTTTTTCACCGAAATGATTGTTTTTTTGTTATAGCGTAAGACATAAGACTCTTGCCTTTTACTTTTACCTTATTTGCGACCGCAACTCCTCAAGCAAGGCTTTGAAAAACACTGATAGAATATTGAGCGTTTATCTGCCGCATAGCGTGATGGATTTGTTGGCATTTCATTTGATATTCAAATGTTGACGACCCCGATAAAAAAGTTATTATTGTGAACAAATTACAACAGAGATGGAAAACATTTGAGCGAAGGAACACGAATGTCTATATAGTCATTAACAGGACTTATTACCTGTGATTGGCCGGTTTAAATGGCCACTGTACATATTGTTTAACATTATTTTTAGGTAGCATGAGTTAGTGAAATAATCTCAGAGTAATAATGCGCCAAGCTATAGAGGAGCTCAAACGTAGGAAAACCATTCTATGAATATTGGGTATTAAGTTAGCTACAGTTCGCAGCAAAACAATGGGCCAGGTCGAGAACTGTTAAAGATATATTAATTTGCATTGTAAATACTTTTAAATATGTACCTGTGTATTTATTATTGCAGGGTTATTCCAATTTATTTTTCTATAATTCGCCTATATTTATTTTATAAAACTGAAAATATATGTGTGTGTTTATTTTTTTATTTATTCACTTTATTCACAATATACTAATGTTACATTTATTGAGACATAAATCCCAACTCGATGGAACCAAAGTCCTGTGTTGAGTTTGTTTGTTTGTCCATCACATCTCCGTAACGGCGAGTCGTAGCGGCCCAAAATTTAGACAAGTCATTTTAGATTTTAGATGCGATTTCAAGGTTAATGTTGCTGTTTTCGAGGAAAATTTGAATCGACCTCTACTTGATAAAGACTCAAACTTTATATGGATGCCTAGTGCGGCCCCGACATATTGCCCGTAATCAACTGTCATTTCAACAGTAAACATACTTTAATTCACAAATGTATCCCCTAAATTGAGAAAAAATAGTACCTGAAGAAAATATGTTGATATAAAAAAGGTTTAAGGCAACACAATACACGTTTCAGGACAATAAATGCCAATAATCAATGTAAATCATCGGAAAATTTTCGAAATCAATTGCCTGTGAAAACTGACTCCTTAACACCTTTGACGCTCCTGTTGTAACCAAACATACTGCAAGTCACCATTGTCGATGTTTATTTATTATAACGTAAATATCCAAGTTATTTACAAACAAAACCAAGCACAGCGACAAAAGCATCCGATTAAACCGTTATGTTTATGTTATCAAATTAATCAAAATGGTCGCCAATTTGTTGCTAACAAACATCGCTTGCGTTCTATGAAACACAGTAATAGGGCTTCTCTGTTGTCGCATTATTACTCTAAAGAAATAACCCATTTTTACCAATAAACCAGTCCCTAAAATCTAAAAACATCACACAGGTTTTAACAATGCTTAAACTACAGTATGTACTTAGTACTTACATATAGACTTTTTCACTTTCTTGTTAAACGATTTCTTACAGGGTGAACATGGCATTTTGATTTTAAAGGTGGTTTTACTCTGCAATGTTTCGTAGTTTCTGGACGGGCGCGTGAGCAGCTATTACAAACGCTATCTTCATCGGTAAATATCGAGACGGTATACACTAACACCGATGTTTATGTACGAAAACGTATATATTTGTATGGAAATTCAAAATATCTTCGTCGGTAACTTGTAACTGAACATTTTTAGAAAAATAAGTTTGAAAAATCTTCTATTTTTTATACAGAAATCTTCAATTTGATGATACATTTTAACATCTTATTAGAATACAATCCCTGACGTGATTACCTTTCCTTCTATGTAACAAAATAATCGAGTTTACCCTGCAATTCAAGCACCTACTTAGTGCTTTATGCACCAATGGGTAATGAAGATATGTTCATATAAGTTTTTATTCCATGACAACTAATATCTTTATTACAATATTTGAGTTTGTACAAAAGACTGGTGAAGACATAGGCAAAATAGTTAATGTTACACAGTGTGTAAAGTGATTACCTAAACCAGCCATTGACAGGTCATAAGCCCCTTAGACTTCCATATTCCCTTCTTTAAGATATTCTCCATCCCTGTTGTAATTTGT
The DNA here is from genome assembly GCF_059751315.1 of Micrasema longulum. Lineage (NCBI taxonomy): Eukaryota > Metazoa > Arthropoda > Insecta > Trichoptera > Brachycentridae > Micrasema > Micrasema longulum. Next base: position 2,503,002 of record NW_028277368.1, read on the forward strand.
TAATCTTAACGACTCCCGAGGGGGTGAAATCCAGTCTTGTGTCAACAAACATTTGAACAAACTCAAATATTGTAATAAAACCAACTGGTCCAAGAAGAAGTTTAAAAATTTGAAAATTGTTTTCAGGCGTTGCCTAGTATGTGAAATAATTCAGTCAAATAAATCTCTTCACAACAATAAAGGTTTCAGCTCTTCAACTTCACTAAAATCAACTAATGGAAGAATTGAAGAAATATGGATGTTAAACATAGGCAAAATGGTGAATGTTACACAGTGTGTAAAGTGGCCATTTAAACCAGCCATTGACAGGTCATAAATGCCTAGACTTCCATATTCCCTTCTTTAAGGTATGCTCCATCCCTGTTGTAATTTGTTAATATCTTTGTAGTAAGCTTTTTTTTGTTGGTTTATATCTTGTTTTTTTAGTTGGTTTCATATATTTTGAGTTGGTTTATATCTTGATTTTTAGTTGATTTATATCTTGTATTTTTAGTTCGTTTATATTTTGTATTTTTGGTTGGTTTATATCTTGTATTTTTAATTGGTTTATATCTTGTTTTTTAGTTGGATTCATATATTTTAAGTTGGTTTATATCTTGTATTTTTACTTGGTTTATATTTTGTAATTTAAGTTGGTTTATATTTAGTTTATAAACACATTTTTAAAAACTCTAGTGGAAATATTGTACTCTCAATTAAAACAAAGTTATTTTGCAATAATTGAGTATTTCCGGTTTTTTTCAGTCTTTTTGTTAAATTATTAACGCCTATAGGGCTTTTACGTAAATAATGTAGGTACTATGTATACCTACTGTACAAATAATAATAAAAAAATACAACAGTAAGTTATGATACGCTCTATATGATTTTTTTTGCTAAAATGGCAGTTACGCAGTATTCGCACAGACCTTACGATATAATGGGCGCTCTGCACGCCACTCCAGTGCACTCTAAAACCTGAATTGTTGAAACTTGGCCGGGGGAGCAACCTTTATGCTTACAGTCGGTCAATTTTTGAGGGTTTTCGTTTTTATAATAATTTATGGTGCGCGGATTTGTTTGCAAGTGGAAACGACATCAATTGATTGGCAAATAGCCGAAATGGAACTGGAAACTCATTCAGCATATTTATTTATGAAGTATGTATAAACGGGGTCTACGTTCAAGGCGCATGGAAGGAATCGATAATGTGTTTTGACGCTGACTGGTTGAGTTTCGATAATCATCGGTACGTCGGTATTCAAGAGTATAATGTATTCGTGAGTATTGTAGAGCTAATTTTTATCTAAACTCAACCAGACAGTCTCAACACACTACTGCATCCCTTCCGTGCGCCTTGAACGTAGACCCGATATTATAGTTATAAATCAAAGTGAATACCACCTTAATTATTCCCCTTTCCGCACCCAGTGGTGCATAGGGCACTGCATTAGTAAACCAAAGTTACTAAAGGTATACAAAGTGAAATACTCGAAAGTTAATTAAAATTGTAAAATTATTTGTTTAAATCAATGTAACATATTTGATAAAAAATCGAAACCCGCTTATCCGTACCTGGGGTGATATTCCAAACGTTCTCGCGGTCGTTGAAAACACTTTTGTCTCGCGTATTTTGTATGTAAATGCGCGAGATAAAAGTGTTTTCCACGGCCGCGAGAGCGATTCAGAGTAGGCACCGCTGGTAGCGCATACGACACTACGTTGGTACACCACGTTTGAAATCAATACTTCATGTCAAACCTGCCAGAAACCGAATCCGTGACCTCGAGCTTTGGCAAATGCTCCAAACAACATTGGTTGGCCATGGCGCAGTTTGTCAGACGGCCAACTGTGAAACTGGCGTCACGGGTTCGATTCCCGCCAGTTGCAAGAAAAAATCCAAAAAAGGTTTTTTTCCTCAATAAGTCTGAGTGCTGTGTTGTATTTTCCATAACCTTCTTCCATATCCACTCATTCCTAACTGTCAACAAGCTTTTAAAATAGAAACTTAGCAGGTTAAAAAAAAAAAAAAAAATACAAAGCTGACTTATCTTCACCCAATTTTTTTTATTGAGATTTTTATAGTAAATTATATTAATAAAATATAGATATTCAAATACGAAAAATATTAATCAGGATTAAAAAAAGTAATTCTAATTATTTAAAAAAATCTCTTTATGTTTTAGTAGAGGTAATTATTAAGAATAAACTAAAAATACCAAATACACCCACCGCCGCGCCGTCTACAAATAATAATAAAAATAATAGAATAAACATTGAGTTTGTATTATATACTTTTTTTAATTTTATTTATATTGAAATTGTATCTGTAAGAGAGCTCAGAGGCAGACGGATGCAAAAATTTGATGAAATGACATTTCGATTTACTTATCCAGTTTATGAGCATCTCCATTGATTTTGAAAAATTATAAGTTTTATAATGAAAGAACCAATGTATTAAGACACTGAACATACAAATTGATGCTATAAATTATTATAAATCACTTAGATCAGTGTTTCCCAAGGTGGGGCATAACGCCTCAGAGGTGGGGCACAACGCATCAGAGGTGGGGCACCAGGCCTCAGAGATGAACACGTCGGCATTCCACATATAAAGGGGAATACTCATCGGTCATACAAAAAAAACGCCTAATGCTGTTTAAGTATTTATGTTGATTTTTAAAAATTCTGTTTTTATTTATTTTTTAAAAATTAAATGTTGAATTTAATGTTTTGACTATGATGATTTATTTAATAATTACATGATCTTTTAAACCTTTTTTATTTTACATCAAGGTTTACTTTCTCGTGAAATACCCCAATTACCTTCATACATATATCTAAATAAACAATTATTGTATTAAATCACATCATTTTGAAATCTCAAATTACACTTTTAGACCAAAGACATGGATATTATTGGAATAATATGGATGACAATAATAAGGGTAGGACTTCTCATGTTGAATTATTATGCCCCTTTCACCCGAAGGGGCTTCCATTCATCCCACATTAAACATTGTGTGAAATTGATTCAACATTTTGTGGTCGGCTAGATTCAACTTTATCCGACCTACCAATATTTCTGACACGAATCCAACATCATTGTGTTTGAGGTTGAGGTAACAGTAATTGTTTATCCTCTCTTAATTGTGGATCTCGGTAAAGTCGATTTCCTCCATCGATTAATTATTTAATTACATTCAGCGTGTTGTGTGTACGAGTAAAAACAAATATTTATTTTTAAATTTATTTCAACAGAGAGGGAAAACATTTTTGAGAAGGGAATCTGGAAGTCTAGGCGTTTACAGGGCTTATGACCTGTCATTGGCTGGTTTAAGTGGCCACTTTACACACTGTAACATTCACCATTTTGCCCATGTTTGAACATCCACATTTCGTCAACTCTTCCATCTGTTGACTTTTGTAAAGTAAAAGAGCTGAAACCTTTATCACGTGGGTGAGATTCATCCGGCTGAACCAAATCACCTACTAGGCAACGCCTGAAAACAATTCCAATTTTTATACCTCTTCTTTTACCAGGTAGTAATTCAACAATGTTTGAGTATGTCCAAATGCTTGCAGACTGGCTGGATTTCCTCCCTAGGGAGTTGTTCATATTGAAATTTATTTCAACAGAGAGGGAAAACATTTTTGAGAAGGGAATATCAAACATTGACAAATATTTATAATCGAAATTGGCTTTATTGTTTTTCAAAATATTTTCCTTGATGATCAATACACCTTTGCATTGGTTCTACTAATTTTCGAAGCACTTTTTTCTGTCTGATTGAGGTACCTCTAAAACATATGATTTGAACGCATCAACCGCTTCTTCAGGAGTCGAAAAACGTTGACCTCGCAATTTAAATCATTGGGTGTCAAATAAGGACTGTACGGAAGATGACCCATCAATTCAATTTGAATGCTAAAAAATTCACTATTTTGAGCTGATGTGTGACAGCTTGCATTGTCGTAGAACGATTCGTCTTCTGCAATTGATTTCCCTTATTTTTAATTCTATGGATATTAATACCTGAATTCGGGGTTAAACAATCTGTATGCTTGCAATTTTTGTTATCAATTCGTTTTTATTTTGAATTGTTTGTTTTACAACCCTCTCCCCTCTCCCCATCCCCATCCCCTCACCCCTCTTCATAGTATAGTGTTATTTTTTTTAATGTATTTTTTTTTATTTTGTTAATCTTTGTTTTTAATTTTTGTATAAAATTGTAAGATTCAATATGTCCATGTATTCATAATTTTCTCAAACTGAACGGTTTGGGAAGGTAGGAAGAAATCGCCTTAAGTCAATATGCCCGCCCTTTTATGTCTCTCTTCAATCCGTGCCTCATGTCTGAGGATGGTGATTACGCCTGACTCCAGGCATGGCTCGTCTGTGGAGAGTCTCCCTCCATCTGGAACGGTGTTGTGCTCTTCTATGGGCATTCGTCAGTGATGATTCTGATAACTCAGTGACTGTACCGCTCCATCTTGTCGGTTGACGTCCACGCGACCTTGTCCCTTCGACACTTCCCAGGAGAATAGTTTTCTCCAAACTATCAGAATCTCCCCTGGAAATATGCCCAAAGAACTGCAGGATTCTTTTCTCGCACATGGATATCAGTCTTTCTCCTATGTCCAGTTCCTGGAGAATAGATGCATTCGTACGTCTGGCCGTCCACGAAATCTGCAGCACTCACCGCCAACACCACATCTCGAAAGCTTCGATTTTTTTCTTTTCAGATTCCCTCAGTGTCCAACACTCCACACCATACATGAACACTGAGAAAACCAAGGCCTTCGCCAGTCTCTTTTTGGTGTTAATGGTTATACTGCGATTCTTCCAGATCTTCACCAGCCGACTCATAGCACTTTTGGCAACACCAACACGTCGCCGTATTTCACCTTCACACCCACCGCCATCGCTAATGAGAGAACCTAGATAAATGAAATTGTTGACTCTTTCTAAGTTGCCCTTTTATGTATATATATTGAATATGTATATAAAGTGTCAAATAAATAAATAAAGCCTTTAATAACCCTATGTTAATGTGGTGACAGATCATTTACAAATAAAATATTATAATGAGCCTACTAACACAAAATAAATTAGTATGTCTGTTTGGTTGACTAACTCGTAAACATAGAGTTATAAAACATTCGAACGCGCCACAAATTCTTGTAAAAAAAAGGTGGCAGCCACATTTGCACCTCAAGTACTGTGAACGTCTCGCTTTGTGTTTCAAAAGTGAATCTTGTAAAATTTATTTTGTTGCAGAAGGATACCTATCAATGATTAAAGTTTTTGTAAACATTTTGTCACGACCCGACTCTATGGCGGATACCGTCCGCTTATCGCATTGTGTATTCCTGACACGATGTGACGCGATTGGTTACGTGTCCCAACCGTCAATATTCATTTGCCATTTTGTCGATTTACATTTTTCAAGAGGGCTATAGACCCTTCCTTTCTTGGATGGTGTTATGCAAAAATGTGTTAAGCCACACTAACCTCAAACTGAGATAATTGATGTTTAACATCAGGCGCATTTTTCATTATTTAGCTTGGCTGTGAAGTGTAATATGTAAAAAAGGATTTTATAGAACATAAAAAGTTGATAAATTTTTTATATTTATTATTTTTTACTATAAAAATTTAATGAAAAAGTTAGAGAACACATTTTTACAGAACACATTAAAAACTATTACCCATAAAATTTCAATAGTCCAGAATCCGTGTACTCGCATCAAACTGAACCCGACTTAACTACTCTTAAATGGGTAGTTTTACGTTTAGGATATTAGTTACTCTAAAGGCGTCTCTTGTACGCAACTGCCGATTTAAATTCAACTATGCCGTGTGTCGTTTTTCAGTGCCAAAATACTGCTGAGATTAAATGGGGATAGGGTGGGATCACATTTATGTGTGAGTAGCGAATTCACAAATAATATTATTTAAGAATTAGATTATTTTACTGTCTGTCAGATTTTGAAATAGAACAAAGTGGACATTTTGTTAGTATTGCCAAGGTAGTCGATTTTTTTACCAGGCTTTCTATTAATAAGCCTTTGTATAATATTAAAAGGCATTGACTTAATTACTAAATTGTTATTTTTTTTACGTTTGCCTAATTAATGTACATGTTTTTTTTTTATAGTCCAGTTAGTAAAATATTGTTTGTGATAAAACACAACATGACATAACACAAAATTGTCTTATATTTGTGCTATGATAATATTTTGTTCGCGGTCTGGCAACATTACGCGGCCACTTTACGCATGCGCGCAGATGGGATGTCGTGCAGGAGGGGGTAGTTAAAAAAAAATTAGACCCAGTGCAATGTACGCAAACTTGGTTTTACGCGCCTTCTGGTATATTATAGGTAATTTTATGCTATTTATTACTTTTATAATAACAATTACGCAAAAATGATTTTAACTATTTTACTTCACAAAAAAAAAAAAATTAAAACTTCATGTTCTAAACCAGACGATAAAATACATTGGGATTTACTTGCAACATGAATCCTCAAATTATTATATTTACTGCTGCCATTTGTAATAAACAAAACTTGTCGGCAATTCTGGCAAAGAAAGCGTCTTTTGCGGGGTTTAAAAATTTTTGCAATATTATTATCATGTTAGCCACATATTGATCTTAATTCGCAACAATACGCCAAGCATTTTTAAGCACTGTTACATTGTTTTAAATCCAGTTGCATGGATTTAGGTTAACACATCAAGGTATATGTGGTATTTTTTCAAAGTATGAATATTATTTTTGGATCATGATTCTGACATTATTATTTTTTTCAATTTTTTAGCTTGAAAATTTTTTGCATAACACCATCAAGTTGTATTTTAGAAAATGTTGGACAAAGAAACGTTAAAATAGGTACGACCTGATAATTACATTTTTATATCAAACGCTATGAATGGTGAAAACTTGTGTGTCAATATTATATCGATTGTTGATTACGCGTGAATGTTTTATTGGCGTAAGTATAGCCTGTGAGCTCGCCAATACATGACAGATGACATTAACATAACCATAGAAAAACATAACAGTTTAGCTCTCAGAAGTAAAGCAACGTGAATGCAGCAATACTTGAACTACATGTCAATAATATTCTAATAATAAATAATATTATTTGGCCATACGGAACTTTAAAGCACACCTTGGTTTAATTACTAATAGTATTTTATCGGTTAGGTAAGTGTATTTGAAAAAAATGTTACGTACCTGAAAAAAGCACAAATAATTATGTTTTTGTAAATGATGTCAGTAGCGACACTCAGAGAGTGGCTTTGTGACGTTTTGACATTTTTTATAAGAAATTCATGGCGTAGCCGAAATACTGTTATAAAAACGAGGATGTTTTTGTTGATTGACGTTAGCAGGCGCTACCCAGGGGCGACTTTGTGACGTGAGAAATTATTAAAAAAAAGAGATTCATGGCGTAGCCGAAATATTGTAATTAAAACGAGGATGTTTTTGTTGATTGACGTTAGCAGGCGCTACCCAGGGGCGACTTTGTGACGTGAGAAATTATTTAAAAAAATAGATTTATGGCGTAGCCGAAATATTTTAATTAAAACGAGGATGTTTTTGTTGATTGACGTTAGCAGGCGCTACCCAGGGGCGACTTCATGACGTGATGAAATTATTAATTTAAATATTTTTTTTCATTTTACATAGCGTAGCCGAAATAAAAAATTGCGTGGTGTTTCGAAATTTAACCGTGTAGGTAGCCGCCTAGTTACAATATTATTTTTGTATTTGTATAACTCCTGTTTTATAATGTTTATGTATTTATCGCTATAAGAATTAAACTAAAGATAGTTTTTACTTTTAATCGCTATCCGTTTTTTAAATTATGTTTGTAACACTCAGTAATATTTATTTTTCAAGTATTCAATGTTATTTTTGCATTTTAATTAATATTGTTAATATAAAGCGTATTTTTATTTATTCGAATTTACTAGACTGTTTTTATTACAAAAAATAAAAATGCATATTTCTCTATGTATTTTTCTGTTATAAACAATCTATTAAAATAATATACATCAAATTTCCATTGTCTGTTGATTTTATTTGCAATCTTCTTTTTTTTCGATGGTTAAAACTCTAGGAAATTCAAAGACAATAAAAATTTTACTGTCATATATTGGCGAGCTCACACGCTATACATAGCCCGTTTTATTATCATAATTATCCTCTTTCCGCACCCAGTGGCGCAAAGGGCACGGCATTAAAAAACCAAATGTGTGTGAAATAGAACCAGGACCCTGGACGGGTGTTTCCGACCTAATATCGATGGTTCAATTCTCAGGTAAAATCCTGATTAAGGAAATCGAAAGGAGATACGCCCGCCTCGTCGTGTCGTAGTGGTGGTGCGTTCGCCTACCATTCTTGGAGTCTTAGGTTCGATTCCCACCATGGTTGATGTGAAATATTGATTTCAAAGCGTTTAAACTGCAGCATTTCATTGTTCCTGGACTGGCATCTAAAGCGCCGCACTGAATACTCTGCAATGTTTTGAGTATATCCACATGTTTGTAGACAGGCTGGATATAAGATGTGTGAAAATTGTTTTCAGGTGTTGCCTAGTAGGTGAAATGGTTCAGTCGGATAAATATCTCCCACTTGATAAAGTTTCAGATCTTTCACTTCACAAAATCAACGGATGGAAGAGTTGAGGAAATTTAGACGTTTAAACATAGGCAGAATAGTAAATGTTACACAGTGTGTTAAGTGGTCACTTAAACAAACATGGACAGGAGGTTAGGACTAACAATAGACAGACAATTGACATGGACAACTCATATCAATAATGTAATTAGCAAAACAGCTAAATTATCGAGTCTTTTTTAAAAAATGAAAAACTTTGTTCCAAAAACGGAAAAAAATATTATGTATGAAGCTTATGTCTAATCTAAAATATGTTATATGCAACAACTACATAATATGGGGAACAGGAAACCAAAATGACATGAACAGATTACAACGAAAGCAAAAAAATATTGAAGCTAGTATATGACATCCTTTATTTAACACCAAATAAATAACTCTTTAAAAACACTAAACAAATAAGTGTTAATGAACTTTTTCAACTAGAATCTTTAAAATTTATTAGTAAGTTAGCCACTGATATCATTGTAGACAAAAAACTAAAGCTTGAAAAAAATTGTAATAAACATGGACAAAATACAAGAATATCAGAACAATATCACATACAACATTCCAAAACGAGACGAGGACAATCGAGACTAACAAATCAGGGACTGAAATTATACAATAAACTACCGGACAAAACTAAACAAAAGACTCAAACAATTTTTTTAATGATGTAAAAAACATTATTATCAACAACAGAATATGAATAAAAAATTATGTTTAATTTTTATAAAATAAATATAATAATCCGTAAGGGTTAATAAATACATTTTTTAATATAAAAAAAACAGCCAATGACAGGTAATAAGCCCTGTAAATGCTTAGACTTACATATTTCACTCTTAAACATGTTTTCCCTCTCTGTTGCAAAAACTTTGTAGACAAAAGATTGATGGTATTCAATTTTCCACAATGTTTAGAACTATATTACAAATCCCAACATCTTAGAAATATAACGACTCTGGACTTTAAACAAAAATTTTGATCGAAATACTCTGCATTTGGTTTACCGATGCAGTTCCTTATGCACCGCTGGGTGCGAAAAGGGGAATTACGATGATGATGATGTTTTGCTCATTGTATTGTTAGCTGAACTAAATGTATTTTAATCAAACAACCCAAATTGTATTACAGCTATTAAGCTAAAATTGAAAGGTATTTTTTGTAATGTATAGATTTTTTATTTATTTATTTGTTTAATGCACAAAATACACAATTTTATCATAGAGCACAATTATATTTTTTTTATGTCCCGACTTGTTGGAAAATTCCGTGTTAAGTCGGGACTCTTCTAAATATAAAACAAAAACACTTATTAACATATTAAACAATATACAAAATAATCAGAACAATATATAAAATAACAATAGAAAAATATATATTATAAAAAGATAAAAGAACTTTGTTTTTTATTTTTTTCTACCAACCGGTTTCAAAGCTACACAAGCTTATATATCAAAGTATACTATTAGTTGAATATACCTCGATTAGAAAGCTCAGGTAGCTTTGAAATCGGTCGGTATAAAATCTAAAAATTAAGTTGTTGAATACAAAGTTGTTTTTTATTTATTTTATTATAATGAATAACCACAAAGTTAATACTTCAAATATTTTTGTTTGTTTTATCCAAAACGTACATCTTATAGTAGGTAATAGGACTTCAGAATACATCCATAAGGTACATTTTTGGTCTTAGAGAATATGACCACATTTCTGATTATCGTAGGCAACTGAAATGGCTCAAAATTAGACAGCGGAGAGATTATCTCTCCCTCTCACTTCTGTTCGATGTACTCCATAGTCCTAACGCTCCTATATACCTGCGTGAAAAATTTCAACGCTTATCAATTCATGGTTTACCTCTTCGTTCTAATTCTCAAAGCACTCTCTTAATACCCATCCACAATTCCTTCTTCTTCTCTTACTCATACAGTGTCCATGCGGCTCGACTGTGGAATCATCTCCCACCCCCCATCAAAGATGTTACCACAGTATCTCTGTTTAAATCACGTCAGAAAAAAGATCTCCTTTCTCTTCTTCAATCTCTCCTCCTTTCCTCTTTCCTCTTTTTTCCCTTTTCCCATTGAGTAATAGTTTTGATTTAAGTTAATTTATAAACGAAAACGTTTATTTCTTTTTTTCTTTTATATATCTTTAGCTTGTTAATCATTATTTTCTATTGAATGTGTTCTGTAACTTGAATTATAGAAATGAAACTATTATTTTATTGGTTGGTTGGAAGAAATTGCCATTTGGCAATAAGCCCGCCAATGTACAAATAACATTATGTACAAAAAGTTAAATAAAATAAAAAAATAAAAAAAAATATCCCTCCTCAAAGCACTTTAAAGTAATCTGGTTCTAGTCTGGGATCGGCAATTAGGGGTAATAGCCTTAATTTCGTACATCCCCATGATTGTCCTCACTACACACGAAGACAAAAACCATGCAGACTATAAAGTGCCGATAATGTACCATTTACCTTAATTAAAAGTATTCGACACGCTTCCCCTCCCTTAAGTGAATTGACGTAGGTAGCAACTGCCCCCAGTGATTTAAACTTCCACTGACCGGGGAATGTGAACCATGATTGCCTCCAAACAGGGTTGGCATGATTTAAAGCCTTAAAGTAGGGATGCATCGGTACGCACTTTTCCCAATTTCAATTTTCAATTTATTTATTTAATACGTTTATGTACATTACAAAAATATATTCAAGGCATACAAAACACGAGAAAAAAAATTACCCACACAAATTAAATGTGATAAAATGGTAAAATAATATTACCCAGTAATTAGAGTAAAAGGAAGCTATGTTCTTTAAACTTTCTTTCAGTAACACGAAAGATGTTGATATCCGAAGAGATTCAGTTGAGTAGACATTGCTCTTCCTACTGGCATTAACGTTGGCAGGCTGGTTCTGCAAGCAGGAAGATAAAACTGCTTAAACTGCCTATTATTGTTAATTGAATCGGCTTTCACTTGAGGGGACCATACTAATGAAGCGAATTCGAGTTGACTTCGCACATAAGTATAGTAAAGAAGTTTTGAAGTTTTATAAAACTTCTTTACTATAAAACTTCAAAACTTCTTTACTATACTTATGTGCGAAGTCAACTCGAATTCGCTTCATTAGTATGGTCCCCTCAATATAATGTATATATTAATCAAATTGAAAACATTCAAAAGAAATTTATAAGGAGCCTGGAATATCGTTTTGGTAACATTGAAAATGATTACGGCGCATCTTTGATCAATTTTAATATAGAATCACTACAAAAAAGGCGCCTTAGATATGATTTAATTTTTCTTTTCAAAATTCTCAATAACATAGTTGATTCGCCGTATCTTTTACAGAATATTGGTTTCCGTTGTCCTCTTCGCTATACTAGATTAAATTCCCTTTTTTATGTACCAACTTGTAAAAACAATTATACCTCGAATTCATTCATTAGACGTAGCTGTAGAAATTATAACGGACTCAGTATTGATGTAGACATTTTTAACTGCACGTTGCATTTGTACAGAAAATTTCTTCATGGGGTCGATTATTTGGGATAGTTGCTGAATGTACATCTTGAGTGGTTTATGCTATGTATATGTGCCGCATGTAATGTATATGTTTGTGTATGTTTTATATGTGCGTTCATGTGTGTGCGTGGATGGCTCGGAGTGTACATTCGGTATTTTTATTTATTTTAATTTATTACCTCCATGGAAAACGCAAATGTCAACAATTATCCTTTTTTCACTTAAAATTCTTATTTATTTTTTATTTTTTGTCACATTTAATGTTTATATCTTTTCAATTTATGAAAACTTAATTGGTCTTTTTATGTTAAAAAATTGTTGTTTTTAATACTGATTTTGTATGACTGTATGTTTTCTAAATAAAATAAAATAAAAATAAAATAAACACTTCATTATAAATTATTAAAAAAATAAAACTTTGTCATTAGTGTTACACAATTTTTATTCTTTTACCAGAACACTACTATAGTTTCGGGAGAGCACTACTGCTCTAAACTCACTGATTGATTTGTTTATTTTTTGTTTAAATTCTATGATATTGTGAACTTTTGTGTTTACTATACTTGTTTTATATCACCCGTCGATGGGATAAGTTTTCTCCCGAAACTGTAGTAGTGTTTAAGGATAAAAATTGTATAACACTAAAAACAAAGTGTTATTTTCATAATAATTTAAGCTGCCTATGTCTAAGGTAGTTATAAGGACAATGAAGAAAAATACTCTGCATTACACCTAAGTTGATCGTAATATCACAGATCAATCGGAAGAAACACATAAGCAAATATGCATTTCTTTTTTTCTCCGAACTGCTGTAGCCAAGTATACCCAGTATGAAATCCGACGAGTACAACCACGGATAGTATTTAACTTCTTTATACTATTTTATTATTGCGTTTTGAAAAAAAAACTAAATATTTATTACGTTTATAAACTTAAGAACATTTACTGTGTTAGAGGTATAAATGCCTCGCATATTTTTTGTTAGTTAATTTCTTGATTTGTTTTGTAAACAATTTTTATCAGAGTTCTTAGATTCTCACGGCTGTTTAGATGCAGAATATGTTTTTCTGGATTATTATGCCGTGTGTCGTTCGTACTAAAAAAATGAAAGTAAAGCAATTGCTGCTTTTTTGTCGAAATGGTCAAAACTGGTCGTTTAATTTTATTTTTTTAAAAAACAATCGTGACATTTCCGTCAATATAGGTTGTAAGAAAAAAGTTGAAATGCAACCAGTTTTACCAAAAATGCGAAGATTATTCAACCAAAAAAATTGCGACGGCGCAAATTTATGACTCCACACATGACTAGTTATGGCATGGCATTCATTCGCTTTTGCCCGGAAAGCTCAGGCTGGTAAATACTTTTCACAATCTTACAATATATTTTTTAATAATTTCTAGCAAAATATTCCAACCCTGCTTTCATCCTCACACTCCCCTCCTCTCATGCGTGTACACGACGATTTCGAGTTTACCACTTTCACCCTAATATTTATATTGAAAAAAATATACGTATTTTGTATTTTGTGAACTGAAGCAAGGGTCAGTAGGTGCTTAAAACAGTTACGGTTTAAGAGGAGGGGTTTAACTATTTAGTACCTTCCTGAGTTTACCTGCATAGTTAAATATTGCAACACTAGCTTTTTTGAACAAATATTTTCATAGTTTCTAATGTCGTTTATTTGTGGTAGAATTTCTGATTGATTCGAATGATTTTTTAAAAGTAAACTAATAAAATATTTGTCATTTAATTTGAATAATAAAACAAGATTTTTTTCTATTGATTCAGGATAAAAAATAAGCTCTCGTCCGATGTTCGAAGTCTAAAAAAAAACATAGTGTTTATAGGGGGAATCTTAAAAAGTATCCGGTGTGTGTTAAAAAAATCAGCGACATACTAATATTATTTATATTTATATACATTTAAGTCAAGATTGAAATGTCACTATCTAAATATTAAAATTTTTCCTTTATCCTTCTTCTTTCCTTCCCATCCCCTTTCCTCTCTTCATAGTATAGTGTTATTTTTTTATATAAATTATTTATTTTTGTTAATCTTTGCTTTTAATTTTTGTATAAAATTGTAAGATTCAATATGTCCATGTATTTTTAATTTTCTCAAACTGAACGGTTTGGGTAGGTAGGAAGAAATTGCCTAAAGGCAATATGCCCGCCCTTATATGTATATTTATTGTGTATGTATATAAAGTGTCAAATAAATAATATTTCAGTAGAAATTTTCGGTGTTGATTAAAAATATTTTTACTGTAGTAAAATTTTCTTAAAATATTATTATATATTTTGTTATCGGTACAAAGCGTTTAATATATCATATTATGTACGTTTTACGGAATACGAAGCAACGTAAATTTTTATTGATTTTAACTGATAAATGGTAGAATTTATAATTCAGATATTAAAGTGAATTTGATCTAAATAAGGACAGAGACAAAACAGGTTGTTTTGTCTACTACAATGCAGAACCAACCCGCCAATGGGTGTGCTGGTGGTAAAGCAATCCTGTTATTTGTTGTATCGCCTCAAATGTCGATATATTTCATGACATTGGGATTTCTCTTCGAAAGCAATTTTTATATTGTAATGTAAGTTAAATATACATGAATTTCTTTTTCTTTAATTTATCTGTTTTGTATATTTTGTAATGTTTTGATAATGAATTTGATGTATATTCTGTATGTTCACAATAGTGTTGTTAAAAATAAATTAAATGAAATAGAGTCAGTTCGCGTGCGGGAGTTTATTTCAATTAACTTTTTCACGCAAGACGTGAGTTTGTACAGGGAAAACACGGCTTATCGTATGTTGACGGTAAACACCTATTTATAAATAGACTTTTAACAGTTTTTAAGCATATCTCGCGATAATCGCTAAAAACATAAAAAAAGCCGAAGGTAATTTTTTTCAATTGTGAATTGAATTTACCAGGAAAAAGGTTCACATAGAAATACAGAATCATCATTTTAATTCGATTTAGTATTCCTTTTCTTAAGGTGTAGGGACTCATATCATCATCGTCATTCCCTTTCCGTACCTAATGGTGCATAGAGAACTGTATTGGTAAACTGATTGCAACGTATCTTAATCATTTTTTGTTACATGAAGGTAAGATGATCAACACCAGTATCGTATCAGGCACCGGTCCATGGACTTTGAAATAGTCTAGTGTAATAACACCCTTTTAAATAAATATTTTATATGGAATCGAACCCGAGACCTCTTGCATGATAGGAGAACGCGCTGACAATTACGCCACGAGGCCGGTACCATTACCATTCAAATAACATTAAAATATTTAATCATATGCCACATGCAAATATAATATATACTTCTTGTTGTAAAGTAGCAAATAAGTAAATATATGATTATTATTGTGTTCGAAAGCCTACAATATTCTTTGTAAGATGCTTTTCAATATTATTATCTCTCGGATAGCCATTTGATTTTATGCCATGACTCGAGACTTTTCATAAAACATGTTAGAAAAAATATCGCATAGTTACTTATTCATATTTTAATGACAACCTCGCCCTTAACCGTCAGTAAAAATGATTTAACTAAATAATAAATAATATATGTATTTTTTTTGAACCATCAACAATCTAATTATCAACCGCATTTTTTAAAACTTTTCTAGTGTACAGAGAAACAGTAGTTTTTAAATGAATAAATATGACCAATTAACCCTATTTTTTACATCTAAAATAAGTAAAAAATGATTTACAAAAACTTAGTTTGAAAATTTGTGTAAAAAAAAAGAGGGTGTTAGTACAGAAAATATAGTCATTAATGTGTTCTGAGGATGTATGTAATATGAACAATGTAATACCATTAATTCAAATGAAATATGTATGTTCATTGTGATGGATGTCTCGGATAATACCAAACACACATAAAATATACTTCGTGTGTTGTATAATTCTAGTTATCCCGAATAATTGGTCTTGAAAAGTTCCAGAAAACTTTTAATTAAAATCAATATCCGGAAATAAATGCTCCGAGTAATCCTTTGAATAAAACAAACTTTGTGACTAGGTAGGTCCTGATTCTGCTTCTGATGCGGAGTATTTTTAGCCAAATATAATTTTCGTTCAAATTGAATCGACTTTTAATTTATTGTGGGCCTTACTTATAAACCTGGAATAAACTTACGCCTAGACGAAGTGGTAAAATAAGGATCGGAATACCATCATTATTCTACCACTGTAATATTGATTTATTTTTTAACGGCCGTAGCCATTTTGTACAAATTATTAATATAATGCATTTTAAGTTTATAAATTTAACATACATATTATTTAAATACAATTAAGGCAACTAATAACGAACAATATTTCAAAAGAGAAATCAAAATCCGGCTAGAGAAAATTACGACAAAAGAAATAAAAAAAATATTCGAATGACGCAATTTGATTCTTGGTTTAAAAGTAAGACCTTGTATATAATGAATTTGTAAACTATTTTAATTTAATAATGATTAACGTTATTTTCCATTTGAATATGAGTATTTTGTATGGAAAATGAAACATTTAAATAGTACTAGCCTAAAACATTTTTTGACCTTTCAAATATGACGTTTTGGTTTCTGAACCCCGATGATGGGTGCTGTAGTGCTATCCAAATTGTCGGAAAAGAATGCAAACGATACATAGCATAATTTTAAAAAAATGTTAGGATTCTCAACGGCCATGAAATTATAAGAAATTCAATTATTGCTGTAATTTCACCACTTCCCTTAAAATTTTCACTAGTCCCAAATGTTGCAATAACATTTTATTATTTTTTTAATTAAAATTATCCAACAAAATAAATATGAATATTTATAAGGCTTACAAAAAAATACATACGTATATAAAACATTTACATTTTTTTTGTTGATGTAGCCACTCCTCTGTCCCCGTAGACACGTTTTGGAGTGTCGGCGTATGATTTATTTTATATATATATAAGAGATTTTCGCATCAATTATAGTTATAGTCTATGGTCTATGGTATTGGTTATGTTTTTGGTTATGTTTGGTTATGATTATTTTAGTTTATATTGCTCATTATGTTAATGAAAATCAGGTTTAAAAGATTAATTACGTTTTTTTAAAATTATTATGTTGACTTTGTTAAATAACTAATTTAAGGCATGTTTCACTTTTTGTAAAATGTTTCCCTCGGCACGGGACACCCCCGTGAGGGAACATTATTCTGTATAAAAAAAGAATACAAACATTGTAAAAGTATAAATAAATAAATAAAATAGTTTAAATTTTAAAAATTAAAAGTGATCAGAAAATTAATTTTTAAAATACGCACATGAAATTAAAATAGAAAAAAAGAGAAAAGAATCGCATATGTTTACATTTCGTTCGTGGCATACTGTAGGTTCAGTTCAATATAACTTATTAGGTTTTCTTACTCTGCAGTAAATATTCATAGCAAATACGTATATTATGATTGCGGTATGAATTTCCATATAATTTGCATGATTTGATACGTATGTATGAAGAGAAGACAAGAAACAAGCTTCTATAATCGTTGGGCTCTTTTTCAAAGTTGACTATTTCCAAAATATCACACCATATAGATTTGGGGACGCAAAACATGTCAAAATATATTATTTTCACCAAAACGAATTAATTTTGGGTTGATTTGTTGTTTTCAAAACGAACTGTTTTCGTAATCTGAGAAATTTATTTAAAATCTTAAAAATTTGATTATCGATATGGACATTAAAATATTGTTTTTAAATAGGAGTGACCCGCTTAGTTTCTATTGTAGAGGCTTCTCAGCAGCTGAAGGGGATATGAAAGAAAGATTTGAAAAATAACACCAAGATCCTTAGACCAATTGAGAACAAATCTTCCTTAGATTTTGTTCTTGCAACTGGCAGGAGTCGAACCTGCGATACCAATTCAATAATTAGTCGTCTTACCAACTGCGCTATGGCGCCTTTAAAAAATATTATCAGGAAACTGAAAAATTCAAACAAAAACATGATATTTCAAATATTTATCGGTGTGTTTTGCGGATCTGCGTATTTTCTGTATCATAATAATAAAAAATACCGATTCGTTAAACAGTGAACCACTGGAACAATTATAGAAATAGCCAATTTCGGAAACGAGCTCCCCAGTTAAAACTAAAGATAATATAGAGCGTGACAATGGCTTAAAAGATTTATTACTTTATAATTATTACATTTTGCTTGTATTCAAAATGGATTGATATTTTTTAAGAAAAGGGAGTAAAGATATGTTAGCATTTACAGGCTAATGACATGTTATCAGCTGGTTTAAATGACCACTTAACACACATTTAATGTTTTCCACCTCATGTTAATGTTGTAATATTTTGAACTTAAAAATTCTCTAGGGAGTTAAATCTAGTAATAAAATAAATGCAATAAATGAAATAAATAATAAAAAAATAAAAATAATAATAAAAATAAAATAATCATAAATAATAATATTAATAAAATTAATTCAATAAATGAAATAAATAAAAAAAAAACAAATAAAAAAAAAAAAATAAAAAAAAATAAATAATAAAATAAATAAAATAAATAAAATAAATAAAATAAATAAAATAAATAAAATAAATAAAATAAATAAAATAAATAAAGTAAATAAAGTAAATAAAATAAATAAAATAAATAAAATAAATAAAATAAATTAAATAAATTAAATAAATTAAATAAATAAAATAAATAAAATAAATAAAATAAATAAAATAAATAAAATAAATAAAATAAATTAAATAAATTAAATAAATTAAATAAATAAAATAAATAAAATGAATAAAATGAATAAAATAAAAATAATTTTATATATTTCAAAATTATATAAACTTTAATAAATAAATAACTATAATAGTGAAAGTCACTCTCCAAGCACAAGAGTTAGTCTCTTTTTTTGGAGAGTTACAGTTACAACATTTACTAGATGTATTAAAGTAGATTTGTATACAATTTAAAAAAAACCTGTACTATTTATGAAATTTATTAACACTTTGTATCGCGAAGCCGTGTAAACACGTTATCATATAACCACGCGTCGTGTCCTGGTCCCGTGTTTTCACGTGATTTACCAGCTGTTCAAAAAAGTGGATTTTATTGACATCTGGTGACTTTTATTAGGTAACTTGTATTATGACACGTTTAAGAAACTCTTCACAAAGCATGAAATTTCACAAAAATGGACCGGGCACAGAGAAAATTCAATGTGTACTCGGCCGGTGTTCAAAGTGTTAATAAAAAATATAAAAAATCAAAGAAATAAAATATATAAAATAAATTGAATCAAACGAATAAAAAAAATAAAAATAAAATGAAATGAACTGAATAAATAACAATCCAGTTTTATAAAAAAGTAGGAAAACGATTTTCCCTAATTCTTTTTTTTGCAGAAATTTTGGGCAATGTCTGTGCGACTCAATTTTGCGATATTCGATGCCATATGCCGTTTTCTGATAGCGAGGAAAGAATGTACAATGATCGCGCCTATTACATTTTTTGTCTCTAAATATTCGGGTTTCCAATATTCTCTAAGGGAAAAAAATGTCTCTGGTTGAATATTGAATTCGATAAAGAGCCATTGTTTTTACCTTTGATATAAAAAAAACTTATTATCGTAGTCGACAGGTTTTTCAGCCTTTGAGTTTATTGAAATTCTTGAATAATATTTTATCTGTGGCCTGGCGGATGAGTAACAGATATGACGCAAAAGATAACCAGAAATCTAGATGGGTGACATGGGCTACTCTCAGGTAAAAATCCTCAAAAAGGGAATCGAGTGGAGAGATGTAATGTCAGCCTACAAGCGTAGTGGCTGGCGCGTTTGCCTACCATGCTTGAGGTCCTAGGTTCTATTCCTAGGAGGATGAACTGCAATTAGGGAATGCGATCCCGTAAGATAATTTCAATCCAGGTATTTGCGGGGCCGAGCCATCTTTGTCCCGCTGGATTTAGGTATTAGCGGGATCCAGCAGTGTGAACCACGTGTGAACTTAGACCTCGGAAATCAATCGTAATAAAGACCTAATAGACCTCGTTTTCGTGGTTTTAATTTTAACCAAAATCAAACAAAGTTTTTGGTACATCTTAAGTGGTTTATTAATACTTTTAGACATAAAGATTAAATTGACGTGAATAAAATAACGCACAGGGAATAAATTGACATTACAATATAAACATTAAAAAACTTAAAAATAAGTGTATATCGATGGCCATAAGTTGACAGCTCGTAGCTGACATTTCAGAAATAAAGCTACCGACATTATTGTCACTAGTCAATAAACAATATAAAAAACCTAGAATGTTCAGTTTACTTTGATTTATCTAAAACAATGAATATTCAATAAATAAATCACTGCGTTGCGTCATAATTACCAGTTGTAAAGCTAGGGTTTCCTAGGACAGCGGTGCCCGTATCTTAACAGCCGTAGTGAACGGTGATGCGGTGGACAGCCGTCGCAACGGTGACTAGAGACTAGAGAGTGGTTTACTAGGAAAATGGTGTTGATAACATTAACGGCCGTTAAGATACCGGCACCGCTGTCCTAGAAAACCCTAGATTTAGCCAGTCCACGGGCCACCGCGTGCAGAGTAACGCGCATGATTCACGCTTCTCTGTAATCCTGCCAGTCCAGCGGGATCCCGCTAAAATTTCGACCGAGATTAGCCCCGCAAAATGTTGCAGGACCCCGGTATTTCGGGATCCCGGAATACCGGGATTGCATTCCCTAACTGCAATATTTCGTTACTAATTTTTATAAAATTCACGATCTCGCCACTCGGCGTATCATGTTGGATATGAGCTTTCTGTATAAAATTGTTAATAACCTAATCGATACCCCACAAATTGTTGAAAACATTTCATATGGAGTCCCTGTCCGTAGAACTCATTCTGTACTCTTCGACATCCCGCGCTCACAGACTTATTATATGAAACAAAGCACCTTCGAAGAATACAGACTACCTATAATGACAGTTTCAGTCACATCAACATATTACACTGTAAATACTATAGTAATATCAGGTCTGTTAAATACATTTTAAATTGATCTTCTAATTAACTTTTACCTATACCTACTGTATACTACCTGTATCTAATAAATTGTTAAGATGTGAAATTTTAGTTATAAATATAAGTGTTTATGGAAATAGAGAAAAAGAAGAGGAGAGTAGGGACGGCACTATACCATGTCTTCTCCCTTTTATGTACTTTTTATTGAATTTTTAACCATGTAATTTTTTTAAAGTATTGTTTATTTTTTCCCCTCTCCTTCTGTATTCATAATAAATCATAATCATTCCCTTTCTGCACCTAATGGTGTATCGGGCACTGGATTGGTACACCAATTGCAGCATATCTCGATCAATTTTGTTACATAAAGTTAAGGTGATCAGTCTCACGCTACAGGTACCAGTCCAGGGACTATGAAATATTCTCATGTGAAAACACCCTTTTAAATAAATATTTCATATCAACCATGTCGAATATCGAACTAGAGATCTCTTGCATGGTAGACAAATGCGCTGACCATTAAACCACGAGGCCGACATAATAAATATGAATGTGAAATCTGTAATAGGTCTTACTTTTTTAATTGTTAACTTATACCGTATGATTTCCATAATAAATAAATAAATTACTTCACCAATATTTTGTGCCGTCTTATCGTATCAAAGGGACGTAGTGTTGCTAACCCTTGGTATTGAAATTGTCAAACGTAGTACATACGTACTGACAATTCTTTCACTGTGACTTGATTAAATTTATGTAGTTAATAACCTTTAAATAATCGGTGCTAAATACATGACTATGGGATTTATCTTTTTGTGACTCACATGAAAAGCGCGTTAAGAAATTTTAAATTAGTGACAATAATCTAATCTGACGTTATTAAATTTATAGAAATACTATAATGGACGTAATCTATTGTGATACAAGTAAATATAGTTTTTGCTACCATTAATGTTTGCAATATGGTCGTGGGGATGAATGACAATACGCGACAAAGGCCCTCCATATAATTTGCCAATCACACAGTGAAAGTAGTATAGTTAAATTAAATTAAAATCGCGATAAATGAAATCCTCATTTTTAAAAGGGTGACTTGTTAATTGTGCAATATTTTATTGTTAGGGAAGACCGAGGAGAGTTGTAACAGAGGAGAGTTGAAACAATGACGATTTCGAGAAATATATGATCGATGGCAAACTGGCAATATTGCACATTTATTGTTTTTTCTACGTGCCACTTGATGGAGTCGGCAACAGCAGTCTACAAGGAGTGATTGTGTGTATACGACATCTGGACGGAAAAAAATACCAAAAGTAAGTTTTTGGCCAGTATTTTAATAGCCTATTATTCGATACGTATTAAGTTAACGCCTACGTGATATTATTTCCAATATGCACTGACTATTCAAGTTTCAAAGCGTGATATTGTTTTTTATAGCTCGCCTCTAGTTTAAAGGTAAAAAGCCATTTTTCTGAACAAGGCCTGATTTTTTGGCCCTAGGAGAGTTGGAAAACCTTATTTCAACTCTCCTCTGTTATTTATTTTATTACTATAATGTTTTGTGGTGTAAATTTGAACACCGAATTGTTAATTGTTCTTGTTTCAGAATGCCTTATAAATATGTACGAAATACTTTATTGCTATAATTTATGAATACTGCACGATAAAGCCTAACCAATATATTTTTATTGACAAACATAGCAACGGTTGATTACAGCAGTTAAATTTGTTTCACGCGTATTTTTCTAAATAAATTATCTTATTTTTTAAAACAGAATTGTTTTTATTTAAAAAATAATTATAATCCCCAAATACCAAACTGTTACAACTTACCTTAACCTCTGTTTCAACTTACCTCGGTACTAGGAGAGTTGTAACGTAGGGAGTTTTATCAGTTTTAGCTGATTTTCTCATTGACCCCGATTATTTTTTCCTGTTAGTTTGTTAAGATTATAAAATATATAAAATTGGCTACGTTAAGATGTAAAGTTCATTGAGGCAGGTTTATTTTAGGCTGAGATATACTAGGTAACGTGAAAATCTATTTTAACTCTCCTCGGTCTCCCCTACTGAACCGGCACTCAAAGCACAAGACCGATCACCTCACTTTCCATGTAACAGAAATAATGATGGCACAATAATAACATATTTTACGTAGCGTAATCAGTATCTACTAAACAAATTATCTTCATATCATATCCTCTTATGTCACATTCTCGACCAAAACATAAAAATGTTATTGGTTATAGATACTTTCCTCTATCTTTTATTGACTTTGCGAACAAATAACAACGTTTCTCCCTAAACTTAATAATTCTGTTATTATTGTACAGTTCATATTATCAGGCCTTCGAGCAGGAGCATGTTGTGACGTAAGTGAGTTGTCCTGTGTTAATGTTAGTATGTACCTATATACAGGGTAGCCAGATACTCCGGGTGTAGTGATAAAACACCCTTAGACATGTAAAATAAATGTTAATCATGTTCAGTAAAAAGTTTACAGTTTTTGGAATATTAAAATTTTATTGTTTTTTCCCTTGGTTTCGCTTAAGTTACCTACAATTATATTTAAGTTTACTTGACTTTTTCTTTATTTATAATATTAATGTATCAAATTGTATTTCATGTACATAATAGTTCCAGCTGTTTTTTTTTTTATCTTGGGATTGTTCTAAATTGTTCTAGATTGTTTTTTAAAGGAATAAATAAAATTACTTTTTTATGAACCAATTTTTTTTACTGTCATAACCGACTAGTTTCTGCAACTCACGTTGCCTTCTACAGGGTTATATAATAAATTTTTCTTATATATTTGGGGGTTTTTTTTAGACATTACTACAAAAAACTTGGGTTTGACAATTTAAATACATTCTCCCTCCTAACTTCTAGTTTTTACGCCTCGCTAACGCGTAGTGAGAATTAAAATCAATGCTGTTCAACGTTTTTCTAAGAGAGCAACGCGAGTCATATAGTACCCTCTCGCAACAGTATTTTATGATAAAATGTATGAATTTCGCAGAAAACTCGAAATACCAAGGAACCGTTTTATAAACATTGCTACGACAATCATAATGACTTCTTTTTTTTACAGTTGTACATATAGCATTTTAACTGGGGTATTCCTGGGCCGGGTTATGAACGGCTATCTTCATCGGTATGTAATGAGACAGTATACACTAATATCTATATTTATGTACGAAAGTGTGTCTATTTGTATGAAAATTCAAAGTTCCTTCGTCTGTAACCGCTAATTGAACATGTTTAGAAAAAACAAATTGAAAACATTTTCTATTTTTCATACTGAAAACTTAATTTTACTTTGCAGATAAAATTGAAGATAAATTTTAACTTCCCATCATACTTTTAGGCTCGAAAACAAAATAGTTTTTTTTGGTAGGTGTTATTAGTATATTTATCTTTTTGAAATACCAAGAACATATTTTTTAAATAACAAGATCTAAAAATATTTTTTAAAATCTCCGACACGCTTGTCGAGGAACACTTTTTTCACACTTAGCCACCAAACTTCTGGGTTTTGAGAATAAGTGTTAAGGAGAATATTAGGCATAAAGTGGTTCAATTTCATTACTAACATTGAAGTCCGAGAACGGACGCAGCCGCCTCCCATAACAAACGTCTTAAGGATGCGACGGTAGACCTGGCATGGACACGTGCTGCGCTTACCTC
The DNA here is from genome assembly GCF_059751315.1 of Micrasema longulum. Taxonomy (NCBI): domain Eukaryota; kingdom Metazoa; phylum Arthropoda; class Insecta; order Trichoptera; family Brachycentridae; genus Micrasema; species Micrasema longulum. The sequence goes on from NW_028277368.1 coordinate 2,527,910, forward strand.
AGCTAACCTAAACCCGAGTTTCCTCTTCTTTACATTTGCGGGCTCCCGTCGTCCTGGAAGGCCTTCGATCTTTCGACTTTGTTCGGTGGAACTAAAGGACGCGGGACTAAGACGCGAACCACCACCGTTTATATCTTCCTGTAAAAAAATATCTATAAAGTGCGCCCAGCGCCCAGCCCAGCTCGTTCTCAGTGAACGATGAAACTAGCCGATTACCTCAGCTTATTCCCTCATACAAAAAAACTACACTATATTTTATATATTTAACCCAGTCGCGGTTTTTTAGTATTAAAACAAGCTTGCAGATTACAAATATTATTTAATGATTCTCTATTTAGAAACTAGTATTTTGAACATTATTTCCGAAGTACTTTCTTTTTTTTATATGATACCGTTGAGATATTATTATGTATCACACAGGACATGTGGCGTTCGAAGTGACCATTTTTGGTATTACTCATTTTAAAAAGAATTGGCGAGTACTCAGTGTTGACATTTCAATCATAATGGAAATATCTTTTGAATGTCATTGTGGTATTTTTGAATAAACTTTTGTACAAGTGTTGTATTAAAATGGTGTAGACTAAAGTTATGTATATCGCGACGTTCATAAACATTGTTGTTTGAGTTGATTTTTATAGAACCACAGAAAAAAATGCCAATAATAATTATATAACTTATGTATTATGTATTTATATGTAGGTACAAATTAAGGAATATTTTTTGTAGCTTTCCTATAAAATAAATAACCGCTCGCCACTGCTATATCTAAACGGTTAACATTTTAGTTAATATAATTTACCAATTTTTTACAGGTCTAAAGATGTTCTATATCCACATTTTTTTTTCACCTCGAATGTCTGACCATCCTGTATGTGTCTAAGTATCTGCATACATCATATGCCAAATTTTCTTTCGAGAACTTTACACACTGACGGGTCTTCGGAAGGGAAATTCTGGCTGTTGAATAACTCCAGCCTATTAAACTTCCTAACTCACTTGTGCTTTCAAATTAAACAAAAGCTGCCTAGTTTCCTGTTCGTCGTGTATTTTTAGCTGAATAATGCTACTAGTTATTTTAGGATCGTATGCTTTAGATCGGAGATACTTAGTAAAAAAATATCTGAAGTTAATGGTAATTATGTTACAAAAAAATATCAAATCAGAATGATGTCAAGTACCTTCTTGAATTGATTCAAGTATTAATTTTGTCTTTTCCGTCAATTAAAAATTGTCCCAATAAAAATGACTGATTTAAATTAAAAAATAATTCATTGCTTTGACTTTACTAGTCTCGATGTCATTTCATTAAATGAAAAAATGTTTAAATATTAAAAAATAAATAAAGTTATTATATTACAACAGAGATGAATAACATTTTATAGAAGGAAATATATAAGTTTACGCATTTACTGTCATTGGCTGGACTGGTCACTTCTATGACTTCAAATGTTCTTCATCTCTGTTGAAATATATTAATGTTAATAACTCCCGAGGGCGTTGAATTCAGTTCTTGTCTACGAAAATTTGGACTAACTCTAAATATTATTGAATTAAATATTTGCGATGATTCCATCATCACCATAGTTTTCCTATCTGACTCCAGTGGTGCATATGGCACAATTGCAGCGTATCTGGATAAATTAATTACATGGATGGTAAGGTGATCAGTTTTACGTTTCAGGGGCCGGTCCTGTGTAATATGTAATGGCTAATGTAATATTGCAGTTTGAAGAGAATTTGAAATCAACATTTCACTTCTACATCCCAGCAATTGAACCCAAGACCTCAAAAATAGTAGCTAGGTAGGTCGCGCCAGTCACAACATAACGAAGTGGATTTATATCCGAGTCGAAAACACTCGTTCGCGGCTCTGGGCTGGTATTCTGGACGGAATTGCGTTCGAAGAGATCGCTTTGTTAGCGTGTGTTTAGTACGTAAATATGCGTTTTTTCTTTTTTTTTTTCTTACAAAATACATAATTGTATTCTTATGAGTTAGAAAACTCATTCTGAGATATGTATAATTACAGAATATTAGATAAAAAATATTTAGTTAAACATGAATGGACAAATCTCAGAAACCTTTTTAAAAACAAATTATAATATATTATTTAACATTTACTTACAAAAGTCAAGGGTTATCGAGAAACAATTTAAGGTTTTTGTGATTCCCTTCATCGCTCTTTTCTTTTCTAGGCGTGCATTGTACAATGTTAATTATTGCGAATAATCTTTGTTTGGATTTTTTATAGTATTTTGTGTCATGTTATATTTATCTATGTTGATGGATGCAGGAAACGAGAAAGACCGAGAAAGACATGGCATGACCTTTCTTCTTTCAAACAAGAGAAAATAAGTATAATGTAATGTAATATGAAAGTATACAAAAACATGAAGCATGTGAAACCTTTTTAAATAGGTACAGTTAGATTATATTATAATTAGTATTTGCAATTGAACGTAGTTATGCAGAAAGCAGCCAGCCATAGAAAAATGAAACTGAGATTATAGCACCTCTGTAAAAAGAGTGAATGAACAAATCTCAACAACAGTTGAAATGTTTTTGAATTTAACAAATGATAAACAAGGAAATTAGTTTTTTTTTACATTACACACAAGAATTAAATTATGTATTTGACCAGTTTGAATGATTTTTAAAATTCGTTAAGATTTTCTAGTGCTTTACTTGTTTTCTGGAAATTGAGAAATGCCGTTTCTGTGATGGACGCCATTTTCAGAAGGTGGTTTAAACATTTTTTGTATAAAAGCGGTCTGGCTGTTTTTAGAGGACATGTAATTTACCTTACTGCACCCGATAACATCAATATCTCATTTTTCCAAAATTGTGGACTGGCTGCTTTCTGCATAACTATGTTCAATTAAGGTTCTAGCATTTTCTTTATAGTTGTTTAGAGTGAGGAAATATGATAAATATTGATATCAGAAAAAAATGCAGATTCTAGTAAAAGATCCTTTAGTAAATGACTCACTAGAACAAGAAAAGAAGCGTACACTTTATTTACGGTAGCCAAACCTGCGTAAACCACTCCACCGCGAGACGGATAGAATAATCCGTAAAATACGTGCTGTAATCACTTTATAGGGACAACACGGCATTGCTAGCATCGCCCGTCGGCGTCGTTGAGAATCCCTGCCGCACTATAGGTATGGAATATAGAACACACCCTTCGAGGGAAACTTTGAAACCCTTCTACCCCGTCCGCGTCTCTGGGATACCGCTAGTCGCACACATTTAATAAAGTTCCCGCCGTTTTATGTCACTTTGTTTTACAGTAACCTCTTGAATTTCCACCGCAAGTATTACTTTACACGCGAAAATGTGAAAAAATATCATGAAGTCTCCGGAGTAAATGTTTCAAAATGTGGCGAAGAAAAAAACCCGGATGTTTTTATCAATTTGTAAAGTGTGAACATACGGTCGCCAGTCGCTACGAGAACATTTTGCTAATAAATTTTCGCACATAAAACCCTTTTAATGAAGTAAAAGGTTAAATTTACCCGGTGAAAAGGCTCTTTTAGTTTGAGCAAAATTTTCAGCCATTACGCTCTAAAAATATTTATTTTGGATAGCCAAAGGCCGGTGAAGTTTATTAAGTATTATTATACAAATCGACCTTTATCGACCTTGTTTGACAGTTTATGAAGTAAAGACTCGAAATAACATACCAAAATTAGTCACTGATACCTGACGATGTTTATTTAACTATTGGAACCCTTTGAAAACAAAATAAGTTAAATAATATTAAGCAACCTAATCAAAATGGAATTACTCTTATTTATATATTTTAAAAAATATGACAAATTATGTTATTAACTTATCAATTTAAAAAATATTTTTTATTTTTCATAAATTCCTTACGCCGAAAATCAACCTGTAGCTCAATAACAAATAACTATCGAGGTGCTTAAATCGTGAGCGATCACAATGTACAATAATGAACATGCTTAAGTTATCGCAGTCATAAGTCAACGCGTGTGTAATCTCTAAATCAACGCTCGTGTCGGTTTGTTATTTTGTTTTCCTCGTAAATTCATTGGCGAAAAATCGGCGTTTGCTATAAAAAATAATACAATATATTGCATTTGCAAAATAATAAGGAGTATCTAATACAAAAAAGTAAAAATTAAATTACAATTACTATGGCGGCTGCTTTTCTTGACATTTGGCTTGCCAACCGCCGCACACTGGAGCCGAATTACGAATTGTCGGAATAAATTATTTTAGTGGTATTTTAAATATGAAATAAATAAAACAATGTATATAAATTGTTATAAAGTAGTTTTAAAAAGAAAAACATGATTTTTTAAAACTTTATTCACTATCTGAAGAATTTTCGGCTTCGTTTTCACCGATTGTGGATTGCGTGGAAGCGTCGGACGTTATAATATTAGGTGGAGCTAATAAATCCAAAGTATCCTTTTCAAAATTTACGTCTTACTTTACAGGTACTTTTCGCAAACTGGTAATAAGAGGGTCCGAAGATATTAAAAGTAAATTTAAAACATCTTCATTAGTTTTGATACGAGACATTTTTCGCGAGAAGCATTCTCTGTATCTATTGAACTCTTTGTTCCTTGCTTCTTGTGCCTCTTCACTTAGCTGGCCTATAGGTAATAAAGCATGTTTTATTATTTCTGGTTCGTGAATTAAAACTTTGTGAACAGGTGGAGGTATCGGGTACCACGCATATTTTTCAGCAAAGAGTTTTGCAGTTTCCATGGCGTATATCCGAAACTTATTCACGTTTATTTCATGGCCACTGGAAATTATTTGTAAGACAATTTTGAATCTCCTAATTATTTCTTTGTCTATTTCAGTAATACAAGCAGCAACTTCCGGATTACTGAAAAAACGCCTGGATGTATTGCCATCATTTCTATTTCCAAAACCGGGTTTTGGTTTGTCGACAGGCAAACCCATTTCGGTCTTAAATTTATCTTGAATATTTTTTTTTGTTACCGCAACCATTTTCTTGTCATCGTCTCCACGCGCTTACCCCTTCTTAAGAGGTATTTTATAACTAAGAGGTAACAAACATTCATTCATTAAAGGTACTAAAGACGATATAAAATATTATTATCCTTAGAATTTGGATCGTTACTAAACATTTGTTTGTATTCTGACTATGCAGATCCGTCTAAGCCTCATTTGCATATAAGGGTCATATTTTTTATATTTTTAGATTTCTGACCTTCTAAAATTTCTTTATGAGCTTCTAAAAGATGAATGGCAGTATGGTCAAGTAAACTTTGCAGTTTAATTTCAGCAAAAGTATCTGTGACTACAATGCTTTCCTTTAGAGGGTAACATTCCTTTTTCGCCCGTTGTATTTTTTTGTAAGATGGAAATAGGAATTTGTCATGTTCTCGAATTATATTATATTGATGTGTGGTGAGTTTTGCTTCAATAAACATTGAAAGAGCTTCTCTTCCTGTAAGCTGCTTTTTTTAGAGATGTTAAATTTCTTGTATGCATTTCTGTATGTGGCAGATCTTGTGGGCAAAGTTGTCGTAACTTCCTTCAAAACTTTGGGTGCATCTACTTGACCAGCAGCTCGCAAACTTACCTGTGCTGCGAATGACAATTTCTTAGGAGAGTGCTTTGATCTCAAAGATTTAGTCTTTTGGCGTTTAGCTCTATCACAAGATTCTTCAAAATTTGTTTGAGGGCGACCCACTTTTTTACTTAGGACAACATAATAGTTATGAAAACCTATTGAAGTATCTAGCCAGTCATTATTACAAACCGAGAATCTGTTTTCTCTTCTATTGGCCTTTTGCCACCTCTTCTTAAAATCAGACACAAAAAGTGATTTTTTTTATGAAGGCTTAGTAATTGGTCTTTTGGACATTTAGTACGTGTTTCGACAATTTTTTTCAATCATGATATTTGATCAGCCAATTTAACGTGGCCAGATTGTTTCATTTGATCAAATAAGGTACGTCTACTTATAAAAATATTAGTTGTACCTGATCCTTAAACAAAAAATTATGATGGAAATTAATGAATAAATGCTTACTTTTTACTATGTTTCCACATCCTTGACAAAAGTGACGCTTTATGTGAAAAAGCGCAAACATGCGCAAGATGTTTTTTGTATTTCCTTAAGAACAGTGAATACGTAAACAAATAAGCTAAAAACTATAGACATGATATGAACTGATATCAACTAAAACTTTACATATAAAATCAATAAACTAAAAAAAAGCAAATATATTCCCCAGTAATTTAAAAACCCCTTTAAAATATTTCAATTCAAAATATCCGAACGAAATTTTCAAAAAAACAATAGTCTAACCTGTGAGTAATAACGCCATATAAAAATAATAACAAAATTTGGAAGCACCATAAAGTAATTACAATTAACACAAGGAGACTTTTCATATTAAAATCGCAGACGGCCCAAGTTTCACCAATGACGGACAAGTTTCGACTGAAACAGGGATAAAAGTTGACTTGCACCGTGACTTTAGACTACTGAGCTGTATGCCAGGTATATTCAACTATCGATTCCAGGAATTATTTGTGAACTAATATTATTTTTCAAAAAAGGGTTTATTCCAACTATTCGTGATTCGGCTTCAGTGTGCGCCGGCTGAATGCAATGGATAGCATGATAAATAATAAATATAAAAACAAACATAGCAGTTTTGGAATATTTTTCATATTTACACCGGTGAAATTCAAATACGTGATTGCTCAACAGGATTAAACGTCGCAAAACGTAAATATTTTGACATTTAATATTCGGTGTTCACTGATGTTCCATTGTGATCGCGAATACGATAAATAACCATGGTGAGAAACTGTTATCACGTCGCTTATTACCACGCTGATAGTTATTTGTGTTTGAGTTACTGGATCCCATAATATTTGTCTATTATATTTACTTGTTTTCGCTTTATATTTTTCTTTTCTCGTTTCTTTTTTCTTTTTACATTACTGTGCATAATATGATCATTGTCGTTTTCGTTATAACCTATTTTTATAATTGGCTTTGTTCATAAACTTTTTAAAATAAAAACAAAATAAACAACTTTAATTTTTCCTACCATAAGATTATGTTAAATACTGTCATAACAAACGCGTTTTCAAAATGTTTTAAATTTTACATTTTCTCAGTACACAATACATGTAATATTAGATCTGTAATGAACTTTGTGTACTAACACAATATTATGTATCGTCAAACATCCTAATCCTTAAGATTAGTAAAAGCTGACAAAGTTCTTCTAGGCTAATCCTTCGTAAAAAGGATTTATCACTTAAAACCGCGTCGTATATATGATTTGTCTTTTAAAATTTATTTTTTTTGCGGGTTCCGTGAATGTGGCGAATTTTTATCACGGTTTTGTCACAAAATGTAACCATTTTGTCACTGAAACATTACGATGTTATAAATCCAGTGAGTATTTAAAGAAAATATTGAAATAAACCTGCATGTAGAATAATTATTTCGATGTTATATAAGCCTTCAAACTATTTTTTTTATATTTATTTTTTTAAAGAAATATTTGCCATCCTTTGATTTAACCAAATATTTGATTTTGAGGGCAATTTTCAACGAGTTGTAAATAACTCACTATTAGAAAATGGGAATCAAGTTAGGATAGAGTAGGATTCGAATCACGGACCTTTGGTCCGTGAGTCCGAAACACTAGCCACAGGACCACAACCCGATTCCCATCCATTCCTCTATTCGGTCGGTCATCTTGTAGGTGATCGTCCGCGTTTTATTTCAACTGTACATGTAACTACCACTTTTCGAGGCTGTTTGGTGGGAAAACGAATTCCCACGCGGATGCGGGGCGAGAAATTACAGGGGCAAAGCCCTAGGGCTTCTATGATATTATTTAGCAGAGTGGACTGTATTTTTAATTTTAATGAAATAAATGAATATCCTCGATATGCGATATGCAGTGTCAATCGGTCACAACCTCAACGAATGAGATGGATTAGGAATGGATGCCACTAACCGGGTTCGTTCTTGATGGAATTGCGGTGGTCCGACTGGTCGATTGCGAGCGGCACCAACACTAAGACAGGCCCCTGATCTGGAGCTAAACACTGGTGGTTGGTAGAAACCAAGTCTATGATGCGGCACAAGTTCAACAAAATAAACGCGCGATTCACTACACGAGGTCTTATTGTGGCGGATGATCAAAGGATACTAAGGTGGGAAGTGAACAGTGGCTGCGGGTAAAAGGATGTTGAAGTTGTGACAATAAGCATTATTAACAATGCGTACCCACATAATTCGCCACCAATGTTTATTGATAATTTCTGACGTAAATATGTTTGTGCGTCTTGCGCAGCTCTGATATAAAATATATTATTATTGCTTGTGGTTCTGTCTATATCTGAGCGTATAAAGATTACAATTGTGTGTGTGAAATAAACCCTGACATTTTCATTGACCCTGGACTGGCACCCGAAGCGTAAGACTGATCACCTTGCCTTCATGTAACAGATGATCAAATTTAGATGCATTTGGTTGACCAATACAGTACCCTATGCATTAATTGGTGCGGAAACGGGGATGATGATGACGACGATGTGTAAATCTTTAACTGTTTAATTTTCTTCCCTTTTTGTTGTTTTTTTTTTTGTTAGAGTGAATAGCAATAAACCTACTAAGGTACTTGGTACAAAAGTTTTAAATAAATGTTAGATAAAGAATTGCGAATGCGTTAAAATAAATGGATTTTTTCCCAATGCTTGTTAATATTGGTAGAGCAAATAAAAGTCGTCTGAACCCTTTAAATCTATACCCATCCCTTAAATAAATCCGCTGCCGTTGACTGTAATATTTTCTTACGGTCAAGAGCTATTTAATTTTTGAATTCGGTGAGATAAAATGGGTATTTTTAAAGGGTAAAATAAAAATCTCCTCTATTAACGTTATGTTGGCTTATTTTTAGCATGAAATGTTCTAAAAATGAATTTATTTATATACGCGGTTTATGTACGTCCAATATCTCTGTTGAGATATCAGTTTATTTGGATGAATCCCTTTATTAGTCTGTAAATATTTGACTCTACGTAAAATATTATTGATAATATGTGGTCAGCAAGGGATATTTAACATATTGTAAAAAAATAATTAAAAATCTTTCAGACATACTGAAATAGTAGACACTATTCATTTGACAACGTATTAAATTATGTGAAAGCACGCTTGTAGCTCAATCACAAATCTATCAAAGTGCTTAAAAACATGCTATGCATTTGAGCGATCACAGGAACAATAATTTTTTTTTTATTTTTTTTATTTATTTCTTAAGTTACCTTATATTAAAACTAATATAAACTATTATGTACATTTACATCATCTATATATATATTTACATTTCCTTACAGTAACTGATACATTTATTTTTAAATTCTTTCAGACACTTTTCATTCTTCATACATTCAGGCATCTCATCATACATTTTTAAACCCTTATACATCAAACAATTTTGCGACTCAGCTCTTTTCAATAATGGTAGTCTTATTTTATCCTTTTGTCTAGTAGCATATTCATGACAATTTTTGTTTAAGACAACTTTATCCTTAAAATATTTTGGTAATTTATCGTGAAAAAATTTATGTATAAATATCAACATATTAAATTTAAGTCTCCTTCTTACAGATAACCATTTTAGTTCATCTCTCATTTTTTTTTACATTGTTATATTTATTTTTCTTAAGAACTATTCTCATCGCTTTATTTTGTAAAATTTCTAGTTTATTTATAATGAACATGCTTTAGTTATCGCTGTCATAAGTCAACGCGTGTGTAATCTCTAAGTCAACGCTCGTGTCGGTTTGTTTTTTGTTTTCCTTGTTAATAAATACAGTTCATTGGCGAAAAATCGGCGATTACTTTAAAAAATAATATAATGTATTGCATTTGCAAAATAGTGAGTAGTATCTTATAGAAAAAAGTAATAATTAAATTACAATTACTATGACGACTGCTTTTCTTGACATTTGGCTTGCCAACCGCCGGCTAAATGCAATAAATAGCGTGATAAATAAATACAAATAGCAGTTTTTGAATATTTTCTATATTAACACCGGCGAAATTCAAATATGTGATTACGCAGCAGGATTATACGTCGCAAAATGTAAATTTTTTGACATTTAATATTCGGTGTTCACGGATGTTCCATTGTGATCGCGAATACGATAAACAACCATGGTTAGAAATTGTTATCACGTCGCTTATTAGCACGTCTATAGTTATTTGTGATTGAGCTACTGCTTTGAGAAGTTATTTACAACTATTGGGAGGTGTCAAACTCACAAACATTGCTAAAAGACAAATAAAGTTGGCAAATTAATGTATTGTCTTTCAAAATGAGCTGCACAGTAACAGAATGTTCATCATACAAGGGTTTAATGAAACAGCAAAGTCACATCTTATTATTAATAAAATTAAAGAGCTTGCCGAAAAAAATGCTCGATTTGTAAAAAAAATGCGACGATAACATGGAAAATTAGCGAGCGGATGAATAACCGAAAAAGCCTCCAAAATAAAAACTCCCCTTGCCTATGACCATATTCCCATGTGATATGATAAATAAATGGTGCGAGAAAAAGACATATAATACTTGGAACAAAAAATATTTAGCTCGTCTTGGTGATACAGGCAAAATAACAATATTGATTTTAAAATTTTTAAAATATGCTAAAATATTGAATACTTTCGGACGGACATACGAGCTAACACAAATGGTGTCGGTCATGGTGCTTTAAAAAAAAGATAATCTCTTTCAAGTTCAAAAAAAGAGATGCTGTCCTTGCGATGGACGAATGTCACAGAACGTCCTCCATGTTCGACGCCGAGAGGTTGAACTGCAAATAAATGTGTGGCACACAATAAGGTACACAGCATGGCGTATTTTTTGACTATCCAGAAGAAATACAGAGAAAGTCAAATTACCCGGATTAATGAGTACCAGATTATATGCTTTTGAAATAATACAGCGAATTGAAATCACATTCAAAATTTACTTAAACATGTGCAGCAAAGATAGTTGCAAAATTAAAATATTTTCCTTTATTTTTATTTCCCGACAAAGATCTGGATATTTAGCGATTCGGATGACTGGAGTTCCGATAAACGGAGTTCTACTTTAATAAGAAACGAGACCGCTGCGGGAAGATATTGCGACTTTTTGAGGACTCTAGTGATAGCATAAAAATAATAATAAAAGAACGTGAAAACTAATTGAAGTACAAAAAAAAAATAGAAAAAGACATTGTATTTACGTACGTATTTAATTAAAGTTAAGGCAAACGTTAGGCAGAATGGCCAATGTTACACGGTTCGTTAAGTAATTACCTAGATATTAACATTCCACAATTGAAGACATGAGTGGATGAAGGTGTTATGTCGTAAATTCTTAAAAATGTAGTTTTTTACACAAACGAAAATTTTATTTACAGCCCTTTCTCATAAAACCAATTACACCATCAAAAAGTAGCAGAATAATAATTTTGAGAGCGAATGAAGGTGTTATTTTACTGTGTTGGTGTTCAAAAATTCTCACCTCAGTCTAGGTTTTCCAATTATTCTTTTACCCGTTGGTTGTCCAGTCGTGACTCTCTTAGTTACTCGCGCATCAGCCGTTCTTTGTATGTGTCCCGTCCATCTCAACCTGAGCAGGTTTATGTGCGTTGAGATACTAGAGGCTTCATATTTACTGTACTATTCGGCATTTTACCCAGTGCGCTACTCTCGAAGAACTCTCCTTAAGAACTTTAAGAACTCCGAAGAACCTTACTGTCAGGGTCAGTGCCTCGCATCCATACGCCAATACCGTCCTAATAATGGTCTTATCTTGGTTATCTTAGTTTTTTTTTTATGTACTTTTTTACACAAATGATCATTTTATTTACAGCCCTTTCTCATAAAACCAACTACACCATCAAAAAGTAGCAGAAGTAACGAAGGTGTTATTTTTACTAAAAATTGTATTGGTGTTCAAAATTTAAGACCCAGATATCTGTATTTTGTTTTGGTCATATAATACCTTTATCAACCCATGTCTTCAATTATTCCTTTGTATTGTCGCCTGGCGGTTATTAAACTTTGCCGGTTTTCGGCCAGGCAGACTAACACCCTCATTTCGTTTCAATATCTCTCAAAGTAATTTTAATTTCTTTACATATTTAATTTTTCAAAAAAGTGTATAACACGACACAGCCTTTTTGAGTCCAAACCGGATCAGTTGTTACGGACATAAGGGGAGAGAGGGTAGTATGTATGAACATACGTACCGTGTACATGGACAAGAGTGATACTGATATGCAACTTAGCTTTTGCTTTAGGGATGCCTGAAATAAAATAACCCTTTTACCACCGACATACGGTTTTCTCGATCGATTTATTGGAGGCGATATTCATTTACCAGGCAACGTTTTGCGAGGCAATAAACTTTTTACTATTAGGTTCTCGGTTTTCAGGAAATTGATTTTCGTAAAGTTGACCCCGAAAAAGTAAGCAGAAACACTTAAAATTTATTTACTCGTGTAAACATAAACTTTTGAAAGTTAGATTAAATTATTTTTTTTATATTAAATACATTTTTCACTTTATGGTATGACATTATATATTTATTTCTTCATAAATATGTTTGTAAATTGTTTATAAAAAAAAGATTTTATAACGATTCTATTTTCAGTTTTACGTCGACCTGTTTTGAGGTTACTACCTCATCACGAGAACTTGTACTAACTTATAACAAAATATTTATGAAATATTGTAAGAAAAGAAAACAGGATAATTAAAGAATTTTAAAAAAAAGAAGATAATATGAATCTAAACAGGGATATTTTTAGAAGAAGACGCTAAGTTAAATTTAATATGAAATTTTTTTGTGGAAAGTTATTGAGTAATAGATTTACTTGTTCCTAATCTTTCAAGATTGTCTAAACTAGCATCACATTTATTAATATGTAAAATTTCTTTGCCCTTTTCTTGATCAAATTTGGATATCGTCTTCTAAAAATGTTCCACTCATAATTCATATTATCTTCTCATATTCTTTTGTTTTTTTCTTACAATATTTCATAATAAAAAAATAACGAAAGGGATTCTTAGTTAGTATAAGTCCTAATGATGAGTTAGTTATCTCGAAACCGATCGACGTATAACTAAAATTTAAATAAAATAAAAATTATGGTGAATTCGGGGACGATTACAAAGCTTTAACTTGTAATTAATTAGTCGGTTTACGTGATGACTTAATAATATGTGTGTTGCAAAGGATATAAACAGATATCAGAGCTTGATTTTAAAGCAATGATTTTAAATCATTATTTTTATAAAATAAATATTTGCGTTCTTATGATTTACCAAATATTTAATTTTTAAGGCCATTTTTAACTAGTTGTAAATAACTTACAATCGGAAAATGGGAATCGATTTGGGGCAGGGTGGGATTTGAATCACGGACCTTTGATCCATTAGTCCGAATTTATATGGTACCCTTTTTACAAAATTCACATAAATAATGCTGAAAGAGTCCAACGAATTTTTTTAAAGATTTATCAATTTCAATCTGCATATTCATATACAACAAATTCACTACATGTCTTTGTCAAATTTTTTGAATTAGCCTACTCTGGAAGATCGCAGGAAAATAACTGACCTAATATTTTGATATAAAATCATTTATTCTAAATTCGATTGTTGCAAACTACTGGATTTAATAAATTTTAATATACCAACACGTAGAACTAGACAAAATAGCCCATATTATTTTAACCCTTCTCAAACCAACTATCTTTGTCACTCACCTATACCGCGTATACACAGATGAGAAATGAATATATGTACCTCTCATATCGACATTTTTAATTCAAGTCTGTGAATTTAAATCATCTCTTTATAAATATTTTATGATTTTCTTTAGTAACAATTTACGAATTATTAGCAAAAGCTACATATGCTAATGATCTGGTGTTAATTCATTCAATATTTTTTATATCTTTTGTATGCTGACATACATACATGTATGTACCAGTGACGAATGGTGATTTTATATACAAGTAAGCTATAAAAAAATATCATATATGTGTACCTACATCGAAGGTACATAATATAATGTAAGTAACATATAAAATAAATTGATATTTTCTGTGGTTCTGTGTGATACAACAACTCTCATCCATTAAATCAACTCAAACGACGTAACTTCGTTATTTATTGTATTATATAGATAAATTAATATAAATTATTTTCATACATAACTCATTAAAAAATAAATAAAAAATAGCACTATCAATTTAGTCGATATTAGGTGAGGGATCATTATTCTGTATAAAAAAAATACAAACAATGTAAATGTATAAATAAATTGAAATGTCAACTGGCCGAATTATTGTTCTAGAAATTAATAGTGCTGAAAACGGCCACGACGAGCGCCATATGTCCTGTAATATGATGCATGAAAGTAATTATGGTCCTATGTCAAAAGTACCATCTCAAAGAAAAGTAGGCCTTACGAAAAAAGGTTTGAAATACAGTTTTCCAAGTCAAGAATCTTTAAATAATTTGTATAATCTGCAAGTTTAATCTAAGAGAAATAACCCGCACTGGGGTTAAGACATTCAAAATATAGTATACTTATTTGTATGAAAAAATAAGCTGGAATAATTGGCTAATTTCTTAGCTCACCGCAGGCGCTGGGCGCGCTTTGTTAATATTAATATTTATATTAGGATAAAAATACAAAGGGTGGAAATTATTTAAAATGAATAGTAATTATTTATTTGTTTTTCTTTAAATAAAGTTACATTAAAACATTGATGGTTAGTCAAATATAATGGTAAGCTGAGCATAATCGCTTCTATACACGGTTTGCCCCTTGTATGTACATATTTTTCTTGTTATATTTTTTTTTTTACCCATGTTTGAATATTGTTTTTTAGTTTTTTGTATATCTAACTAACTCATTATATTGTAAAAGGCACTTGTGCCGTATAGTAAATAAATAAATAAAATAATAAATAAATACCAATATCCTAGCGTCCATTGTAATAAGTTTGATCTGCATGATTCCTCGTCTGTTAGAGCGCATGCGCACGGTGGAAAATGTATCCACAAACTAAAAGTCTCACTTAATGAAGTTAATTGTAGCTGTTTCCTAGTAGTAACATTCATTCGGGGACTGCTTTCACAGCGCCAAATCATTGAATTTTACATGAGTTCCCGAAAATGTTTTCGAACATAGACATGCAAATACGCAAAAACATACCTACATTTAATTAAGTTGTAAATTTACACGAAAAAAAATTACAGTAAAGTAAAGTGGAGATTAAATTGTTTTTATTAATTAAATACTGTTAATTTCAGCCCAAATATTAGATAATTTTTTTGTACTGTGTACCTACATAATAAGAGTATTATCATTATTTACTATCTATATGTTAAAGTGTACAATCTACTTCCATTATCCATAAGGACAATTAGCAAGTACTCACAATATAAAATAGCTATTAAGAACTGGATAGTGGAGGTGGGTTGCGCACGGATCGATGAGTGGATCAAGCCAAATAGGTAAAAATTTGTGTACTGTTTATGGAAATTGGTCTACAGGTCTACTTATATAAATTGGTCATGTTTTTTGTGATTATTTTAGTTTATATTACTTATTATTATAATGACATTAAGGTAAATAAGATTAATTGCGTTTTTTTTTATTATTATGTTAACTTTGTTAAAAAACTAATTTAAGGCATGTTTCACTTATTGTAAAATGTTTCCCTCGGCACGGGACACCCCACCCCAGTGAGGAACATTATTCTGTTTAATAAAAGGATACAAACATTGTAAAATTATAAATAAATATTTATTTATTTATTGATTTACACGCCCAATGGGCTTTTACATATTTTAGAAATTACATTTAAGTGCAGCAGTGAAACATAAGTATGTAAATTTGGTAAAAATAAAAGATAACATAAGAAAAGCTAAAAGATACAATAATAAGTAAAAATCAGGAAATGTACCAACATAGGTATATGGTACATAGAAAAATATTTAAAAAATTTACATATGAAAACATACACGCATACATATACATACATTTAAGTTTATACATTATTAAAGAGATACATGAGAAAAAGAAATAGTAAAAAAAGAAAAATATTAAGAAATTTTACATAAATTAATTTATAACCTTTTGAATACTTAACCTATATTTATATAAAGACAGACAAAATATATCAACTTCACCATACTCGTTACCTAGCCGGTGTAGTCTAGGTATTGGTGAATTGTAATAATAATTGTGACTGCCAGGAGATTCAAAGAATAACGTTAGCTGCCGAGTATTTCGAAGAGGTACTTTCAAGCTGATAACACTAGTTAATTCCGGGACGTCCAATACGCCATTCGCTATTTTATATAAATTTAATAAGTCATTTATAATTCTTCTTTTACATAGAGTTGACATATTTAGTGTACATAATAAATTATCATAATCAATATTTTCAGCGGGTATATTAAGTTTGTAATTGATGAATCTAAGGAATTTACGTTGTACTCTTTCTAACTTTAAAATATGAACATTGTAATAAGGTGACCAAATTGTTGAATTGAATTCTAAATTACTTCTAACCAAGGCAGTAAATAGCACTTTAAGGGTAGTGATGGAATTAAAATCCTTTACGGTTCGCTGCAAATATCCAAGACATTTCATTGCCTTATTAGTGATGGTATCAATGTGAGGAATAAATGTCAATTTTTCGTCAAAAACTATCCCCAAATCCTTTATTTGTGTAACTCTTCCCAGATTGATATTATTGATGTTGTAATCGAATATTATGGGTTTTTTACTTCTTGTAAATGATATTACACAACACTTGTCGACATTTAAATAAAGTTCATTTTTCTGGCACCAGTTGTACAGCCTTACTAAATTAGACTGAAGAACTCCACAATCGGTATCAGAGGTAACAGTTTTTGAAATTTTAAGATCGTCGGCAAAGAGAAGAATGTCTACTTTCTCAAATATAAGTACTGGTCCCAGGTGGGAGCCTTGGGGTACCCCACTAGATGCCTCAAACTGATACGAGTTATAACCGAATACTTTTACTAAGATTTTCCTTGATGACAGGTAGCTTTTAAACCATTCCAAGATATTACCAGTAATTCCCAATGAACTAAGTTTGTGTATTAAAATTGTATGAGAAACCTTGTCGAACGCTTTACTAAAGTCAGTATAAATTGTATCAGTCTGATGACGTCTCTCCATTGATGTGATCAACCGATTCTGATGCAACATAAGGTTTGTAAGAGTTGATCTACCAGTTATGAAACCATGTTGTAACGGAGTGATAACTTTACTAATTTCATTGGTGAACTTAGTTAGCAAAACAGATTCCAGTAACTTTGGAATGGCTGACTGAATACAAATGGGTCGGTAATTGGAGACGTCAGTTTTATCTCCTTTTTTATAAATGGGGGTTAAGTATGAGATCTTCCATTTCTTGGGAAAGTTTCCAGTTTTCAAGGACAAGTTAAAAATTTTTGTAAGTGGACCAGTTAAAGAGGGACAACATTGTATAAGAAGAAGTGTAGGGATATTGTCTGGCCCAGCGCTTTTTTTTGGATCTAAGGCACAAATCCCCTTTTTTACATCAGAATCAGTAAATACACAGTCGTTAAAATCAATTAAATCTGTATTATCAATACTGTGTAACCTAGAATTAGAAGTAGAACTATAAACACTGCTAAAGTAATCAGCAAATAAATTGGCAACTTCCTGTGGTGTGTCTGCCATTTTGCGTTTGTAATACACTGTGGACGGAATTCCAGATTCCCTACTGTTAAGAATCTTGGAAAATTTAAAAATATGTTGCGGCTTAGATGCAGCATCGACTTCAAATTTACTTACACAGTCTTGATAACAGGTTTTAGAAAGCTGCTTAGACAAAATTCTCAATTTCGAAAATTCTTCATAATCTTTAATGTCTCGAGACCTTTTAAAATTACTATGAGCAATCTTTTTATGTAGTGTAACTTCAATAAGTTTTTTACTAAACCATTTAGGAAAATGACTTGCTATGAATTTAGTTTTAGGCACAGATGACTCAATGGCAGTATCAAGGATATGATAAAATTGTGCAATTATATCGTCTACATTTAAATTTTGATTTAAAAAGTTCCAATCACTGCTAAGGATAAATGAGTTAATGGCAGGAAAATCAGCTTTAAAAAAATTTAATCTAACATATAAATATACGCCCAGATGGCTTTCATATGACGCTTATGACCTGTTATTGGCTGGTTTATGTGGCCACTTTACACACTGTGTAACATTTACAATTCTGCCTATATTTAAACATCTACGAGTGTATTTCTTCTATTCTTCCATCTGTTGAAGTTTTTGAAGTTAGAGAGCTGAAATCTTTATTGTTACGGGTGAGATTCAGCTTATTGATTTAATTCACCTACACACTAGGCAACGCCTGAAAATATTTCAAAATTATTATACTTCTTCTTGGACCAGGTGGATTTATCAACAATGTTTTGAGTTTGTCCAAATCCAAGTAAACAAGAAAATAAGGCATTGTTGGTAAATATAATTTTACTTAGAAAACAAAGGATTTACAGGCTTCACGATCTATGCATTATTATGCTAATTTTTGAACATTCATATTTGCTATATTTTCGTAACTTTAATTTAAGTACAAATAATACACGTGCGAGTTTCTACTGACATCTGTTCAATAATAATAAAAAAAGAATATTGTTTTTTTTTTTGTTGTTATTAATATTTGGTTGAGGGATTAAAAGATCGGTCTTCGTTTCGAAGTTTAGACAAACTGCTAACCGTGGAAGTCTAGGACATGTCCCAGTAAGCCGTATTGCCTCAGCTTAATGACAGTTGCTGCGTCCATTTTCTTATTTCAACATTCTTAACAAAGTAAAACATTAGGTATATCGAATTCACAAGTGAATAAAATATCTTTGTACCCTTTTTTCTCCCCCAGTAGTGCACAGAGCACTGCATTGGTAAACCAAATGCAGTGTATTTCGATCGTCTGTTACATGCAGGTAAGGTGATCAGTATTGCTCTTCCGGTACCAATCCAGCAACAATAAAATATTGCAGTTTAAACAAATATTTTAATTTAATATTTCGCATCCACTATATCGGGAATCGAACCGAGGACCTCAAAACGCTAGGCGAAGACGTCATCCACTGCACAAGGCGGACTTATCTCTACTAGATTTTCTTATTCATAACTTTTACCCGAGAGTAGCCATCAAGTCGAAAATACTCGTTCTCGGCTCTGATTCTACGTCGCATACAGAACTGTATTTTTTATCCGTCTGGGCACAGAGCAAACAAAACTTATGACGTTAAAAATATTTATCAACAGTGGAAAGGCAAAATTAACCAAGCGACATTTAGCAACTTTACAGAAAAGCGATTTTTTTTTGTTTTGTTATTTATTTAATTATTAAAAATATTCTCATGTGGTATTCTTAGCGCACCACTTGTTTGTTGGCAAATGAACGTTCAAAATGGTCTGGTTCGCGGAATGCGTTATCTTTATCTACTTTGCCACCGAACCCTAAAACAATGAATGCAATTACCTTCCTTGTACTGGGACGTTGGCACCGTATTGTTTGGAACTTCTCTCCCCGCAGTCAGGATCAGATAAGATCAGATCCTGTGGTCAGGAAGAAGGGGTGCTTGACGTTGTTTCTTGATTATTATATGCGATTAAACTACACAGTAGATTAAATGAGTTGTTTATCGCAAAGATAACTTATTCGCGATCGCGGTGAGAGAATTAAAGGCACATGCACACATATAGACAGTTAAGTTGTTATTATAGAGCCGGGACAATATTGGTACTAACGGTAGGCATTGTAACATCTCAACCAAGGCCCAGTAGGTAGCATATAAATTTGAACGCCTCAACCAAGTAAATGTGATATCCCTGCATATAATAAATGTGGCGTAACTACCGACGTTTTATACTCGCATTATTTTCACATTATTTCAAATAAAAAATCATTTGATATATGAGATTTTTATAAATTAAAAAAAAATAAAAAAATATTTGCTCTCCTGTAAAGTTGGCTTCACGTCACTTAGTAAATTTTCCCCTTCCACCTTCGGTATGCGCTTAATTGTTTTAGGTTCTTTTTTCCTTGATTACCTACGCTATATTTAACATATTTACGTCAAATGCTGTATCGAAAGCACCTAACGGCTGGCAAAATGTGACCTAAAGCTTATACGAGTGTTGTTGCGCTCCTTTCCACCCCACACCCCCTTCGGTAGTACTACACCACACCCCTCTATCGACCGCCCCCTTCCCCGACCCGCGCTCCTCGTCATTCCTACCATCTCTCACACCATCCCTGTCGAACGCTTGTATAGATATCTGAAGCAGTGACTGAAGAACTAACGTGTATTCTAGGTGTTACATCTAAGATGTAGAACATTTTACAAATAATGTTGTAAATGTGTTTTTGCGAATATTACGAACCCCCAGAAGTGCACTTTTGTATTTCTTAACGGGTCATTTTGCGGGAGAGCAAAACAAAAAAACCTTTATAAACTATTTAATGCTTGTAACAGTCGTAATCTAATGTAAATACGAGTATATTGACATTGCAATGCACTGTGGTATTTGGTCATTTCGTCATGATCGCAGAACAACGACGCATGTGATTTTCTTAAGCTTTACATGAGAGCGCTAGCGACTTAATTTTTTTTGACACTGTCACAACTTGCTAAGTACAAAAGTAAATAATTTGATACTTGGGTTCATCATCATCATCATCATCCTTTGCTGCACCTAATGGTGCATAAAGCACTGAATTGGTAAACCAATCGCAGCGTATCTTAATCATTTTTGTTACTTGAAGGTAAGATGATCAGTCGTACGCATCAGGTACCAGTCCAGGGACTATGAAATATTTTAGTGTAAAAACTTAGTAAGATACTTGGGTTAGTAATATGTTTATTTTTTTAATCGCATTGTCGCATTTTTCGTATATCCGTCGTTGTTTTACGATCACGATGATTAGACTGTTAGAATATGAGAATAACACTGTTAGTTGCAGTATTCTTTTCGAAATTTTACTCAATGAGGAAGTAAAGTAGGTTGAAAAAAAAATTTGACTATCAAACAATGCTAAAATTAAATTATCCGATCTTTAAAAATTTTGTAATTTTGCAAAGACTGTGCACGTGACGTCACAAGCTCGCGTCGGGGAGTTTTGCTGATTGGTGAGTTGGCTTCCTGGAAACCGGAAATGTTTTGTTGGTTTATTTGAATGAACTTATGACGTAGCTCTTTTTTTATACGTTTTCGAGAAACTTCACTCTAGGGGAGGGGAGGGCTAGTTGTTACAAAAAGATAAAAAGTTGAATATCTGACAACTGTTTATTTTGAGACACATCATATTGATTATATCTTAATGTACATATATTAAAATATAGTCAAACAATTTACATGTGTTCATACAAAGTCCACAAAAATAATTGTATCATTTAAAAAAATATGTTAAAACTGTAACAATGTGCCCCACACAGGGGCAAGTTGTTACAAGATGGGGGCATGTTGTTACGAACTAAAAAAAACAAACATGTTTGTAATTGTTGACAATAATATCTAGAATAAATATAATAACATGTAATGATATAATAGCATAAGCTTTTGTATGCTGTAAGCTCCTTTTCCTGATCGACAGAAAATATTTGCTAAGGTTTGTTGTAACCCACTATGTTAGATGTGGTTGGACCATTCTCTTGACGTTTTATGTAACGATGTAATGTCATAAAATTTACTTTGTATGTTACGGCAGCTCTTCGAATAGATATTTTTTTTGTTACTTCTTTAGCCGCTCTTTTGTAGGTCTCCTCAGAAATTTCACCTCTATTTTTTTTTTACATAATAATAATTTTATATAAATATGCCATTTGAAGTAAAAGGGTAACGTCGTGGAACTAATTGTTACAGTAACAACTTGCCCCCTCATTGTTGTAACAACTAGCCCCTCTGACCCAAAATAAATTGTTATAGCATTAACACGGAAAGTGTTATAATTTCAATATATTATCTAAATGTAAGCAGAGAATGTTGAAAAAAAAATAGCAGAACATGTCGGAGTAAACATTTTTTAGACCTGTTTAAAACGCAAAATCTAAAGTGATATTCGAAATCATTTTTCATTATTTAAAAATTAATTTTCTAAGACAAAACATTAAACAATAATGCCTGGTAGTTGTCGAGGAACTCCTTGCTATCGATATGAAGATAAAGGCTCGCCCATAAAAAAGCTTCCATTGTCGGCTAGACATGTAGAGTTTTACCAATTTACTTTAAATCAACTTACCTTTTATAGTTGGTGAACAATCAATCTTCAAAATCAATCAACGAAAGTTACTTTCAGATACGAAATACACTATAATCGATTTTATTTGAATTACGCACGACTGGCAAGAGTGTCGTTCCGTCGAGTATTGCGGACACTATACCTAGACATGCTGTGCGACACGCACGTCACAGAACCTAGTGGTGAAGGAATTATTTAGATTGTAACAACTTGCCCCCGTAACAACTAGCCCCGCCTTCCCCTACAATGAAACGTTCTAATTTTTACCAAGAGTAAAAAAGCTTTTTTTTTTTAATTTCCCCTAGAACTGAACTTCCTAATTCATTTAAACGAATACTGAAGTTTGTGGTATATTCCATTAAAAAAAGTAAATATACGCGAGTATTCTTCTCCTTAGAAAAAAATAGGTTAATTTACATTCATAATTCAAAACAGCCAGGGCGCAGGGGTGCTATTGATCTTCACGCGGGTGAGAGTGGTTAATTTTTGGATTTGTTATTTTTTGCATGCGACTACACTTTGTTTCATATATGGCCTCACTGACGATTAAACGTCGAATGACGTAAAATAAACAGCTTTACATCTCATATATCATTCTTAGTTCGACATTATAAAACGGTTTTAAAAACGGAATAAAATGAATGCGGTTTGATCAATTTAACCTAATTTAGTGATTTGGGTAATGCTTAAGGTACGCACCCACATGTCAGCATCTGACGGATTGTATCAAACGGATTTTAGATTTTTTTATAAAGTCATACAAGTGCGTCCACTGATTCGTATCGGACGGACCGCACTTATATGATGAACTATTTAAAGAATAGGGTCTTTTCTTGTTTTTTTATTATTTCTTTTTTTAAATAAGCAAAAAATCGATTGTAACGGTATTAATATTTTTTTCGTGCGACGACGAATAAGTTTTTTTATTTTTTTATTTATTTATTTAACTTTTTGTACATAATATTATTTGTACATTGGAGGGCTTATTGCCAAATGGCAATTTCTTCCAACCAACCAATAAAATAAAAGTTTTATTTTTATAATTGAAGTTACAGAACATATTCAATAGAAAAATAGATTAAAAAGCTAAAGATATATAAAAATAGAAAAACGCATTTGTTTATAAATTACCTCAAATCAAAACTATTACTCAATGGGAAAAAGGAAAAAAGAGGAAAGAGGAAAAGGGAAAGGAGGAGAGATTAAGGAAGAGAAAGGAGATGTTTCTTCAGACGTGATTTAAACAGAGATAATGTAGTAACATCTTTGATGGTGGATGGGAGATGATTCCACAGTCGAGCCGCATGGACACTATATGAGCAAGAGAAAAAAGAGGAATTGTGGATGGGTATTAAGATAGTGCCTTGAGAATTAGAACGAAGAGGTGAACCATGAACTGATAAGCGTTGAAGTTTTCTACAAAGGTTTAAAATATGCATATTATGAATTACCCGAAAACGAGATGTTACGCGCCCTGTGGGACAAACGGCACGTTTGACGTGTTGGCGCCAAACTTACGTAAACTTTTACGTGCTCGTATTTATCTGACGTTTAATCATCAGTATGGCCATATACGTAGCAAAGAGTAGTCGCGTGCAAAAAAATAAAATTCTCAAATGTCTTTCTTCTGTACCACCGCGAGAAGATTCAGAATAGCACCCCGGGGGTGCAATTATGAATTAAGGGCGTATATTGCGCGCGAAGAGATCGCTCTGTGAGCATGTACGAGTATTTAGTACGTAAATGCGCGTTAAATGCGTTTTCTACGCGCGCTTTTGCATTCATAATACGACCCCGGGGTTTTGCCTTAATTTACACACAGAACTTTATTCCTTATTCGCCCGGCATGACAAAATTAGTATTATTGCTTCGTACAATAAATTTGTTATTCATATTTATTATTCACACACAAATTTCTTTTGCTTATTAAAAACTGCTTTACTTCGAGGGCAAACGTTGAGTCCTTATTTTTTATTTCATCGGGTGAAGCATTGTACAGCATAATTCCCTGCTTTGTAAATCTTGTTTGTCCGTGACTTGATTTTGAACATACATTCCAGTCATTTTTGTAATACGTAAATGTCTACTACTATTTTTTGTCATATATTTTTGTAAATCTTACAAATTATACATATGAATTACATTCCTTGTAGTTACTACAACTAAATTCGGGACTTAATATTACTAAATATATTTTTTTCAATAAGCACATGTTCAGAACACCAAAGAACCGAAGCAAGTTTAACACCTTTATAAATAAATATAACACAGCAATATTTATATATGGCTTATGCCAAAAGTTTTTCTTACAAAAATAATCAATATCAACCCTTTTAAGAATGGAGAAAGTGGTAAATCTGAAACAAAGGGAGATCAAGTCGTAATATAATTTAATCAGGAATCTGTCATTTAATTCTCAAATTAATACTTAAGTTCTAATAAACATAGTAATATATCTCACTCCGAGAAGTACTGTCACAAGTCTTAATTTGGCTGTTTTGATTTATGAATGCAGTTTACTACATTTAATTTTCTCTTTCTTGTGAAAACACTGACGTATGCCGATTTTATTTGAGCGAGATGTACCATAAACTTCAGTATTCTTAGAAATCAATTAAATAAAATATCAAGAAGATCACTGCAGTAACTATGAAGTTACACTATTATTCTTATGTTTTTAGTCAAATGAGTAAATACTAAAAAATAACTGGGCACAATACTGTTTATATACTATAAGTTACGAGTTTATAAAAAAAAATTGTTTTTGGTCTCCTACTAAATGGCTAATTTAGACATACCACAGTGCACTTTTGGGGATGTTATGTGTATGTTGTATTTATTTGTTCCCCCCGACTTATCTATTAGTCGGAGCTAGTCTTCTTATCTAGCTAGTCGGAGCAAGTTCACAGGCATGGGTCGTTCCTGATTGTGTCACTATAAACTCTGTCTCAGATTTTCACAGAAATAGCGCTATATAAATTATTCATAATATATATATATACATTGAGGTGATTTTCACAAAAATGGTGCTTTATAAATTATCCAAATACATATATGTATGTAAAATGTTATTAATAAATAAATAAAAAAGTTGTAAAAGCATGCAGTCAAAATGGATTAAACTATATAATAAATATACGATTGAAATACAGAGCAGTGATGTTTCTAAATAATAATCTTACATATTAAATTATGGTTTCATTCTTAAATGTGTGCGTGCGTATATACTCGTACATATTATTTTTATTTATTTATTTTATTTTATTTTTATAAACATAAACGGCAAATCTGCCTTTTACAAACAATTTTAATATTAACATATTTGGCTTAGTATTTTTTTTTTAAACATGAATTACCTTATACCCAAGATTTATAAAAAAAAAAAATAAACCAAAAATTATACAAGATTTATATAAAAAAAAAATAACCTAAAAATTATACAGCATATTCAGTAGAAAGTTTAAATAATAAAACATTCTACAGTAAAACAACAAGAAAATCGTAAGTACTGTTTCACACAGCTAGGCAAAGTGAACAAAAAACTGTATACATATATATATTATGAAATGCATGTATAAGCAAATATAATTACCATTCACCATCTTTGAAAAAGTTCAAAAGGTTTGTTCTATAGGAACAATACCCTACACTAAATATATCAGATACGTGGGAATAACTATTGGCGAGTTCATGAAGTCTATTTAATACGGCATTGCAAGTATACACTGTCCGTGAATTGTTGCTACAAAACGGTGGCACCTGTCTAGTCATTCTTCCATGCACCCTGAAGTTGATGAGAGACAATAGTTCAGGGCAATCCCATATTGAATTTACAATTTTGAATAAATTTAAAAGGTCTATAATTTTTCTTCTATCGACAAGTTTTAACAAATTTAATGTTTTTAGTAAAAAATCGTAATTTAAAAATTCAAGACTAATTCTAAGTTTAAAATTTATATACCGTAAGAATTTTTTTTGGACTCTTTCAAGAGAATTTTGGTGACAGTTGTAGTAAGGAGTCCATATTGTAGAGTTATACTCTAACTGGCTTCTTACTAATGAAGTATACCTCAACTTCAAAGTGCCTATGTTTTTGAATTCCTTAGTTTTTGAAGCCTAACATTTTTAGAGATTTACTAGTTATATTATTTATGTGCCTAATAAAGGATAATGTTTTATCAAAAACGATACCCATTATATACCCACTAATGATTCAAATCACGTATGAAATGTCACTTCCTGAATATTTCAGTTTTTCCTTCTTCCTCCCTCTTTTCTCTCCTCCTTACTCATTTCTCTTCATAGTATAGTGTAGATATTTAGTAAATTTTTACTTCTGAAAAATATGTATTTTTAACAATATTTTGTTCTATAAAGAAATTATTAATAAACCAACAATATCTTTATGTACCATTGATTCTCTCGAATTTAACGGTTTGAGTAAGTAGGAAAAAATTGCTTTAATGCAATATGCCCGCCCTTATGAACGTGTATGCAAATTGTATATGTATATAAAGCGTTTAGATAAATAAATATGTGCGATGGTGTGCTCGTGTCTTTTTGTATGAGAGTAAGCGTTCAGGTGTGTGTAAGCGTGTGCATCATTAAACAGCAAGTGGGAATGTGTCGCAGCCAGATAGAATGTGTTGTAATTTATTTTATAATTAGTGGCATGTTAAATATGTCAATAGATGAAAACGTGTCTGCATGTTTTTGTTTCTTAAATAAAATGAAAATTAAATAATCAATTAAAGTATGGCGTGCCCTACATTTTTAAAGTCATTGATCCGCCCTAATGAATCCTCGCTACTTACATACTAACCGTATACCTAGTATTGGCTCAGGCGGTCAA
Source organism: Micrasema longulum (assembly GCF_059751315.1). NCBI lineage: Eukaryota > Metazoa > Arthropoda > Insecta > Trichoptera > Brachycentridae > Micrasema > Micrasema longulum. Next base: position 2,555,148 of record NW_028277368.1, read on the forward strand.
GGATTGTAAGACAATAGCTCAAGTTTTCTCCGGAGAGTTCGTTTTTCCTTCTGCATGTTAAATTGTTCGGCAGAACTACGGAAATATGATATTTTAACGATTTTCAATAAGTGATCAAAACTTTGTATTAGCCGAGTTATGTGTATTTTATCATAGACAAATACTTATTTTCCGCAGAAATGGAGAATTTCCTCCTAATAGAGAAAGGTGCTAATATGGAAGTTCGTTTTACAATCTTCAAGAAATGTATTTCTGTGATTTAGGATGGAAAAATAGCTGGATTTCAGCATCTCAGGAATTATCCTCTAGCCGATAACAGGTCAACTGATCTTGTCAAAAAATCATGTCAAATTTGTAAATCAAGCATCATTGTTCGTGGGACGAATTTTTACACAGCCGAAATGCCCAAATTTTTTTCTTTTTTGCGATGGAAGATTCTTTCTGACAGTGGCGAGCGTAGAGTTTTTAGATTGCTAAGCTTCGAAAATTCTGATAAAATGTCCATAGCGGTAGTATGGGACATCCAAAAAAATGACTATTATATATTTGATAAATAATCAAAAGCAAATGGCGCTCGCGGCTAAAAGTTTTAGTAAAAATATTTTCTAATTTAACATAAACATTTTATTAACAAAAAAGCATAAAAAATACGTAATTGCAAAAAACTAGAACCTGCGGGGACTCGAACCCTAACTTAAGTTACAAGGAAGCTAAAGATTCACCCGCACGGCTATTTCATGTACTTACGCAGCTGTCGAAGAAGTGATTAATAAAATTGTATTATTCATTAGCGCACCGATATATCTGTGTCTATACACTTTTACTTAGTGAATAATGATAAAAACTTAATTATTTTAAAGTATTCATTACCCAGTATTAAAGTTCACTAGACAAACAAAAAATTGCCCTTTTAGAATCATTCTTTTATCAATTTTTATATTACTTTAATTTTCACAAATCGATGTAACTTATACTTTATATAATTCTTTACATATATTTACCCTTAACACTATTCGCTATACTAATTCACTAGTAACGTTTTAAAACATTATTTTTAAAGTTCAAATAGGTACTGAAGTGGGTAGGTAATAGGAAGGAAGGAGAAGCATTTTATAACTTACGTATATTTTGTTTGGCGAATCTTTGTTTTTTCAAAACCCACCAAAGGATTTATACTGATACGCTGATATTAAGGATTAGAATATCAGTTTGAAATATTATTTATTTTACAATAAATTCAGTTTCAAACCACCGAAAAGGACTAGCCAAGTATTATTATTATCTTACTTCTTTGTTAAGGCATAATATATTCGTTATCTATTTCTCACAAATAACCGGTGCGTATAATGCTTCCTCCCTTGCACGGTCTTAAGTCAAACAGTTTTATTTTAAAGAATAATAGCCCTTATGAAGAAGTGTTGAAAGACTAAATTTCATTTCGGAAAACTGCAAGATTTAACAATAATCGTAAGTGTAATTTTTCTAAATAAATTTTCTTAATAAGTTATAATAAAAGAAGTAAATCTAAAATTTTTGATTAAAGGACGAAATAAAATTCATGTTTTTTCTTTGGCCGTGCAAGCTCGTGTTATCCAGTAGTAATCATTTTCGCCGATAGAGGCGCACTGGCTCGCTGTATGGACTGAAGTTTCAAACTAAATATGATTATATACTAACGCAAGAAATGCAAAAGATGGCTTGTGACGTATTTTTTCCAATAATAATGTAACATAAACTATTACTTTCGATGTCATAAAAATATGGTAAGCTGCAAATAATCGGTTATTAGGAGAATTCGCCCCTGCTATCTTACCTCTAGAACATTTTGTATTTTTGGATTCATTTAAAAGTCGTGCTGCGTGGTGATATTATTTTGGGATAACGCGCTATGTCACGTTAATTTCTCAATTCAATGTCTTTTTATGATTGAATAAAGTAAAATTTTACTACAGTCTCGCAGTGGTTTAAGACTAATAACATAAAATTGACTGTTGCGAGATAATTAGTTAGACACTAAATTGAGTTGATCCAAAATTGACAAAAGCGGCGCGGCTATTTTATATATTATAGACATATAACTATATGTTATTTAATTAATGTTTCGGTTCTAAAATTTCTGTTTTACATTAATTTCCCTCCAGATTACAAAGATACAGTGATACATTCAAAATTATTAATTTAATCAAATTGTTCGCTGATTCTAAACACTACGTAATCCAAATATAATCAGATTAAACGCTGTCTGTATTAATTATAATTTTGTAGAATAATTGAACAGTCACGAGCTTTAAGTTTTCATTAAGGCATTGTGAAATTTCCACATTTAGATTATGTTTTAACGCATTATAATTTGAAACTCAGTAAGCTCAAATTATTTTCGGATTTTCTATATTACATAAATAATACCATGTCATATTCCATTAAAGTAAATTGGCTTCTCAGAACTAATGCAGTTATTAATTCTTTATTCCCAAGACCACTTTCTTGGGAATGTGCATACTATAGATATCGATTTATTCAACTCTGCTTCGCGGCAATTTAAAAAGCAACATAATTTATTTTTTTTACAAATTTATCACAGCTGTGTTTTTATTTGTCGTTTTGAATAAAAACCAACTTCTTGTTAATTTTTTTATTTTTATTTTTAATTGTAGATATAACTATCAAGGGTTTGTTTTACAGGGTGTTCTTTAAACCCTGTCACATCCGAAACCTGGATGATCAGTATGGGCAAGAAGACATATTAGCATATTAAAAAAAAAATTATAACAAAGTAAATTAAAAAAAAAATATATTCAAAAAAACAAATGGTTGCTAACTTCTGCAGGGGAGAAGCGAGGGGGGCACGGTCGCGCGGTTGATGGTGTATCAGACTCCGCCTCCCCCCTCCTCGTTTCTCCCCTGCAGAAGTAAGCAACCATTTGTTTTTTTAAAATTTTTCAAGATTTTAGTTTATCGGGACAAATATGTTTTAGTACTTTATGTTTTTATTTTAATATTGTAATAACATGTGTGTTTTATTGAATAAAGACTTTTATTTATTGTATAGGGTAAAAGAACAGTATGAACATAAATATATAGTCAATTTCTTTTTATATTCGCGTAGGACACTCATGCACACACCAAAAAAATATTTACACTTTAGACAATAATTAAAATTAAGTGAAATATAGAATAGATGAGATATATAATAGATGTAAAAGATAAGAAATGAAAAATATGAAAATAATAATAAAATTAATTATATATCTGCTTAATAATCACATTCATGTGTGAAATTTGTATAAAATTGTATTTTGTAGTAATTATTTGTTTCTGAATAATAAAAATAACTTAAATTAATAATAATAAAATTATTTATTTTATATTTTTTTTTACCTATAATCCTAGCAGAAATGTTGAACTTACAAATTACGTAAACCAACTTATACTCTAAGTTTAGCTGAGTCTATAATAAATACATCCTGTAATTTGACAAAACTTAATTTAATATGTTACAACCGAGATGAAGAAATTGTTATTGTATCTGCTGGCCTTCCTTAAAGTAAACAAATATAATAGGTTGAAAAATAACGCAATATGAAGGCAACTCTTTATCCTCATCCTTCTCTATCCTGTTTTTCCTTCGGGAATACCGTTTGTTTTATTTTGTCTTATTGTTGTTTCTGAAGGGATTACGGAAATAATCTGTCCTCTTGTATTTCTGGCCCCGGCCCTTGGCTCCCGGTACTTTTCGTTTAATACTACATATTCTGCCCCGCTAAGCCAAAAAGCCGTAACAAAAAAAATCGTTTTTTGTTTTCTTTTATAAAAGATAAAAATATTTCGCTGATATGATTCCAAACCATAACACCAGAAGTCAAAATTTTGATGTTTTTTAAATCTTCTAAGAGCAACTTTTGTTTTTAAATCCCTTTGTCCAGAATGTGTAGATAAGTCAAATTGTCACACTACTTTGATCTCTTGGAGATAGATCTTTCGGCTTTTCGTAGATCTTTTCGCTATTTTTATTTTTTTTATTTTTATATATATTTGAACCCATGTATTCAGTAGCCTTACGTGTCATGTACAAGGCTAAGGTACTCGGAAAAAAACGTTTTTGTTTGTCTTGGAAATGGGATGTTCGATCACTGATTTTGGGTTATGAGTCCAATCACCATTGTTGCAAAGTTCAAGAACAATGGCGCGTGATAACTACTTTGAACTACAGTGTGGATATCTGTTAGGATATTCCATCTATCCTGCATTCTGCTTCAAGATTATGGCGTTGTAAACTGAAATAACAGATGTTCGGTACTCTGTGAAGAAATATCATCGCATGGACAACAGTCATCATTCCTTAATTTAAACCTTTATAAGTAACTTTTCATAGTTCAGTGTCCGGTAAAAACTTGGGTAGTTTCGAAAATACTTAGGTGATGACGACGGAAGTTTGCTGCATCAGCCAGCGTTGGGAAAAACAATTTTACCTGTAGAAGAAGCGCGGTAATGATCCTCCCAACGCTGTTGCGTGTTTTGTTTTATACAGTGTTTAGCAAAGCTTCGAGGAAATTCTGAGAAAAAAGGTGCCGTTCTTTTACAAGTTGCGTCTCTTGCTCGTTCATCCGCTCTCTCATTTCCTAAGATACTCACTTGTCCTCTTATCCAGCATATGTGAATAATCATCCCTCTGATTTTTAGATGCTTTATTTTACTCTGAATATCTACAATTAATGGATTTACCGACCGAGTATCGGTTATAGATTGAACGCCCGAACGACAATCTGATAATATTTTTGCAATAACCCACCTCTATGGTGGTTTTTTTAAAAACCAATCTAGAGTAGTTCAGCCTGAAAACCTGAGCAAAAGTTGTCTAATTCAAATGTTCTGCCTGGCAATTCTTTATCACCCTCAAAAGGAACGAATGCCGCTCTCACTTTGCCGTCGAGCAGGCTACCATCCGTAAAGATTCTTATTTCATTGGGAGCATAAGGAGGTATATCTTTGTCAAGTAAAAGAATACTTTCGGGAGTTCTTTCGAACGGGTGAGGTAAATCGAAAGACTTTGCAGTTTCTTGATACTTGCAATCATCTGGAATGGAATACAGCTTACCAAATTTCTTGACATTATAAATGTCCATCCTTTCTTGAATTTTAAGGTCTAACAGTGTAAACCCTGTTAGGGCTTGAGCTGAGATGCGTGAAATTAATCGGTATCCTCTACAAGATCTCATGGTAAATTGTCTTTGTAAGCTGTCGAGTTTTTTTTTATTGCATTATTTTCGCCATTAACACAGTGTGGGATGAGGATGGATTGGCATGAGCTAGCTTGAAGTTTTATATGATACCGTTATTTTATTGCCCTTGTTTGTATTTGCTACATAGTTTTATGTTATTTTTGTTCAGTTTCTTGTACATATGTTTCTTCATATAACTGTTGTAGTTGGTTAAGGCCGTATTTACAGTAAGTAAATTTAAAAAAAATGTACTTATATAAAGCGTCATTTTTGTCAAACATCACCTCAAAGGCGTTTAACAGATTTGTACGTAAACTTACATTCTAACTAAGCTAAAGTAACACATTATATTATCTGATTTAAAATTGAGGGTATGATAAACGGAAGAATTTAGATTTTTATTTGAAATCTGAACAGACTGTGACTGGGACTGCCGATGATTCGCAAGTGTGAAGGCAATTGGTTCCAGGCAAAGGGGCCGGAAACGGCAAAAACACAATCTCCGAACCTCGTGTCTCGCGAGCACCGGATTACGACAAGTTTTCCTCTGCCCAAATCAAATGTTGACCTAAGAGTAGATTTTTTTTGACATGTATTTTCCCTAATACATAGGTCTGTTTTGTATATTGGAGCCATTTCATGAAGGGATTTGAATACTGTCCAGCAAAGCTTGTATTTTAGTCTCTCTGGGCTTTTTAACCAGTGCAAATCTCGAAGATTAAGTCAATGTGAGAATATTTTTTTACTCCCTTAATAAGTCTTGCTACTGCATTAGAAAAAAAATGTGTATTTACTTAAAGACAGTTTCTTACACATTATTTGAGACATAAGTCACAACTCCATGGAACTAAAAGTCCTGTGTTGAGTTGGGACGAGCAATTAGTTGACACAGACACATGAGTATATCATAATAATTACCTAAGACAGTGTGAGCATAGATTTTTCATATTCTGATATACAGGACCAATCTGCCGATGGTTATGCTTGTTGGAAGGGCTACCGCTATACTGAACAACATCGCTCTGGATATTAATCTGTTCCATGTATCCGAAGGGGTTTTATGGAGCAGGATTCTCCTACTACTTTGACATGAATCCCTTTCATGTATTTTTTTTTCTTTTTTATAATACGTACGTATTGAATGTATGGTTGGAATGCATGTGTTATATTTAAATAAATGAATTTAATCGAATTGGAGTAGATAAATTAATTGAGTCACAAACACTTTATAGGACCAGAAACACAAAAATAATAATAACAATAAAAAAACAAGTATATGGCATATCAATATGGTAAACAGTAAACTAAAACATTCGAAAAATCATCAAGGAGTTTCTTACTCAAATCCCTCCCACTAAGGAAAATCCAGTCCTTAACTCCTCTCTTGAAAACAGTTTTTGTCCTCGAGAGCTTTATACGCCCTTCCAAAATATTGGAACACTCTCGGTGCGATAAAGGAGACATGTCTCTGAGCAAAAGAGAGCATTGAAAACAGATTGAAGTTTATCTGTTTGGTATTTTGGGAGATTTGCGTTTATTCCAATACAGTAATCTAGACGCGGAACGACATAATAATAGATATTCGATAGCCTCACATTTTTACCAAACGAACATATCGCACCTTTAGGACGAAAACGACTCAACTCAAAAAATTTACTTTTTGGGAAATTGCAAAAAAAAAGTGAATTGTGACACCTTCGTATTCTTTCGTCGATTGTTTCGTATTTTTCGAAGTAAGACCCAAATTTTGAGTAAAAAATTATACCGTAGGCTGTCAGCACGAATCCTTGAAAAAAAGCTTATTAAAAATAAATTATTATAAGTTTAAACGAGACATTTATTTAATGAGTCATTATTATAATGAAAAAAAACAAACAAAAGGACTTTGATAAATAAGATAAAAACATATTTTTTATAGGGTTGGATCAGGTCACCAAACACATGTTTTTATTTATTTACAAAATGATATTAACGTGATTTAAGTCAGTAAGATTATAGATAATTTAAATAATAAAATGACATTAACTTAAGTAAGTCACCAAGATTATCGGCAAGTCAGAACGAAACAATCACAAAGCTATATTGGTCGCTATAATATTTAAAAAAAAAGAAAACATGCCATTTGTATTGGAATGAAATCGACTCAACCGGCTTTCGGTCACTATATGTTTGTCTGCGTTGTGTCCTTCACAGAGCAATGTAAACACAACACTAATTGCGTCGCTTCCCTACTGACACGGAATCTAAATTCTCCGAGTAATAAAGAGACCAATGTAACGGTTTTGTCCTATTCCCACCTAAATGTTGCGTTTTTTTTAATGCGGAAAGATGGATAGTGTTCGTCTTTTTATGATTTTAAATAATTTTAAGCTTTTTTGAGTGAAGTCGTTTTCGTTCTAAAGGTGCAATATGTCATTTCTGCTTCTCTTATAAGATAAAAAAAGATGATAGAAAAAAAGAAATCAGGTCGGCAAAGCATTAAACTGTCATCTAATGTAAATTTTGCAATTCAGCAGATACGGCTTTTAGCCTTTGTTGGGCAGTATATTTATTTATTTAAACACTTTAAATACTAATACAGTTTACATATATATGCATAGGGGCGGGCATATTGCCTCGAGGCAATTTCTTCCCACCCACCCAAACCGTTCAATTTGAGAAAATAAGTGGTATATGAACATATTATTTGTATATTCTAATAGCGTCTGGCATGTTGTTTTGTACCCAAATCGGCGTTTGGAGAATACTCCCGCAACTGGCGACTTACCATTTGGGGAATATCAAATCAATCTGTATTCCCTGTTTTAAAATCAGGTGGTTTTCTGAATTTAAAGCACGAACATACCATTGAAGAAACACGCCGTACGGTAACACAATATTATTTTAAGGTTTACGTACCGATTCCGACCAAGTTTTCAATGATTTTATGTATGTACATACGATTAATTTGGTATTCTAATTTATCAAAAATATCATAAATCTAAGAATTTTTGACGTTCTGCCCTAAAAACGCATTTGGTATGTTTTGTTTTAAATTTATGTTGAAAACGGTTGACATGAAACATTCATTTAAAAAGGTGTTTTTACCTGCAGCGTAAGATTGATCATCTTACCGTCATGTAAAAAAAATATATAAAAAATGAAAAAAATATCAAAATACACTGCGGTTGGTGCACCGATGCAGTGCCCTATGCACCATTAGGTGTGGAATGATAATGATGATGAAATATATTTTTGAAAAAAGCAAGTTATTCCTTTAATAAGTGCAGAATAAAAAATATTTTTTGTACCCACTATTCATTTTTAAGGTGGTTTATTTTCTGTCGAGGATGTTTTGAAAATTCAGCAAATGGTTCGCTGTCCAGGATTTACTCCACCCGTGCTGCAGATGGACAGAGTTATTACTTGAATACTTACATGAATATGTATTCCACGATCCCCTCCCAATGCTTTGGATAAAGTTTATTTTATTTATAGCAGCGAGTACACATCACACCCGACTTCTGTGCTCAAACAGAATATTGGTTTGGTTCGTGTTACATGAAATAAATATCATATTCTATTGTGCACGAACTCCTACTTGATATTATTCACATATACAGTCAAATCGTTTTAGAGAATAAATATTATTCTAAAAACATGAAGGATATGAAACGTTTCAAATGCTTTTAACGTTTTGGCAAACATTTAAAGATAAAAGAAATCGAAGTGAAATTTATTTATTTATTTATACAAATATATATAGGTGCTACAAAAAAAAACGTATCCCTAACTCTATGAGGCTTAGAGCCATGTGTCAGTGGCGAATGGTGATTTTATTTACAGGTAAGCTATAAAAAAATATCATATATTTGTACCTACACAGAAGGTACATAATTTAATTATAACGGACTCAGTATTGATGTAGACATTTTTAACTGCACGTTGCATTTGTACAAAAAATTTCTTCATGGGGTCAATTATTTGGGATTGTTGCTGAATGTGCATCTTGAGTGGTTTATGCTATGTATATGTGCCGCATGTAATGTATATGTTTGTGTATGTTTTATATGTGCGTTCATGTGTGTGCGTGGATGGCTCGGAGTGTACATTCGGTATTTTTATTTATTTTAATTTATTACCTCCATGGAAAACGCAAATGTCAACAATTATTCTTTTCTCACTGAAAATTCTTATTTATTTTTTATTTTTTGTCACATTTAATGTTTATATCTTTTTAATTTATGAAAACTTAATTGGTCTTTTTATGTTAAAAAAATGTTGTTTTTAATACTTATTTTGTATGACTGTATGTTTTCTAATAAAATAAAATAAAAATAAACAATAATGTAAGTAATATATACCATAAATTGATATTTTTCTGTGGTTCTGTTCAACTCTCATCCATGAAATCAACTCAAACGACGTAACTTCGTGATGTATGATATTATATAGATATATTATCCATTACATTAATACATAACTCATTTAAAAAAAAGCGCTATGAATTCAGTCGATATTAGGTATTCAATTAAAATGTCAACTGGCCGAATTATTGTTCTAGAAATTAATAGTGCTAAAAACGGCCGCGTCGAGCGCCATATGTCTTGCAATATGACGCGTGAAAGTAATTATGGTCTTATGTCAAAAGTACCATCTCAAAGAAAAATAGGCCTTAAGAAAAAATGTTTTAAATGCTGTTTTCCAAGGCAAGAATTTTCAAATAATTTGTGTAATCTGCAAGTTTAATCTAAGAGAAAAAACCCGCATTGGGGTTAAGACATTCAAAATATAGTATACTTATTTGTATGAAAAAATATGCTGGAATAATCGGCCAATTTCTGCAGGCGCTGGGCGCGCTTTGTTAATATTAATATTTATATTAGGATAAAAATACAAAGGGTGGAAATGATTAAAAAGAAATAGTAATTATTTATTTGTTTTTCTTTATATAAAGTTACAGTAAAACATTATTATGGTTAGTCAAATATAATGGTAAGCTGCGCATAATCGCCACATGAGGCTCGACACTATTTGATGGTTGGGAGAGTGCAGAAAAAACTTCTGCGCTATCTGTACCTAAAATAGTGTGGATATTATCCTTAGCTCTTCCCAACCGACTTTTTACTGGGGATTCTAGGCTAGACATGTTGTCGTCCGTGGCTAGTATCGTTGACTCACGGATTACTGGTCCGAGGTAGTGACATAATAGTGAGTTATTTATAATCCTTTGAAAATGGCCACCAGAATTGGAAAACGTAAGAACCCAAATGTTTTTTTTTCCAAAGAGCATCCATGCATATCTATCGGCAGCTAGCTCTTGTGCGTCCTCCCAAGTCAGGTTCGCGTCCCGGGGTTCTGGCATAAACTACGGACGAATAGTCAGCAGTGGATGTCAAGGACGTCAAGAATCTAATGCCTTGTTAAGTAGGCAAGCGTGGTTAAGGCTCTCTGTTGTGGTATTTTGAAACTTTTCAACACCTTATAAAGTGGTTAATTTGGAGGTTTTTATTTTTTGCATGCGTTTATACTTTGCTTTATATCTGGCCACGCTGATTAAACGTCAAATAAATATAAACACGTAAAATCAAACATGATGATTTTCATTTTGAACATTATTGCGACCTTGAGCACTAAATAGGTTTAATTGACCACACCGTATTCGTTTTTTGAAAAGTTTTATACATCATTTGATGTTTAACCATCAGTGTGGCCACATATGAAGTAAAGTTTATTCGCATGCAAAAAACGAAAATCCCTAAATTTATTTATTTTCTACCCCCACGATAAAATTCATAATAGTACCCCAAGAGGCATTCACAATACATGGTCCTGGCAACGGTATCCATACAAGCCTTTCTTAGTTATTTAAAAATCACCACCAGGGTATAATTGTTTGATAATATTTGAAACAAAAAGTCAGTTGCACGTGTTCTGTCGAAAGTGTAATTTAGCTAAACATCAAATAGTGATTTCTTAAGTTTATTTTCAAATATTTGAAGGTATAATTGTTTTCACAACTTTCATTATTATATAAAAGATATTGATTAAAAACGTTATTTTATATTTTCCTTGTGTTTTTGTATTTTCTAACCTTTCATGCTCTATGTAGTTGTATTATAGTATTGTCTACGTACCTAAAATAGGAAAATATTTTCCGGATCTAACTAAAAATAATAATAATAAGAACTAAAGTATTTTCCTTTTTATTTGAATAAAAAATATCGTCATCCGTGCATTATGTAAGACTGAGACAAGTATTACTGAGTAAATCAAGAAAAGAGGACGCGTTGGTTTGAACATGCAGAGCGAATGGACTGCGAAAGAACGGCTAAAAGGATTTACAATGCGAATGTTGATGGATGCATAAAACGTGGAAGTGAAACGTGCATTTATATCATTTAAGTTTTAAAGTAAAACATTAAAAAAACTATGGCTCAACAAAAATTGAAATTAACATATTACAACAGAGATGAAGAACATTTAAGAAAAGGATATATAGAAGTCTAGGCATCTACAGGGCTTATGACCTCTCAATGACTGGTTTAAGTGGCCACTTTACACACTGTGTAACATTCACCATTCTGCCCATATTTGAACTTCTATATTCCTTCAATTCTTTCACCTGTTGATGTTTGTGATGTTAAAGAGTTGTAACATGTTAATATAAACAGCTCCCCGGGGAGTTGAATCCAGTCCTTGTCTACAAAAAATTCTCATAAAACTAAATTTTCAAATATTTGAAGGTATAATTGTTTTCACAACTTTCATTATTATATAAAAGATATTGATTAAAAACGTTATTTTATATTTTCCTTGTGTTTTTGTATTTTCTAACCTTTCATGCTCTATGTAGTTGTATTATAGTATTGTCTACGTACCTAAAATAGGAAAATATTTTCCGGATCTAACTAAAAAAAAAACTTGAATAAATATATATTTTTAGTTAGAATTGGAAGTGGTTTGATTGTTTATATTATTAAAATATTACTTAAGACCCGACCGTTACTTTGAGAGGCAAACCTTTTACGATAGTAAAACAAATTTTGCATTGAAAGCTACATTGTGATGCTAAACATAAAACCAGAATAAGAAAATCCATAGAGAATCGTAGAGATCCATTCCATTCTTTCTTAAGACGCATATTGGTTGGTTGGAAGAAATTGCCATTTGGCAATAAGCCCGCCAATGTACAAATAACATTATGTACAAAAAGTTAAATAAAATAAATATTATTCGCTATTAAATTATGTATAGATAAAAAAAATACGAATTATATATTTTAACCTATTTTATTGTCTCATGTTTGGAATTAATATAAACTGTAATGATAATATTATTTGAACAGGCTAAGCCATGTTAGATGGAGTCTATCCTAACCAGAGGATGCTCCGTATTTATTTTCTAATTCACTAGTTTTATTATATTTTAGAATCCTTGGTATTAAATATTTATACTTATTTATGCCATAAATTTATACAATAAATATTAAATCGTAAATATTTAGGCTGAAATATACTATCAAAATATAAATGAACTGTCTTAGTTTTTTGTGTACGTTTTATACTAGTTTCAATATGTTGTTTTTGCTACATCATACTCAGTTTCTTGTATTTATTTAGTGTAAAATCCATCAATAAAAATGTATCCTTTCAATGATAATTTAACTTTGCAAATGTTTTTCCAGCACTTGGCTTTAGAAATCTTTTCACAAATTCAACTACCAGATTATTTCCTCAAAGATCATAATAAATTGAATCTTCGCTCCCTCGTTTACATAAAGTTTTATGACCAAAGCTTTTTTTATTTTATTTGACAACCGAATTGTTTATGGGATGATGAAATATTATAGACTTCTCTTTATTTTCCGTTTATTTAGTCGTCTTTTTAAAAAAAAAGTGCTGGGGTTATTGGCGATTTATTTTTTACTCACACTTCAATAGATATGGAGAACCCCATTATATATTTGCAATTACTATGATTTACTAAAATATTTTCATTTTGCGGGCATTTTTCACGAGTTGTAAAAAACTCCTTGAAATCATGAACTGTAGGATTTTGGTTTTTGAGGGTTGGTGAAGCTCCTACCCCAGTAAGAAATTGACAGAAGACACGAGGTTGCAGTTTAATGCGTATTTATCAGATGGCAAATAAATAATGAATTGTGTCGCGTAAGTGTTACGGCGATGAGGAGCTGAAGTAACTGCACTTGAACTACGTGCTGGAAATGAGCGACTGATGCTAGGTGACTGGCTGACTGAACTGACTGAATTTCAATGGACTGGGCGTTGACTGCGCCCTGTGGTCTCTTTATTTTCCACGTTCACGCGACCACGTTCCTTTGTTCTTCATATTTACATGGTAGGAACGATGTTAATATACTCCAGGACGTTGATCTCTTCAATAACTGTGACTTTCTTCTTGGAGTGGTAACTATATTTCAGGTGAAATTATTTGACACGTGTGTGTCATCGATCTTGGACTATGAACCCCACAGAACTGTATTACTTATTCGACTAGACACAGGTTAAATTAATAATACGGGGTATTTGTTAATACAAATTTTATATTATTAATAACGAAGTTCATGTGCTCATTATTACACAAACTCATCATGCATACGGTGATCGTACGCTAAGAACTGTATAGCAAGTTTCTGTGCGAGATAAACTTTATTTAAAACAGAAGATAAACATTTCCCCTTTTAATAAAATATAATAAACCTCAAAGCAGACTAGAAGCAGTTCATTCAACACATAAATATAAAGCATATAATGTCTTAATTAAATGCGGCGTTTTTATGGCTCGGAAGATATTAGGCCTTCCATCGCCATTTAAGAAAATGGCTTTATTTAGATTTCTTTGTTACCGGAATACTCTAATTTACACCTTAATTTTAATTAAAATGAAGGTTCTACAATCAAAAACATTTATTTTGTTTCTTTAGATTTATTCTCACCAGAATCACCTTGAATTAAATCATTAAAAATAATAAAACGAATCAAGAAACACCTGTTATGAATTTTACGATTTAGATTTTCATTTACCCGAGTAATCGAGTTTTCCACTACTACACTAAAAAAAATTTTTGTTGATGTTAAGAATGTTTTTTTAAACTTTTACCATCTAAAAACAATATCCAAATTAGGAATACGTATTAATCGTATACTTTTATCAACAAAAATGTCACGCGAAATAAAATAATTTAGAGAATCCCAAATTAGTATAATATTAAAACTCAAACTTTATATGGATGCCTAGTGCGGCCCCGACATATTGCCCGTAATCAACTGTCATTATCATCAGTAATCATACTTTAATTCACAAATTTATCCCTTAAATTGAGAAAAAATAGTATCTGAAGTAAATATGTTGATATAAGGAAAGTTTTTAAGCAACATAATACACGTGTCGGGACAATAAATGCCAAAAATCAATGTAAATCATGGGAAAATATTTGAAATCAATTACCTGTTAAAACTGACTCCTTTAGCACCTTTGACGCTCCTATTTCTGCAACCAAACACACTGCAATTCACCATAGCTACTGAATGCCACATTTTCCGATCAAGGCGATGATCGCGTTTGAATGATTACCAATTTTATAAAAATTAATTATCTTTTATTAAACTTGAGTTTTCATGGCGCAGTTTCTTTTTACTTGTTCAGTATTGTTAATTAAAAATATTATTTTACCCCTATTTTCTATAAGTAATATTTAAGACTAGTTGAATATTTTAAGACACTGTTTAAATCAAAATATTTTTAAAAAGTCAACACAAAAAATAAATTTAATGTGTATGTTAAAATATAGGCAGAATATGTCAAGTTTAGTCCAACAGTTAAGGGCCAACCCAAAAATACGTTATTATTAAAAATTCTGCAAGGCCGACGAGCTCGTACAAAGCGCATGGTCGAATTAAATTCTAGCAACATAAACATGACTATCGGAAGGTTACAAATAACAAAGTATATCCGTTACTATGTTTTTTAAATTTGGTTAGGTTAATTCAATGTATGGAACATAATTTATGCCAATTAATAAGTGTTTTCATAAGCCCGTTGATTGGCTTAAAAAATATAGTTATAATGGATTTTAATAAAACTTAGTAAAAAAATATCTCTCTAAGTTTATTTGATGTCCAAATACATTTTTATCCTTCTCTCCCATTAAATCTCAATAATCTGTATCTATTTGATTTCTTTCCTCGTTGAAACGAAACTTTTTGTTTAATGTTGTTACATGTAGATATTTAACTTACTGTTTTATTTCAAAATTTATGTTGAAAAATATGAACTTAGATGTTATTCAATTTAACATGATTACTACGAAGAAAACACGTATTTTCATGATTTTGTATTGTTATCGTAAATATAATAATCGGGTTGTGGTCCCGTGGTTGTATTGTGGACTCACGTCACGAGCCAAAGGTCCGAGGTTTAAATTCTACTCAGCCACAACTCGATTTCCGTTTTTCCGACATTTAGGAAATGGTCCGAAGAATGAAATATTTGAGTTAATAATAAGAACTAAAGTATTTTCCTTTTTATTTGAATAAAAAATATCGTCATCCGTGCATTATGTAAGACTGAGACAAGTATTACTGAGTAAATCAAGAAAAGAGGACGCGTTGGTTTGAACATGCAGAGCGAATGGACTGCGAAAGAACGGCTAAAAGGATTTACAATGCGAATGTTGATGGATGCATAAAACGTGGAAGTGAAACGTGCATTTATATCATTTAAGTTTTAAAGTAAAACATTAAAAAAACTATGGCTCAACAAAAATTGAAATTAACATATTACAACAGAGATGAAGAACATTTAAGAAAAGGATATATAGAAGTCTAGGCATCTACAGGGCTTATGACCTCTCAATGACTGGTTTAAGTGGCCACTTTACACACTGTGTAACATTCACCATTCTGCCCATATTTGAACTTCTATATTCCTTCAATTCTTTCACCTGTTGATGTTTGTGATGTTAAAGAGTTGTAACATGTTAATATAAACAGCTCCCCGGGGAGTTGAATCCAGTCCTTGTCTACAAAAAATTCTCATAAAACTAAAAAAACTCGAAATATTGTTGAAAAATAGAAATAAAAATATTTGTATCCATATTATCTTATACGTTATGAATACAAGAACTCAATGGGAAAAAAAAGGTGATTAGATTAAGGAATAGTATGTGCGTGTGTGCTCTATTTAAGATTTTTTAAAGAAACCTTTGTTGATGCGGGTGAGATTCACTATTGGATGCTGATAAAGGCCTTAATATGGTATGATTGTTAAATATTTTTTATAAAGTCGATGACATAGAATATATTTAATATAATTGCAGAAAATATTTAAAATCCTTGCTGTCAATGCTTTGAAATATATTAATTGAAGCCCTAGGCTTTTTATCTTTGCCTACAGGGTAGACGTAAAGCCAGGAAATCTAGGCTGTTGTTTTGTTGGCATAATCGTTTATACTAGGGGTTGATTATTCTTCCGTAGTCGATTGCTAACTGAGCTACAAATTTAGTTAACTATGTCCACAGAGTTGTTGTGACAAAGATGGAGTCAAATATTTGAATTAAGTTACGATTCTTTATTTCAAACTTTTGAAATCAATTTCAAATAGACTATTTGCTCAGAGGTTTCAACTTAGATACGATTTTTCATATAATTTCGATCAAGACATCTTCCCTCGCCACGATTTGAAGCCGTAGATGTGAATTATGAATTGTTCCTCAATCAGCACGTCACAAACTATGGCTTGCAAGCACCGATGTCCCGATCGTGTCGTATTGTAAATTCAAGACAGGATCTGGACTTTTTTGAAGATTTTTTCTAATTTTAAGAATCTCTGGATCACTAAAATATCAGATAAGATCTTATCGCGAGTTAGTTGTTTTCTTTCTTCATAGTATAATTTATTTTAATCTGTACATGAATATCAAAAATTATAATGTATTTTATTTTAACTAGATAAAATTAATGAGTTCATGAAAAAAAAAATAAAAAAATAATTACAATGATTTATTATAAAATATAATAATACGATGATAGGAATGCTATCTCAAAAACGTTATTGAGTGATTTTGAAAGAATAAATTTGTAGCACTAACAAAAAACATTTTTTTGTGTTTTATTATAATTTATTATAAAGTGTAACTAAGGTCGGGTAATTGTATTAGTTAAAAATCAAAAGCAATACTAAAGTTTTTAAAAGTATTCCCCTTTCCATTAAAAAAAGATCATGTTTTAAAATTGTTACTATTACTTTCAATTTTTAACTATTAGAGCATTATCATAGTTGCGAGAATTTTGCAGCGCTAAGCGGGCGCGGTACACGGCGCCTTGCCGGGCCCGCGCGGTCTTTATGGACGCTACTCTTGTTACCATATGTTTGAGTTTACCGTATCCGCGCCGCGCCGCAAAACGCTCGCCATTATGGCCAAGCACTAGCCAATGATCAAACAACCTGGCCTTAGTAAATACCGATTTAATTACTAAGAATAATTGCAAGAATCCAATGTTTCCAAATTTAAATTCTGGAGAGAAAAAAAATATTGTGTTAAAAGAATTAAAAATTTTTGTTTCTCAATATATGAGAGTATATATTTGTTTATTTTCAGTTACCGAATCTTCTGCGTCTATCGGTTTCGAGACGTACCCATCTCTTCCTCAGGACACTAATTACGCTAACATTCAAATCCTTTTTACACCTTTATCATAGTAGTTGTACAAAAATTTAAAACCTTAATTAAAAAACTACCATGGCGAAGGTATATCAGCATTAAATCACCTGCTCCACAAAAGTAAAGTTTATGTTATGTTTTTGGTATTTTATTGTGCGTTTCACTATATAAATAATATAGATGTACATAAATGAATTATACACATAAATACGTAGTGTTTAAAACTGTATTAACATTTTGTTATTTCTTTGTATATTAAGTCTTCTTTGTATATTCTGACATGTAAAAATAATTGAAAAAGTATGTTGTTAAGTGTCCTTGGCATGGGTGACCTCAGCGAGGTCACATTATTTTTATTATGAGTCATTGTTTATAATGTGAAAAAAAATATTTTAAAAAAAATGAATAAATATAGGGGGTTTTGCATTTTTTTTTGCACTACAACAGACCAGGAGGACCAATTGCAGTAGTGAATTACATCACAGAACACCCAGGATTGAGAAAAATCATATTTTTATTTATTTTTGTGTTCTCCTTGGGAATCGAACCCGGAATCTACCGCGCGGGAGTCAAGCGCCTTGACCACTACACCACGGAGGCCGCCATCACTTTTACATTTTACTGTAATATATGTCCTAACGAAGAGACAGGTACGTCTCGGAATCGGTAGACATAGAAATGTCGGTGAGCGATGTACAATTATAAACAAACATTTAAATTACAATAGCTTGCATAAAGTTTCCAACATTTGGCGAGTCAGTGTTTATCAAGGCGTAAATCTACCCCTTAGCTGGTTAGGCAAGAATCTACGTAAATAACTCTAATAAGCATACTTGATGTGGACTTAAAAATAAACTAGCAATTGGTGCTGTGTATACATTATGTATCGGGCTGTAAATGTAGAAGTCTCATCATTTATTCAGGCGCTTGCCTCTCAAACGCCGACAGAAAGATGACACAAGCTACGCTAATGCCCGTATTCAGCACAAAACTCGATGTGAGGAAAGCACATTTTACTATCCCCATCTTCCAGTTATTCTCTGCTTATGAGATTAGAATATAGTGTATTAAGAGGGAACGCGGTCTGACTACTTCATACAATGGTCCAGTCTGCACACGTGCGTTTCCAGAAATTATCAAGCAGCCAGTGGGCCACATGGTGACGGTATCTACCTACTGTCTACAAAAGATTCTCTTCGGAAATCTATCTCCCTTTGTTAACCATGGAGTTGATACAGTGCTTTATTTATTTAGTTTTTTATTGCTTACTTCTTGGCATGAACACTTGACAAACATACTACTATGCTCTATTTTTGTAAATTTATTGATATCATTTTAACTTTTCTAGAATTCCACTCGTCCATGCGCTTTGTAGCCGCACGATGATTGGTTATCTAGCTTTCATATATCAAATTTAAAATACCTTAATTTTGTAAATGGGGTCTAGAATTCCAATCGTCTATGCGCTTAGTAGCTGCAAGACGTGTTGTAATCTTACTCCTTTTTATTATTCATATTATCATTTTTTTTAATATCATTAAAACACTAAATTTATTTGTCAATTTTTAAAATGTGTAAATGGGGGCTAAATTTCTAACTGTCTATGCGCTCTGTAGCTGCAAGACGTCCTGTAATCTAGCTCCTATCTGTTATAATTTTTGATTGATCTTAATTGAAAACGAGGAACTAGAATCCCAACCGTCCATGCGCTCTGTAGCTGCAAGACGTACTGGGATATTTATCAATTCTACAGCGCCCTTAAGGTGATTTTCACAAAAATGGCACTATATAAATTATCCAACTATATATATATACATATAAAGGTATTCACGCATTTTCTCTCTGGATTATGGCACTAGAGAAGCGATTTTTTTACACGCTATAGATATCGGCACATTTGGCGAATATATGGCGTAACGAAACGAAACGAAAATGCAGACTGTGATGGAAAAACGAATTGCATTCAGTTTTGTGACAGGTTGGGAATATTTGAAACAGTGGCGTGAAACAGGGATGTGTAATGTCACCATGGGTATTTAATCTATACACGGACAACTGTATGAAAGAGATAGAATGTATGGGTATTAGAGCAACAATTGATAATTTTTCAGTAAGCTGCTTGTTGTGTGCTGATGATGCAGTTCTGTTAGCAAGCAGCAAGGATGATTTGCAACAAATAGTCTCTAGAATGTATGATGCATGCCTTGAGAGTGAATTGGCGATGAACGAATGTAAGTCAAAAGTGATGGTATTTGAAAGGGGAAGTGAGGTTACTGACTGCATAATAAATGTAAACAACGAATGTCTCGAACAAGTAGAAGAATTCGTGTATCTGGGAAGCATGTTTTCAAGAGATGGAAGAGTGGAAAAAGATGTTAAAAGGAAAGTGAATGCGGGCAAAAAAATGAACGGAGCACTAAGCACAGTAATTGCTAATAAGAATATGTTAATCGAAGCTAAACTCGCAGTGCACAATGGAGTTTTAGTCCCAATACTTATGTATGGAAGTGAAACATGGAACTGGCAGAGGAAGGATGAAAGCCGAGTGGACGCGTTTGAAATGCGATCTCTTACACGAATGTGTGGGAAATCAATGTATGACAGGGTTACGAATGATGAAATCAGACGAGAGTGTAAATCTGAGTTTAGTATAATTGATAAGATTAAGAAAGGGTCTCTGAGATGGTTTGGTCACGCATAACGAATGGACGACGAAAGAAGTGTAAAACAAGTATAAATGGCGAAAATGAACGGTAACGTGAGATGAGGACGACCAAGGAAGACGTGGCATGATCAGATAAACCAAAATCTTAAGTCTGGTCATGTCAAAAGCAGACATAACCGAAGGGCATGTATGACAAGATGTATGAATGTGGAAGAAGCTAGGAATTTATGCCAGGATAGACGTGTCTGGCGGTCCATTCTCTGCCTATCCCTACGGGGAAATGGCGTGATGGTAGTAGTAGTAGTGGGTATATTTGAAAAAAGGCTAGTAACATGGAATTGACACCTACCTTTGATATGATGTGAATGTTCTTCAATTTCGGGCACTGGATGACGAAATGCACGTGAAATGTAACGATGTTCACAACGACGCGCGACGAATTCAAGAACTTTTATGCAATGTAATATACTGTCAATAATAATGTTTTGTTTTGTTCTTATTCCAAATCTTCTAATTTTGAATATCTTCCATCTTGATGTTAGGTAGGCACCATAAAGATGGGTCAAGGGAAGGATGGAAAAGAAAGGTAATTGGCCAGCGAAAACATTGATGAATGCTGTTATTAACTTAACAGGCGTGTCTCTATCGTTTTGCTTTTTTGATAATTATTTCTTACGAGAGCTCGGATCATCCAAAAACCCATAATAGCACCCGGTTTTATCTGCCGTCTTCGGACGTACGATTTACAAATATGATAAATAATTTAGAAAAACGGTTAAAAAAATGTAAAATCGTGTTAATTTACTGGTGCGAAAAACGGGACAAAGAAACGTCGATTTTGTTAATTTTCGTTGCTAGGCATAATCAGCCCGACTAACAGTTGTCTTGTTCGCACATTATCAAAGAGACATTAGCGAGAGAGTGAAAAACGATGTTCAAATACATATTTATCAAAATTGTCCGGCAGCGGATATCTTCTTAAATGACCACTAATAAATAGAGTAATTCCTGCTTCGATACAGGGTTACCTAGTGAGGGACGTAATTAGAAAATAAAATGTTGAGCTGCAAAAAAACAATTTCCTGAGCCAAACTGTTGTTTCCGGCTGTACTGTTTTCGGTTGATAAGAATTCAACATGTTTTTACTTTAAAGTATCTAATAATAAAATACCTTAAATGAAAACGTGTATTGATGTTTTTTTACACTGTAATATTTTAGTTCTTACACTGGCACCTGAAGCGAAAGACACATTATTCTACCTTCATGAAACAAAAAGATGATCAAACGCTGCTGTTGGTGAATTAATGTAGTGCCCTATACACCATTCGATACGGACAGAAAATTATGATAATGATTAGATGTGGTATTTTCAGTTTTTAGTAATACAAAAGTGTTTTGTTTTCAGTTGATAGTAACAAAGATTGTGTTATTTTTATCAATTTTGGAGATTACCTATTAGCAAACATGTGCTTAAAATTTTGTTTATTATAATACAGGCTTAACTATTTTACGTTATAATTTAAGACATGGCCTCCGTGGAGTAGTGGTCAGGACGCTTGACTCACACACGGAAGGTTCCGGGTTCGATACCCGGTGAGAACACATAAATTAAATGTGATTTTCATCAAGCCTGTGTGTTCTGTGATGTAATTCATCACTGTTATTGGGCTACCTGGCCTGTTATGGTGCAAAAAAAAATTAAAATCAAATATAATAAAAAAAAAATAAAAAATATTTTTGTTTTAAGGTACAAATTAAAAATGATAAATGACACTACAGATGAAGAACATTATAGATAAAGAAATATGGAAGTCGAGGCGTTTACAAGGCTCGTGACCTGTCATTGGCTTAATTAAATAATTTCACACTATCAGCTACGCAGGAAGGCTACCGGGTTGATACTGTATACAAGAATTTCACTATGACCTTTGACAAAATAAATTACAGTATCTTGATTTAAAAGGTATGGGAAATGGGCATTCGGGGTGATTCCGTATAGGTGACTTATTTCTTACGTCAAGCGCAGAAGCCAAGCAGTATTCGTTCAGGGATTCATATCAAATTACATTTTGATTTTCTTTGGGGTCCCCCAAGGTTCTCATCTGGGGCTATTGTTGTTCGTGATATATATCAATGATATTGATTTATTGATTGATTTGGTGTTTATTTTGCGTTTATGCGTTACAAAAGTTTATATATAGATCTAATAAATATGTATCTAATAAATAATTTATTTTTTAAGTATCGAATTATTTTATAAATATACATAAATACATATACAATATTAAATACAAGTAGGTAGGTACATAATTAAATATTTAAAAATAATATAGCAGTTAAATGCAAAAAAAAGTAATATAAGTGTAGATAAGTAAATACAAGAAGTAATTGATTTTAACAGCATTTAAATAAAGTTATTTTAATTTTATCGCCGTAAGAATTTTAAATCTAAAAACTGATAGTGGAAATCGGAACATATCAATTTCTCCATGTTGGTTTCCGAGCCAGTGTAGTCTGACGATTGGAGAATTTACAAAATAATTCTGTCTACCAGATGCCACAACAAAGGTAGACTGCATTCTTGTACGTCTATTTGGTACTTTGATACTATTTTTTATTTAAAAAATCAAAATAATAATAT
The DNA here is from genome assembly GCF_059751315.1 of Micrasema longulum. Classification (NCBI taxonomy): domain Eukaryota; kingdom Metazoa; phylum Arthropoda; class Insecta; order Trichoptera; family Brachycentridae; genus Micrasema; species Micrasema longulum. Next base: position 2,578,339 of record NW_028277368.1, read on the forward strand.
TAAAAATAAATGAATACTGCAAATAAATCATGTTTTCGTAATATCGGTATATGTTAATTTCTTTTTTCTTTTCTTTTCATGGTCATGTCATACCATATTTATATTCTATAAACTTTTTAATAATTAAAAAAGGAATGGCCCACGCTCAGACGCTGAAGTGTTTGAGGGCATTTTTTCCAATTTATGTTATAGCTTAATTTTAAGATGTATTTTTTTAAAGTGTATTTTTGTAATTATATTTCTATGTAAATAATATATGTATGGAAAAATAAACAAATAATATAAAAAATAAAAATAATAATAATAATTATTATTACATCTAACCAAATTTTCATATGTTTGCTGATGATACGTTGTTTTGTTATATAAGTTGTTTCTAAAAATCAAGTCTTTAGACGATTGTTTGAAATTGCAAAGTGACCTTGATAATTTAGTAAAAGATTATAATTGTACTTGAACAAAAAAGATTTTTACGTAATATGCGATTTGCGGTTATAACTAATACAGGTTATATTGTTTTTGTTAGTATAGGAGATGATTAACATACAGGCTGTCTTATTTTTGTTCATAGTTAATTAATTGGTAAAAACCGTGACTACGCTTTTTTTCGTGACTTATTTTGATGCAACTGACTTCGCATAGTTTATTTTACGCGAAAATGATTTTCTCTCCTACTAAAAGAGTACAATGTAGTTACCTAAATTGTGTACCTAATATTACATACCTTATTTTGTAGCTTAAGACCATTTTAGTTTTAGTAATCCCCTCGCGATTCTGTATAATGGAATCTCGAAAAGATATGACACTTGTTTAAACAATTTCGTCCATTTAAAATGTCGAGATTTATTAATGCATGCGTTTTGTTAGTTCAAAGTAATAGGAATTCATTACGACCCTAGAGCTTTTTACTCTCGTAAAGCGTCCTTTCCTCTTAAAACTTATTTAACGAGTATCCTTTGTTAAAATGAGTTATTTTCACAACTTTTGCAGTGCTTTGAAGGTACAATTTTTAAAACGGGACATCGAAGTTAAATTAATTAAATAAAACACTTTGTTATGAGATCATATGAATTTTTTTTGAGCGTTACTAGAATGTTTCGGAAAGCGCAGATTTTTCTTTCTACAGGTGTAAAAATCTAGGTCCTGACAGGAATGAAAGGAGCTTATTTTAATTAGGGGGGGTGGGTTTTTTTAATGAGAATACTGTGAGTAATGGTGAGGGAATTTTAAATTTAATATTATAATGCATTTAAGATTTGTTTGAATGTAAATAATAAAAACTGGTGTTAATTATATGATTTGATGAAGTTTTTCTTTTATTTCTCTGAAGAAGAAGAAACTTTTTTATTTCCATAATTATATAAAATCATGATTTACAACCCCTGCTTGCACTTGTATATAACATATATATAATTCAACAATATTTTACAAAATCTACAAAAATTTGGACAAATTCAAAATATTGTTGATAAATTCACCTGGTCCATGAAGAAGTATAGAAATTGAAAAAATAATATTTTCAGGCGTTGCCTAGTATGTAGGTAAAATAAATTAATTAGATGAACCTCACCCGCATTAGTAAAGGTTTCAGCTCTTTAACTTCACAAACATCAACAGATGAAATAATCGAAGAAATAGAAAATAGATGTTCAAATCTAGGCAGAATGGTGAATGTTTCACAGTGTGTAAAGTGGCCACTTAAACCAGCTATTGACAGGTCATAAACCCTGTAGATGCCTAGACTTCTATATTACCTTTTCTTGAATGTTCTTCATCTCTGTTGTAATATGTTAATAATTCATATATTAAAGGCGAGTAGAGGAGTGCAATACTCAGCTTTCCATGGATGTTTTTTTGTTCGTGACAGAATTTCTTAGGGAATGTTAGCAAGTACAAAAATTTCAATTATGAATTCAGCCATATTTTACACTGTTAGAATCAGAAGAAAAAATAAAGCAGCCTTACCGTCCCGGAACATTTACCTGGGCCGCAATTATAAACGCTATTTTCATCGGTACATTTCGAGACGGTATAAAGTAATATTGATATTTATATACGAAAATGTGTGTATTTGTTGTAAAATTTAAAGTATCTTCATCGCTTATCCATTATTTTCGGAAAAAACCTGGGCTTTTATTTTGAACGCTTTTTTAGCACGGTATAGAGCGTATTTAGTACGTAAATAAGCGATATACCGCGCTACACAAGCGTTCAGAATATCAGCCCTGATGATATTTTCTTAAATAACCCATTATTTTTCCAAATTGCCTTATGATATTTTCTTAAAATACCCAGCATTTTCTGAAAAAAAAACGAAGGATGTTCTAGATATTTAAAACAATTTTTTTATCTATATCATTAGCGTATTTAATGTAATCGGGTTGTGGTCCTGTGGCTAGTGTCTCGGACTCATGGACCAAAGTTCCGTGGTTCGAATCCCACTTTACCCCAACTTGATTCCATTTTCTAATAGTGAGTTATTTACAACCTTATTTACAACTCGTTGAAAATGGCCCTCAAAATTAAATATTTGCGTTAATCATAAGACATAAATATTTTTTTTAAATAAAAAAATAAATAAAATGTCTATGATTTGAGAGTCATCTGTTTTTCTCGCTAGAATTTTTTTGTTCTTAAACCAAACAAATTCATACTTTTTATCTTTTCACGTTATCTTTGTTTTCCAGAAAAGTTTCTTGTTATACTTAGTTTTTGCATCATTTATAAAAAAAATGGTGTAATCTGCACTATTTGTGGATTGGTTTTTTTTATTCATTAACTTCATTTTGAAACCTGATAATTATGTGAAGAGGTTTATTAGCAATCTTTTTTTCAAATATATTATATTTTTCATACAGAAAACTTAATTTTACTTTGTTGATAAAATTAAAGATAAATTTTTACTTTCCACTAGAATTCGAGCCCTGGACCCCGATAACAATGCAAAGTTAAAAGAGTTATCATTGATTATATATAAAGTTAAATCAAATTGTATGTACGAAAATGTGTATATTTGTAGGAAAATTTAAAGTATTTTTGTCTGTTACCTGTAATAAAACATGTTTTGTTTTTTTATGGATATTAAATTCTTCATACAGGAAATTTGAATTTTCTTTAAGGACATTGTAAGTTGCAATTTCTGAACGAAAATATGTAAAAATATTTGTAACAAATATTATAGTATTTTCGTCCCTAACCTGTAACGGAATTTTATTCACACAGAACAGAAGCGTGTAAATGCACATTTTTGTACAAAAAGTTTTTTTTTTACTTTATAAAAGATTGTGAACACCCAATAACTCCCCATTGTAATCGGGGTTCATACAGTTTGATGAGCTGTCTCTAAGCGTAATGTAACTAATCATTTTTATGCAACTATTTTATAACAACAGTACATATTTTATGTTTCTTTTGTTTCGAAACTACTCTGGTGATCCAGCTGACTTCCTAACTGCGGTTTTTAATCGACAAACTGGCGTAGATCTCGATCAGTAAATGTTATTTATTTTTCTCATTTTCATGTCTTTTTCTTCTTCAGATAAATGCTTAATATAAATGTAATCAATAAAAAATATTATGTTTCAAATATTTCAATTCCGAAATTATCTGAAGATAATTATTATCATTCATTATCGTATCCTGATTTTCTCGGTATTGAGAATAATACCTAATGTTGTTTGAATTTTTCATTTAATTTGTATGGATTTCATAAAATTACACTGACGATTGTTGTGAAGTAACCTGATTTGCCATTTTCTCTTTCCTTTAGTCATTTACATCGGAAGAAAATTGCGTGATGTCGCATTAAGTTAGTCGAAACCGGCCGATGTACAATAAATCTGTCAAGAAATAATAGGGGGCGGTAAAATATTATTAAGCTCTGCATTATTCCGTTGTAAAAGTATATTTACCATTACCGATTAAAGTAGGTTGATAATTCTCTAAACAAGTTGCATTGTTCATTTTCTAAAGAAATACTCGTCCATAGTTTATCACTTTTGTTTTCTTCTTCAAACTCTAGGAATCTACCTTGTCTACCATATTTCCTGTTTCCTAGGCCTTTTAAGGTATTAATAATTATGAGTTTATAACAAAAAACATATGTTTTAAGTTGTTAATGGAAATAAAAAACGAGTGAGATAGTTAAATCGTCACATTAAAACTATTTATTAAACCCAGTAGGATAGAAATTCGAAATTATATTTTTGTTTACGGGATATTTTTAGAAAGTGTGACTTTGTAAATTCAATCTTCCTTATTAAAGGACACTGTATTTGTAAACCAAATGTAGCGTAGTTTGATCGTCCTTAACATGAAAGTAAAATTATCAGTCTTACGCTTTAGGTGCCAGTCCTGAACAATGAAATATTGCGGTTCAAAAAACCCTTTAAATCAATATTTTATCTCAAGAATGGGAGGCGAATCACCCCCCTAATACTTCAAAATTGAAATCAGCTTGTTTTTATTTAAATATTGAATTTATGGCTGCTTTACAACCTAAATCATTAGGTTTGTTCATAGTAATTTATAAAATAAATATTTATATTATTATTGTGAAGGAATGTAGATTTTGATATATCTTCCGTTAAATCTTTTAATGATAGAAATAGTAGTCTTTAAGTCTTACAGTTACAATAACTAAATATGTATATATTGTTTATACTTTGCCGTTGCGCGTCGTGACAGTTTCGTCCATTTTACGGCATTATCTTGAAGCGGGTTTTAAGCTCTGGGAAAGAAAAATTCTTACGTTGTCAAGGTTTTTTTTGCAGCTTATATATAAATCTAGATGGAAAGGTCGGCAAGTAAACTAACGCCGCAGATAAGAGGTGTCATTTACTTCAATGGAAAATAAATGAGAATAATAGTTACGACAAATCTTTTTGGCGAGGAGCCGTTTGCTCAGGCTTTATGGCCCCTTTGTACGGTGGAAAATGTATCAGTATCAATTATTTTGGAGTACCTTCTTTGCGCTGTCGCTTTTGAAAAAAATATTTTTTCTTTTTAAAATGATTATTTAGTTAGTGGAAACGCTTTTCTTCACACAAACGTATGGCTCTAGAGCAATGATTTTTTACACACTGTTGATATTTACCATTGGTGTGTCCCTATTGTTTTGTTTTTCATTTTATTTCATAATGCTTCTATAAGCTAGAACCACCAAAAAACCATTAAAAGTGCCCAGTTTTTTCTGCCGTCTTTGCGACCGAAAACTTCTCTATCTTATAAAAAAAAAACATTTTTTTAAATAACGCCTATTAAACAGCAGCAAATAAATTTAAATGGAATAATATTTATCCACTTTAAAAAATGTAATTATTTCATGTTTTTGTGATTCCTTATATTATTTCTGTTTAGACGTATATTTTAACTAACTAACTAACTAACCATCACGCCATTTGTCCGGAGGGGTAGGCAGAGAGGATAGAACGCCACACCACTCTGTCCTGGCACACTTCCTTTGATTCCTTCACATTCATACATCTTCTCATGCACGCACGTCGATTATTCCGACTTTTCACATGACCACTTTCAAGAATTTGTTGTACTTGATCATGCCATGTCTTTCTCGGCCTTCCTCGACTTCTACAACCAGACACATTCTCATCATAAATCTTTTTAGCCGTTCTTTCATCATTCATTCGCTCCACATGACCGAACCATCGCAAAAGACCTTTCTTAATTTTGTCGATAATGCTTAACTCAGCCTTGCATTCTGCTCTAATTTCGACATTAGGGCACCTATCATACATTGTTTTTCCGCACATTCGCCTGAGGGATCGCATTTCAACAGCATTCAGTCTACTTTCGTCCCTTTTTTTCCAACTATATTTTATGTATAAGATACTTTTTATTTATGTATTAATTAATTATTTATTAATTACATTATACGTACATTTGTTAAGGACAGAGACACAGTTTATAGCGACACAATCAGGAACGACCCATGTCTGTGAACTTTCTCCGACTCGCTAGAAAATCCGTGTTGAGTCGGGGCACTTGTTATGCATTCTTAACCATACATTCACACACATATATACATATATATTCGCACATATATATTTTTATATTTTATAACTGTAACTGAGTAAGATATTTTTATACGTTTAGCCAGCTGGAAATTAAACTTTAAATCATTGCACAAACCACAAAAGTATTCAAGTTATTTTTTAAGTTAAATGATTTATTTATTCATATTTTTTTTGTTGTGCACACAGTTGATATAATAAAATAAAATAAATTTTAAAAAAAACATAAACCTTTCACAGCATCAATTACGTACACAACACAATATATAATACAATTTTCTTAACAGGACTACGAGATATAACGAGAATGTGTATACGTGATTTTATTTGTGTTGGTGTTTTTATTGTTGTGAATATGGAGTGAGGTGTGGAGTGATGTGTGTAAATTGTGGGGCTTATGTTATGTATATTATAGAAGTAGGTTTAGTTTATTTTATTTTTTTAAGAGGTTAAATATTATTATTGTCAATGATACTCAGCTTCCGTTTGTAGCGGAGAGCTGAGTCGTATAAAAATTGAACATCTTCTCATATTTTCTGTTCCTTGGGAGAATTCTGAGCTTTTCTGGATATATAATAATAATGTCTACTAGGACGTTCAATTAACGGACTTGAATGCTTAAGATGCACGTATATATTCGATTTCCCGGACTTCAATGATTTCGAATGCCATATCAATTCCTGTCACATTCCAATCTACCAGAACCGTAGTTTGATATACACACAATGACTAGCAGCTCTCAGTTTGCATCTAAACCCCCACTTAGACGTCAAAAGAAATTCGGCACGGAACTCGACAGGCAAAATGTCGAACGAAAATTGGCTAATTCTCAAAGGCGACCCGACGAAAGAACGAGAGGGAAACAAATCAATTTAACTTTATTTTAGATGAAATTTTTACACGTGAAAAGCTTCCGCCTGCATCCAAAGTTTCAGTATTACTACTGTTTTCTTAACTTTGTTCGTATTTCTGGCTTCTGTATTTTTGCCTAACGTCAGCTAAAAAAAATAAAAATGAATTTGTTCCCTGTGTTACGATATTAAAGCGGAAGTCTTAGCAAAAACTCATATATTAGCAGAAATCAGTCACATTTTTAAAATCTAGAAATCGTTGTTTTTAACTCTGGATACGACGAAACACTACGTGGTTTTGGTATTTTTAAACTGCACACTGTATTCAATCACGAGCTTTGAGACGGTTTGAGTAAAACATACATTATTTTAATAGTTAGTTTTTACTGACTAAAATTAATTTAACATTTTAAAACGGAGATGAAGAACATTTTTTAGAAGGTAATATAGAAGTCTAGGCATCTACATGGCTTACGGTTTGTCATTGGCCGGTTTATGTAACTACTTTACACACTGTGTAACATTCACCATTCCGCCCATATTTGAACATCTATTTTCTATTTCTTCGATTATTTCATCTGTTGATGTTGATGTTTTTGAAGTTAAAGGGCTGAAACCTTTATTTATGCGGGTGAGATTCATCTAATTGAATTATTTCACCTGCATACTAGACAACGCCTTAATTTTATTTTTTCAATTTCATTACTTCTTCATGGACCAGGTAGATTTATCAACATTTAACCAGCCAATGACAGGTCGTAAGCCCTGTAGATGCCTAAACTTCTATATTACCTTCTCCAAAATGTTATTTATCTCTGTTGTAATATGTCAATATTAACACCTCCCCAGGGAGTTGAGTCCAGTCCTTGTCTACAAACTCAAAATATTGTCGATAGAATTAATTTACTGATTAGACTAGAAAGGGTCCAACAAAAATTATTTAAACCGGTTGACTACCGGTTAATTTTAACGTATCTAAGTATGCTGAAAGTATTCAGTACCAAGAAATAAATTCTCTGTAAAATCGAAGAATAATCTTAGACCAAATACCTAATTTTAATCAAATTGATAAACCTTAAAATTGATTCTCTTAAACTTTTCGAAAGTATTCCATTCCATGTGCCATCTAGACAGACATGACAAACTCTTCTGTTCTACACTGACAATGCTTCAACAGACTATTTAAAACAATCTTCCAATACCTTAAATATTTATTTATACTTTTACATTGTTTTTATTCTTTTTTTTACAGAATAATTTTCCCTCACTGTTAATGTGTACAATCTACTTCCATTATCTATAAGGACAATTAGTAAGTACTCACAGTATAAAATTGCTATTAAGAAATGGATAGTAGAGGTGGGTTGCACACGGATCGATGAGTGGATCATGCCAAATAGGTAAAATGTGTGTACTGTTTATGAAATTTGGTCTATTGGTCTATATAAACTGGTTATGTTTTTTATGATTATTTTACTTTATATTGTTTATTATGTTTATGATAATTGGGTTATTAGATTAATTACCTTTTTTTATAATTATTATTACTATTTATTTATTTATTATATAAATATATAAATATACGGCCTAAGCCAATTACAACAGTTACATGAAGAAACATAAATGCAAGAAACTGAACAAAAAAACCAAATAACTATTTAGCAAAGACAAACATGGGCAAAACAATAATAGTATACAATATATAAAAAAAAACGTAAGACCAAAAACATTGAGCTAAACCATGCCAATCCAACTTCATCCCACACTGTTTAGTCGCGAAGAGATCTACGAAAAGCCGAAAGATCTATCCCAAAAAATTCCAAGTCGTGTGATGAATTGACTAATCTACACATTCTGGACATTGGGGCATAAAAACCAAAGTTGCTCTTAGAAGATTTTATAAATAGCAGATTTTGACTTCTGGTGACACGGTTGGGAACATGAAAAGAATTTGATTGCGACAGAGATGGGACATTACTTAAAGCATTAAGTATTTTGAAAATGCATATAAGGCCCACCTCAGTTCTACGTACTATGCTAACTTTGTTAAATAAATAATTTCAGGCATGTTCCACATTTTGTAAAATGTTTCCCTCAGCACGGGACACCCCGGTAAGGGAACATTATTCTGTATAAAAAAATACAAACAATGTAAAAGTATAAATAAATAAATATAAAATATATTAGTGTAGGTCACCCAAATACATTTAATATATTTTGTGTATACTGTTCGTTGACGCAAAAAAAAAGTTTTTAGGGATGCAAATTAACATTTTTAAACAGCATCGCAACCTCTCCTGGCTCTTATACAGAGTCCTTGTACATATTTCTAATAAATGTTTTTATTATTCTATAAATGTTGCCCTTTCCACTATTTTCCCGTTAAAGCTATAAGGTTTTTGCTTCATTCAGCTGTATTATCGTTCATAATGTGTGCTCGTAAGTTATTCAGCTATTTTTCATTTCATTCCAAAATATTCCCTCAGCATACTTTACTTTGACAAGGATAAAAATATTCGCTGGAGCATAAATGCTAGACAGATGATAGAACTTCTAAATGATCCCTTTGATTGTGAGAGTTTAGGACTTGAATGTTCTAACCCCTCTTGTCCTTAGCATTCCGGATAGGTCGTGCTGCGCTAGAATAGGTACGAGTAGTTCTAAGGTCCTACAAACGTGTGCCGACCTAGTCCAGTATACGGAGATAAAGATTTTCCACACCCACGTTTATTTTATTTTTATGTTTCCGTATTTTCCTATTCAACAGCGCCTTTTTCTTTTACATCGCAAATAATTGATTTATTTTAATATTTTTTGTTTACATTTGTTACATTTTTTATAGCATAATATTATGTGAGCAACTCGATAAACTTGAGTGACTTCTGAATACATGCATTAGGTACATTTTTGGTCTTAAGAAATATTACTACATTTCTGATTATCGTAGGCAACTGATATGGCTCAAAATTAGACAGCGGAGAGACTATCACTCCCTCTCACTTCTGTTCAATGAACTTCATCGTCATAACGCTCCTATATACCTGCGAGAAAAAATTCAACGCTTATCAGTTCATGGTTTACCTCTTCGTTCTAATTCTCAAACCGCTCTCTTAATACCCATCTACAATTCCTCTTTCTTCTCTAACTCATATAGTGTCCATACGGCTCGACTGTGGAATCATCTCCCATCTACCATCAAAGATGTTGCTACAGTATCGTTGTTTAAATCACGCCTGAAGAAATATCTCCTTTCTCTTCCTTAATTTCTCATTTTTTCCTCTTTCCTTTTTTTCCCTTTTCTTTTTGATTATTAGTATTGATCGAAGGTAATTTATAAACAAATACATTTATTTGTATTTTTATATATCTTGAGCTTTTTACTCTTTATTTTCTATTGAATATGTTTTGTAACTTGAATTATAAAAATAAAACTATTATTTTATTGGTGGGTTGGAAGAAATTGCTATTTGACACGAAGGCCGCCAATGTAAAAATAACATTATGTACAAAAAGTCAAATAAATTTTTAAAATAACTAAAATAAATAATAATCTAATAATAAAATGAATAAAAATAACACTTTATCTATAAAAACAAAAAAATCCCACATAGACATGGCCCGTGCTTGGGTATAATAAATCTCTATGACATTATATAATCTAAGGTGTAGATGCCTTTATAAATACTTTTGAAAAGATTTTTATTGTAAATATGAGTAAGTAGAAAATATGAAATAGAAAAAATAAAAAAAATACATGAAGAGTAAAAATAATTAAATTATAGTTATATAATTTAATTGAGAAAAAATACGAAAGCAAATAAAAAGTTAACCTGGAAAAGAAAACTTGGACAACAATAACAAACTATCACGCCGCTTCCCCGAAAGGGTAGGCAGTGAAGAAAGAACGCCACATCACTCTATCCTTGCATATAGATCTCGCTTCCTCTACATTCCGATATTTTTACATGCGCGCGCGCCGATTATTCTGACTTTTAACAAGTCCATATTCAAGTATTTATTTAGATTTAGATTTGGTCATGCCATGTCTTTATCAGTCTTCCTGTATTTCTGCATCCATCAACATTCGCATTGTAAATATTTTAGCCGTTCTTTCGCTGTCCATTCGCTTTACATGTCCAAACCAACGCAGAGCTCCTTTCTTGATTTTGTCGATAATGCTTACCTCCTCCGCCTTGCATAATGTACGGATCTCTACATTTGACACATTTTGACCCAGTTTATAAATGATTTATTAGAAGAAGAGAGGCTTAAATAATCATTTTACGTTGTGTCTTAAATCGCATTTCTATTTTTCAGTTTTTAATAGATATTTTTTTTGTTACTATGCCGTGTCTCAATTAGACGCCGCGCCGGTTGGCTAGAACACCCAGTTGGGAGGTAAAAAAGCAAATAACTAAGAAGACCAATTAGAAGCCGATGTTTCAGTCTTAATTGCATCGTCCATGATCTAAGTTAATGCAGTATGAAAATTAAAATAACATTTGTAAAAATAAATGGTTTATTAAAAAAAAAAGTTTTTTAAATAAATTACCCTGGTATTTTTAATATCGTTTTAAAGTAGTAGAAAAAAAAACATGTGCGGTTTAATTGTGCGCGATTTTTTATCACTCTCTTAATTAATAAATTAAATATAGTAATCATTAAATTTATCAGAACAGGTATATCTTTATACTTTATTAAATTTGCCATTGACTTTTCGCTTAAAATTCAATATTGTAATATTTTAATTCGAATTGCCAGTGTACCTACCTGTTATTCTATTAAGTTCAGAGGAAAAGCGTAATTTTTTTTATCTTCCTCTTTTTCTTGTCCTATCGGAGAGTAGGCGACCATCACTTGAAACTTCTCTCGATCCTAAGATAAAGTTAAAGACTCTTTAACTTCATAAACATCAACAGATGAAAGAATTGAAGGAATATATATCTGCCCAAATTTGAACAAATATATAAATGTTCAAATTTGCGCAGAATGGTGAATGTTACACGTTGTGTAAAGTGGTCTTTTAAACCAGCCAATGACAGATCATAAGCCCTGTAGATGCCTAGACTTATATATTACCTTCTCTAAAATGTTCTTTATCTCTGTTGTAATATGTTAATATTAACAGCTTCCCAGGGAGTTGAATCCAGTCCTTGTCTACAAAAATTTGGACAAACTCAAAATATTGTTGTCAAATATTGTAATAACTAGATATGTTATTTATTTTACGTTTTCTATTCTCTCTTAAACTATTTATAATTTCTTCTGTCTTCCAGCATTTTCAAATTTCCGTCGAGCGAAGCGACGTAATTTTTTTTATGGAATGAGACCTGTGTTTGGTAGCCTTTCACATATTATTTTCAGAATTTTTAAAATTATTTTATAAATTTATTTTACGTTAAAGTATTTCGAAAAGTATAAAGATTGATCTCTTAAGTATCTCTCTTCTAACTTTCGTGTGTGGTGAGATCGATCCGCCATTATACGACTGAGCCGTGTGATTTCATAAATGCCATAGTGATTTATTTAAATATTGAAAATTATATTTAAAGCTCTAAATTAGTGGTAATTGATTATGTTATTAAAATTAAAGTAAAACACTTTTAACCGCTTATTATTTATTTAATTACCGAGCAGTTTCCAAGGTACGCGTACTCAATTTACAAAGTAAAAACTAAACGAAACTAGAGTAAATTAACACTTCAGGGGCGCGATTATGAACGGCTATCTTCATCGGTATATACTGAGATGGTATTTATTTTTATTTTTTATTTTCTTTTATTCAGGAAACATACAGTACAGTTACAAAGTTTAATATTTTACACAATTGGACTTAATTCTAATGGACCAGTAAAGTTTCCATATTAAAAAGCAATTAAATCTAATGTTAATTATGAAAGTATAAAAAAGAGAAGGAAAAAGAAAACATAAATGAAAGTTGTTTAAAAATTTAAATTTAAGTGAAAAAAATATATTTTAAGGTTTGTAGTTTGTAATGAGTATTTACAAATGGAAATAATATTAAAAATGAAGAAAATTTGTAAGAGTAATTAAGAATTAAGAATGGAAATAAAGAATGAAAAACATGCTCAGATGTAAAAATAAAATAAAATACCAAAAACATTTTTTTTTAAAAAAGGAAAAACATAAACACATATTTATTTTAAGGGATTCAAAGAAACGATGAGAAGAATCTTTAAGTGAAATATAAGACAGTAAATTTAAATTTAGGTCAATTTAAAAAACATCTTCAAAATTAATGACACATTATAGTAAGAGCAGCAATATATTGATTTTATTAACAAATATAATATAAGTAATTAAAAGTAGTTTAAAAGTATAAAAAGAATAAAAACATGCCAATGGCAGCAGAGAAAAAAGAAAAAATAAAGAAGGAATAACAAGTATGGCAAGTAATCATTTAAAATTTGAAAAAACAATGGTATAAACTAATATCGATATTTATGTACGAAAGTGTGTATTTTTATATGAAAATTTAAAGTATCTAAAATAAATTTTAAATAACCGACGACGGTTACCGGTAATTGAACATGTTTAGAAAAAAAAAAACATATTTTATTTTTCATATAGAAAACATAAATTTACTTTGTTGATGAAATTGAAGATAAATTTTAACTTCCCATCAGAATACGTACCGAGGTGTCTTAATAACCAAACCATCTACAATTATAATTTTAAGAAGACCCTTGATTAAAAGGTCTACATGTTGAAAATAAAACAATAAAATCAGACAACTTAGAAATCTTAGAAATTAAAGAAGCTTTAAATAATAAAATAAACAATTTGTCATATTGTCCACTCCTATCTGTTGTGCCGAGTACATGTGTGAATGATCGAAATCAATCCTCCGTACTTCCACAAACACAAAATACATACTGTGCACTTGTAGCTCTAAATCCGGCTGGTAATGAAGTAATTAATAAGTGGTTGAAAACAAATAGTTTTTATTTGAACTTTAAACCCTGCTTTATATTTTTTTAATCAAATAGTTGTATATTTTATTGCTCAGTTGTAATGAAATATCACGCTATTTTCCAAATACTTCAATTTTAAGTCGAGTGCCAAGTCCCCTCCCCTACTCACGATTTTCGTCGGGTTTGTAGTTTCCTCGCGGAGGAAGTACGCACCGGAAAAGGAGTATTAAAACATCCTTCGACCTTACAGCTTTAATACCACCTTCCGATCTTTACAATGGCTAAAGGAACAATGTTGAAAAGATTTATCGCGCAAATTTATACAAAGTTGAAGCGAATAAATTACGGAGCTCGTCCGAGAAATACGTCACCTGGTAGATCACATTCCTTCATTTGCCTTAAAATTGAGCCTTTTGAGTCGAGATTTCTTTTTGATTCATTTTATTAAACAATATTTTTTCGCCTTTTAATGTAAGTTATTATTTGTGAAATAGCTTATAAGCAAAAAAAATGTGTTAAATGTATTTATATCTTAAGTTGTTATCACACGTATTTTCTTCAAATCTATAAGGTTTGGTAGTAAAAATAGCTTAATTCAAAACATTTAAGTTTGTAAGTAAAAATTATTGATGGAAGTTCATTGTGTACACAAAATACGAGTGATACTTTAAACCACAAGTTCGGAATATCCAGTGACCGGTTTCATCGCTTTCGCGACACCTTAGAGACTGGTATCTTTATTAAGGAGTTCAATGTATTTATACAAAACAGAGGTAAGGATAGATAATTCAAAGTTATATGAAAGTAAATTTAATAAAGTTATTTTTATCTTAAAGATCATTATCAAAAATTTTTCGGGTTAACGAATGCGTTGATAAAATGCTATTTTAATGAGTTTAAGTATTTTATTTTTGTATTATTTTAGTATTTGGATATTCCAAATTTGTGAATTAAAGTATATCGTCTTTTATTTAAATAATAATATAGATTAATTCGTTGATATTTTCAATACGTATTTGGGTAATAATTAAAAAGATAGATGTAAGATCTTTTAAAATAACGTATTTTATTTAAAATAAGGTATTTGTTGTTTGTTTTTAAAGTACTAAATGTATTTTTAATTATTTAAATAACACACAACGCATTCAAGTCATATTATTAATGAATCACCACCTGTCTATTTGTAGCATTCATGGTGGAGGCTGTGTGTTTAGTAATCAACTCTAAAATGCTGATTTTGAAGTTACCTATGTAGCTGTAGTAATTATCTTGCGATAATAATAATAATAATACTAATGTTTGGATAATTTATAAAGCGCCATTTTTGTGAAAATCACCCCAAGGGCGCTGATATCTGATGGATGCAAAAATTCAGAGTACCTCATTTTTTGTTTACATTCTACTGTTCACACATTGCTTTTGTGTGGGATTATTGGATAGGGAGGAGCGTATAATAGTATAATAAACTCCTTAAAAGTAGTAAGGAAAACAATTCTGCAAGTTAAATAAAAAAAAAAACATATTTCTCAACAAAAACACTATATTAATTATTCCATGTTCCCAACGTAGATAATTTTTATTAAAAAACATAATTATTCAGTCGACCAAAGAATACAAAAAAAAAATTTTTAACACTTTCACACCCATCTTTGAGATATGCAAATATTATAAGTTTACCAAAATAACTACTAACCGGTCCAAGCAAACTAACATATTATATATTTAGGTAAAAAAAACTTTAATAGCCGCACCCGTCACACGAATCTCTTTTCCATGTACCTACAGTTCGCACCAACTATGCACAGAACTCTCCTCTGATTCGCTTGACGCGTAATTATATTTTTTTTTCAATAACATAGACAAATTTAACTGCAGTACATTAACTTTTAAAACAAAAATGAAAAAACTATTATATGTTTATCCCGTTAATTATTGTTTTCATCCTGGTAAAATAGTATGTTTTAAAAAAAACTTATAACTTTTAACTATTTTTTATATTATTTAGCATTGGTCTCATTCTTCATATACGAATATATCCTGAAGTATAGAACTACACCATCTTTTATAAATTATATAAAATAATTATGTAGCTTAATTAAATATATTTAATTCATAAAAGAGATTATAAGATAATATGCAAATGCTAAAAAAAAAGAAATCTCATAAATAAATAAAAATTACATTTTTAGATGCTTTTTTTTTCTAAAATTCAACTATTTGTAAAATCTTCTTTTATTTACTTTTAACGCCATGTTTTATATATTTTCTATGTAGTTGTAGGTATGTGTTACTACGAATATGTATTTACATATTTCCTTCAAAAGGAATGTTTCAGTAAAAGAAAACATTTCTGGAAAAAGAAATCAACCCTTTCGGGGCAGTGGGGTGAGTAGTTGTGTGTCGGTAAGCAACCCTCACGTGTTCACTGGTGCGCTATTTGTGAGCGGATGGATTATTTGGTGGTCACGTGCGGACATAAGATCGAATGTACTTAGGTTCATTTGTACGAAACGTATACTTAACAAAGCAAAACACATTTTCTAAATTTTATTCGCTAAAACCACGTGCGGAATATATTTTGCGTCGTTTTATGCATACACGTGTTATGTTTTCATGTACAGATGCTAGTTTTACGAAGTTAGAAAAGTGAGATATTGGAAAAGAGGTGATTTTTTTTGACGAACGAACGGCCTAGCAATGTAGTCAAATGCCGGGGTTTAATGAACAGTTGAGTGGCTGAATTAACTATTATACGGCGGCGACAGATAAACCTACTCAAAACACGTTGAAAACTTTGTTATTTTTGTTACAAACGTGAGGTAACTTTTTTTGCTACAATAATTTATCACGAAGTGTTACGGAATGCCCAATCAATCAATTAAAAATCGATTTTTGTTTTTTTTTATATCTTAATTTAATAAAATACATTTATTTGTACATATATTTTGTTAATGAAGTAGTTCAGCGCCACGGAAAATTGGATATAATAAAGGTTTTCTTCCGCGCGGTAAAAATTAGAGCATTGAATTTCATGAAGAAGTTTTTTTAAAAAGTATGAAAAAAATCATTAAAACGATTTTAACTCTTAAAAGACTGTGGTAAATAATCCCTTTGCGCGCGGTGATGTAACATCGTGATACCACGAGTAAAATACAGAATATTCTAAAGCTCAGATATTTAAAAAAACAAAAAAAAAACATGAGGACATACAGTTTAAATATTCCTTTTCCATATCTATGCAAACAAAAATATAATTTAGCCCTATTGTAGCCAGTCTTCTTATCAGTTGTATCTTCGTGTTCTCTCTTATACAGATGTGTTGTTGAATTAGCGGACATTTATTCTTCTCGTAGCAAGGATAAATATTTTTTGGATTAACATCCAGCATAATAATACAAATTTTTCTTTTCAAATCTGGTGCGAAAATGTCCATTTGAAAATTTGAAAAAATACAAGTTCATCATTTAAAAAATAAGAGAGATATATCAAGTCTTGTGTCCTATGTCGACTAGTGTGACATCACAGCCACAAAAGAGTTAATAAAAACAAACGCCATCACTCAGTCTTCCAAATCAACTAATGATAGAGTGTTGGGATTTATTTCCGGCTAATAGGAAGCTGATTCACAAATTAGCAGAAGACACCGAAAAGAACTTATTTATTTATTAACGGACATTGTCCATGTATACAATTTATAAGGTATAAAAATATTACAACAAAAGAATAGTTTAAAACATAAAAAAAAAAGAAAGAAGCATTGACAAACATAAGGGACATCGAGACAAGATCTGGACTATTTATTTAGTGCTCGTTTAAATCGTTGTAAACTTAAACCAAAAAAGTCCAGATCTTGTCTTGAGTTAACAATACGACAAAGGCGGGTCATTGGAGAATTTAGGCCATAGTTGTAACTTTTAACTTTTTGGCGGCGACATATCCAAAACATAATATATCGTTCAGCAATTCTGCCGTCATGAGAAAGGAGGACGTTTCTACATAAGACATAAAACGGAGAAAATATATAATTGTAACTAGGAAATTGAAAAAATTCTCTGTGTGAAAAATACTACAAAAATTATGTTTATCATTAGGCGACAGTATGTATTATGGTTTGCTCTAACAGAATATATATATATTCATTTTAATAAATTAAAATTTTTTTAGATCTTAAATTTAATTGAATACGAGTAGAAACATTCATTTCAAATGTTTTTAAAAACGGAATAGAAGAAAAAACAATTATTTCAATCAGTTTTTTATAATAATAAGTCAGAACAGCCTTTTACATTTAGTAATCTTCAAGACTTTTTTGCAATTAAGTCTCATTTATTAGTGAAAATAATAGGGTTGTGGTTATTTTAGGAAGATAATTTAAGTACCAGTAGATGCGTATTTTTTCCTGATTCCGAATATGTATTTAAGGCTGTAGTCTGGTAAAACGCACGCAAAATTAAGAAATCATACAATTTTGCTGTTTTAAATCTAAGGTTTTTTTTTAATTGCGCAATAATAAAAAAATAAAAAAACATAAATTAGATAAAAACAATCTTCATTAAAGTTTTTCTGTTAAAAAATATACTTAAAAGTTTTATGTTACTAAACTATAATTACTTTTAGACCGACAGATTACGCCATTTCAAATTAAGATATCTGGGATCTCAATAAAGACTAAGTATCAAACTAAAATTTGTTGTAATAATTTAAAGATAACAAATTAAACATGAAAGTGGCCGAAGCCAAATTGTAATTTTTTGATTTAAAAAAAAATTAAAGCATTTTAAATCACATAAATTTTTGTCATTTTCTTTTATTTCTACGTAAAATTGTGCCTTCGGTAATACAAAAAAAAATTAAGTTGAAAATTTTTTTTGGGAAATTTGTACGTCTTTTTCTTCAAAAATGTTTTTTTCAAAATCATTTCTTCTAAATCAAGGGAGAGTTATCACTAGAGCCTTTAAAGCCCTCTGTTAATGCCAAATAATGAATAACAAAAAAACGAAAGAACATTAATTAATAATATTATATTTAAAAATCCCTCGCCATTATACAATATTCCCGTTATATAACCCCCTCCCCTCCTTTAATAGTTCCTCCCACCCCTGTCGGTACTTAGATTTTTAATTTCTGTATATTTATGTTAATGTTTAGTTTATGATAACACCTGTAGATGGAAGCCTCCCGAAACTAGACATATTTTGAAATAAACTCAAGAGGTATAAACATAGTGTTTTATTAATTATTATATACTCGTATTTGGTCTTAACCACGGACGCCACTTTGAATTATAATTGTACCATGCTTTTAATAAGTATGGTTTTAATATAAAATAAAAGGATGTTATGAAATCAAGTAAACCAAAAAGAGAAATAAAATAAAGATATTTTCATAACGTTTCTTGTTTCCTCTTTTTAACGGAGAAAATTGACATCTGTTCTGAGGTTAAGTTAATTAATTTTCCAAGAACTTAGACCGCTTACTCTGTTCCCTTGATTAAATACGCAAGCAATAGGGAGTTTTATTGTAATTGTATAAGACTAACTAATATATATTATAGTTGTTTCTGCCAAAGAAGAAGTGCTGTATTAACGACTATCTTCATCGAAAAGAAAAGCGAAATATGGAAGAAGAGAAAACGCGTTTAACGCTTAAAATATTGTGGTGAATAGTGATAAATAATTTAGTCCTCGAATTTTCTATCGTAGATATTTTTTTTTCATCATAAATTGTGCTCGAAATGTCATAGTTTTATAAGTCAAGGTTTTCCGTAATGCTAATAGCTATAACTTAACGTATCTGAATGGGGAAGACGAAATAAATAATTTTTCATTATATTCAAATGCTCAGTTATGTTTTTCACCAGGGTTTGTATTCTGAATCTTCTCTACCCCTAGAAAGTGGTTAATTTGGGGATGTTTATTTTATAAATGCGACGACACATTACTTCATAAAATGACCACACTGATGATTGAACGTCAAATGATGTATAAAACTGTTAAAAAAATGGAAAAAAACAAATACGGTTTGGTCAATTTGGGTAATGCTTAAGGTCGCAATAATGGTCTTAATGAAATTTTTCATATTTCATTCCATGTGTGCGTATTTTTTTGACGTTTATTCATCAGTGTGGCCATAAATGAAGCAAATTTTAGGTGCATGCAAAAAAAAAATCTCCAAATTAACCACTCTCTAGGGGATATAAAAGATTCAGAATACCACCACTGGGCCCACAAAATTCTTTTTTTCCGATTTAGAATAAATGAACAGAATCTTATTCGAACTGCTTACTTTCGTTAGGTTCCTGACATTTCGTGATCAGATCGAAACAGTTTGTAGTAGTTCGTTGAAGATGTTAGGATTTGTCCTGTGAACTTCCAGGGTTTTGGTAATACACGAATACTGAGAATTCTTTATAACTCGTTGGTGCGATATAGACTCGAGAGTGGCTCAATGATTTGGGGACCGAGTGAAGTACTCTCTTATGGTGGAGAGGGTTCAGAAGAAATTCCTTCGGTTTCTCTGTATGAGGAAGTGCGGACATTATCCATGGCTTTACCCACTGAGTTTCTCCAGGGTACGCTTGGTTTTAACAGTTTGAAGACCAGAAGGAATGTGTATTTAACTACGCATTTCTGTTGATTGTTGCGCGGTATTATTGACAACCCTGAAATTATGCGGAGCATTAGCTTTTATGTTCCGGACCTTAGACAGCGCCAACAAAGACTGTTCCACATTCCAATCTACAGGACCAACGTTACGCCAATGTATATGCCTGTTGGAAGGACTATCTTTATGTTGAACAATATGTATTTTTTAATTTAATTTTTTTATTTATTGATAGCATTGTTCATACACTTATAAGTCACAGAGACACAGTTTATAGCGACACAATCAGGAACGACTCATACCTGTAAGCATGCTTCGACTCGCTAGTAAATCTGAGTTGGGTAGGGGCCCTTTGGATATTAACATTTTTAACGTCTCTGAGGGAGTTTTTCGTTAGAAGATTCTCTTACTTTTGTAACATTTTATTCTCAAGAAATTATGTTTAGCTACGAGTTATTTTCATATAAACCTAATTTTATTGACTTTTTTAAAAATTATTTCTAAATAAATGAATTACGATACTCTGTTTTGTAAATAAAGTTAAGCCTATATTTTTTCAATAAAAGTTGCCGTTTTCGTTGAAAATTTAATGATCATAATTGTTCTCTCTAACAATTTTCTTGTAGCTTTTATAATTTTCCTAAAACATTTAACATGGACATATCGTCGGTGGCACTGTAATATCGCATAACTATCAATTGTTTTTTTTTTGGTAGGGGACTCTAAAAAGCGTACTGTATCAGAATATCAGAAAAACTATCATTAGGTATCATTTCACACTAGTTTTGAAACATTATTACTTCCCCATACATTGCATGCACTAAATGAATAAAGAGACGACTCATATTTTGATTTGTCAATTCGCCTTCAAATTTAAGTTGGTGGATTTTTTTTATTTGCCACCGGGTAAGGTCTACCTTTTACTGATTTTTGTAATGTTTTTTCAGATCTCAAAAGAGAAGCCACAATATGTCACATGTTGAAACACCCACATATAGTAGAGCTGTTAGAAACATATAGCTCTGAAGGAATGCTGTACATGGTGTTCGAATAGTAAGTACAACAAACCCATTATTTTTGGTTTGTTCTGTATCCCAGCGGATCAAGAACACAGTTATGTATGTGATATAAAACCAAAACTCTGGACACGAGCTTTCGATTTGATTGACTTTCAGGTAAAAATCCTGGAAAAGAAATCGAGCGGAGATAAGTCCGCCTCGTGGTGCAGTGGTTAATGCACCCGTCCACCGTGCTTTAGGTCCGAGGTTCGATTCCTGGCAGAGTGGATGTTGAATTATATGTTTAAATTGTGACTTTACAAAGAATGCACTCCCACCACATAGCCGAAAATCATTTTTAGCTATTGGTTTTGCTTATACTAAAAATGTTTTTTTTTGAAAAGGGCAAAAAAGCAGTTTAACTCGCTTTCGCTTATACTAAAAATGTTTTTTAGTATATGCGAGTTACTTTGCTTTTTAATTTCCGTTTTATAAACCGTGATTTTTATTGAATTTAATTCAACTGCTTTCTTGTCCTTTTCACTGTGGGTTTGCCAAATAATATGAAGGGCTTATGTCGCATTCGTTTTAAAATGCCGCAATAAGATGAAACAATTCCTAATAATAAAAATTGGTGACCTCAAATCATTTTTTTTATTTAATGTATTTATTTCAGTGCATTATAAATCATTTAATGAATAAACACGTGGGAAAAAAAAATCCTGCCTAACACAGGTAATTTCAAGCTAGTCCTGAAACAAATACCTCTGTACATTGCAAAACATAATAAGTAAGGGAAAATAATTGCGTTTTTTTTGTGCTATAAGCAAAGTTTTCTATTCATAAATATTTGAATTAGTCTAATGGACCAAAGAGGTAGGTTTATCTAGGATCTACGCGAGGGGAAGAAATTTGAAAGTTTTTCCAAGTACTAGGTATATTAAGGGTTGGGGCGTGTCTAAAGTACTTAAACTTCTACTTTATTTCTACATAAAAAAGCCTTGGAAAACTCTTCTCTTTGATACTTTTATGAATGCAAAAAATATAATATTTCAAATTAAATGTAGTGTTTTTAAAATAAAACACTTTGCATATATGGACCACACACGAGTTAAATGTTACAACAAAACTATTTTCAGGTATTCTTATTACCCATCATCAGTTCCAACTATTAACTAAACCTAAGTACAGAATGCAGAATATAAATGAGGTACTGATAGGGTTGGTTGGAGGGGGTAAGGCAGGGTGGGGTTAAGGCGGTAAGGCAGAGTTGGCAGAGAGGGTAAAGCATGGTGGGTTTTTCTATTTATTGGAAATATTGAAAGCTGCTGTGAAGAATTTTGGAATACCGTATTATTAATTAAAGTTTTGTCAGAATTGATATTTTTTTGGATTTTTTTATTTTCTAAATTATTATTTATTATACTTTTATTTGTAACATAATACAAAAGCTTAATTTTATCAACAATATTTTGAGTTTGTCCAAATTTTTGTAGACAAGGACTGGATTCAACTCCCTGGGGAGCTATGTGGAGTAATATGAACAGCTCCCCAGGGAGTTGAATCCAGTCCTTGTCTACAAAAATTTGGACAAACTCAAAATATTGTTGATAAATTACCTGGTCCATGAAGAAGTATAGAAATTGAATAAACAATATTTTCAGGCGTTGCCTAGTATGTAGGTGAAATAATTCAATTAGATGAATCTCACCCGCATAAATAAAGGTTTCAGCTCTTTAACTTCACAAACATCAACAGATGAAAGAATTGAAGGAATATAGATGTTCAAATATAGGCAGAATGGTGAATGTTACACAGTTTGTAAAGTGGCCACTTAAACCAGCCATTGACAGGTCATAAGCCCTGTAGATGCCTAGACTTCCATATTATAACCTTCTCCTCAATGTTCTTCATCTCTGTTGTAATATGCTTAATTTTATTTGAATGAAAATAGTGATTCGTATCTTAAATATGATTTGTGAATTCAGAGAAATTGTGTTATAATATAAAACTCGTGTGTGATCTAAAATATAAGAATAATAATAGTAATAATTTAATAATTCTTCATTACCCATAATAAATCAAATGTGATTAATACAAAAATAAATAAATAATTTGTTTTACTTCAAATATATATCTGAAATGTTATTCTACAAAGTAAATGCTGAAACATAAATAGTATTACTTTGAAAGTAGTTCATACAAGTATTTCATTTTGTATTTTTTTGGTAAAAGTAAACAATAATAATGTGAAATCTGTTTAAATATTTTTAACCATTTGGATATTAGATCTTAATCATCATTTTTTCTAGTATTTTAATCGACAATAGAAGCCTATCTCAAAAGATAAATTATATGTAGAAAGTCTACGCAATTTCAATTTAATTTAATGGTTTTAACAGATATAAAAACAAAAATTCCACATAGTTCAAACAAGGGCAGAATGGTGAATTTTAAAAATCAATGCTATATATTGTATCTTTATCATCAGAATCGTCATTATTATCATCATCATCATCATCATCATTGGCTAGTTTACATATATGTGTCATTTTTAGCATTGATGAAGTTCTTTAAAATATTCAATGTGCTCTAATAATTGTCTCCAATTTTCAGTATGGATGGATCAGACCTTTGTTTCGAGGTGGTCAGAAGAGCGATGGCTGGTTTTGTTTATAGCGAAGCTGTAGCTTGGTGAGTAAAATACTATTGTTATTGTCCTTACTTGTTAGTATATATGTATGTATAAGATCCATCAATGATTTTACTCATCCACATTTTGATTATCATTTTGTTCACACATGATTCTTATACATATGAAATATGATATGATATGAAAAAATATACATAGATTCTTTACGTAGAAAATTATGTAAAAAAAAAACCGGCTTGTGGTCCCGTACTTGTGTCGCGGACTCGCGAATAAGAGGTCCGAGGCTCAAACCCCACTTTAACAAAAACAAGTTACAGTTTATGAATAAAATAGTTTTATAAATTAGTTTTTCGACGGCTTAGCTGGTACATGAAATAGTCGCGTAGGTGAATCGTTCGTTTTCTAGCGATTGAGGTTGGGGTTCGAGTCCTCAAGATTTCCGCTTTTTTTGCAATTACCTTTTTGTAATGCATTTTTTTGTTTATCAAATGTTTGTATTAAATTATAGAATATTTCAACTGAAACTTTTAGTCGTTAGTGCCATTTGCCATGGATTATTTATAAAATATAAAATAGACCTTTTTTGGGCCGCCATACTGCTCTCGCCATCTTGCACCAAATACTACGGACGGATCATAGACGTATTAAATTTCATTTATTATAACTGTATGCGAGAGGTAAACTACAGTATCTCCAAAGATCCAAATTTTCAGCAGAGAAAAATGAGTGATTGTTTATACTTTAAACATCTAGTATTTTTAAATGAGAGGCTTTGATTAAATTTGTTACAGAAAAAAAAAAGAATCTTTGTAATTATTAAAATTAGGAGTTAATGCTATTGACCTTGTAATAGAGGACGAAAAATTTGGTTTCTGTATACCGCATGCAGACCTTTGTTCAAAGCCAAGTTTTGGACAAATAATGAATACTAAGGGAAAAAAAGGAACCTTTTTAATAATTAACGTTATAATTTCACCGAACATACATATTCTATGTTTTAAATACATCCTTTTTAGTAGGTTGTCAACATTTTTCAGTTGTTTCCGAAACGTTACAGTGATAATACTGATAATGATGTATCTTTTTAACTAACGGTGTTAAAATATAATAAAAAGCATTATTTTTCTCTTTTTTTATCTATTAAAACGTTGATGTTTTGTTTTGAAAATACTGATTCTACGCACACATACATAAGAAAGTTAAATTTTTTAATTCATTTGAAAAATCGAAATAACAGATTGTTAATACAACTGCGTCTACGAAAATTGGTTTGCGCTTAGCTAATTTTTCGGTAATTTTTTTAAAATACTGATTTCAAATGAAAAGTTTTTGTAAATACAAAGATTTGTACAACTGAAATTTGTATGGGCAAACACCGTTTCGTTTAACCTTAACTGTTTTACATAGGAACGGTAAAAAAATGTTTTGTTTTTAATTTTGGCATGTTTAAATTATTCTCGTGTTTTAATCCATGTGCTGAAATCGTGTCGTTGCCAACGTGTTAAAATATTTTACGTCGATATTGAAAATAAATGGGAAATCGTCAAAAAAGGTGGCCTGTTTTAATTGATTCCGTCACAAGAAAAGCGAATAGGAAAATTGAATTTCCTTTTAAAACTCACAGTAGCTGTTGCCATGTTAAAAAAGATGAAGTGTAACGAACTTGTCAGTAATTCAATTACAATATTTCAATCTTTCTTTTAGTGTTTTGTAAAATTATGCAGAGGAGAAAATTATTTTCAATGTATTTATTTTATGTCCATTGTTCATCTTATGAAGAATAATAAACGGAATGGTTAAAATTGTTTTTAGAATTTAAATAATATTTTTTTTTTTTATATTTGATATTTTTTGTACTTAAAACAAACATGTATTTCAATGTATAAACGCTGCATAAAAAAATAAGCTTTCTAACGGTAAAATGACAAATAAAGTATCATCAGCATCGTCATTCCCTTTCCGCAATTAATGGTGCATAGATACACTAATCGCAGCGTATCTCGATCTTATTTTTTTTCCGCATTAAGGTTAGGTGATCAGTGTTATGTTTCAGGTGCCAGTTCATGGACTATGAAATATTATAATCCAAAAACACCCCTTTTAAATAAATATTTCATGTAAACCATGGAGGGAATCGAACTCGAGACCTCTTATATGGTAGCCAAACGCGCGGACCATTACATGACGAGGCGGACAAAATAAAATAGAATGTTGCAATTTTCATTGAATAATAAAGGGGTTGAATTGAATAAAAAATCATTAAAATTTAACCAGCAATGCCATGCATGTAAAACTAAAGATAAAAAAGGTATGATTATAAATGGGAAAAAAACTGAGACTCAAAACTCATTGTACGCTTGAAGAAATGAAAGAAATTGATAGCTATGAAATACTAAAATAATGTATTTTTAATATTTTTGATATTTTTTAATATTAAATGTAATGTTATTTTTTATTTTATTTAAAAAAAAAATAATACGCCTCCACTCGTTTGCGAGTGATCTTATATTTTTCGTTTTTTTTTTATTGAAAAAAAAATATTTTAAAAGAAATACATATTTAAAAAAAATATTTTTTCCAAATTTAAAAAAAATATTTATTTATGTACTTTACTATGTTTTTCGCTATATTTCCACTATGTCTACTACCTTTATTATTGTTTCTATGTATTTAATACTTTTTTATTTATATATATTTGACCGGCTTAGAACGGGGTAGATAACCCTAGTCAAAGCAACTTTATTAAATGTAAAATTTTATGTTTCTAAAATAATAATAAATAAATATGTTTTTAAATTATCATTTAAATAATTAATCTTAAAATTGAAGTCTGAATTGGGTGCAACTCGTCAGCAGTTTCTTTTATAGTTTATAATAATTAATAAGACGTTATGCACTAACTCGATACAGGAGCATAAATAAATTTATACCAACAAACTGACGCCGGATTGGTCTGCCAATGTCAGTCTCAATCAAATCGATCTGGAATTTCTAGAACTATAAATAAATTAAAATACTTAAATATACAGATTCGAAAATCACGCGTTATTATATTTCATTCAAAAACCTTTCAATGTGGCAGAAAAAAATAATAGCATGGAAAATTGAAAATTATTTCTAATGAAATATACATTAATAAATTAAAAATGTTTATTAATTATCTTGTATCATAATATTCACGTAGATTAAAAAGATCAGTAATAATAAAAATACGTGTTAATTAACATAACAAAAATTCCTATAATCTACTACATTTTTGCGGCAATGGATTGTGTAGTCTGCATTACCAGGTAAAACTTGTTTTAAGGCAGACATTTTCATATGCAGTGCAACATAATAATAAACTTATTGTATATTTATTGTAAAAGATTTATAATCCACCCTTTTATTTATTAATATGTTTAATTCATTCTTCCCACTTCTGTCAACCCAAATCCACATTTTTTTGCAAATTTATTCAATCGAATCCGGGTCATGGTTTTTTTTATTTTTTTTTATTTAAATCTTAAAGTAGTAGTACATATCATACATATTGTTATGTGTGTTCTAATAATAACACTGCAAATATATTTAATTTATAAATTGTTTATCACATATGTCTTGACCATTATTTTAAATTTTGATATGTTTTTTTCTTCATAAATATTTTTTTCCATTTCGTAATACTTTTTAATTGCTTTAAATAAAATTGAATTTTGTGACTTTGCCTTTTTCCTAAATGGAAGTCTAATTTTGTTCTTTTCTCTAGTATTGTGATCGTGTTCATGCTGGTTCCGATCAATTTTTTTTCCAAAATTCTGTTTTTTTATTAGAGTTTATAATTTTATGAACAAATATCATTGTATTGTAAAATATTCTTTGTTTATAAGTTTTGCAATATAAGTTTATATTATGATTTTTTCTTTCTTTATTATTTTTGTTTTTTTAAGTTAACTTTTTTGATCGATTATAAAAGAGTATATTTCTTCTCCAAACAACAATTAATTAAGTCATTTTCGCTATGTTTTTTTGCACTGAAATTATAACGGAAACTGTATAAAAAGATCGATTAGAACAATACCGAACAAAATAATGATTAACCTTTTCATTAAAGCCGGATCACTATCATAAACAGGGTTTCGCGTGATGTGGTAATAAATATTTGAAAACAAAAATCGAACATGTGAGGTTTCCTACAAAGAAACTTTAGCATTGTGCTCCTTCAATACTGATTCATTCTATTGTTATGAATTTCAGGCTTCAAACAACACCCTAATAATTTTCTTCGTTCGCTTAAGAAACAAACGCGCAACGTATAGAAACAGACAAACAGGTTGTTTATTTATTAACTTTTACGATTGCGAAGATACACTACCGACCCCACCTTCAAGTTTTGGATTGGTGCATCGATATGAAACAAGGAAAGCGTACATCACGGTACACATATCTACGCATTGCAATAATATAGCTTCAGTATGACGTCATAGTTAAAGATAAAAGTCTCCCGACCGACTACTAAGATACACCGCCGATCGCCCCCCATCAAATTTTTGATGTTAGTACATCGGTTTATACCGACGACGGGTCTAGAACCTCTCGATATGTTTATCTACGCATTAAAAGTGACAAAAATTTTCTTCCACCTGGCAATTTTTTCTTTAACTACGATTTACTTAAATTTTAAATCGTTTTGAGGTTGGCGCTTTTTTTCTTAAGAGCCTATTTGAAATATAAGAGAAAAATAAGTAAATTTTGTAGTCGAATTAATTTCTGACATAACTGTCAGTTTCCGAAATGAGTGGCTAGATGCAAAAAGCCGGCTTTATAGTCGCTCGATAGATAAATACAGACGATCGTTAAGCATATCGTCTTGGCAAGTGTCAACAGTCTTAAAAATCATGTTCAAGCGAGCATTTTTTGCTTGAATTGGGATTTATTGGAGTTTATAATCGCTTTAAAGTGGGCTCTTTTTATCACAGAAGCCTATTTCAAATATAAATGAGAACTATTTTAAATGTTAAATAAGTAAGGAACGCGGACTAATAGTTTGCGGTCATTCATTGGTTCGTTTCGATCATATGATGTCGAGATGACAAGAAGGTAGAACATACCGAAAAAGATACAGATAGTACAGAAATTAAGTATACCGTCTCGATATGTACAGATAAAGGCAGCGTTCATAATTTAGCCCCCAGCATTTTATAATAAACTTCCCCTGAAGTAAAAGCAAAATTAACTCTCAAATCTCTCTTGAAGATGTAATTGACTCAACAAAAGTATTTTCCGGTCTTTCTTACTCATATTTTGCTCATGATACCATTTTAATTCCTGTAAATTGTTTCATTGGTTAATTTTTTTTTTAAATATCCGGTAAATGCACTGAGATATAATTAAATAGGCATTATGCTTCATAGAACGATAGTTAGAAAACAATAACGATAGTTTGAAAAATTAGCGTTGTCGCGTCAAATGTTGCCGTGCAAGACGCGTAGTAGAGTAAAAAAGACTGACTGTCTATGCCAGTTTTCTGTGAATTCAAAACTGTATGTCGCACCTTTTTACGCTGCTTCACATTTACTGACTTCAAGTTAAATTCCGGAACTTAAGTTGAATGGAACACAAGACAGGTGCTTAGAGCTGCATCTAGAGTAAACATACGTCAATGGGTAAATGGAACGATTTTTAAAAGTTTTTTAATGTTGAAATTACACCGCCCGTGACGTCACGTGTTCAAGTCGGTAAGTTTTCTGACGTTTAAAAAAAGATACCTTGCCCTTCAAAACACGCCAAACATGGCTACCCGGAAAGCGGAAATCTATCACAACACATAATTGATCGGCTATTCTTAATACATATACACCTGAATCTGTGACGTTTCAATGTAGCTCAATTTTATCAAAACGTATTTTTATTATTTTTTCTTTCATTTTTGAGAAACTAAAAAACCCGTACAATTCAATGCTCATATTTTTACCGCGCATATGAAAACATTTTTTATATCTAATGTCCCGTAGCTCTGATCTTTCCCATTATTTGCTTTGTTTTTTAAAAATGATTTATTAATTTAGTTTACAAACAATGAAAAATAATAAATAAAATAGTAAAAAACAAACAAATAATATTAATAAAATATTGTTTGTTATTGCACTAATTTTTAATTTATTAAGAAACATCCTTTACTTATA
This sequence comes from Micrasema longulum, assembly GCF_059751315.1. Lineage (NCBI taxonomy): Eukaryota > Metazoa > Arthropoda > Insecta > Trichoptera > Brachycentridae > Micrasema > Micrasema longulum. The sequence continues at coordinate 2,608,572 of NW_028277368.1, forward strand.
TTTCGTTTCTTAATATTGAGTGGTGTATCAATAACGAATGGTTTCCTATGCCGACCGCAGTCTGGATTTACCCTCAATGTAGAAAAGTCGGTTAACTGTAACAGACAGTCATTCCCTGTCGAGCTCATGGTCTGTGGTTTAACGGGTCAAATAGACTAAACCGGGTTTAAAATAGAGTCCTCCCCTCACGTATGCCTAAGATCTATAAATATATTTATCGTCTTGTGGTGTCTTTGCACCGACTGCGACTGATTATACAGGGTTTTGTAAATAAATAGAATTACCGATTGATGATTAATTAAAAGGTGATGGGACACCCCTTTGAGAGAGGATTATGGCAGATTAATAATCTGTACGTCTAGTGACCTGTCATTTGATAGTTAACGTAATCATTTTACACCCTCTGTAAAATGAACTATTTTGCTTTTGTTCGAGCCAACAACAGGTCATAAGCTCTGTTAATACCTAGACATTTGTATACTCTTCTCAAAAAGATTTTTTATAACCATTTAAGTATCTATCAATCTTGATTGAAACACACTAGAGGGTTTAATTCAGTATTTTTCTACACGTATCTCAGCATGATTGATAAAGTTTCCATATAAGTAAAATATACAATTAATATATAACAATTTTCCTAACTAAAGAGTTCTGTAAACCTCAAATAATATTAATATTGGTTTGAGTTAAATGTCCCTAAGACTTCATGTCGAACTTTAATTTATTCTGATTTTCTATCTATTATGTTCTATTACCTGTTTATACATATAAATTTAATTTAATACCTCTTGAAATCATCGTCATCATAATCTTTCTGCACTTGATGGTGCTTAGGGCACTGCATTAGTACACCAATTGCAGCGTATCTGTTATATTTTTGTAACATGAAGGTAAGATGATCAGTCTTACGCTCCGGGTGCCAGTCCAGAGACTATGAAATATTTTAGTGTAAAAACACATTTAAATAAATATTTCAAGTCAACCATGTCGGGTGTCGAACCCAAGATCTCTTGCATAGTAGGCAAACGTGTTGACTATTACACCACGAGATCGGCCTCTTGGCATAGTGTAAATTAATTTTGTGAGAGATATGAACATGTCTATACCACCTTTATAATTATAATGTATTAACTTTTTTTATATTTTTTTTAGGTAACTAACTGTACCTGAACATTTAATAAAATGTAAGAACGGTCAACAGAGGGCACTGTCAAAACGTTATAAATCGAGAACACAAAAGAAACCGCTCTCTTTTCCATGCCAACAGCCTCTGAACGGATACGTGACGCTAAATCTTTAAAGTTCTTGATTAAAAATTATCACTATAACTATAAATCTCATTTAAGTAATCTTCATCGCGTATTATTTAATAATCATGAACCTCATAATTCTAAATAACTATATATATATATATATATATACAAAGTTTTAGGTCTTTCGTTTTTTTTAATATATTGTATACAATTTTTGTTTTGGCCTTGTTTGTCTTTGCTAAATAGTTTTATGTTCTTTTTGTTCAGTTTCATGCATTTATGTTTCTTCATGTAACTGTAGTATTTAGCTTTTTTTTTTTTTTTTTTTAATTTTTTTTTTAAAATTATTAGCTTAGGCCGTATATATAATAAATAAATAAATTAAAAAGGATTAACCCACTACACCTCTATTTAGAGGTTTGTCAGCAGGTGAGAAAGGAAATATGGAAAATGAAAATACCACAACACCCAAAACAATTAATGGAACTTGCAACTGGCGGGAATCGAACCCACGACACCAGTTTCACTGTTGGCCGTCTTACTAACTGCGCCATGGCGCCTGCCATATAATATATATATGATATACAAATAATAAATATTCCAATGGATTCACATACCAACCAGAGGCGGTTCCTTAATATGTGCATACTGCACTACGCTTTCAACTTAAATATGTGTCCAAAAATTATTAAAAATGAATTAAATTGTTATACCAAAAAAACAGGGGTTTAATGCAACATTACACTTGTAAAACATTACATTCAATACTAGCGCCAAAAGATCTAACAAGATCGACTCTTGAGGATGATTTTCCCATCTAGTCTACGCAAGCGCAGTCGTCACCGTGCGTATTTTGTTTTGCATCTTTCACCCTGAATTTGTTTGAAATCTGCTAAAACCGTAATTTGAGCGAGATAGACAACGCTTCATACACCGCTGAATCGTGCGTTAGAGTGAGAAGGCAATACTCGGGGCATTGCCAACGCATGCGCAGATTTTAAACGTGGAGTTCATTAATTTGTTACGCCACTTCGACCATGCGTAGTGACATAATATCGAGATGCAAATCCAGAATAAGATGAAATGACATTTCGACTTTTATATCCAGTTTATGATCATGTTCATTGATTTTGATGACATGTAAGTCTTAAAATGAAAGAACCAATGTATTCAGATACTGAAAATAAAAGTAAATGATCAATCTAATATCATTTTCATCCGACATTTAGGCATCTGTTAGCAAGGCTTACAGAAACTTGGGCTTTATCATACGCAACATAAAGTTATTTAAAACTACAGCTTCACTTAAAACTTTGTAAAACTCCTATGTTCGAAGCCATCTTGAATTTGGTTCTGTCGTATGGAATCCTCAATATCTTACCTACATAAATCAATTAGTTCGAATCCAAATAAATTCTTGAAAGTTCTCAACTGTAAAGCACGTGTAACAGTCGATTCGTATGATGACTCTTCCTCTTTCCATAATCTGACTTCTCTCACCAAACGAAGAACTGTTTCTGACTTGTGCTTCTTTTTACTATCTTGAATAATATATTTGAGAGTACTTATCTCTAAGAATACATCAATCTAAACTGCCTTACCAGATTTACCAGACAAGTCCGACTATTTTACAATCCGGTACCAACCAATAACTTCGCTCAAAATTTCTTCATGAACTGTAGCTGCACAGAATATAACAAAGTTGAATTCTCCCTTGATATAGGCATTTGATTCAAAACTTTCTCATTTAAAAAAAATATAAATAAGAACTACTCAAATAAATATGTATTACTATCACGTTATTCTCCTGCCTCAATTCTTTATAGGCGTTTTAAGGGTAATCTCCTCAACAGAACAGAATCTCTCCCTCCTTTTTCCTATTTTATCCTATTTTTTTTTTATCCTTTTCATCCCTCCTAACGCTTTGGGAACGAAATAATTATCATTTAATTTAAGTATCTCGTATGATATTCTTTAAGTATTATTATATAATAATATAATAATATACGAGTATATACTCGTCCATATATTTATTTTTTTATCTGTTTATTAGTACGTATACAAAAAGTATTATAAGTTTTAACTTTAACTTTAATTGGACCCATACACTATATCGTGGGTACACTGGCAAAAAACGTTAAAATATGCGGATTTGACTTAATGATGCAGTTTTGTAAACAATTTGTTTATTAAATAGGTGCGAAGGTTTTCATGGTCACTGTTTCTTTTTTGGGTGATACCGTGTGTGTTGGATTTATTCCGACGTTTCGGCTACCATTACAGTGGCTCCTTCAAAGCCACCTTCAAAGTAAGCTAAGCATTTTGTAGAAAAAAGTGTGTGTTTAAGTACTAGTAATTTGTACTGTGTCGCAGTCGGCAGTAGGCACATTTGTATTCGTTTTTGTAGAATGTAGTGCTGGAAACCATATTGAGTTTAATTTAAGCACGTCGTCTTTGTTAATGTTATTTGGGTGTCTGTGTATTTTAATTGCCTCTTTTATTATTCGTGCACTGTAATTACTGGGTTTATGCGAAATTTTCAGTTCAAATGCGAAAAAATGTCCGGTGTCTATAAAGTGTTCCGCCGTCGCAGATTTGTCAGGATGCCCAAGTTTACAAGATCTTTTGTGTTCGTCAATCCTTTTCTTTGCTGTGCGCCCTGTTTGCCCTATGTACACTTTATCACATCCTTGGCAACTTAGTTTATAAACAGCTACCGTTTCCAGGGGATTCTTATCTTTTGGGCTCAATAAATGGTTCTTTTACCGAAAAATTGAAGAATAATCTTTACATATTTTAATATTTACTTAATATAAAATTAAGAAACAAAAAAATAAAAACTTGTTCTTAAATGAGCACTTAACATCTTACTTTATTTAAATAAAATATGAAAGAGTAAAATTGGAACAAAACTTAAATACTTGAATTTTCAAAACAGAGATTTGAGAGTTAAAGTTTTTTGCCAGTATACCCACGATATTACAGTATGAATTGTTTGCAAATTTACTGTTGTTTTTCCAAATAAATATTTAAAAAAATATGAGAAATCACTTAGAGAAAGAAGATTCTTTGGGCTTTTTTTGGAACATTTAACGTTAGGATTTGCATCCGTCTGCCTCTGAGGTACATATTATACTAGTACGAATTTAGTTACGTAAAATGTGCGAATGATGTTAGTGGATATAAAGCAGTATGCAAACAAAAACAATGGCGAATTAGCGTTCCTTGTTCCGATGCGCGGGCTGTCATAATATATTTATAAATATAGAGATATTTTTAAAAATATAAATTAACTTATTACAAGGCCTCTTAGGCTATGCCCGTGTCAAGTCATAATAATTAACAATAAAAATGCATAGTAAAATTAATTAGATTGAATTATAACGACATGTGATGCAATAGAATAACAATCTAGAAAAAAAAGTATAAGTAATAAATAATAAAATTTCGAAGAATACAATGCAAAAAAGATAATCAGAAATAATTTTTAAAATATAAATTATACAAATTAAGATTAACACATAATCAAATAAACAAAATAATGGTATCATTCAAATCAACAAAACAATAGTAAAATATAGTAGTTTTAAAAAAAAACAGAATAATAGTATCATTGAAATCAACAGAAAAATAATGGATATATAAAAACATAATTGAAATAATAATTGAGATATTTTTTCTAGAAACTCACTCATTACTATAGTAAGAAAAAAATAAATAGGTGTAATAAATAATATGCCAAATAATACTACATACAAAATTAAATAATACAAAAATACATAATGAAAAAACACAAAAATATCAAGATATATAAATATAATATTATCGCTCGTTTGCCACGTCAGGCTTATCATATTGTTATAATCTCGTATTATTAAACTTAATACAGATATAAGTTGTCAATATTTAAAGAAATGCACTGCCAAGGATTTTGGTCAGGATCCGCCAGTGATACCAACACAAGCAAATAAAATAAAATACGCTCGCGGCTATCTGAAATCGTATGTACACAATGTATGGCAAACAAGGTGGGTAAAAAGCATAGCTGAACGAGCCGTTCGAACGAATATAATATTCGAGACGATTTATTTGCGTAATTTATTCTCAATCACGTATTGCCGCCCGTTCTTCTTTCTCCACATCTTGACGTTATTTGATAACTGTAGTAAGTGGTACAATTTCTTGTAACTGATTTATTATTTCCCCGCCTTGCGAATTTATTTGTATTGCCGTTATCGGCGATCCGTTTTTACTTTACTTCAAATAAAAACACATGTTAGAACATCGATCTATGTTTTGAGTTTGAGTCTGACGTTTTCAAAACACGCAACATCCATTTTTGACTAAAGTTTATAATTTATTTACGCGCGAGAAAATGACAACAATATTTGCGAAAACGAAGCTAAGTCAGGCATTGCTCTAATAAAATATGATCACAACTAAAACATAAACATACGTTTAAAGTCGGCCGGAAGAAAGCATTTTTTTTACAGAAAATTAACGGCATCGTTAATGCTTACTTTCTTGAACGAATAATTATAGGTTAACTGATCGTGTTTTTTGCATCAAAGCGCAGCGGTCAATTTCAGCACTGATAACCTACCCAACCCAGGCTTTAAAAAAATCACGTTTGATGTTGTGTTTTTACTGTAAATCGAACATGTAACGTAATTTATTAAAAATGTTTTCTTTTAAATATTTATGAATAAATATTTAAATTGATTATCATCATCATTATTCAATGTCCGCTCCCTAGTTGGAGCATATGGTGTCCACAAAAATCCTTCAGGCATTTCTTTCGGCAGCCAGCTCCTGTACATCCTCCCAAGTCAGTTTTGCGTCCCGTAGTTCTGACATGAACTGCCGACAAACAGTCAGCAGTGAACGTCGAGAACCTGATGCCTTGTAAAGTAGGCAAGCGTGGTTTAGGCTCTCAGGAGGCATCTGCAGTACATGGCCAAGCCAACCGTATCGTCTCCGCTTGGTGACAGTTGTCACCGAAGTTTGCTGTGTCCGTTCTCTTATTACTTCATTCTGCACAAAATAAAACCATCACTTACCCAAGATTCTTCTGAGACACCTAATCTCAAAACTCAGTATATTGCTGTTTTGGGCCCTAGTGAGGTGCCACGATTCGTATCCATTGAGGAAAATAGGTGTTATGCAGGCGTTATATACATAGGTGGCATTTGGTTTTCACTGAGTAAATCCGATCTCCAGACAGCCTTCATACTGTTGAGTGCGGCGCCTGCTATTCGTAGCCGCCCTCCCAGTATTTTTGCTGCCTTTTTTCTTAACATATACTCCCAGGTATTTGAAACTCTCGACACTTTGGATGACTTGGTTTGGCAGAGTCAGGGGATTTTGGGATTGATTAACTAACCTGTTTTTAATTAACAATTGTAGGTTATTTGGCTTTCAAAATAAAATCACGTATCATTTGACTGATGTTTAATTTCACATATATGAAATGGTAACTGTAAATTAATATTATTTTTACTTATGGGAAAAATATTTGATACACATATTTACCGCAACAAATCAGACATTTGGCCATATATAATCCGATTGCAACTTTAGGCATACTAATATTTCTTGCTTTCCGAACCTTTCATAAATTGAGCCTACTCCTATTACAAGATAAAATTGTCAGAGTGTTTTTTGTGCCATTTTATCTAATAGGTATGAAATGTATGTATTAATAAATAAATGAAAATAATAATCCCTTTCCACTATCTCTTATGTTTGTCTTGCAAAACACGTCAGAGTTTTGCAATTGTGTTTTTTTCAACTTATAAATTTTATTAAAAAATGGATGAGGCTTCTTTTGCGAATAGACCCTCCAGTAACGACGTGATTAGAATAATAATTTATAAGTTCCTAAACACGTACGCGAGTAGCCTCACGGAAGAACTTTTCTAAATGTATCATATAAAGATATATATGTATATATTTTTTATTTATTTTAATCAATGATGCATGTTTTTAATTTTTTCAATTCCAATCTACTTAAAATTGTTTATGTTATAACTAACTTTCCAAAAAAAGAGATTTAATTATTTATTTTATGTATATACGGCCTAAGCCAATTACAACAGTTACATGAAGAAACATATGTAAATACAAGAAACTGAACAAAAAGAATACAAAACTTTGTAGCAAAGACAAACAAAGGCAATAAAATAATGGCATATAATACGATCAACATATAAGACTTCTAGCTAAACCATGCTAATCCATCTTGATCATATATAATATATATGAAAACATATCGAAGAATGACTAGACAGGCGCCACCTATTTGTAGCAATAATTCACGGACAGTGTATACTTGTAATGCAGTATTAAATAGACTTCATGAACTCGGCAATAGTTGTTCCCACGTATCTGATATATTTATAGTAGGGTATTGTTCCTATAGAACAAACCTTTTGACCTTTTTCAAAGATGGTGAATGGTAATTATATTTATTTATTCATGCATTTAATATACAGTTTTTTGTTCACTTTGCCTAGCTGTGTGAAACAATACTTATGATTTTCTTGTTGTTTTATTGTAGAATGTTTTATTATTTAAACTTTCTATTGAATATGCTGTATAATTTTTAGGTTAATTTTTAAATATAAATCTTGTATAATTTTTGGTTTAATTTTTTTTAATAAATCTTGGGTATAAGGTAATTCATGTTTAAAAAAAAAATATTAAGCCAAATATGTTCATATTATAAATGTTTGTAAAAGGCGGATTTGCCGTTTATGTTAATAAAATAAAATAAAATAAAATATCGCATTACTTTCTTGATCATATTTTCTTTAAATTTCATATCCTTGTCGGCTATTTTATATTGTAGTGTTCGTCATTTTTCATGACTTCACTGACTTTTTACGAGTTGATCTTTTCATTTCGTTCAAAATATTTTATAAAGGCAGCCAATTTTATATGTAGGAAATGTTAAAATTGTAGGAAATGCTAAATTTGTAGGAAATGTTAAATTTTATGTTTAGAAAGGCTTTGGAATAGGAGCAAAAATGGGTGATTTAAATGTCAATTGTCTTTTGTATGCTGATAATGCCGTGCTTTTTCTTACAACAAAGAGGAACTGCAATTCTTGGTAATAAAGGTCTACGATGTATGCAAGGGAAGCGATTTGCTGTTGATAAATCGAATGTGATAGTTTTTGAAAGAAATTAAAGTATAAATGTTATACTAAACAATTAGAGGAATTTGTGTATCTGGGAATTAGGTTTACTAGAGATGGAATCACTGAAAAAGATATTTAAAAGAGAGTGAGTGCCGGGAACAGAGTGAACAGTGCACTTAAATCAACCTTGGTAAAGTCCTGGTCCCGACCCTGATGTGTGGGAGCGAAGTATGAACTTGGAAAAACAGGGATGAAAGGAGGCTGAATGCTGTCGAAATGCGATCTCTCAGGCGAATGTGTGGTAAAACTATCTATGATGCACAAATGTTACATCCGTACATTATATAAGGCTGAGATAAGCATTATTGACAAAATAAAAAAAGGAGCTCTGCGCTGATTTGGACATGTAGGGTGAATGGACAGCAAAAAAAAAACGGTTAAGAATATTTACAATGCGAATGTTGATGGATGCAGAAATAAAGGAAGGCCGAGAAAGATATGGAATGACTAAATACAACAAGTACTTGAAGATGGTCATGTCAAAATTCGGAATAATCGGCGCGCGTGCATAAGAAGATGTATGAATGTAGAGGAAGCGAGATCTGTATGCAAAGATAGAGTGATGTAGCGTTCTATTCTCTCTGCTTACCCTTATACGAAAACAGCGCCTAGGTTTGTTATTTTTAGGCATCTCATTTCTATTAAATTTTCCTTTGTCTTCTACCGGGTTTACGAGTTTTCATTTCTTCCTCTGTGGACATCGTTTTGAATGATTTATTTGTTTATCCCGCGGGTGGTACTTTAAATAAACCGAGTCTAATAAATGTTGTACGGCTAGAACCAATACGGCACCTACCCTTATACGTCAACCCTAATACGACTTTATGTCTTGCGCCGGTAGCGATTAAGTCCAAAATTGTCCACATTTTTTACAGGACTATAAATTATTCCTAACGTTTGAGGATACTACAAAAAAATAGTTTTATTTATTTCATAAGGAGGATTGTCTATGGCTTACTTTGGTGACGGTTGTTTTTGTGTCGTAGAAAATTATAATTTTATGTTTTTGATTAAAAGATCATCATCATCAGCATAGGTCTCTGTTCCAGACCTTCAAAGTTTTTGGTCTATCGCAAGTCTGTGCTGTTCGCGCCCTGCCACCTTCTTAATATCCTGCCTGCCTTGGTTTCTGTAGCCGGTTTTCGGTCGCCATTCCGGGTCCGTTTGTTAATCTATCATCTGTGGTTCTTATACAGCCCTGGTTACCCCAGTTCCACTTAAATGGGGCTGTTTTGTTTTCTACGTCTGGAACCCTAGTTTTTACTCTAATAATTATTTCCATTTTTTGTCCCGCAAACTAATATTCGACATCCTCTTTTTTCCTTCGTTTTTGCTTTGTGCGTTTTGTAAAGGTGTTGGGTTTAAAACCAAATATCAATATTGGGAATATGCAAATTTCAAATATTTTTTTCTTTCAATAGTTTGCAAAACGTTTGGACTTGAAAATATAGGACAGCTTTTCAAATGCAGCCCATGCCAGACCTCTCCTGCGTTCTATCTCCGCCTCTTGGTTGTCCCTGCAAAATTTTAGTGTATTGCCAAGGAAAAGATATTAATCTACATACAATAATATTCCTGTTTCGTAAAACTAATATGTAAAAATTAATAAAATAAAAAAATAACACACTAATTCGACAAGGCAGAAGTGTCTCACAGATTTAGTAAAGTTATCAAGGCTCAGCGACTGAATTACAGATACAGTCATGGTGATGAAATTGAATAGAAGTTCCAACCATTGAGTCCAAAGCTTTACCTTACCATATTTTTCAAATTTATATAATGTGTCCCTCCCCGCAGAACTCTACGTGTTCCTTACTATCCAGTGTTTAAATGCTGTAATTTAGTTTAGTATTGGTAACAGATCATCACCTTAATTCCATCTTAATCTGGAAATAAAATCCGATCGTACATGCCAGATTTTAAAAACTGCTGAGTACATTAAGTATCTGGGAATAATCTTTGACATCTACGATGGAAGGTTCAGGTCCAATCACTGGTTTCCATATAAAGAAAACTGTTTCATGTATTTTGCTCACTTAGGAACATCTTGGACATTGGTACTCTCAGAACTGTGTATTTTGTTATTTTTCAATCAGCGGCACCCTATGGTATAGTGGGCTGGGGAGGTTGCACTACGTCTGTCATGAACCCCCTAATAAACGTTTAAAAATTAATTCTAAGAGTGACGCTGCGTTGTCCCCCCACTTTCCCACCTGAGACATTGTTCAAATTTATGAAGGTACTGGATATTAGACAATTTAAAGAAAAAGAGTCATTGACACCTTTTTGGTCATGCGGTTACAGAAGTAGATCCCAGCAGAATACTCGTACAAGGTTTTCCTGTAATTTGAACTATTAAATTCCAAAAACACGTATGACCTTTGCTCAGAGGAATTTACCTTTTGTGGCCCCAAGAGTGTTCAATGTCCTGTTTGAACATATTAAGTTCTCCAAAACGAAACTTTTTTAGGAGGAGTGTATAAGTCTGGATTTTGTCTTAGGGAAGAGACCATTGCAAGAGATTGCTGCGAGATAGATTAATATACTAAAGATGCCCTTTGAAATATATGTATGTTTATGCAATAATATTTAATTTATATTTTTTGGTTATTATTTAATTATATAAGTGCTTCCACTTTTCATTGTGTTGTATCCCAACTCAACACAGGGCCCTTGGTCTCATAGAGTTTGGAATACGTTATTATTGTTTTTTTTGTAATATGTATGTATTTGTATGAATGAATAAAAAATAAATTTTGGGCATACGAATACTGTCTGCATATCCCTTGCTTGCTGCTACAAATGTGACTCCTCTTACAATACGGAGTCCTGCGCGGTAATGGTAGAAGACTTAAAATGTCCTAATTGTTCAGGTAACCTCTTTTCCACATCAAGATGTGCCCCTTAGCTAAAAAGGCAACAAAATATTAAACAAATGACTGTTGAAAGATAGGTGAAAAGCATACCGTACATAAAACCTTCTTAAATATTCAGAACAGCGAAAATTTCTTTTGCAGAAATCGCTTCTAAAAAAAAAGCTGAAAACGAGTGTTCAACCCTCCGTGCAAGAGAAAATCTAGGTCTAGAAATTTAATTGCAAATTTATTGTAGATAGTGTAAATTAGATATTATAATTCTTACTTGTATATCGTCGTTGCACATCAAATATAGGCCATGTGACTCGGAGCACATTCTGTAAAAATCGATAAAAACGATTTAAAAAAAAAACTAAACCGAAAATAACACTTCTGTGTATGGACGAAGTAGGAAAAATACATAGAAAAAATACATAATTCAATAAAGTTATATATTCAATTAAAATATTAATTACTTTATGCCAAAAAGTGGCACGATTTTATCAGAATGTGCTCCGAGTAACATGGCCCATATTTGATGTGCAACGACGATATGTAACTTAATACTATAAACATGCGTAAATATTAAAAAAAAAAAACACAACATGCATTGGCTCTAAAACATCCCAGTAGTGAGGTGAATAAAACCACCATAACAGAAATAAGAAGGATATGATATTTATTAATTAACGGACATTGTCTATTCTTACAATTTATAGGGTTTTTATATTACAATATAAGAACAAATAAAAACATTTTTTTAAAAAGGAAAGAAGCATTGACAAACGTAAGGGACGACATCAAGACAGGATCTGGACTATTTATTTAGTGCACGTTTAAATTGCTGTAAACCGAAACCAAAAAAGTCCAGATCTTGTCTTGAGTTAACAATATGACAAATAATTAATTAATTATTATTATTCACTGGAGAATTAAGGCCATATTTTGTTCTATATCAACCTAAGAGTCGGAATATGGAATTTCACTTGACACAGCAATGATGGCACATCGATTATACAATTAATCAATTAACTTTTTTGTATTAAAAAAAACTGGCGTTTTTACTCTTAAAATTCCACCCCATCCAATATTTATCTCTATTAGCACATATTTTCAATTTTCTTTGCAGTGAAAGCTGTGGAAAAAATAATAGTTAAAACGGTAACAAAACAAAGAAAAGAGAAGTCTTATGTTTTACTTGGTTTTTTATTATTATTTCACTTTACAGATACTTTTTATTTATTTTTCATATATTTAATTTCATTCCCATATTTTAAAAATATTCCTTTACAAATCATAAAATTTATTTTTTATTTCTTCGTTAAAAACTGCGTGGTTTCTATAAAGCATACTTTGTCTTTTTTTTTGGCAAATATAGCGGTAAAAATTCCGTTTTTTCTCAAACAAATGTTAAATATTTAATAAATCGTTGTCTGAACAAATTTAATAAATTTGAAATTTGTACAGCGAAAGGTTGAGGAATGAAATGTCGTCCCTATGGCGACCTTTCTCAGCTGTAAGTTATAAATTATTTATCACGTTCTCCTGTTCAGGTTTTGTACATCTATCTACCTTAGTTAGATCGTCCCGTATTACAATGGGAAGTTAACATTTATCTTCAATTTTATCTACAAAGCAAAATTAAGTTTTCTTATTGAAAATTGAACTTGCATTAAAATTTTCTAAACATGTTAATTACACAATGTTTGAGTATGTCCAAATGCTTGCAGTCTGGCTAGATTTCCTCCCTAGAGATTTATTCATATTTTAATTTATATCAACAGAGAAGGAACGAGTAGGGAATATGGACGTCTAGGCATTGCCTAGTAGGTGATTCGGTTCAGCCGGATGAATCTCACCCACGTGATAAAGGTTTCAGCTCTTTTACTTCACAAAAGTCAACAGATAGAAGAGTTGAGGAAATGTGGATGTTCAAACATGGGTAGAATGGTGAATGTTACACAGTGTTTAAAGTGGCCACTTAAACCAGCCAATGACAAGTCATAAGCCCTGTAAATGCCTAGACGTCCATATTCCCTTCTCAAAAATGTTTTCCCTCCCTGTTGAAATAAATTTAAATATGTTAATTACAGGTTACCGACGGATGTGCTTGAAATTTTCATATAAATACACACATTTTCGTACATAAATCTCGATTTTACCGTATAGACAGTCGAAGATAACTCTATTAACTGCCTATTGTAATGAGGAACTTCAGCCCTACGGGAAATGGGATGCAAAAAATGTTTTCTTGCGCGCGGTAAAAATTAGAGCATTAAATGGTGCGGCAAAGTTTCTTGAAAATTAACGAAAAAAATAATAAAAACGCACTACTTTGATTGATGTCACTGGTTCATATGAACTAACAAATGATGTGACAGCTGTGTAAGCGGACCAATGGGTAGAACTAACAGTGAACAACCTCTGACGTCACACGCGGAGTTTTCTTCAGAAATACAAAACTTTAAAAAATCATAGCGCTGACAATACGATATGTAAAAAATAAATTTTTTTTGGCTTAGTTTTATAGTCTATTAAAGAATAAAAAAATTTAAAAAATGAGACTGAACTTCTTCATTGCTCCCCTAAATTAAGGAATACAACAAACATCATTTATACGGGAAACATTAAATTTATTTGAACTAAATCGAACGGGTATACGATATACGCGATGAAGTCTCTGTAAACTAAAATTTACAAACATAACGCATGTTTTCTGGATATTGTTAAGCGCCATTTTTATAAATATCACCTCAAAGGCGTTTTACAATAAACATCCCAAAATGTCTTCTATCAGCTATAGAGCGCGTAGGCGGTTGAAATTGTAGTTCCCCGTCTCCAATCATGTTAAATTTATATAATACATAAGAGCTAGAATCCGCATGTCTTGCAGATGCAGAGTGCAAGGACGGTTAAAAATCTAGCTCCTATGTACATTTATTTGCTTATATAACATACGCACAAAAAACGTGGATATTGCAGTTGTTAAGGATTATTTTGTCACCTTGTATTGCTATTAAAAAATAATTTAAATATTTCATTTCTAACATCTTTTAAAATAAGTTATGTTGTATTATTGACGCCTCTTTACTCGATATTTTGATATTTACAGTTTACAATTGTTTTAAACCACATAAATTTTCACAACTTGATTTTTGGTTTTCGTGCCGTTTAGGTTGTTTTGTTCGGATTGCATTGCTGAATCCATAATTGACCCCGTAAACACCACAGACACATGCCACAATACCCCAGAAAAACTCAATCTGTATTTAAAAGGCCATGAAATTTATGAGATTTAATAGGAAAGAAAATACCGGAAGAAGGAATAATGGAAAAATACATGTTATAAAACGATGTTAAAAATGTTTTTTAAATTTTGATTCTTTCTTTTTCTTTACATTTATTTCTTTATTTTTCCTGCACCTTAATTTGTCAAGCCTCTTTGCATATAAATTTAACATAAAAATAAAATATAATAAATTACATGAACTTAATATGTATATAATGGGTTTCAAAAACCTAACAATATAATGTTATAAATTCGAGGAACACACTTTCTTTATTTAAACACCAAATTTGAATCTGTTGAAAAATATATTCAAGAATGATTTCTGTAACTATCGCTTTGTTCAGATTTCATTTGTATAAAGTTCCCACGACTTCTGAGTCACAACTTGATTAATTGACGAGACAAAAAACACCCGTTTTAACATAAATTCATCTCTGGACGATTAACTCTTACTTCTGTATAATTAAACAGGTGCCTACCTGGTTGGAATGGGGCTTTAAAATAAACATAAATGTATCAAACGTAAAATTTCAGAACGGGGAAAATAAATTTGTAATATTGTATAATGCTTTTTCAACGCGCGTTTCTCGGCAATGTATTTTTAACGTTTTGTTTGTGGAAATAAGTTTTCTGTGAAAATTTTGTAAAACGTGGTGGAGAGAGCAAAAAATGATTTACCCAAGATTTTCATCCCCCTTTCCCCCATCCTTCAGCCCTCCACTAAAGAAGACCCTCGGGCGCCGCGCCGCGCAGTGTTTCGTTTCATACAAGCTAGATGCCAAAAACTCTAAAAGGTTTCGAAACCCACTTATGTAATGTATTTCATCCTGCCATGATGAAAAATTGTGTTAAGTATGATGATTGTTTGAAAAAAAAAACACAAACGATAGTTAACTGAAACAGACATATTAAATTCTTAAGAATTTGAAATCTACGTGAAAATATGTGTTTAAATCGTAATATATTTGATCCTCGGTGGTCTTCCGGGCAGACAGAAAACGACCGGGATTTGTAGGCAATGGTATAGGGAATTTCAGAGCTGTCCATTAATGGAATTATTGACGTTATCTCTCCATAATATATTTACTATGCACTGGGTATCGCAAATCCGTCTAACTTCTTGACTCTAGATTCTGCTTCTTTTGGGTTTCCCTGCGATTGCCTTTAGTACTTTCATCTCTGACGTTCTGAGCAGTTATTTGGTTTTTCTATTTAGTTTTTCTATTTCGTTTTTCTACTTGGTTTTTCGTAATTTTTTTTCTCTGTATCTATCCTCGCCTCTGTTGTATACACCATGATTTGGTCTGACACACGTTTTGTACATCCGAATTATGTTTCCAATAATCGTGTGTTCATTGTACTATACGACTTTTCTTAGGCACCCAGATGTTTACTTACCGAGATGGATATGTTCTCATCATCACTATGGCAGAATCATCTGCATGGCATGTGATGTTAATGACCTTATCTCTCTTAGTTGATTCACTACTTTTTTTTCTTAAAAGCGTTTTTTTAAATATATTTATTCTGCTTGTGTAAGAAAAGGTTTTAGGCGTATATATTGTTGTGCTATATTTAGTTATAAAGGTGCTAAACTTGCTTTGTTTCTTTGTTAATATTATTTATGTCCCGAATTGAGTTGTTGTAACTCCTGGGAATGTAATTCAACGTATTATACTTGTAAAATACTTTGTGTAACCTTTACACTGCCACAAACTTGTCTTGCTTCAATTATCTCTTTCGTGTTAAAAAAAACCTCTTATCTGAAAGTCGTGTACGTAGTGTTTAAAAAAATAAACTTGATTCGAGGTAGGTGCGAAGGTTTTCACGGTCACTGTTATCAATATGTTTATTTTTTGGGTAATACCGTGTGTGTTGGATTTGTTCCGACGTTTCGGCCATCATTGCAGGAAAAACTAAAAGAATGTGGCCACTGCCGACTGCGACACGGTAGAAATTACTTATACTTAAACACATATTTTTGTCCACAAAACATTTAGTTTACCCTGAAGATGGCTCCTGCAATGGTAGCCGAAACGTCGGATCAAATTCAACACACCCGGTATCACCCAAAAATGAAACACATTGATGATTCGAGGTTTTGCGAAAAAAAAACGACAACAATTTAAATTGAACATTTATTAGTCGCTTTATATTACACAACATTTTAAAAAATACAATTATTGAAGTTTTCGAGAAAAACTCTCGGAAAGTCAAGAAACAAATAAATACGTACTTTAAATGAAAAATTACAGTAGTTACCACGTTTCAAAATAAAATATGAGAGAAAACTGTAGTACATCCTTTTCGAAGCAATATTTTTTTCTGATCAAAAATAAACACTTTAAACTAAAAATACAACCTTGACCGTAGCGCGATAATGAGCGAATGAACGCAACCACGTAAACACAAATAAATATATGTACTTTAGGATGCAATTATTAGTAAAGGCATAAATTAGTGTAGACTTATTAAGCATGCATTTGTCAAGCTGATTATCCTGGAATACTTTCATGACGTCAACTTTTAAAAATCTAAAGTGAATTTTAGCGCCTAGCTTGTATGAATCGACACAGTGTGCGCTGGTAGGGGTCTTCTCGCTTTGCCTTTTTAACGCAATTTTTACACGGTGTCTCCTCACGTTGCGAGAATTACAATGTGCCATATCTACGTACATAACAGGCTCGATGATTTATTTGTTGTGTTGTTTAGGTAGCAAAACTGCGTAAGTATTGAGGAATTTTCCAAAGTAAACTTTTAAATTATTGTTTATATCTGCGTAGGTACTATACTCACATGAGTTCTAAAACTAAATAATAACTATCATCACATCCTTATCCACACCCGGTGGTGCATAGGGCACTGCATTGTTAAATCAAATGCCGCGTATCTCGATCACCTGTTACAAGAAAGTTAAGTGATCAATTTTGCGCTTCAGGTGCCAGTCCAGGGACAGTAAAATTCTTTAGTGGAAAACCACAAATATAACAAATATTTTATGTGAACCTTTCCAGGAATCGAACTTGGGACCTGGTTGCATGGTTGGTAAACGTGCTAACTACTAACTTACACGTTTACTATAAAAAATAATATAATATATTACATTTGCTAAATAGTAAGGATTATCTAATACAAAAAGAGAAAATTAAATTCCTATTATTATGGTGACTGCTTTTCTTGACATTTGGCTTGCCAACCGCCGTCGCCGGCTAAATCCAATAAATAGCTTCATAAATAATAAGTAAATAAATAAAAATAGCAGTTTTGGAACATTTTCCATATTTACACCGGTGAAATTCAAATACGTGATTGCGTAGCAGGATTATACGCCGCGATACGTAAATATTTTGACATCTAATATTAGGTGTTCACGGATGTTCCACTGTGATGGCGAAAACGATGAATTATTAGCACGTCGATAGTTATTTGTGATTAAGCTACAGGTGAAATTATTATTCGCCTTTGTAATGCACATCTATGGTCGAGGCATCCACGAACGTAGATTAAAATTTATTGTATTTTTAAAATCTTGCAAAATATCTCGCTTGACTTAGAACCAACTGTTTTTCATTTACTCAACATCAGGTGAAGACCGTATAGAAATACAACCGTACACAAAGTGTCGTATATTTTTTACGGTGATACATGGAAAATATCTTATCGTCACTTTACAAATTTGAGTAGCTTTATACAAAGTATCAGATATTTCTGCGCTCAGCCACCTAAAAATGACTTGTTTATCAGGGTTTCTGTGGATATATGGAGACTTACCACTTTAATATATGTCATGTACGTTGTAAGCTGAAAAATTTATTTTTATTTAAGGTGTAAACGCAATTCGGTAAGATAGGGTATCTATCATTATTATGTAGTGTCTCATAAGGTGGCTCATAACATTCTTATCATGCTCCTATGTATGTGATCAATATTTCAAAGTTTTAAAATAAATAAATAAGGATGTACATGGTACATTTCAATTATTTTTCTTTTTCAATCCATAGATATTTAAATAAGTAATTGAGGCACTGTTGCAACCAGTATTTTTAGTTTAAAAAAATATGTTTTAAATTTAGTTAAATAGTTAAGTCCCAAACAGACAAAAAATGCCGTTATTCTAAAAGCCTCATTTTACGGAGTCACGTTTGCATTAAAATTGATATTTTATTTAATTCACTCAGAGATTATATGAAAATTACTTTTGAGCTTGGGGTAAAAACTTTTTCATTAAAAAATCAGACAGTGAAATGCGAAGTTAAACGCGAAGTAATTTGATATAAAACAGCAACAAAATATACATTCGTGCAAAATTAACCTTCTTTTTCTTCTTCTTATGATGCCTCTCCCCGATGGAGGTTGGAAATCATCATTGCGATTCTTACTTTATTGGCAGCTGCCCTGAACAAGGACTGAGTGCTGCAATGGAACTAGTCGCGCAAGTTCTTAAGCCAAGAGATGCGCCTTCTACCTGCACTGCGTCTCCCTTCAATCCCTGTAGAACGACTTGTAAAAATATATATTTTTCGCCTCTCATCACATGCCCAAAGTACTCAAGTTTTTTTTTCTTTATGGTCTTCAGTACCTCTTTATCATTTTCCATCCGTCGGAGAACATCATCGTTTCGGACTCTATCCACCCAGGAGATTTTCAATATCCTCCTGTAGCACCACATTTCCAAGGCTTCGATCTTTTTTGAAGTGTTTTGGGTGCGTGTCCACGTTTCGACACCGTAAAAAAGTACTGAGAAGACGTAACATCGAGTAATGCGCATTCGGAGGTCTAAATATAAGTCTCTACTGCAAAGAAGGTCACGCATCCTGAAAAAGCAGTCTCGCGCCACCTATATTCTGACTTTGATCTCTTGCGAGTGATCCCATTTATCATTCAGCCATCATCCTAAATATTTATAAAGATGAACTTGCTCAATTAACTGCGCTCCAAGTTTTAAAGTCATTGGGAAAGTTTGTGGCTTTTTCCGAATAACCATTAATTTAGTCTTGGAAATATTCATCTCTAGCCCTTTATTCAAACTTGCCGTGTAAACTTTGTCCAATAATAGTTGCAGGCTTTCCATACTATCTGCTAGAAGGACAGTATCATCCGCGTATCGGATATTGTTTTTAATTTGTCCATTTATGTTAATGCCGTTTGTTAGTTCATTTAGTGCATTTCTAAAAATGGCTTCCGAGTACGTATTAAAAAGGAGAGGAGACAGAATGCATCCTTGCCGGACTCCTCGACATATGTCTATATCCAAAATTAACAAAATTAACCAGTCACAAAAAATAAGTTTTAGTAGTAAACGTAAAATTTATTATTTATTTATTTATTTGCAATTTTTTGCAAACTTTAGTACATTTTTTATTATAATCAAAGTATGTGTTTAAGTATATACAGCCTTTGTAAACATGTTTTAAACTTTATTTATTTATTTTAAAAGAACATAATACGTAAACTTATTGAGATCAGAGATGCAGAATGGTTATTTTTTAAGGGTTTAACCCTTAAAACGGTTAACTTTAAATATGAAAAATTATTGTTTACGGCATGGAGTAATCTATAGATGAGCGACTAATTTTGAAAAATCTTTCAAAGTATTTAATTAAATTAATGTAAACAGTTGAAAAAAATTTTTACCTCAGTTTTATTTTTAAAATTATTATTCTACTCTTAATATTCTTTATTCAAAAAAATATAATACAGAAAAACAATATTGTCTACATTTTGGCTTCCTTTCATGTAAAATTAAAAAATTATGTTTTGAACAATAATAAACATCTTACAATAATACGGTCCTTTTTATTATCCTTTTAAAACTGCACTCAAAATTACAAATATTTATTAAATACAACGGGGATGGAGAATACCCTAAATAAGGGAATATGGAAATCTAGGCATTTACAGGGCTTATGACCTGTCAATGGCTGGTTTAGGTGGCCTCAAATAACTTAAATATTGTAATGAAACCAACTGCCAGAAACTCAAATATTGTAATGAAACCAACTGGTCAAAAAAAAGTTTAAAATTTGAAAAGTTGTTTTCAGGCGTTGCCTAGTATGTGAAATAATTCAGACATATGAATCTCTTCACAACAGTAAAGGTTGCAGCTCTTTAACTTCACTAAAATCAACAAATGGAAGAATTGAAGAAATATGGATGTTAAAACATAGGCACAATGGTGAATGTTACACAGTGTGTAAAGTGGCCACTTAAACCAGCCAATGACTGGTCATAAGCCCTGTAAATGCCTTGACTTCTATATTCCCTTTTTGAAGATATTCTCCATCCCTGTTGTAATTTATTGAAAATATGTATTAAAATAAAATGAGTAGGTTATAAAACAAATTCAATATTAAAAAGTGTGAACCTATTGTTATAAATGCATTTATAATGTTTTTTTTTTTAATATTGTGAGAATTACTTTACGTTTCGGATTAACTACAAAATGTGTACTCAGTTGCTGGAAGTACTGTAATTACTGAGGAATTGACATGCAAATACTTTCATGACACTTTTATGAAGGCATTTCCTTGTTATTTAAGGTATTTTTGGATCCGCTACCTAAATGGTGAATGTTACACAGTGTGTAAAGTAGCCACTTAAACCAACCAATGACAGATCATAGGCCCCGTAAATGCCTAGACTTCCATATTCCCTTATTTAAGGTATTCTCATCCCTGTTGTAATTTGTTTATATAAATATCATGCCTGTATTTTTTTGGTAATTTAATTTATTTCGTCGAATAAAAATAGTTCTTTATTTTTCGTGAACCTCAGAGTCAAGTGACACCGTGTACTGACAATACGAAGGTAAAGCGTTTATTTACTAGAATTATCCCAGGGTAAAATATGCTTTCGGGTTGACGACTTGCTAATTTTCATCCACCCAACCGACTGTGTTCCCTTTTAGATGATGCGATATCTTCAAATTAAATTACCAGCGTCAACCATTTATTTCCCGCTCTTTCTGTACCAAAAACTGCCGCTAAAATTGCGTTAAGTCAAATAAACTAATATTTTGGAAAAATGACAGTCGGCACACAAAAAAGAATATGAAACAAACAATTTTTTTAATATTGTTCTTACAGCTATTCCCTTTGCGAATTGTCAATCAAAGTCATGATTTTTTATTGTTTTTAGTAGGGTTCTACTGCCATTTCTAATGTATGGGAACAAAGTATGGAATTGGAAAAATAATTATGATAGTAGGTTAAATTCTGTCGAAATGCGATCCCTCAGGCGAATGTGTGGTAAAACGACGCATGGTAGGTGCACAAATGTCGAGATCCGTACATCATGTAAGGCTGAGACCTGCATTATCGACAGAATCAAGAAGGGGGTGCTGCGTTGGTTTGGACATGTAGAGTCAATGGACAGCGAAAGAACGGCTAAAAGGATCTACGATGCGAGTGTTGATGGAATGAAAGTAGGTAAAATTCTGTTTAAATGCGATCCTCCAGGCAAGTGTGGTAAAACTATGCGTGATAGGTGCACACATGTAGAGATTCGTGAACTATGTAAGGCTGAGACCTACATTATCGACATAATCAAGAAGGTTGTGCTGCGTTGGTTTGGACATGTAGAGCGAATGGACAGCGAGAGAACGGCTAAAAGGATCTACGATTCGAATGTTGATGGATGCAGAAAAAGAGGAAGACCGAGAAAGACATGACACGATCAAGTCCAACAAATACTTGAATATGGATATGTCAAAGTAGGAATAAGGAGGCAAGGTCTGTATGCAAAGGCGTTCTATTTTCTCTGCCAACCGTGACAGGCGCCGTGGCGCAGTTGGTTAGACAGCTAACTGTGAGACTGGCGTCGCGGGTTCGATTTCCGTCAGTTGCAAGAAAGAAAGTATTTTTTTTCAATTGTTCTGGGTGTTGTGGTGTATTTTTTATTGCTTCCTTCCATATCCTCTCTTTCCTATCTGCTGACAAGCCTTTGAAATAGAGGCTTAGCGGGTTACTCCTTTAAAAAATACAAAAAAAAACCCTAAACCGATCATGAAGAAAAGTCAGAAACGCATCCTGGGTATATTTGCTACGATTCCTCACTAGAATCATTATTGTTGGAGATGCTACAAATAGTGATTCCGCTGAATACCGAATATTCGGCAGCCAAATGTTCGGCAAAAGGTGTGTGCATTTCGCGCGTAACGGGGCGGGCGTATTCGTTTCATTTGCGAGTAGGATAATGTCGCGACACGCGTTATTCGTTTAATATTTTACTTCGTGTTACTAATGGTCTTTATTACAATTCAGACAATGTAATTAGGTACTTTTGACAGATTACAATGGTGTTGTGACAGTCTTTTTTCATTCGATTTTGAATTATTTTTCGTCAGATGGGGTAAATAAAAACAGGTTTTCATCACTAAATAGCTTAATACATAATAGTTCAACGGTGAAATTATCGTTGATTAATTTTAATCAATCCTATTGCGAACTGTTTAAAATGAATACGCACAATATAATTCAATATTCAAAATAAAGTCGATATAGTGGATCGATAGCGAAGTTTTCTGTAGCTCAATCACAAATAATTATCAACGTGCTTAAAAACATGCTAAGCATTTGAGCAATCACAATGAACAATAATGAACATGCTTAAGTTATCGCAGTCATAAGTCAACGCGTGTGTAATCTCTAAGTCAACGCTCTTGTCGGTTTGTTTTTGGTTTTCCGTGTAAATGAATACAGTTTATTGGCGAAAAACCCGCGTTTTCTATAAAAAATAATACAATATACTAGACATAAGACATATACATCAAGACAATTTTAAGACATTTCTTTCAAAATCCTGACAGACATAATGACGGACAACAAATTTACGACACTAGGCAAAGACAAAAAACAATACTTCTGCTCCCAAAGAAAAAAAAAATTACGGACAAAGGCATTATACTTTTCTGGTCCCTAAGCTATACAACTTTTTTTAGCAAGGACATATTGGTGAACAAAATTAAGAACAATATTTTCAAAGCTCGAGTCCATAAATGGATTGCTAAAATGACTAGACAGGAAGCTGAGGAATATGTTTCATATATAAGAATATAATTTTAGTTTCTTGAAAGTCCTTTCTCGTTTTATTGATGAAGGTATGTTTTAGTTTTTTTTTTTATTTCTTTTGAATTTTTACACAACAATTGATGTGAAAGTATGTACAATTATGTATAAAATACATAATACACTGACACTCCGCAACGTGCCTGTGGGCCAGCGGAGTGGCTACATCTATAAATAAATAAAAAAAATATATTTAATGTACCTATTGTATAAATATTTTCATTTGTAAACTATGTATTTGTATTTTATATTGGACTAAATAAATAAATTTTAAAAAAAATGCATTTGCAAAATAGTAGGAAGTACCTTATACAAAAAAGGGGAAATTAAATTAGAATTACTATGGCGACTGCTTTTTTTTTACATTTGGATTGCCAACCGCCGGCTAAATGCAACTTATAGCATGATAAATAATAAATAAAAATAGCAGTTTTGGAATATTTTCCATATTTACACCGGTGAAATTCAAATATGTGATTACGCAGCAGGATTATACGTCGCGAAACGTAAATATTTTGACATTTAATATTCGGTGTTCACGGATGTTCCATTGTAATACGATAAACAACCACGGTGAGAAGTTGTTATCACGTCGCTTATTGGCACATCGATAGTTATTTGTGATTGAAACTCAACAATGAAGTACGGTATTTGTTTTCTACACTTAACTGTCAATATTCACAGAACTTCATATGCGTGCTAATGCCAAAAGTCTTTTCCTAAGTTGACTGTAGAATAGTAACAATTATGTGTTCATTGTACATCATGGCACCATTCAATAAAAAATCGCCTATTTGGGAATGTTATGACATTCTCACTGCCTCCACCTTCCATGGAATCACTTCTCTACAATGCCGCAGAGTGTGTGCGGACCAACTACTGCTTTACAAAATTATGACAGGAATGGTTGACTGTACAGAGCTGCTTGGTTTAATAACAATACATGTGCCAGCCAGGATTTGTAGACGGTACCACCTGTTTCATGTACCAATAAACAAAACATCGTATGTTAAAAATGCTTTTTTTCGTAGGACTTTTTCAATGTACAATACAAAATTTAAAAATATAGATTACACAAACATCACTCTGTTAGATTTGAAATTTACACTAAAAATGCATTATGTAACTTAGTAGACATTATAATAACAAATATGTACATCTCCCCTCCCCTCCTTATCCTCTCTTCAAGCATTCTTGTCCTTATCCCGCCCAATTTACAGAAACTTAATGTTCTTAAAATAAATATTTAAAAAATCTTTGATTATTGAGTACATATAAATAATATTGTTATATGTATAAATTGTATGTATTTATTTGATATGTAATATATTTTCTTTACTAACTTTGTATAATATGTGGAAATCTGTTATTAGTTCTGAGTTTATACACTATTTTTGTTTGTTTACTATAAATATGTACGTAGAACTGTTGATTATCCAAATAAAAAAAATAAAAAAAAAATATAAAAAAAAAAATAATAATAAAAATAAATTTGTGGCAAAGATAAAAAACTGGCTGTGTTTGATGTGTAACACCAAGATCTCGTGAGGTATTATCTATGAGGAAAAGCGCAATCGTTTGCTACCAACAAATCCTTCATCACAACTTACCTCTGAGCATAAAAATAATAATTTGTGATTTTAAACAGATACATTTTTTAGTAATATTTGCGTTTTTTTTATGATTTGGTATTCGGTATTCGACGGAATACCGAATATTTAAGAAAGTAGCCGAATACAGAAAAGTTGCTGAATATTCGTGACATAATCTTCTTTTTACTAATCTTATTTGCTATTCATTATTTAGATACGATTCCAGATAGCCCTGAGCGTATTTTTTTTAATTGTGGTATGTAAATCCGTTAGAAGATTACCCTGATTTAATATTATTTTATTATAATTATTATGAATTATGTAGGTCATGATTATTTAATGATACGCGATGAAGAATACTTATATGAGATTACCAATGGTAGTAATTACTTCTAATCGAGAGCTTTAGTCATTATATGTCACATATTTGTTCAGCGGCTGTCGGCGTGGAAAGGAGAAAAAAGTAGCCGAACCGGCCGAATACCGAATAGTAGGCAAATATTTGTGGCATCTCTAATTATTATGCTTCTTGGCCTGGTGTGTTGGATTTTTTCTCTTCTCAAATCGTTAATTCTCAATTCACCCTCATTTAATTCTTAATTTGAGAATCGTTTTTGTAAAAGACCGAACCAGAATAACAATGTTGAGGTAAAAAAACTGTTCTTCGAAGAAAAGTAATTTTCTCTTCTGTAAACAATGAAGCTTCGAAAAAAACACTTTAAAAATCAGTTAAGCGCCGTACCTTTGAACGAAACTTTGTATTGAGTTACGTGGGTACCTAATTTTGTCGATACTGTCGCTTGATTCGTAATTGCATAACACGGTCCAGTTACTCGTCGATTAACTTGGGGAATTAAGGGTCTAACATTATTTAAAAGTTTGTTCGAGATCGGCAGATAATTCAGTATTTTTTTGAAAAAGTAATACATAAAGCCAGGCATTTATACGAACTACATATTTATTTATTTAAACGCCTTGTAGGCTTTTACATGTTTTACATATATTTATATATAAATAACAGACATATATTTTACACAGAAGTAGCAAAAAATTGAAAATAAGTAATAAGAAAAAGAAAATTAAAAATTATAAAAACTAATCTTACATATAGTACATACATACATATGTATATGTATTCCAGTAGAGAAAGCAGAGGTTCATTTTTTCCCATCAGTTATATTAAAAGAATCTTAAAATTAGAAGAATGTAGAAAAATAATAATTAAGAATACAGATATAAGTTAATAATAGGTATACAATTTATAAAACAACATAGTTTTATTTAAGTATTTTAATTTGGAGATAATAAATTGATACACTGCCTTTTAAAATTCAAAAGTGTTGTATTGAATATATCTATATCATTTGCGTATTCATATGCAAACACATGAATTCTCCTTATAGGCGAGTGTGCACTGTAGTTAGTTGTAGATACATTTATATGGAAGAGTTTATTAAATCGAGCAATCCGGCCAGGCACTCTCAAGTTAATTAGTTTTTACAGTTCGGAACAGTCAAATATTGAATTTAATACTCTAAATAAAAATAACAAATCATTTCATTTTCTTTTAGCTTCTAATGTGTGTAAATTTAAATATTTATTTAAGTATGTATAATTAATATGTTCAACTGGAATACCTAATTTAAAATTAACGAAACGTAAAAGTTTTATGTTAAATTCTTTTTTTTTTTTTTTAATTTTTTTTTTATAAAAATAAATATTTGCGTTCTTATAATTTACCGAAATATTTAATTTTGAGGGCCATTTTAAACGAGTTGTAAATAACTCACTATTAGAAAATGGAATCAAGTTGAGGTAAAGTGGGATTCGAACCACGGAACTTTGGTCCGTGAGTCCGAGACACTAGCCACAGGACCACAACCCGATCATAAATATGATTTATTTGCACTTTATTATTTGGTGACCATATAACCGAGTTGTATTCAAGTTGGCTACGTACTAAATCAACATATAAAATTTTCATTAGATAGACGAAGTCAAAGTCTAATCGTTCGCAACAGAAATCCGAGAGTTTTCATGATTTTTATTAGTTATTCTCTGTATATGTTTGATGAAGTAGAATTTTTCATCAAATATAATACCAAGATCAGTCATTTCGGTTACTCGCTCTAAATTTATAGAGTAGGTGAAAGCAATTGGGTTATTATTTCGGCAAAAAGTCAAAACTTTGCATTTGTCAACATTAAGGAATAAATTGTTCTTATCACACCATACATTCAAACACTTTAAGTTAGATTGCTGATTTTAGCAATGACCTATGTTCGCAATAACTTTGACCTGTCTTTAGCTGTTTTGTGATTTTAATAAATTAAAATCATCACCTATCATCTATCGGCTGGAAGCTTCTGTGCGTCCTTCCAAGTCAGGTTCGCGTCCCGTAGTTCTGACATAAACTTCCGACGAACATTCAGCAGCGGACGTCCAGGACGACGAGAACCTGATGCCTAACAAGGCATCAGGTAGGCAAGCGTGGTTAAGGCTATCAGGAGGCATTTGCAGTATATGGCACAGCCAACCGAATCGCTATAATAATATCGCCAGTAATCATTCATAAGAACTTATCGCGTGAGGTTATATCATGCATGGTAAAACAGTTGAGGTCATTGTTGAAATAAATAAAAAATAGGACACAAAATGCCGAACACTCTCAAAGTGGAACGGAAGGTCTGTTGATACCTGTTAATAGTCCGGCTTCTCCTGAATAAGTTTTCTGTGGTTTCCTGCTTTGAAACTAAATGCGAAGAAGTTTTTTATCAAGGCCACAGCCGTTAATTCCTTCAGGTCCTTACACTATAGCAAGAGTAATTATAAGGAACATACCTTTTGAAATATAAGCCTTGTACATAATTAGCGAGGCAAAAAGAAAAGCAACTCCCATTAAAAAAAAATATCGAGTCGCTTCTGCTTGACAACAGTTGTCACCGGATACATTAGTATACTCAAATAATATGAATAAATAATGTTTTAAAAGTATACCCAAATGTTGGTAGACAATGCTGGATTTCACTGCATGGGGGTTTGTAAAAATTGAAATTTATTGCAACAGAGAGAGAAAACATTTTCGAGAAGGGGATATGGAAGTCAATTCATTTACAGGGCTTATGAACAATCATCAGCTGGTATTATTGACCACTTCTCACACTGTGTAACATAACACGGCAAACAATTATTTGTCGTCTTCTATAGATTTGTAATCATAATCATTCCTTTTCCGCACCTAATGGTGGCATTGGTACACCGATCGCGGTGTATCTTGATCATTTTTGTTACATGAAGGTAAGATGATCAGTCTTACGCTTCGGGTACCAGTCCAGGGACTATGAAGTATTCTAGTGTAAAACATATTTTTGAATAAATATTTCGTGTCAACCATGTCGGGAATCGAATCCGAGACCTCTTACTTTGCAGGCAAACGCGCTGACCACGACACCACGGGGCTGACAAATAGATTTATAAAATAATAAAAATAATAATAATAATAATACTTAAAATTTTTATTCCAGCTCAATTAGGCAGATAATGTAATACTCAACCAGCCATATAACTATACCAACAAAAACAACAACAAACCATCACGCCGTTTCCCCGTAAGGGTAGGCAGAGAGGAGAGAATGCCACATCACTCTATATTTTCATACAAATCTAGCTTCCTCTATATTCATACATCTTCTTATGCACGCGCGCCGATTATTCCGACTCTTGACATGTCTATCTTCAAGTATTTGTTGCATTTGGTCATGCCATGTCTTTCTCGATCTTTCTCTATTTTTGCAGCCATCAACATTCGCATTCTAAATATTTTTAACCGTTCTTTCGCTGTCCATTCGCTCTGCATGTCCAAAGCAATGTAGAGCTCCTTTCTTGACTTTGACGGTAATGCTTATCTTAGCTTTGCATAATGTGGGGATCTCAACATTTGTGCGTTTATCGTATGTACGGGTAGTTTACCACAGCATTATCATTCGATTATTAATGAGTTATTTAGTAAATAAATAGAGTTTCATATTATAAAATGGTTTATCAATTGAAAGCCGGGTAAAAAATCGACTACCCTGGCAATAATAATAAGCTGTCTACCTTGTTTTATTTAACAATCTGACAGATGGTAAAATACTCGAACTCTTAAATAATATTATTTGTGAATTTGCTAGTTCCACATGAAATGTGATCCCACCCTATTCTCTTCTAATACCAGCAGTCTATTGACACTAACAAACGACACAACACGGCATAATTGAATTTAAATCGGCAGTTGTGTACTTAGTGACGTTTATAGAGTAATTAATATCTGAAACCTTTAGATAAGGTCAGGACACAGTAAAATATAAAGATGCGATAATCGGGAAGGATCAATTACCTTGGCCCTACCACTCACTCAAAGCTAGCTCAACTTCCTGGCTCCTAAATTTTTTTATCAACTTCCGGCAGCCACAAAAATCTCCACAATTGCCAATGTATTTAAGAAAAGTGTTTGCGATTAGTTGCTGCACGTCGATAGGGACGAGGTTGTCAATCTTTTTAAAGTCCGAGATTAGCGAAAATTGACTAATCTGCTGTTCTTCCATACTTTTATTTGCCTTTTTATAAATCTTGATATTTTATGTTTTTTCACTATGTATTTTTGTATTATTTAACTAAATATGTACTCACTGTTATTTTGCATATTATTTATTACCCTAATTTCTTTCTAAAGTACAGAATGAGCTTCTAGAAACCATTTCTCAATTATCATTTCAATTATGTTTTTGTATTGATTTCAATGATACTATTATTTTGTATATTTGATTATGTATGAATCTAAATTTGTATAATTTATATTTTAATACTTATATTTGATTAGGTTTTTATGTTGTCTTCTTTGGAATTTTATTATTTATTATTTATACCTTATTTTTCTGGATTATTATTATACTATTGCATCACATGTCATTAAAGTTTAATTGAATTAATTTTGTAAAGTATTTTTTAATGTTATTTTTTTTTTCTAATATTTTTATATTTTTAAACTAATATACAAAAGTAAACAAAATCTTGATCTTTTTGATGAGGAAATCCTTCAAAAGTTTGCTTTTTTGCTGCAAACTGGTAGAGTTCTTTACCTCGGCAGGAAGCTTATTAAATAGCTTTGGTACAATGTATTCTGTCGTCCTGCTTCTATAGAAGTTTTGTGCTCTAGACTCTACCAGGTTCATAGCTGTTATCGATCTTGTTCCATGTTGGTGACTGAGCAGGGTTTTTCCCTCATCAAAATGCTTTATTATTAGCTTAAAGTGGTAAAGTTGCTTCACCGGAAGTACCTCACAATGCTTAAATAGGATTGTGTCATCTTCTTTTCAAATCTTTTAGATTTCGCCATTTTCTATCATTATTTTGAGAAATATATTCTAAAGATTGTAAATTCTATCAACGTATGACTTGTGAGTTCCTCCCGACTGAATTCCGTATGATTAATTGATTCTGCAAGACTTATGTAAACTAACTGAAGTAATTTAAAAGGTAATATTTTCTTCAGCTGATGAATTGTTATGGCTTAACACGGGCACAGCCTAAAAAGTCTTAATAGGTTCATTAATATTTCTTTATTTGCAGTTTAAATCTTGAGGATTGGTTTATAGCAAAGTCCCGCATCTCGTCCTCCATTGGTCTCTATTCTCTGCAGCCCTCTTCAACTTGGTATATGAGCCGCAGGTTAAATCCTCTCACACTTGCTCTAAATACTCCCATGGGGAGTATGTTAATATTTAAACGAGTGTAATTTTGAATGAACCCCCGACTCGAGTATAATAATATTTAAAAGAGTGTAACTTTGAATAAGTTAATAAATAAATAATGGCCAAAACGTAAAACTTCTCGTTTATGAGTAGTTCAGTCGGCTTCAGGTTGATGCGCGTACGCGGTTTCTGAACTATTAAAATTCTATGTTTTTATGTATATTTTTTACACGGTTCTATGCATAACGTATCCCCCGTGAAAAAAGAGGTTCCAGTATGTACACCTTTTTTACTGTATCCTGTTTATCTTTTAATTAATCTGTTTCTACCGGTTAATCTATCCGATATTCGACATAGCGTAGGACAACGAACATTATTTTTTTAAAAATCAATCGAGACACTTTGTTCTATGTATTTATTGCTTTTGGTATCGCGATTCCGAATGAAGTATTTATAAAGAGGATCTCACATACATGCCAGCTCCTACTCTGGGATGAATTTATAAGGATTTCCAGTGAATTGTGGGATTTAAATGGATGTCCCTGGGCGAGGAACAAACCCTACTAATTCTGAATAACTAAAATGTTGACAAACTTGTGGATGTCCGGCCATCCGCAATCCAGAATAAATATACAAAGTTTACAACCTACCCACCCTTATTTTGTATTCGCGTTATGTTCTCAGTGACGTCTCTCGTGTCCTTATTTGCCCTTTTCCCATTTTTTTCCAGGACATTCACGTTTCTATCTTAAAACAGGCTGAGCCATGTTAGGAGACTAACCTAACCGGAGGATGTTATCTTCATGTTAGAAGACTAGTGTTTTATGGATTTTCTGGTAATAATGGCAATAAATTCATGAATGTGTGATAAATTAATAAAAAAAATGGAAAAATAAATACTAAAATATAGACTGAACAAATCCGAAAAATCCCTATTTATTTTCTGTTCGCAAACAGTAAAATATATCACAATATATATACAATTCATAAAATACGGTATTGCGCTTGGTCGCTTCAGTCGTGAACTATCGTGCGTCGAGTATGGAGGTCTCAAAAGAAGAAATTCGCCATATTTTACATTTTTACTATCTGAAAGGAAAACACGCGTCGAAAGCGACCAAAAGCGGCCGATATGCTTTCTGTTTGTGCTGCACAACAGTGGTTCGGGCGATTTTGTTCTGGTGTAGTGAATGTGAATGATGCACCACGCTCTTGCAGGCCTGTCCTCGAAAATGTCGATAAAATCATGGGAAATATTGAGATAGACCGCCTCGTTAGCAGTCGTAGCATTGCTCAAAAGCTGAATATTGATCTTTAAACCGTTTCGAACCATTTGCAGAAGGCTGAATAAAAAAAAAGCGCATTGTTGGGTGCCACGCAAGTTGACGCGAAAAAACCTTATGAACTGAATTTCCATCCTCGAATCGCAACAAAACCGACCCATTTCTGAAGCGGATGGTGACTTCTGATGAAAAGTGGGTCACTTACGACAATGTCAAGCGACAGAGATTGTGGTTGAAAGCCAACGAAGCGGCCCGGACCGTGGACAAGCCAGGACTGACGGCCAGGAAGGTGTTGCTGTGTGTGTGGGATTAACAAGGAATACTCTACTATAAGCTGCTTCCCTATGGCCAAACGCTCAATTCTGCCCTCTAAGGTGAAAAACTCGACTGTTTGAAGCTGGCGATCGAACAGAAGTGGCCAACATTTTTTTATTTTTTTTATAAAAAAAGAAATATTTGCGTTCTTATGATTTACCCTAATATTAAATTTTGAGGGCCATTTTCAACGAGCTGTAAATAACTCACTATTAGAAAATGGAATCAAGTTGGGGTAAAGTGGGATTCGAACCACAGACCTTTGGTCCGTGAGTCCGAGACACTAGCCACAGGACGACAACCCAATCTAAATTGGTGAATAGGAGAGGAATCGTGTTTCATCAGGACAATGCCAGGCCACACACATCTTTGATGAAGCGCCAGAAGCTCCGGGAGATCGGATGAGAAGTTCTAATGCATCTACCCTATAGTCCTAATCTGGCACCAAGTGACTACCACCTGTTCCTTTCTATGGCCAACGCGCTTGAGGATACAAATTTGGCCTCAATAGAGGCCTGTGAAAATTGGTTGTCCGAGTTTTTTGCCAATAGGGTCAAGGGCTTTTGCGAGAGGGACACTATAAAGTTAGATTCTTATTGGCAACGAGTAATCGAACAGAACGGCGCATATTCGACTTAAATCGGATGATTGTAACACTTTTTATAAAGCGTTGAAATAAAGCGAAAAATACGAATTTACTTTTTTCCCAACCTATTATTAATAATTAATAAACTGTCTTGTCATAATCCTAAGTTTTTTAAATGTATATTAAAACAATAGTAATAATAGTTACAAAAAATTTAAAAGATGAAGAAACCATAAATTATATAAAATTGATAAAAGGTATTGAACAATTCGAAACAAAAGCACGAAACATAATATTAGAGGAATAACAAATTACAACAGGATGAAGAATACCTTGAATGAGGGAATATGGAAGTATAGGCATTTTCAGGGCTTACGATCTGTCATTAGCTGGTTTAAGTGGCCACGTAGAGGAATAGTTGAATTTTTTTATTAAAGAAATTTTTATATTTGTGTGAACCATCACTACCTTAAGACGCAATTTTCTGGTGCCTCCAAACCAGAATCGACCAGCCAAGGGAAGATTATTCCGACAGAAAAATCCACCAGAGTAGGCAACGGGAAACCACTCTGGTCATTTCCCAGGAATCACTACAGCGAGTACATCAGTAAGCAGTCGTCTTGGCTGCGGAATATACAAGTAGCGCGGGACAAAAATGCTTTCGCTGGAGTGATCGCCAACGTCGGGGAGATTCGACAAGGCACCGAAAGAAGATTAAACCTTTTTTCAAATGTCTATTTCCCTTTAAATTCATATAAGGTAAATTACACTTTTTAATATACACGATTTTTCAGGGCCAGACCGCGAAACTTCAGAGGAGCATTCCTCTTGGTAAGCTTTAAAAAAAATCCTTACAAAATTTTTCCAAAAAGTCAGTATTTTTTTTAAAAAAGTGATCTCAAAATGTAGTAAATCTTTGATTTATCGTATAAGCATTCCTTCCGTAAACCTCTACCCCTCTCCGATAAAAAAAAATTGCGAAAAAAACGTATTTAAATTTAACCAACGAAGCAATACGCATTAGACGCCGTCAAAGGAAGCGGCTGGGTAGGAGAGGGGTGAGGGTTTGTGTAGGGACTGATTGTTCGAGAAATTAAGAGCTTACTACATTTTGAGATTACCATTTTTTTTTTAAATGACTGGAAAATTTTTATTAAGATTTTTTTTCAAAGCTTACCATGAGGAATGTTCCTCCGAAGTTTTGCGGTTTGGGCCTGAAAACCGTGTATATCGGATGTTTTGATATTTATATAAATATCATGATATTTTCTAACCCTGCCATAAACCGTTGGAAACGATGCGCACCGTTGATTCAAAGACCTGTAAAACATAAGTACTGAAAGATCCCCGAATTCCCTGTGTCCTAGTACCGACATGCGTATTTTTTAAGTAATGTATCGAGAAGCTTGTATTGAAATTCGTCAGATCGGAAAACTCGTTTCCGTTCTTTCAAAACAAAATGTTGGATCTCAGTCATGCGAAAAGTTATTCAAATTTTGGGTAAAAAGTTACAAGGGGCCTCTTACGTACGTACCTACTTACCTAATGTGTTATTTTTTTTAAACGCACACCCGATAAAATAGTCATAACTCAAAAAAGCTAAACTTTTCGACTATCCAAAAAATTAAATTAACGCGTTGTTCTAAAACTCATTGAGTTTTTAAATTTTATTTTCACCCTACAGACTTTAGAGTGTTTAGAGCAATGTCGATATGCCATAAATGTTATTCTAATTGACTTAAAAATGCTAAAATATTTTTTGGTTAAACTCTCGGCTGTCATTAACCTTTCCCTCCCAAAAAATACATATGATCCGAACGGGGGGACTAAACGACCCCAGCGCCAAATCGTATATGGCATCAGGAGAATAAAACATTAGAAGTGTTTATGACCGTGCAATAATTTATTCATGTTTTCGTGTACACATATTTTACTCATTCGTATATTTTATTCATTTTTGTTGTTTGCCGAATGCTTATGTACATAAAGTGAAATTGACCAAATCAGTCTATGGGAGATTTGAATCCTCCTCTTTGGTCCGGCTAGGTTAAGAAAACAGTTAAAATATGACACTGTTCGAGAACGGCGGCGTTCAAATAATGATTAGCAAATTTTCGCTATCAAGCGGGTAAATCGTAAAACTAGATTTATGTCAATTTTTAAGCATATGAAAGTTTCTTTTATAATTTATTCTGTGCGCTTAGATTTTTTTTTCCAAAAAATGTTAATTGATTTAAAAAAAAGTAAGTATAAAATTACAAATGTGTCGTACATAGTACATAATTAATAATAACGTTTTGGTTTGAGTAAAAGCTCGTGTTTAGAGGAGTTCGTTTTACGTTAATTTTTATTTATTTATATATTATATTTTATTTACATTTCATTTTTATTATCAAAAACTGGTTCCTTAAAATGAGATATTATATTTCAAAAGATACACATCTTTCTACTCTGTGGAGTTTTTTTAAAATTTATTTAAATATGAAAGTTTTTTTTCCAATATTTGAAAAATGATTTAAAGCTGCAGTTGAATTGCATCTACAAGGGCGGATTGAAAATAAAGTTACCTTAGTAGGAAAAAAACTTTTTTTTTCCAAAAACCATTTATTTCTCGACATAGTCTCCTTTTACTTCGACACACTTAGTAAGACGATATTCCAACTTTTTTATACCATCTGAATATTACGATTTCGGGAACCTCTCAAAATACGCGTTAGTTTCGGTAATCACTTCTTCGTTTGAGCTGAATCTTTTTCCTGCGAGCCAATTTTTCCAAGTTTGGAAACAGGAAAAAGTCACTAGGAGCTAAATCTGGACTATAAGGTAGATGATAAACTAATTCGAAGTGTATTTCACGTAATTTTAGCATAGTAACTAATGCTGTGTGAACCGGTGCGTTGTCTGGAAGAAAGATAACTTTTTTCTTCATTAAATGTGCTCGTTTTTCCTTGATTGCATCATTCAGTTGATCCAATAATGCACGATAATACTTTCTTGTGATTGTGGATCCTTTTTCAAGATAATCGATGAGCAATATTCCAAAATAAATTGGTTTTAACCTTGCCAGCCGAGTTTACTGCCTTTGCCTTCTTTGGAGCACTTCCACCAGCTTCCGACCATTGTTTTGATTGATTTTCGGTTTTAGGTGTATAGTGGTGCACTCACGTTTCATCAACAGTTATTAATCGACGCCAAAAATCAACAGGATTACTATTTATTATGTCCAAACACCGCTGTGAAGTGGTCTCTCGAACTCGTTTTTGTTCGACACTGAGCAAACGTGGCACCCATCTTGCCGATAGCTTTTTTATATTCAAATGTTCATACAAAATGTTGAACACACGTTTATATGAGATGTTTACCATTTTAACAATCTTACGCAACTCCACTCGGCGATCATTCATAACTATATCGAGGATTTTCTTGATATTTTCTTCAGTAACCACCTCTTTTGGCCTTCCTGTTGATGGTATTGTTGCAGTGCTTGTTCGGCCGCGTTTAAATTCAGCAATCCAATATTTTAACATGTTATATGACGGAGCAGACTCACCGTAATGTTTATCGAGCTTTTCTTTTGTCTCTTTTGCCGTTTTCTCTTTCAAATAAAAGTGTTTAATCACTGCACGAAATTCGCTTTTTTCCATTTTTCAAGAAACACAAAAGTTGTTTACTTCAAACGACTACAACAAATAAACTTATCGATGAATTTAGGTGAAATTTTAACAGCTGCCGTTTGACAGATCGCTATTTGGAAAAAAAAAATTGTTTGTGCTCCCATCTAGCGCTAGGTAGCTTCATTATCAATCCGCCCTCGTATGTGAAATTAAATTATTTGGAAATCTAGAGTTTCGAGAATTTTGTAAATTAGTGCGTTTTTTTAGTGACGACTAGATTTTATCGAATGTGCGAAAAGTGAATTGTACCTGTACAAAAACGTACCTATAAAAAATCCTGAGTGTTTTCGATTCTATGGTAACTTCCAAGTAAAATTCCTGAATTTATGATTAATCCGCCCCGTCGTAAAGCGGTTGGCGTGTTCGTCTACCATCCTTAAGGATTCCTGTCACGGTGGACGTGAAATTTTTGTTTTAAAAGTTATTCTCAACTGCAATATTTCTTAAGATTACCAAATTACAACACAGATGGAGAACATTTTAGAAAAGGAAATATAGAAGTTGAGGAATTTACGGGGCATATGACCTGTCATTGGTTGGATTAAATGGCCATTTTAAACACTGTGTAACAATCACCATTTTGGCTATATTTGAACATTCGCATTTGTTCAATACTTGCATTTGTTGATTTAAGCAAAGTTATAGTGTGTTAAGTGACCACTTAAACCAGCCAACAAAATTTAAATGCCTAGATTTCCATATTTTCTTCTCTAAAACTGTTCATCATCTCTGTTGTTATTTATTAATCTTAATATCTGTCCCAAGCGTTTGGACAAAATATTGCTATGTTTTTTTCTATTTTTGCTAACTGTGTAGTATTTACTACTTAAGTCTCAAAAGGATGATATCTACGATATATAATAAATAAATAAACAATGATAACCCTTGATAAGATATGCGGCCGAAGAGTGATTTGAAGGATAGGTACTTATTAAAATATAGTCTTTCTTTTACAGTTTCGCAGACGCCTCCTAGAACTTTGTGTGAAAAAGACAGCTCCGTGTCTGATTGATCATGTCTTACTTAAATCATTAAAATCGAGATCTCGCACTCCCGTTCTCCGCATCCCAAAACTAAACGGTTTTTTTTTAAAGAGTAGGGATCAAAAGTGTAAATTTTATCTTTAAAGCACTAACTTTGTGGTTATTCATTATAATTAAATAACGAAAGCAACTTTGTTTTTAACTACTTATTTAAAATTCAAATTAATATTAAAATTAGTGGTTCAAATCAAAATTGTTTTATTTATTTTATTATTTAGTTTCAGAAGTATATTTTTTTTATTAATTAATATAGTTACATAAAATGCTACATGTTTTTCTATTACAATCTACCTTTATAAAGGGTGTTCATTAAACCCTGTCACATCCGAAACTACGTGACTGATCAGTATGAGGAAAAAGACATATCGGCACATTAAAATAATTTTTTAGAATGAATAAAATTTAAAAACATTAAATATCAAAAAAAGCAAATGGTTGCTTGCTTCTTATCATTAAAACTATAACCTTCCAAAAAAGGGACTATCGATATAATTTCGAATTTACACGAGAATAAAAATAAAGAAAATATACGAAATAAATAGCAAAAGAGAAAATATTAACACAATAATACTAATTAAAATAGAATGCTGTATTTACTCGGGTTCAAAAGATTTCTTTAAATTTGCTTTGGATTTATTTAGTGAAATAATAGTTTTAATAGTTTATTGTTCATTGGGGAGATTGTTGTAATTTTTTATTCCTTTGAAAAAAAAACTATTTTGACCATAACAAGTGTGGAATTTAATTAAATGAATACAAAATTAAAAAAAGTTATCATATTTGTATACCGTACTTCCAGATAAAATGAGGCGCTTTTGAGGGTTTTTTGATGGCCCCTAGCTCCAATAATAGATATATATATATATATCATGCGTGGTCCGTTCATAGAACGCATGGAACTATTGGTTCCTTTACATTTTGGCAAATAATGTTTATAAAATAGCATATTTAATAAATTAATTATCAGTCATAATACCTAACGTTAATATTACTATAAACAAATTATGTAATAATAATTTTATTGATAATCGCGATAAATCGTGAAGGAATTTTACCATCGCCTTAAATAAAAAAACGTTAAAAAGCAACGTCGCCTCCGGCATAACCATTTACCAGCGCAGTCAAGAGCGTACTGATCGGCAAGTACTTGCTACTAACTGACTGGGTATCGATTTAAAGAACGATCGCGATGGAAGCAAATTCGAAATTCCGTTCCAGCGCCGTAATGAACGCGCAGTTCAGGCGCAGGCGCAGACTTAAATCCTCACTAGGCAATGGAAGCAATCGAAGCATAACAATACATTATTTTCCATGTGATGCAAACGCAATACCGCGCCGCGCCGCACAGCACAGAGGTGCGATTTTGGTATTTTGGTGCAGGACATAATACTTTAATAATTATTTTGTGGTAGATTAGGAATACAAAATTAAATCTAGAATTTAATTCAAACATAACATCAATATTATGTTGATTTGTTATAAGAAAAAAGTTTATAATCTACTATATATATTGATTTTTCGGGTTTAAATAATGACCAATTATTTTTCGTTGAAAAGCTTACAAGATAATATTTATTTTGGTTTCACTGCATTTTAGTCAAATAAAATATAATACGACAAAATACTTCGCAGTTTTTTACTATAGTATATATAGTAAAAAACAAAGTTGGTTAATTTGATATTACAATTTATTACTAGATATGTAAAATTATTGTTTTTATTTCTAATCATATGTATAAAGTATTAAGTTTGTCTTTAATTTTTTAAGGGCAGTGTATATTATTATGTACCAATTACTTGTATATTAATTGCTTCCCTAATCAAAAACCCCACCGCACGCCCCTGATATATATAAATAGATTATATATATATATATAAATATATAGTGGGTAAAAAACCATTGCCCTAGTGCCCTAGTGCCATAATACAGGAAGAAAATATTAAAATATGTTTGTATGACGAAAAGTCAGATTGCGCATTCTGTTAATGGAAAAAAAAAATATTTTTTAAATTTTGTTTTCGTTCGCAGTCACTACATGCGTCAGATCCTGGAGGCTCTGCGGTACTGTCACGAGAACGACATCATCCACCGGGACGTGAAGCCACACTGCGTGCTGCTCGCCAGTAGGGAGAACTCCGCCCCTGTTAAGCTGGGTGGCTTCGGTGTCGCCATCCAGCTGGCTGGGGGGCAGGCGGCTGCGGGACCACCAGGTAAGATAGTAAAAAAAAATTGAAATGACCCCTATTAGTTTTCCCACGCACCCGTGTATTGACAAATTTGTTAACATTTTGTTTAATAAAATTGCATTTAATATTCTTGACACTCAAGGCTATTTAGGTACGTATAAGAGTAAAATATAATATTTTTTCAGTTGTATGATAAAATAGTAAAATGTAACCTTAACAAGCTTAGAATCAAATCACATCACCTGAAAAACAACCTTATTTTAGTACTAAGTACATAATTTCAGATATATTTTTTTCTTTATACTAGTTTTTTTAAAAACAAATTTGTTTTTTTTTTTTAAACCATAAAGATATTTTGTGTAAGTACCGATAAATCGCTTTTTAATCAGCAATTTATCATTGGGTGCTTAAAAAGTAACATTAATGTTTTGCTAAAAACTAATAAAAAATTTATACAAAAGCTAAAATTGCAAGATATACACAATAATAAAAATATGAGTGGTGTACCTTAAAACCTTTTTGTTCTTCGCGTTTATTTTCTGTTCTTGTATGTTAACAAATATATATATATATTTTTATTCCTGTTTCAGATTTATAATTTATTGCCTAAAGCTAACTAATTTTTAAAATGCTAGAAATGGTACCCATTTAATTTTAAAGCGATAAAAAAAAAAATGTTTTTGACCACAGGTGAGTCACATATGAGTCTGTGGACATGTAGAGAAAAAAATAGTTTTAAACTTAACAGAAACAATATATTTTTTTTAAAACAATGTTTCGAATCGTGCATTGTCATGAAAGATTACACATATAAAACAATGTATAGGTAACCAGGTGCATTAAAAAAGTAAAAAAACGAATGACCTAGAATCTTTATTTTGGATGTGGGCATAATTTATAAAAGTACTCGGGGTACCCACTTATTTTGTTCTATAATATTTAAAAAAACTTTAATTAAAAAAAAATAATAAAAAAAGGGTCGCTACCAAATTTGAACTTTTAAAATAATTAAAAATATTGTAATTTTTTTAGTATCCCCTATTCTATTTCGTTTTTATTAATTACTTTTCTATTTAAATAATACTATTGTTAAACATAAATATGACCCACATCTTTATTCAATATAATTTTCTTTGCAATTTAACTATTAATTCCTACTCTTTCCCAACTTGCCCCTACCCATAAAATCAAAGGTTTAAAAGAAAGCTAGATCCACAGACATGCCTTTTATAAATACCATTATGGCTACAAACTTTAATTATTTTTTATTTGTGATTATATGTACATTTTTTTTTTAATTATGCAGAATGTATTTGGAATTATGATTTTGTTTTTGTAAATAGGTAGTACTTTAAAATTGTAGCTAGTGGAAATTAAATAAAATTATCAGTTTTAATAAGAGTAATAAAAAAAAGGTGCTATAAAACAGAGACATTAATTAAGTTTGTCAATATTCACATTGTTTATATTTGATTAATTGTTAATTTATTTATGTAATTTGGATATGGTCATATTTGTCACACAGCTTTAAATGTTGCATGCTTTTGCTTTGCTTAGTAAAATGTTTTTATTTTCCTTATATTGGTGCATATTGTTATTATATAAATATTTGGTCACGCATTGCTATGGATACATTTGGTGTAACAGATTTGTCATATTGATTTCAAAAGCATATTGGTATTTGGAATAATAAAGGATTTTAATAACACTTTAATTAAAATACATCTATTTTATAACGTAGGTGTATTGCTCACAAATTGTATTTCTCACAAATGCAAATATCCGTGTCGGGGCGGATGTCCTGGATGAGTGTTTATGACTCGATGGTTACTCTAAGGTAAACACCCTGAAAAAAATAATCGTGTGGAGAACAGTCCGCCTCGTAGTGTA
Organism: Micrasema longulum; assembly: GCF_059751315.1. Classification (NCBI taxonomy): domain Eukaryota; kingdom Metazoa; phylum Arthropoda; class Insecta; order Trichoptera; family Brachycentridae; genus Micrasema; species Micrasema longulum. The sequence goes on from NW_028277368.1 coordinate 2,650,537, forward strand.
GTGGTCGGTGCATTCTCGTGCCATTCTTGACGTTTTTGGTTTGATTCCTGCGCCGCAATTATGAACGCTATCTTCATCGGTAAATATTGAGACGGTATAAACTAACATCGATATTTATGTACGAAAATGTGTATATTTGTATAAAACCTCAAAGTGTTTTCTTTGGTAATCTGAAATCGAACATGTTAAAAAAAATTGCAAATATATTATATTTCTCTTACAGAAAACTTAATTTTTCTTAGAAGATGAAATTAAAGATAAATTTTAACTTCCCACTAGAATACGAACCCTGAAAAAGCGGACGTGATATGTGGTCAACATTGTTTCAAGTATCTCTAAATGTTTATAGACAGGCTAGTTTTCTCCCTAGGGAGTTATTAGGATCTAAATTTGTTGCAGCAGAGAGGGAAAACGTTTTTGCGAACGGAATATGAAAGTCTAGTCATTACAGCGCTTATGACCTCTCATTTACCATTTTGCCGATGTTTAAACATCCACATTTCCTCAACTCTTCATTCTGTTGACGTTTTTGGAATAAAAGAACTGAAACCTTTATCGTGTGGGTGAGATTGTTCCGGCTGAACCATATATTACTGACTTTTAGGTACTGAATTACATACGCTAAATCTTAAATTGATGATCGGCGTTTTATACATTTTGAACACGCGTAAGCGTTTCATACTTTATCAGTCAGTCGGTTTTTTTTATTTGTTTTAATATTAATCAACGCTAAGAATAGGTTTTCACAAAAGTACGTAGATCGTTCGTAAACGATGCCTGTCACCCAAAATGTCTTGGCCTGTCATAGGCTACCCATTACTGGCATAGAATGTGTATAGGTGTTTTATCACCTGCACTGCAGAACCTACATCTAGATCAATTTGTTTCTTATTTGGGTGATACTGTTGTGTTGGATTTGTTCCGACGTTTCGGCTACCATTGCAGGAGCTATCTTCAGGGTAAACTGAGTGTTTTGTAGAAAAAAATATGCGTTTAAGTACTAGTAAATTGTACCGTGTCGCAGTTGGCAGTAGGCACATTTCTAGACATCGTAAAAATTACTAGTACTTAAACACATCCTTTTTTTCTACAAAACACTCAGTTTACCCTGAAGATGACTCATGCAATGGTAGCCAAAACACCGGAAAATATCCAACACATACGGTATCACCCAAATAAGAAACAAATTAATAACAGTGACTGTAAAAACTTTCGCTTCTATCTACATCTAGATGTTTCAGAAAGACGTTATTTTCAGTTTGATTTATTTACTTAATTGTTGTAAATGGTAATATTAATTTATGTTAGAAAATTAGTAAATCGTGTAAAAAGTGCCTGCGTAAATCTCTCTTCGAAGATTCACACGACACTTCGGAAGTCGATAGACTCAATGACTAATCATGATACGTCCCCTTTTCTTCTTCCCCATAGCCGCCCCTTCTACGGCGCCCCCTTTAATTGATCGACTTCCATTAGAACTTGTAGCTCTAGTAGTTTCTTAGTCAATTTATTTTGTCGCGTCGTATTGCCAATTTGTTCGCGAACTTAATAGTTTCCGGTCGCCCTATTCTGAACTAGCGATAACGATACCATTAAAAAATGAAAGTGTGCCAAAAATACATCCAAATGTTTGGACAAAGCTCTGTGATAATTTTTTTGTTTTATCTCATTAAATATTTAAAAAATAAAATCGTTTTAATAGGTAACCGCTGTAGAAAAAAAAACACAATAGCTCAATGTATGTGTATGGGTGAATAAAAATAGTAATTTAAAAAAAGATGTTATGTTTATTGTAATAAACTTTAAACTTTTCATTTAACTTTTACTTTTGATTTTAATTTTAACTTTTGATTTCTACTCTTAATTTATACTTATACAATTGTACATCTACTACCTGTATCTAATTAATTATTGTTGGTTGTGAATTTTTACAAAGAAAAATAAATGTTCATGGAAGCAGAGAGCGAGGGAGGAAAGTAGAGTTGGAGCTATATAATGTCTTCTCCCTCTTATCTACTTTTTATTTAATATTCACATTTCAACTTTTTTAGAATTCATTTATTTTTCCCCTCTCCTCCGGCATTCATAGTAAATTAGTGTAAAATTTGTAATTGGTCTTACTTTTTTTATGATTTAAGACTGTATGATTTCCTTAATAATAAGTGAATAAATAATAATATTTACTGGACATTAAGCAAAAAATCACCTTTACATATTAAATATAATATTAATACAATGACATTAAAAAATATTTATAAATAATCCCTAAGATTACAAAGTTGTCTGTATATTTCCGAAATTATTTTTTTGTTGCATCTATCTTTGTATATAAAGATTTTAAAAGTCTGGCTGGCCACACAACCTTAAATGTTTATTTTGTAGAAAACAGCCAGCCCTAGTATTGAGGTATGTTGTGTTATTATGTATTGAACACATTGTTTTATATAAGGGTATTTAATTGTTAATAATCACATAGTTATTTTTTTATAATAACTTTTAAAAGAATTTAATTATGAGTTTAAAAAAATTCGGTGATATTTTTTTTTGTCTTACTGACAACGCAAGGTTAAAATATGCATTTTGCAAATAACAGCCAGATCTAATATTGAATAATACCTAATTCAAACTTTGAATGTATGACGTGACATTCTGTATTAAAGCATGTTTTTTGAATGCAGGTATTTTCAATTAATGTATTTGAAAAGTTAAAATATTCGTGTGTTTATCAATTTTAATTAATAAACGAGAACTTTATTTCTGGAGGCTTTGATCTTCCCATCCGCTTCTAAACCGTAAGATTTTTCTAGTGCTGTGGGTATTTTTTGCAAATTGAGATATGCCGTTTATATGATCAATACTATTTGAAGAAGGTTATTATTGCAGTTTTTTTGTATGAAAGCGGCCTAGCTGTTTTAAGCAGAACATAGAATTGACCCTGCTGCACCTGATAACATTAATATCAGTCTTCTTAAAAAAAAATGTAAACTGGTTGCTTTCTGCAGTACGACTTTCGATTATGCCTTGAATAGGAGCGCGCAGTAGCTCAAAAACCAGTCAGTAAAAAATAATAAGTGGTTAAAGCAAGGCGTTTTTAATTAAATTTTATTATTTTGCACTGAAAAATATTCTTAGTTTAAACATCAAATAACTTTCTACAGCATATTTTTTTATTGAATATTTAAGTTTACACGAAAATAGTACATATCGTATTAAAAAAAAATAGGTATACATTGCTCGTATATTTTTTGGGCCTTCTCCAAATAAAAAATAGGATATTCTTATGAAAACTCTCTTGATAATATTAAACACTTTTTTTTTCTTTTATTTTTAAACATATTTTTTAAGAAATGTTTTATAAATTATTTATTTATTTTTTGCACCACAACAGGCCATGAGAACCAATTACGGTGATGGATTACACTACAAAACACCTAGGCTTGAGAAAATCACATTTAAAATTTTTGTTTTCTCACCGGGAATCGAACCCGGAACCTTCCGTGCGTGACTCAAGCATCTTAATCACTACTCCACGGAGGCCGCTTTTTTATTTTTTTGATAATATCAGAATAAGATTTCTCTTATCTGGTTCAGATAGATAAGATGGCATCTTAAAACCGGCACCCTTAAGGGCCGCATTATTTAAGTTCGGCAAATATTTGACACCGGCCTTGTCAAGTGGAATAAAACTTTTTCAGCATAAACGTAGACATTTTGTCAATGTCGTTACTCTTATTGACACGAAAACTAGAGCCTTTTCTTTTAAACACCATCAAATCCATTAAACAAATAATATTGTTCTAGATCTAGGTGGATGTTTATACATAGGCATAATATAAATTTTAAACAGTGTGTATGTACATTTCAGTTGATTTTATTCGAAACGTTTATGTTATATGCATTAGTTTCGTTGAACGGAGCACTAAGCACAGTAATTCCTAATAAAAATATGTCAATCGAAGCTAAACTGGCAGTGCAGTTTTAGTTCCAATACTTATGTATGGAAGTGAAACATGGAACCGTAAGAGGAAGGATGAAAGCCGAGTGAACGCGGTTGAAATACGATCTCTTAGACGAATGTGTGGGAATCAATGTATGACAGGGTTACAAATGATAAAATCAGGCGAGAGTGTAAATCTGAGTCAAGTATAATTGATACGATTAAGAAAGGGTCTCTGAGATGGTTTGGTCACGTAGAACGAATGGACGACGAAAAAATGGTAAAACAAGTATATATGGCGAAAATGAACGACAACGTAAGACGAGAACGACCAAGGAAGACGTGGCATGATCAGATAAACCAAAATCTTAAATCTGGTCATGTCAAAAGCAGACAGAAAAGAAGGGCATGTATGACAAGATGTATGAATGTAGAAAAAGCTAGGAATGTTTGCCAGGATAGACGTGTGTGGCGGTCCATTCTCTCTGCCTACCCCTACGGGAAAATGGCGTGATGGTAGTAGTAGTAGTTTCATTAATGCAGTTAGCTGTAGAATTCGACTTTAATTTTAATGGTTAAGTATTCAGAATTATATTTCGCTAGATAAAGTTATACATTTATTTTTGAATAAACAAAAGCGGCCTCCGTGGTATAATGTGTAAGACTCACGCATCGAAGGCTCCGGGTTCGATTCCCAGTGAGAACACAAAACTTAAATATTATTTTTCTCAAGTCTGGGTTTTTGTCAAGTCATTAATACGCAACCGTAATTGGACCTTCTGGCCTATAGGGATGTAAAAAAAGAAACATAAAAAAACAATTATAATGTGAGACGTTTTGAATTATAAGGAAATATTATCATACTTTTGAGTAAAAAAACTAGAGTTTAATAATGTCCTAATAAGTCGAAACGCGTCACATTGTCCTTGTATATTAATAAATAAATGAAGAATTTAGTCGAATGAAATTTTATTTTGGACGCGTTACCAATAATATACATTTTAAGGTTTACACAGAACATGAAAAAATGTAAACAATACATTTAACAATACGTTATTATTTTTTATGATATGTATCTTTGTATGAATAAAAATAAATGTTTGAATGTAAAATTAATTAAAATAAAAATTTCCAGTAATAAGAGTAAAGAAAAGCTCTCGTCTCTGAACTTTCTTAATTCTTAATTCTTAATTTCTTAATTCTTCTTACTGAACACAAAATTCAAAGAGATAAAGACATTGATTTTTCTTCTAAAATGACCACTAAAACTAGCCAATGAGAAGTCATAAACTCTAGACTTCCATTATCTTTATAAATTATTAATAATTCATTTATAATATATTTAACATACCAAATATTATTTTGTTAAACAAGATAAGGTATTTTGTTATTATTTTATATGCGCAATATAATAAATATGTGGTTTTCTGTGTCCAGGCGTGTGAGAAATACAGTTCTGTATGTGAAATAGAACCAGAAGCCCGGACAAGTGTTTGAGACTCGATGGGTGCTCTCAGGTAAAAATCCCGAATAAGCTATTTGAGTGGAGATCAGTCCGCTTCGTTCTGTAGTTGTTGGCGCATTCGTCTACTATTTTCGAGGTTGTGACGAATAAATCAAGATAGGTATTTCATCACTTCGTTTTGTAGATTGTTTTGAGAAATCGTATTGTAGATTTTTTCGCTTGTATTTTTAAAATACAGAAGTGTTTTTAACGGTTTTTTAGATTGATTAAAGAAATATTTTTTGTTAGAACCATTATATCTACATTTAGTCTATATTATTCAAATTAGAGTTAACTATTATATTAAAATGATTCAATCTAAAAAGGTCTTGCTTCTGGAGCTATATATATTATATGTTAGATCAAGGTGTTTATAAAGATAGTAAAAGGACAGCAGAACTTTAAAGTTAAATTAAATCTCTTTAGGCAACATTTATTTATAAACATTTTTTATATTATAGTGTTCCTACGTGTATTATCTCAACCGAGAATGTATTATAGCTTTAAAATTTTGATACATCGTTACCATATTTTGTCTCAAGCAGAGTTTATATTTCATGATGATTCTTCTTCTTCTTCACGTGTCATGTCGGGTCCCCCCGACTTTGACGATCACTTGGGAGAAAGCTTCCCTATCCTGAGCAGTGCGAAACAGCTCCTCCACAGTCCTAATCCTGGTCCATGCTCGGATGTTTAAGATGATTAGAATAAACAAATGATGAATTCGAAAAATGTGTTTTTATTCGAGGATTCGTGTGGTGCATAGGTCACATGAGATGGAGGGGATTTGCTTTGGTAAAAGGTTTTATTGCTCTCATGTTTTACTTGGCCCATCTGGTCGGTTGATGGGAAAGTTCGGGTGCGTGCTTCGTCCCCGGAATTTCTTCACCGTAAGGTCCTGGGTTCAATTTCTAGCAGAGTGGACGTGAATTATTGATTTTAAAGATTGTTCAAACTGCGGTATTTCATTGTTTCTGGATTGAGACCTGTAGCGTAAAACTGATCAGTTTACCTAAGTGTAACACATGATCTAAATACGATGTATTTGGTTTACAAATGCAGTGCTATTTGCACTGCTGGGTGCGGAAAAGGATACGATGATGACTATATTGTGCAACAAAACTATTAAGAGGTCTTTGCAATTATAATACCTTAATTATTGTTAGGTCCAGTTACAAAACTGAGGAATTTCCAGGTTTTTTCTTCTCTTATCTGAAATCCATGGGTTTTGCGTTTCAGCAGCTCAATTAAAATGGCCGCACTTGTCGGTAATTACCGACGCGATAAAAAATTCTTGTGGATAAGTTTTCATTGACGTGATAAAAATCTTGATTGAGCACTGCGTGCTGATTGAGCTGCAAGAGAGAATCGTATGAAAGAACCTTACTGTCCTGAAACGTTTCTGTTGCGCAAAAGCGTCAGTGTCTATGTAAGTTGTACACTCGGTCACGCTATCGATTTCCAATTTGATATGAAATATTGATATGTATTCCCGGAATCTAACCCGGGACCAACATTGTAGGCAAATGCACCAATCAATACAAGAGACGGACGTTTATTGATAATTAATTATAACAAGTACATATGGAGTCATTGACACATTTCTGGTCATGCGGTTACAAAAGGAAATTGCAACAAAATTACCTTACTGGGTTTTCCTGTAATTTGAATGACTTAATACTAAAAACACGTACACTTTTTGCTCAGAAAAATTTCTCTTTTGAGGCCCCAAAAGTGTTAAATATCCTAGATGAGTATATTAATTCTCCAAAACGAAAGGCATTTTCCGGTGAAGTGTACAATTTTCGATTTTGTCTAAGGTAAGAGACCATTGCAGGATACTGTTGCGAGATATTGCATAGATTCATGTACTATTAAGTGTGCTGTCCAGATTTTTATTTAAATATCTGTTTATGTTATAACTTTTCGTTTTTATTTTTGGTATTCATTTATTAAAAGACAACAACAACCATTACAATAAAATACAATATTTACAAATAAATCAAAATTATAGGCCAATTATACTTTTCTATATATTACTCAATACAATGCCAAAAAATAAGAAAAAAAGCGTACCTTTGAAAAGACATTCCGTATCATTCCACTCGTTTTTTTTATTATTTCAATACTAATCAAATTAAAAAAGTAACTAAAAGAAAAAGTTTTTTGTTTACTCGGTCTTTAAAATCTTTGTTTAATAATATGCCTACTTCCACATGTTGTATCCCCAACACACAGGGCTCTTGGCCTCATAAAGTTAGGGATACGTTATTGTTTTTTTGTAGTACATATATTTGTATGAATAATCAAATAAATATACATATACACATATATTCACCTTGTATATTATAAGCAAGGTAAATAATAAAGCAACTCCCATATAAAAAAAAAATATTAAAAAAATATATACACACCATTTGGTTGCTCTCAGATAAAAAAAGGATTATTCCTATGACATATTGAATACTTTATATTTATTTATTTTGTACGCCCAGAAGGCGTTTTTACATAACAGGTACAAAATTACAATTCATGCGATTTTTGGTATTGCAAGTCAATATGTTGGTCTATGAGACTGATCGCTTAAGACAGGATTATATGTTACATAAATAGGCTGAAATATGCAACTTAAAATAAATAAAAAAATACTTTAATTGTTTTTTTATTAGGAAAAATTCAAACAATCTTTATTTTTATTTTTGTTTTTGTAGCTATTATGTATTTTCTAAATTTTCTTTTGTAAGGTTGCGCTTTCTATCCGTCAATTTTTTTTTAAATTTAGGATTCATGAACGTTTGGTCGTTTTCACACCTCAGAAAAAATCCACCCCGCCGGAATTCATTTTTAAATGATTTTATTCATTAATTGTCAGGTAAACGCACGAACCAGTACACCATGTAGCCGACTAATCTCCCCTCGCTTCTCATCCCTCTAGACGTTCTCCATATATTACGCACTTGTCCTGTGTTTGACTCCGAGAATTTTAACGGCAAACAAATGTGCGCACAATACGGCCAATTTTTTCAAAACCCAGAGGAAATTTTTAAAAATCAAGCCACTGTGGAAAAATACATTGACTTTCTGAAAACCTTAAATATTAAAATGAAAAAAATAATGAAGGTACGGACCCAGACCCGTGAAAAAAAAACTATTGTACGATTTATACATACTAGGAAATAAAGCTTTTATGCATAAGCAAAGCAATGAATAACCGGAACAAGGGAAAAAAATCTCCACTCGATTTCCTTTAGCAAAAGTTTTACTCACGAGTAGAAACTAAAGTTTAATGTTAAATGTTGAATGTGAAATGTTTAAAACGTATATTTAAGAACCAAAAATTATTTACAAGTAATTCAAATAGATCAAATCAAAGAAGGAATCGTGTGTTAGAAATACCACATTGTAAAACGAGGCTCGCACAGAGACATGTATATTTTATAGGCCCAAAAATGTTTAATTCTTTTTAGTGATAATATTTCATTGATTCCAAACTTTCAAAATTTTCCTTCTTTTAAAAAACAAGCACTATCCTGGATCCAAACTAAAGATATGAACTCTTTTTTTCAATGATAAATTTTGTTGCTCTTTAATAATTAGGAATATTTTTGTGTTTTTTAAAATATTTTTAATTACTATAAAAAAATACCGTAAAATATTTTACAGAAAATTTTAATTTTTCTTTCTTATGTTACACAAAAATATTATAACTGTCCATTATTTATTAAAGGAGCAAAAATTCATTAACATTTTTTTGTATACCTACAAACAGCCCATGCCCTTGTGGAATTTTTTTGCTTACTATTTTCACTATTAATATGTATTTCATTGCTATGTTATTATGCTTAATTTTTTTTATACTCTGTTTTATCACTTATGTTTATTGTAAAAAAAAAAAAAAAAACAATAACTATCAACTCACCTTAATTTTACCCGGCCGGGTGAGTTGGCACGATACATGTAAAATGGACCTTTCCCGTCCGCCTTGGTTATCGGGCAGTGCTTGAACTTAGATGATAATTAGTGCATATTGTTTTAGGGCGAAATTTCACCCGTGTTATTAATTTGACACAAGGTTCGAAGCTAGGGTTGTTTTTTAAAATGTTTTCAAACTTTTCTTCAAGCTTACAACAACTAACTGTATTTAGGAAAAAGCCGCGCGGCTGCTAAGACCGCTCTAGGGCTTATATGAGTCGTGTTTTCATTGTTTAGGTCGGTTACAATGCCCTGGAAAGGCTAAAAGCCGTATCTGCCGAATTGCAAATTTTATAGGAGATTACTGTTTTATGCTTTGCCGATCAGATTTCGTCTTTTCTTAAATTGTTTTTTTAAAGATAATATCTCACATTTGGGAAGCAGAAATGACTTTTTGGCTTATTAAATATGTGAGGTTATCAAATATCAATTTAAAAAAAATAATAATCAAAATGAACTTTTTTTCAGTTAAAACTTTTAGGGTGTACAAATATTAGGATCTATCAGCAAGTTTTCAGTAAGATATGCTTTACGCCGGAAATGTCAAGTGATTTTCTTTATTTAAGGTCTTTTTAAGATTTCACAATTTTGTTTCAAAAAAATATACTTAATCATAGTAAAATAAATAATAACACTTTGTTTTTAACCACTAATTTTTATTTTTCACCGACAGAGTTTTAAAGCATACAAGCTTCTTCGTCAAGGTTTACGTAACTAATGAATTGATTCCTTTTTTATTTTTATCGTGTTCATTAAATACTACGCGTGGACCCAATAAATCAAGTCGTTTTTTCCTTACACGGGTGGTAATTTGATATCATTATTTTTGAAGTTAGACATGTTATCAATATCCTTAAAACTCCGTGGATTTATTAACAGAAGGAGAACTGACTTCAAAAAAATCAATACCTTAAAAACTCTCTTCTGTTCCCTAGTTTGACCGCACCTAGAGTATTCCTGTGTTATCTGTTCTCCATATTATGATGTTCACATAAAACATATTGAATTAGTTCAACATCGGTTTTTAAGAAAGATAGGCTGAAAGTTGAGCTTATTCAGAGACCAATATACGTATGAGATAGAAACTAGCTTCAATATATTTTCTCTTCAAGACCGTCGAGAATCCGACCTTCTAGTCCTTTTTTAATTTCTTAACTCACTCTTTGATGCGCCTGAACTACTGAGCTTAGTAAAATAAAATATCCCAACTAGAAACCCCAGACAAAACTTACTCTTTCATACCAATAATTATAGAACTAACTATGGTTTTCATTCCCCCATGCCCAAAATTCTTAGGTCTGCCAACAAACATTCTAGTCTTGATTTCTTTGATAGCAAGTTGTCTTCTTTCAAACGATCACTGAATCAAATTCAATTATAAACACATCTCCCCCGCTTCCACTCCCACCAAGTCTACTCTATACCATTGTGTCTTTCTACTTTTCTTTATAATAATTTTCTATTTCTAAAAATTTTATATTTATAAATATGTCTTTAAAAATGCCCATTGGGAGTTTATGTAAATAAATAAATACATTTGTAAATTTTGTTTATCAATACGGTGCTCTGTGCACTTTTAAGTACGGATAGCGGTATGAAAATGATGAAATTATAATATCATCATCTCACTGCGAAAGCTGACAAGTAACACGGTGACTTAGTCATAGTTAGTTTCTAGTTGATTAGTTACTCACTTTGGTTATATTATATCTTATAATGTATATACGTAATCTTTAGAAATGAAAAAGTAAGAAGTTTGGCAAACTAACTTTATTCTTTGAAACGGTTGAAGTTTGACAAAATTATCTTAACAAGTTATTGTATAATAATGTTGACTCTCTCACCTTGTCCACCGCAGATTTAAACTTTAATAATACTCGTATAAGACATTTCTCAACCCTTTTCCACTGAGTGTCCCTTTGAAGCATCCTGAGATATAAATAAATATGAGATATTTTTTTCTACAAAAATATACCCGTTTTTAGTCGTACTTCTAATATAACTCGTTTGTGTTTTACAATAGGGAAATATCACATAATACGAATACCGATTAAATATATGAAATGGAATTAGAAAAATTAATTGTATTTTCAAAATCAAAATAATTCTTGTGGAGAAATAGTTTCTTACGTAACGTTGAAATATATATTTTTTTAATATGTCCTTACCAAAACGCGACATCTTTGGTCTTGATTATTGTGAAGTAAAGATTCGTGAGGATGTTCTATTTAAATTTATTTGGTCACAAACAAAATTAAAAATTTACACGAATCGTGAAGTATTAGGGGCGTGGCCAATGCGATGGACCGGTTTCGTGGGAATTTAAAATTATAAATTTAAAAATATTTTTTATGCTAATAATAAGAAGTAAAAAAAAAATTTTACTCGATTGTATTACACAGATCTTTCTTTTTTAAATTGTAAAAAAATGCATTTCAGTATTCAAATACATTTTTTTAGATTTATTGCAACAGAGAGGGAAAATATTTTTGAGAAGGGAATATGGGAGTCTAGGCATTTACATGACTTATGAACTGTCATTGGCTGGTTTAAGTGGCCACTTTACACACGGTCTAACATTCACCATTCTGCATATGTTTGAACATCCACATTTCCACAACTCTTCCATCTGTTGAGTTTTGTGAAGTAAAAGAGCTGAAACCTTTATCATGTGGTTGAGATTCATCCGGCTGAACCAATTCACCTACTAGGCAACGCCTAAAAGCAATTTTCCAATTTTTTATACTTCTTCTTTTACCAGGTTGTTAATTCAACAATATTTTGATTATGTCCAAATGCTTGCAGACTCGCTCGATTTTCTCCCTTGGGAGTTGTTCATATTGAAATTTATTGCAACAAAGAGGGAAAACATTTTTGAGAAGAAAGAGTAAGAAACGTGACCAAGGAGAAAGTATGGGATGTACAGAGTGGATTTATGAATGGTAGAGGATGTATGGATCAAATATTTGCATTACGCAATATGACAGTAAAGTTTTTGGCGAAAAACCAGAAGCTTTTTTGCGCTTTTGTTGATTTGCAAAAAGCATTTGATCGAGTTGATAGGAAAAAATTGTGGATGGTTCTATCGGAGTATGGAGTGAGTGACAACCTTGTCCGCGCTATTGCTTCCTTGTACAAAGATAGTGTAGCGTGTGTAAGGGTAAATGGGTCATTAACTTCCTGGTTTGACATCCCTAAAGGAGTCAAACAGGGATGTGTAATGTCACCGTGGTTATTCAACATATACATGGATAAATGTATGAAAGAATTGAAAAGTATGGATGTGGGAGCGAAAATGAGTAATTTAACTGTTAGTTGCCTTCTGTACGCCGATGACGCAGTCCTCCTAGCTGACAGCGAAGAGAAACTGCAATCCTTGGTTACAAAGGTTTACGAAGTGTGCAAGGAGAGTGATTTGCTAATGAATGTGCAAAAGTCGAACGTCATGGTCTTTGAAAGAAATGTAACTATGACTGAATGTAAGATTATAGTAAATGGAGATAGTTTGAAACAGGTCGAAGAATTTGTATATCTGGGTAGTATGTTTACTAGAGATGGAAATATGGACAAGGATATTGAAAGGAGGGTTAGTGCCGGTAACAGAGTTAATGGTGCCTTAAAGTCTGTCGTAGCAAATAAGTGTCTATCGCAAGAGGCTAAATTAGCAGTTCATAATGGAGTTCTGGTACCAACCCTAATGTATGGAAGCGAAGCATGGAGTTGGAAAAAAAGGGACGAAAGTAGACTGAATGCTGTTGAAATGCGATCCCTCAGGCGAATGTGCGGAAAAACAATGTATGATAGGTGCCCTAATGTCGAAATTAGAGCAGAATGCAAGGCTGAGTTAAGCATTATCGACAAAATTAAGAAAGGTCTTTTGCGATGGTTCGGTCATGTGGAGCGAATGAATGATGAAAGAACGGCTAAAAAGATTTATGATGCGAATGTGTCTGGTTGTAGAAGTCGAGGAAGGCCGAGAAAGACATGGCATGATCAAGTACAACAAATTCTTGAAAGTGGTCATGTGAAAAGTCGGAATAATCGACGTGCGTGCATGAGAAGATGTATGAATGTGAAGGAAGCAAAGGAAGTGCGCCAGGACAGAAAGGTGTGGCGTTCTATCCTCTCTGCCTACCCCTCTGGGGAAATGGCGTGATGGTTAGTTAGTTAGTTAGTTAGTTAGTTAGTTAGTTAGGAATAAAGTGGCCACTTAAACCAGCCAATGGCAGGTTATCAAGCCCTGAAAATGTCTACATTTCCATATTCCTTTTTCCCAATTTTTTCTACCTCTGTTGTTTGTTAAAATATTTTATTCAGAATAACTATGGGCCGTATTCATAAACTTGGCATGAAGTGTAACAATGATCATTCTGTCTTTATTTGAACATTCATATTTCTTGTGTCATGTATTATGAAGGTGAAATAATTTAGTCAAATAAATATTATCTAAATGTTATTAAATATTTGTACATAACCACTTACCGACTTTTCTATGTCTACCGGTTTCGAGACGTACCCGTCTCTTCGTCAGGACACCAATTAAACCAACTGCTGGGATATTTATTTATTGTAGAGCGCCCTGGAGGTGATGTTAGTTTGACATCAGTGTGATTGTACTCTAGAAAATAGATGATCGTTTGATGACAGATCAACTATTTTGAGAAGGGAATATAGAAGTGTACTACAGCAAAGAACCTTTTCTTTTCATGATTATGATAAAATTATAAATAAACTTATCAATGAAACTTCTTGGTTTAGTTTTACTTTTTATTATTTTGACCAACGAGCGCTTTCGCTAAGGTAGGCATCTTCAAGACTGGTGAATTGTTAACAACATTTACAGTTTTTATACTATGCTCAAAATATTAGGCGGCCTCCGTGGTGTAGTGGTCAAGACGCTTGACTCACACATGAAAGGCTCCGGGTTCGATTACCGGTGAGAACACAAAAAAATAAAATGTGATTTTTCTCAAGCTTGGGTGTTCTGTGATGTAATTCACCACTGTAATTGGGCCTCCTGGCCTGTTGTGGTGAAAAATAAATAAATATTTTGGAGATAAGATCAAATAAGTATTTTAACAGGAGACCTTAGAGCCTTAGAGATTTCATCAAAATCATTAACTATGGAGTTTTTTTAAGAAATATCAACAAAAAACATCAATATTATTTTCTTTTCATATTTATTAATTTTTTAATTTTTTTTTAAAGATGGAAAAATACTTGAATTCTTATTATTTACTCAAACATTTAAATTTTCAGACCATTTCCTGAAAGTCGTAAATAACTTGTGGCGGAAAAATGGAAATCGAGTTGTGGTAGAGTGGGTTTTGAACCTCGAACCTTTAGCCCGCGAGTCCACAATACTACAACGGGACCACAACCCGGTTCGATACTATTGATTTATTTTTTTACAAGTGTAGTTGTTTGGTCAGCTCAATGCCTTTCAGGCATTGTACACTGCTAACAGCGGGAATTAGAATTCAGTGGACTGTATGGAAATTGTTACTCACATGTAAAGTTCTTCCGATTGTTTCTTTTATGGAGCACTTTACTATTGCTGCAGCACGGATACCGGCGTGTAGATCAGTGTTTCCCAGCCTTTTTTATTCCATTCCCCTCCATAGTCTTTTCAAAAGTCAGTTGTCCCACCGGCATCTTTTTAAATTAAACAGCATGTAAATTTTCAAATCATATTGTAATATGTCTGTAAACATATGAACCCCTAATGAAATCAAATAAAACCTATTCTAATACATATATAATAAGTGACATTATTACAAAACACAAATTGAAAATGTAATTAAGTAGAATTCAATAAAAATGAAAACAATAATAAAACTCAAGTGAAAATTGAAATTGAGTACAAACACACACATATCTCGACGCCCAATTCACGATTAAATTCAGTTACGCTCGATACAAAGAAATTTGATGTCCGGATCTAACTTGGTTATTTCAGTCTTAGGTCCCGTTTATACCTCTATTAGTTATATCCAATCGATTTAGTTTTTAAATGAGTAAATCGCGTAGGGAGCTAAAACCACATTCCACCAAATAAGATGAGGGAAAGGGTAATAATCATTTTCTGGCATGCAAAGTAATATTAGGATATTTTGTGTTAGTTTTTTCGCAAGCAAATCCATGCCATTTTTCGTTTTATATTCAATAAATTCGTAATCGAATCATCATTTTGCATGTCTGAAAGTTTTTCTTGATACAGTTGTTCATTTGAAATATCTACCAGCATTGGTTGTGTCAACCGAGCTGGAAAAAATATTTCCTTTAAATCAGCACGTCGTTCTTTAAAATCAGTTAATTAAGTTTGCAGATGGTCGAAAACAACAAGTTTAGCATTATCAGTCACTTCACAAGTACAATGAGGCGTATATTTCAATTTTGTACATCTCAGGCATTTTTTTGTATGACCGATGAGTAAATATGTGGGATGCCGACCTGTCTCATTTCTGAAACGTGGTGCCCCCCCTCTAAGGCGCTATGCCCCACCGGTGGGGCGTACGCCCCACCAAGGGGAAACACTGGTGTAGATGATGATGAACTGTACAGTTTAGGCTGTTTATACAACACTAAACTCCACTTTGTACGATATATGCTGACGCAGGATATTATAAAAATTTATCAGAGACAACTTTTCACTTGTAAACGTTGTATTTTTGTTGCAATGGTTGTAGTTTTCTTGAAACAAAAAATAATAATTAATCCATGCAATCTCTTTCAGTATCTACTTTGAAAATTAACTGCACTGAAATATAATTTCCTTAAAATATTATTCTTATAGCTATCTTTGTGTAAGTATTTTAAGGATTGAATCTCGTACACAAGTAAGAATATTGCCGCGCCGTCTGCTTCTGTGTTCTCTGCTGATTTAAACTTTGCCTTAAACTCACTCCGGTAATAGTTTGGAGCGAAAATCACGAATTGCCGAATCACGACGTTTTCAAGAATAAAACTAACCGGGAGATATTTCGAGAACTTAGTTTGAATCCGAATATAAGTGACAGAGTATTGAACGCAAAGTTTTCAGCGACATTGCCGATATTAATCCAAGTCCTGGGAGGATATTTGGAGACGGAAGTATTCGGAAACAATGGCGGAAACTTCTTTTCTTTTTCTCTTTATGGCTTGTCGATATCGTCTGCCTGGGAATATTCCCCGCTAAAATATAACTCATTGGCTGTCAGCCACTGGAAGCCTATTGGCCATTGAAGACTTTCCCGGTCTCTTTTTGTAAAGTGTAGATATAATTCCGTTTAATGATGCCGATCTTTTATTTAACCAATATGGAAGATTTGTCAAAGTAAACCTTTTAGAAAATCTGGTCTTTTTTGGTAAACCCTTGTACATATAGCTATGATTAACATATTATAACAGATATGAAGAACATTTAAAAGAAGGTAATATAGAAGTCTAGGCATCTACAGGGCTTATGACCTGTCAAAGGTTTCAGCTCTTTAACTTCACAAACATCAACATATGAAAGTTGAAGGAATATAGATGTTCAAATATGGGCAGAATGGTGAATATTACACAGTGTGTAAAGTAGCCACTTAAACCAGCCATTGACAGGTCATAAGCCCTGTAGATACCTAGACTTCTATATTACCTTCTCTTAAATGTTCTTCATCTCTGTTGTAATATGTTAATATAAACAGCTTCCCAGGGAGTTGATTCCAGTCCTTGTCTACAAAAATTTGGACAAACTCAAAATATATAACTATGATGTTACAAGTCTATTAAAGACTTGTAACATCATAGCGAGTACAAGACTGATATATCTTTATTCTTTTTTATAACAATAAAAACGTATTTTGCTATAACACTTCTAAATATTATTATATGATAAAAATAATGGAAAACAGATTATTGCTTATGTTAAATTTTGATTTTTAAATACCGGTATTAAATAAATCCCGTGTTTTGAGTTATGTTACACGACGTTACAACACCGTTTGCAAATGAATTTTTCCAGGTCTACGCCTAGGTATTCCCATCGTTATTCTACCACTATGCTTGGGCGTAACTTTATACCAAGTTTAAAAGTAAGGCTCACAGTCTTTCAAGGGTTAAACGAAACTGAAAAAGTAATCTCCCAGTAAATATATATATAGGAGTATGCAGACGATGCGGTTCTTCTTGGAAAGTGTGTTGGTGATTTTCAGGAAATTGTTGATAAACTGCAGGAAAACTCTAAATATTTAACCATAAAGACTCAGATTATGCGGATGTAGAAAAGAAAAAGAAAAAATATTTTTTTAAATATCAATGTACTTTGCACCCCAGAAATAATCATAAATTTAATGAATAACAAATATATTTCAAAATTGTAAATGTAATTCATAAATATTTTTAATGAAGAGTGTCGCAACAATTGAATGAAAAAAAAAACAGAATAATCTTCTCTGGTTTCAATTCTCTGGATTGGTTTGCAGCAAATCCTTACATCTTCTCTGCCACTCCAGTATGTCCTGTGCCGGCCTCTTCAGGTCTTATATGACTTGCAACCAGCGTTGCCAACTTCCATTAAACTAAAATCGCTAGATTCAGAAAAATAAACTGTTATTTAGGATACAGTTTCAGGATTTTGCCACAATACTCTAAAAACTACTTCTGGGGGGCTCAAAACAAAAACCATAGGTGCCAGGGGGAAGGGGTGCATAAATCCTCGAGGTTTTCCCGGCAAGGGCGCACCCTGTAATGTATCCTCTCCAACATTCCCTCTATTACCTCATGTGGTAGACCCCAATGACACACTATGTCAATCACATCATAATAATCATGTCTTGCAGCCACACATTACATAGCATCAAAACACTTCATACATAGGTCTTGAATATAATCATTTACTCTCGATAACAATAAAACCGTATTACTATATAGCTATCAGGTAATAGGGAAATATCACATGCTACGAATACAGATAAAAATATATGAAATGAATTTCGAATAATAAATTGTATTTTTAATATCAATATGGATATAGTGGAGAAATGTTTTCATGCATAAATTATAAAAGGAGCTTAAAAAAAATAAGTCACTAGAAAAACGCAACATGTTTGGCGTTGACGGTTGTTACGTCAAGATTTGTGACAATATTCTAAACAAATTTGAATGACCTGGAACAAATAAACATGAATCGTTACGTATTGGGGGCGTGGCCAATGGAATGACAGTTTCTGCGGGAATTCAAAATTACAAATTTGAAATTAATTTTTATGGTACTAATAATATGCAATTTTTTTTTTACTGTACAGTATTTCATAGGCCTCTATCACTTTAAAATTTAAAAAAAAACCCCGATATATCCGTATTGCATTCATTTATAGAATAACCTAAAAATTTACTCAATTTAAAAAAAATATCTTTACGAATTATAATATTTTGCTGACATCTAGGAAATACGTAATATTAGTATAAAGGTTTATACCATTTTTAAAACCGGATTCCGGTTCCGTGTTTAGAAAGTGGGTTTAAGTTTATGCCTTATTTTTAAAGCTTCAGAAAGAAATCTGCGACGCATATACTCATCTTGTTTTGGCGATAAATATCTTTGTTTATGTATCGTACAAATTTATCCATAGCCTGTGTGACCTAGAATAATCTGTCCTTTGTAGATAATTAGACTTTTATTCTTTCTTGATTTTGTTTAACCCATTTAATTTAGTAAATATTATTTTTTCTTTTCTTTTTTCAGATTAACACTCTCCATCATTTTTCAAATTCGTAGAAAATTCAAGAAATTACCATGAAAACTTTCAAACAATAAAACGTTGTTTTTAAAAAATGAAAACAACGTTATTAAATTAATCCTTGTTTTAAATTAATTTTCATTTGTTTTGTGTAAATAACTTTAGTTCTACCTTTCTGTTTTTAAATTACTTATTTGTTTTTTTTAAATTATCTTTATGAATCAAATTTACATTTGTTTTAACGCACCTTGTTATTTACAAATTATTATAACCTGACGCAGAAGTTTGCCTTGTAGCGTGAGCCTTTACTTCTGCGTCAATATGTTTTTTACATTAAAAAAATACCCCGAAAATCACCGCATGCCGCTTATATTTTTGATGTAAATATTTTTAAAATAAATATTTCTTTTTAAATGTGTTTTATTTGTTTGCTTTTGGTTCTGGGAATTAAAAATATTATGTTGATAATTGTGTTTATTATTAATATGTATTTGGCTTTCGATGAAATAGGGAAGCTTTAAGGTGAATATAAACTAAACATTTAGGGAAATGGTATTAAAATGCTTAGTCCTAAGTGCCGTGATCATTCTGATTTATATTTTATCTTACTACTACATAATGTTTTGAGTTGGTGTTATGTTTTTGGTTTCTGGTAAATGAAATATAACAATTTTTATGCTTATTTATATTTGAAGCATTAACTCGGTGATTATAAAAATAAATTTTTGGTTAGTTTCCACAGACTATGGTCTTAATGTAACCCTGTTGGAAATAATCCAATGGCTTCAAATCACAGGATCATAGAGGCCAATCAATAGGGCCATTTCTGAAAATAATGCTATCGCCAAACTTTTCACTCTGTAAATTCGTTGTTTCGCGAAGAGCCCTATACGTTTGTCGAACCGAACACTGATTTTAAAATTTGATTTCTACAATATTCAAGCGTTGTTTGAGTGTGAGGCGTTTCATTATTAATTTGAGAATTGTTACAGAGCACAACTGTACAATAAAAGTCACCCGTTTTAAAATTATTTACCCGTATTTTATCGACTCTCAATGGTGATGGCTTTTATTAGACCTTTATAATTTTGTTCATATTTAAACGCTAGGTTGTGGTTCCGTGGTAGTGTCGCGGACTTACGGACCAGAGGTCCGAGGTTTTAACCCTGCCCTGCTACAAGTCGATTCCCATTTTTTATCACAGTTGTTGATAAATTTTATGGTCACAATTCTCGCAATTGAAATATTTTGGTTAATAATTAGAATGCAAATTTTTTACTTTAATATATAAGTAGAATGAAGTTCTATAGCTTGTTTTTAAAAGGGTTAATGTCGTCAATCGGAACTATACAAGAAAGTTATATATAGAAAAATAATAATCCGTTGACGTTATTTCATGTATTTATTTTTCATTATTGAATCAACGGTAGCACTTGTTAAGCGTTTAAAAAACGAAATCTGATATTGGCCCTTTTACATAGATCCATGCCACATAATTATTTGTCTTATTTGTAACTTGTCCATTTACAAGCCCGTTGATTTATTTGTATCAATTGAATATTCATTGGCGATATGATTTTTTAAATATCCATTTATAATTTTTAATCACCTGCATGAATCTGGTGATGTTCACATGATACATTTATGAGCCAACGTAAAAAAACATTAATTTTAGATTTAAATTTATTTTCATTATTAAATTCAAATTATACTAACATACATTATTTTTCTTTTTAAATTAGAAAATGTACAAATGTACATACAAATAAAAATAAACCATTTTATCTTTACCTTTGAGATATTTCCTTATACAGTGGGAATCGATTTATATTTTTAATATCGCATTCTGAATTTTGTATTTGAAGAATTGTCGATCAAGGGCAGAAAATATTCATAAGCCTCAGGCAGTTAAGAATGTTCGAGGCACTAAAGTGGTTTATAATATTCAAAATTTTCCCAACTTTCTGAATCTCGAACAAAGTAAAAAAGCAACAAAACATGTAAATTTCTTCGCCATATTCTAACTCACTTTCTAATAATTTTCATAAAGAGCGCTCACAAAAAACAAGAAAAATGCTGAAAAAGGTTTCCGTTTGTTTTTACATTATAGAGTACCAGATAAATATTATTTTACGATCATGTACGTAAAATTATTTATGTATCTACTTTATGTTTTTACTCTACGATTAAAAAAACTGCTGTATCGTTAGTTTTTTAACCCTTATTAATGTTAAAATAATCTAGTGTATCAAAGATTTAAAAGATAAAATATTTGCAAAAAAAATATTTAAAAAATAAACATATCGTAGACTGTGCTATGATCATCGTGTAATTATATGTTTGGAAGATCAAACACCAAATCTGCGCATTTGTTGATTTGCGAAAATCGTTTGCTAGAGTTGGCAATCTGATACGGGCTATTGCGTATCTGTATAATGACAGCACAGCATGTGTTAGGGGAAATGGATCATACACATCGTGGTTTGATATTTCTAAAGGAGTCAAACAAGAATGTGTGATGTCACCGTGGCTGTTCAACGTACATATCGATAACATTATGAAAGAAATTAAATG
This sequence comes from Micrasema longulum, assembly GCF_059751315.1. Taxonomy (NCBI): domain Eukaryota; kingdom Metazoa; phylum Arthropoda; class Insecta; order Trichoptera; family Brachycentridae; genus Micrasema; species Micrasema longulum. The sequence continues at coordinate 2,672,228 of NW_028277368.1, forward strand.
TGTTAGAACGGGAGCGAAAATGGGTGATATAACTGTCAATTGTCCTTTTCCCCAACAATGAGATCTGCAATTCTTGGTAACGAAGTATGCAAGAGGAGCGCTGATGAATGTTGATAAATCGAATGTGGTGGGTTTTTAAAGAAATGAAAGTATGACTTCATCTGAAATAACCGTAAATGGGGAAACATGTAGAGGAGTTTGTGTATCTTGGCAGAGGGATGGAAATACTGAGAAAGATATTGAAAGGAGGGTGAGTGCCGGAAGCAGGCTGAGCGGTGCATTAAAATCAACCTTGGCAAATAAATGTTTGTCCCATGAGGCGAAATAAGCCGTTCACTCAATATATTATTGAGACAATACCCTCTAAGTATTTTATCTAAAGATACTAATATTTCAATAAAGACGAAGGAAATAACTATTTGGTAAATGTCAGCCAATATGGAATATTTATTGGAATATGCGAATATCTAGGCATTTGCAGGGCCTATGAAATGTCGTTGGCTGGTTGAATCGATTACTTTACACACTGGTTAATATCCCGCCTAATGTTTGTGATTTCCATATCTAAAAAATCACTTAAAACATAAGAATACTATTATTAATATTTAAAGCATTAATTTTGTGGTCAAACATTTTATTAAATGTTAAACATTATTTGTATATAACCACTTATCGACTTTTCTATGTCTACCGGTTTCGAGACGTACCCGTCTCTTCGTCAGGACGCCAATTAAACCAACATGCACTAAGACGGTGACTGAGTGATGATGACTAAACGATAAGACGGGTACGTCTCGAAACCGGTAGACATCGAAAAGTTGGTAAGTGGTTATTTACAAATATTTAATAACATTTAGCATAAGAATACTGTTAAAATTTATTGCTTTATAATATTTATTCAATGACGAATAATAAATAGACACGTTATTTATATACTAGCTACGTCAGACTAAGCAAAAATACTGCGTTTCCCTTATAATTTGATAACTATTCACGATATACATGAAAACATTAATGTGAGAGAGATATATACTCGTATGTTCATATTTTAAAATTCATGCTTACATTTGTGTTATAAGTTATCATAAAAACGACAGAATCCAGCATTTGGCAGTATTTTTATTTATGTACTTCATGAAATGGCGAAAAATGGTCCAAAACTAATTATCTACTTATTCTTTAAATTGGATTGTATTTATGAACAAAACGATATATGTGCTGTTTATTTATAGTTAAAGTGTAAGTAAAGCATTTTATCATAACACTTCGCGGCAGTATTCTTCATAGCGTCACGTCTGATTAGGACGTAAGTCCCTTATGGAATGGAGGCGAGGAAGATACCCACGAATTGAAATGCCACTTTCTTTGGGATTGCAACGTGTCTATTTCATTATACGTTATTGGCTTTATTACCTTGTAGTACACTGAAACTTTTTTTTGCACGGGTGATGCGCTTCGCTCCACCCAGTACCAGATTACCGAAGTATCGAAGTAGTATAATAATAATAAAAAAAGATTTTTAGCATTATAACATCACATTAAGTACATTTAATAATTTGACTATCACTATCATATCTTTGATGGGACATAAAAGTTTAACTGCTAAAATGTAATTTTTTTTATGAAAGCATAAAAACATTATTGTGTACCGCTAAACCTTATTATTATTTAGTGTTACAAATAATTTCATCAATGTTACCACATTCGTGTAATTTGTACAAATAACAGGAATATTTTGCATATACTACTTTTTTAACATTTTTTTTTGCACCTCAACAGGCCAGGAGGCCTAGTTACAGTGGTGAATTAAATCACAGAGCACCCAGGCTTGAAAAAAATCACATAATATTTTTTTGTGTTCTCACCGTGAATCGAACCCGGAACCTTCCGTGCGTGAGTCAAGCGTCTTGGCCACTACACCACGGAGGCCGCCAAAACCGCCCTACAATGCCCAACGTAGACGATCTGCTACATACCGATAATTGGTGTATAAAAGCGATTTCAAACATGTTTATCACTCGGCGACTAGTTGTTTACATACTCGCTATTAAAACTTATTTTAAAAAGTCACCACCGGGATAAAATTTTTCGATAAAATTAGAAACAAAAAATCAGTTGCACATGTTCTATCAAAAATGTAATTTCGCTAAAGTTTAAAGGGGGATTTCTTTGTTTTTCTTAAATATTTGAAGTTATATTGTCTCCGAAACTTTCATTATTATATAAAAAGATCTTTATAAAAATCGTTAATTCTTTTTTTCCTTTCATTTTTGTATTTTTTAACCTTTTAATGCCCGATGTAGCATATTGTCCACATCAACTAAAATATGAAATTAAAATTGAAAAAAATTAACTTTTTTTTTTATTATTCAAAAGTGAGAATTAGAAAAATTGGGCATTAAAAGGTCAAAGATGTCACAAAAAGATCTTTTTGCTTCTCTAATATGATATATTGTCTTGTTAAAAAAAAAACTAATTGGGAAAGCATAAAACAGTAATGCTCTGTAAAATTTTCAATTGAGCAGATACGACTTTTAGACTTAGTGTAGTGTTGGGCATTCCAATAACGAAAAGTTTAATTTTATTTTTTCTACACATTTTAAAATAAATATTTTTTAAAAATCTGTTCTTGGACTGTGTTATTTCAAAACCATGTAAAACGAACTTTCAGAGTATAATGTAGACAATATTTACAAATATTTTTATTTTTTTGTTCTAGCTTTAATTTTATCTAGGTGTATTTTATTTCATTTGTACTTGTATTTATTATAAGAAAATGTATTTACTATTGTTATGAATGGACTGTATAAGTCCGTCAATAAATAAATAAATATGTAATCAAATATCAAAATAGATTGTTTTGTCGGTCTCAGAGCTGGTGTCCGACTGCAGGCCGGTACTAAGCGCCAAGGGTCAGCTATACATCAAGTCTGACGGTGAGGGTAAGGATAATGATTGGATCCTCAATCCTCACAGCATCCAAACCACACCAGTCACCCGTATTCTTTATGTTTATCACCACCAAAAGTATCTTACACCACACCTTACACCAATTCTCTGAACCCTCATGGATCACCTTTGGCTGAGTTGCATCCGCTTGTATCGCTTCATTGCATCATCATCATCATGGTAGTGCCATATTCTACGTATTTCTAAATTTTCAAATAAAATTTTGAGTTTGTCCAAATTTTTGTAGACTAGGACTGGATTTCACCCCCTAGAAAGTTGTAAAGATTGACCTATTACAAAAGACGGAGAACGTCAAAAAAAAGGGAATGTGGAAGTCTAAGCATTTACATGGCTTATGATCTCTTATTGACTGTTTTTTTATTTATAATTTTAAATACCCCTTTGGATTATAAACTTATCGTCGCTTTTGTTTAGTTTTGTCTCACATACCATTTTTAATCAAATTGAGTTAAGCGCACAAGAGTTTTGAGAAAGCCTTTATTTATAGATTTCAAATGAAAAAATATATATTTTGAAAATTGTTTAAGGGGTTTTTTTTAATGAATTTTGTCTCAAGTTGTTGTCACTATTTATTTAGTAAAAAAAACTTTAAAGTTTTATTTCTGAAGATTTGCGTTTTGGTCTGTTGGACAAAAACGAACTGAAGCGACGATATTATATTCTGTGTGTAAAAAAAACATGCAGATTCCCGGACGACTGTTTTTAATCGATGGCTTGTTAAAAAATCTAAAAATGAAAATCAAGAATTAACTATCCAAGGGAGATAAATGTTTCTCGTCATGATGGTAAGAGCATTCGTCTACCACGCTTGGCGTCCCGGGTTCGACTCCCGGCAAGTTTAACATTAGTTTAAATGGTGGTTTTGCAGCGCAATATTTTATTCTCCTTGGACCGGCATATAAAGCGAAATGCTGATTTTACCTTTATGTACCAATATGGTGCTCTTATAAACCATAAGGTCCAGATAAAGGTATTATGATGAAAATAGGTGAAATAGAATTACAACCCTAAGCAAGTTCTTTCGACTCGATGGCTCCTCTCAGGTAAAATTCTAATAAAGGAAATCGAGTGGAGATAAGTCCGCCGCGTTGTGTAGTAGTTGACGTGTTCGTCTACCTTTGTTGCGGTTCTGGGTTCGACTCCTAGCAGGGCGGACGTGGCCGTGGCGCAGTTGGTTAGACGGCCTAGAAAAAAATCGAATAAATATTTTTTTCAACTAATTTGGTGTTGTGGTGTATTCTTTATAACTCTTTTCCATATAGTTTCTTTCTCGCCTGCTGACAAGCCTCTAACGTTTAAAAGATTTTCAAACTTTGCTGCATTTGGTTTACAAATGCAGTGCCCTATGCATTATTAGGTGCAGAAAGGGAAATGACATTGATGTATGTTTTATTTTTAGGTGAAATTATGATTTCAAGTTGACCAAAATTAGGTGTCTTTGTCTGTATTAAGAGAAAACGCGGTCTGACTTTTCTTCATACAAAACGTATTTTCGTACTTTCTCCCTGTATTATCGTACTAGAGCCGTTGTTTTTTTTACAAAATATAGGTATTTACCATTGGCGCGTCTCTATTGTTCTGCTTTTTTGGTAAATTGTTTCTTATGGGAGCTATAGAACCATCCAGAAACCCAAAAAAGTGCCCAGCTTTATCTGATATAATATTACAAGATATAGGTATTTACCATTGGCTCGTCTCTATTGTTCTGCTTTTTTAATAAATTGTTTCCATTGGGAGCTATAGAACCATCCATAAACACTAAAAAGTGCCCAGTTTTATCTGCCGTCATGGGATGCACGGTATATGTCGTCTAATTCACAAATTGGGTGAAATCTGAGGTAAATTTCAGAAGAATTAGAATATTTCTTATTTTTCAACAGATATTTGAACCAAGATCTGCGCACGCTACTCACACCAGCGATACTGTTAACTGTCAACAACAACTGTCAACGCGCGTTTGTTGTTGCTTGTGTCACTTTATTTATTCTCGGTTTTATTTGTTTATCTGCACGTTTTCACTTCTCGCTTGACTTTCTTTTCTGGAAATACTGATTTTCAATAATGTTTTGTCCATTATTATTTTAGAAACCCGATATTGAATGCAGAATAAAGTGTTGTCAGTTTTCAGTAGTCACGTCATTTTTTTATTATTTGAAATTAATGTATTACCCTTACGGATTATTACATTCATTTTCCAAAAAAACACCTTTTTTTTAGTCCCTGATTTATTAGTCTCGATTTTGCCGTCGTTGTAGTCTGTTTATGTCATTTAGGTTTCCTGTTACCCATAGTTGTGGCATAAATCATATTTAAGATGCGACATAGGCTTCCTACATAAGAATTTTGATTGAATTTTGTAAAAAGACTCGATAGTGTAATTAAATTATTAATGTGAGTTGTCCATGTCAATTTTTTATCCATGTTTAGTCCTAAATATTTAACATGTTCAATTTCAATTACTCGTTCTTCGTTTATGTAAGCATCTATTTTATGTCTTTTTTTTCTAGATTCTAGTTCATTACAAGATAGCTCGTTTTGACTGCCGTTATCTGTCATGGCGCTGAAAAGATCTACGTACTGCGCAAGCTTACGTGTAATTTTCATCGTCTGAAACTGCCCCGTGTAAAATAGCAAATAAAATAGCACAAGATTTGACATAAGAATTATTGTACCAGAAACTACACAAGACCCATGTAATGCTAGCTCTACTTTGTTCATGCAACTGATTTGGTATGTTTTGACAGAATGCTGGATAGTAGTATTTATAGTAGTATTTCAATTGCAAAACTGCTCGCAAGAAAGAGTAATTGAATCTTTAATTTCTAAAATGATTAAAGTGGAAATTTATTATATCCATTTAAACCATATTAGAAGGTACAAATTAAATTATAGTACTGGCATTATACAAGAATAGAATAATCGGCATTTCATTTTTACCGAGCTTAGACTAGTTTGTCAGACAAAACGCATCATGTTAAGAGTTTCTCCAGCAATTCCTAGGTGGGCTGCGAGCTCTTTGTGCATGCCACCATCCTCAGTTATGTAAACTCTCAAGTAAATAAAGCTGTCAATTTTCTCGATCCTCTGTCCATCTATATACAGGACAGGTATTGTATAATGCTAGTACTCCTTTCTGGGTGGGAATTTTGGCACCTTACCAAAGCTCAAAACACCAAACTTCTGAGTTTTGGTTGGAGAATATTAGGCGTAAGGTTAAAACATTGAATTCTGAGAACAGCCGCAACTTCTATAACGAGCGTCTTGAAGATGCGACAGTGGACCTGACATAGACACGTGTTGACCATACCTCAGGTGCCATGCCTAAAAAAAATGCCTCAGTTGACTGAAAGGCCGTCAAAGACGATTTTTTAGCTTTAGTCGGCGGAACTAAGGGACGCGGGATTGACGTGGGAGGAGACGAGAGTGCTGGCTGGCGATAGGATCTCCTAGAGGCGTCTGGTCTCCATTTAATAGTAGATGTGGAAAAGAAGAAGAAGAATGTCAAATTTGTCTTTTTTTAAAAGTTTTTATACTACGACAATTAAATATACATTTTTTTTATCAGTATGTTTTTTTCTTTCTCCCTTAAAATCATTGATGGTATACTTTAGTCGTTTTCGAAATTAACGATTCAATTATTATAATTCACAACATAATGGCTTTTGTGATTGAAGTTAACTAAATGAAATTTCTAAGAAAAAATTCTTCAGAAATATTGAATTCACGTTTTCTCAATTCAGCGTTTTCAAGAAAGTAACTATATTTTTTTAAAATTCGCTTTGATTTTGTTAAATCTAAATAAATTCATGGTATCTAACTTGTTTTTCTCCCTAGAACTCGAGAGTTATTAAATCTGTTATTGTAGAATAGCCTGGGGTAGCCTTAGGGGATTATTTTATAACTAACCTCAAGGAACTTAAGTCTCGGATTTTACTTAACTCCTAACCCTTTACTTTAATATGCTTGGATTGAAAAACAACAAAGACATTTTAGGCTAAGTTTATGAGTTCGTTCGTTATTAATAACACTCACATCCATATATTTATTTATCTTGTACTTAAAATTTATTGTTGGTTTTTCTTATTCGCATAATTTATTTTTTGTTTACGGCATTTCTGCCATATACATCACATGTTAAAGAGCTTTTATAAATAAAAATAATAGGATAAAATGATCAAGATACGCTGCGACTGATGTACCAATGCAGTGCCCTATGCACTATTAGATGTAGAAAAGGAATGATAATGAATAAAAGGAGAAAATAAAATTAGAGTATATGTATATTAAAACATAATGTATGTCATATAAACAACATATAAACCAAATTATTAACAATATAATACAATTTTATTTCTTTGGCATTTAAAAAACTACATCCACATAGCGTTTTATTATAATTACAAAAAAAAAATGTATTTGTATATTGTTCCAAATAAAATAATACAATGTGCCATATATATTTTCACACGTTTGTTTTTTTTTTGCATCTATCGATGTATCTTAGTAAGAACATTAGACAAATTAGCACCACAGTAAATAAAAAGAATTGATGTAAAAATTTTAATGTGAACATTGCATCAAAAAAATTCAGGAAAAAAATATACCAATAGAAAAAAGAACTCACTTACCCCTTAAAATATTTATATGGCTACATATTCGCGAGCGCAGATTTGACAGTCGTATAGATGTGTTTATAACCTCAAAATTGACACACATTACGTTTTGTATATTGCGTTATTCGATAAACCATGAAACATTATTTAATGCTATTGATTCGAGAGGTTGAAATTTTATAATGTGCCATTTTAACTGTATTTAATTACAGATTAGAATAAAATAATACAAATTGTACTAAAATTTTGTGATTCTTTCATTGTGTCTTGATGTTTCTTAAAGTTTGAAAAAAATATTTCTATAATTACTATGTCAACATTTATTATTTCTCTCTTATATCAAACATACAAATTTGGAAATATTATATACGTGCATTTCAATTTCGTTTTGTTATTTATTAAAGCTAAAATCATAGAATTACGAATAGTCCAGAAACCGCATTCGAACATCAAACAGAAGGCGACTAAACTACTCATAAATGATCAGGTTTTCGTTTTGACCCATTAGTTTCTTTGCAGACGTCGCTCAGTACGCAACTCCTGATTTAAATTCAACTATGCCGTGTTGTGTCCTTTTAAAGTGTAGAAATACTGCTAGGATCTTAAAGAAACAGGATGCAATCACATTTTATGTGTTATTAGCAAACAAATGTGTATGTAACAAATGCATTACTTAAAAATTGAATTATTTTTCCATCTGTCAGATTGTCGAAGAAACAAAATGAACATTTCGTTAGTGTTGCCAGGGTCGTAAATTTGTTTACCCTACTTTTTTCTTCTGAGAGAACTAATGAAAATTGGATCTCGGATTAAACAACTCTATCGTGGACATTTCACCGACATTATCTTTAAAACATCAAATATTATTTAACCTGACCTAAAAATATCCGTTTTATGAAAAATAAAGTTTGTTTTATATTTTATGTTTAAAGTTCATTAATTCAATATTACTCTTATAAAATGACCCTTTACTTTTATCTACTCTGTTGTGCAAATCAATATTTCCGCGTGCACAATAAAATATTTGAGAAATTAACAGATTGCTTTTTTTTACCTTACATTCGTGTTATAATTATATTATTTCTTATCGCGCAACATTACGCGACGGCATCACGAATGCGCGCGGCGAAAGTGAGGCATAGTGGGGGAATTATTGGACACAGTCCGATGTATTCCAATATGATTCTACGCTCCTTCTGGACTATTCTTAATTCTATGGCTAAAATACTATGAACGGCTGTACGATGCTTTAACAAATTGATTGTGAATATAACTATAACTTCATTAATTATAAGATAAATCTTTTTGCTCCAGAGTTCAAATCTGGGTCACTTTGTCCGAAGGTTTACTGCTCTGTGCACTTTTACGGGAAATTGGATATAAAAAGGTATTCTTGCGTGCGGTAAAAATTAGAGCATTTAATTGTTACGCGAAGTTTCTTAAAAATGTTTTAAATTTTTTTTTAATTGTGTTAGATTTTTGGTTTACGGTCAGTCAACTGTAGAATAAGCAAAACTTATCGAGAAGAAAGGGAAAAGAACTTGAGACGTCACACGCGGAATAATTGCAAATTTACAAAACTTTAAAAAATCACACCGCTGATAATACGATAACTATACAAAAAAAGGTTAGCTTAGTTTTATTGCCTATAAACAAATAATAAAAAAAACACTGAACTTTTTCACTGTCTAAAATTTTTAACGAGATTTAATCACAAATTGCAAACTACATTTGAAATTTAAAAAATACTTTCGTAGTCAAAATATTATACAAATAATTTTAATGGACAGGGCCATTTTTAGAACCTTCACATAATATAAAGTGTGGAAAAATATGGTAAGGTACGCTTGTCAAGCGAGAGCTTGGGTAGGGCGTTTGGCTTGTCTTGCGTACGCTTGCGAGTGCTTACCGCGGTTTGAGGCGGCGTCGGTATTTGGTGCACAAATTAAAGAAAGCCATATTTTGAATTTATTACATTCCAGTAAGGTTTGAACCAATGATCGGTCAGGATTGACCGCCGCATTTGCAAACGTGTGGATGCTGACTTTTGGCTTGCGTACGTTTGCCAAGTTTTTCACCTAGCTGTTTGTGGCAAGCGTGTGGAGGTAGCATTATAAAATTAAAAAAAAAAATAACAAAATTACATTCAAATAAACAGAATTTTTTAGTATAATTTATATTATATAAAATATGCGTATGCATTTAAAATGTAATTGGAATCAAATCAATCCAATCGTGTTATATGAAAAACGATTTGCTACTGTAAATAATGAAATATTGTATGTTATGTAACAAACATATCAAACCCACTGACACAGTTAAAATCATTGAACTGGTATCCAAACCGCAATTATTGATTCATTTATTACCTTTAGGAGAATTTGATGCATTCACAAATTGATAGACACGGTGAATTCAAATGCAAACAATTAAAAATATCAGATAATTTCTCAACAGAGATAAAGCTGTGATTCGTTCAAATCATTAAAGTTTCATAACCACATTGTCAATGTGAGTTATTCATTTTCTAAGACGTTGGGATTTGTGATACACAATTCTAAACACTTCGCAGAATTGAATACCATCAAACTTTTGTACACCACTTTAGTGCGTAGCATTCTGGAGAGTGGTGCTTCGATGTGGGGGGCTGAAGAAACCAATTACTTACTAATGGTTGAGAGAACACAGAAGACGTTTCTTCGTTACCTCTACATGAGAGAGTATGGATACTACCCATTGCAATACCCATCATTGTTCCGATTTGTTCTTCCAGAATGCAGGACAAATTTACCGCTGTCGATGCCTGTGGGGAGAACGATTGGTCTGTTGAACAGCCTACCGAGAGAGGTGGATCTTTTCCATTCTGGGATTTCCAGTTTTAGATATTTCTTCTCTAACTATGTACCATAATGTGTATTAGTGACTTATTCGTCGTTTACTGTTGTTTTTATGGACCTAAATAATCTATTGCGCTTTTTTAAATGATATTTTTGTAGATACCTAATTGTATAATTTATGTACATTGTAATTGGCAAGAGTGCTGTATTGTACATTTAAATAAATAAATTGTATTACAATGATTTGAATTCACGACTTGTTTATTTGTAGCATTCACGGAGGAGAATAAAAAAAAAGGTTTTAGTGGTAAATCGCAAATGCTGATTTCGAATTTCCCTAATTGTAGAAATGACAAAGTTCATTGGTTTTTAATTTTATGAATCGTATTATCAGCGCTATGATTTTTTAAAGTTTTGTATTTCTGAAATTATTTCGCGTGTGACTTCTCAAGTTCTCTTCCGCTGCTTCTCGGTCAGTTCTACCGATTGTTCCGTTGACGGCAACTAAATCGAAAATTTTCCTCAACTCTCTTATCATTGGTTGATTCATATGAACTAGTGACGTGGTTCGAAGTAGCTCGTTTTTATTTTTAAAAAAATCGCACATATTCAATAAACTTTGTCGTACATTATCTTATTTTACCGCGCGTAAGAAAACATTTTTTGTATCCAATTTCCCGTAGGGCTGAAATTCCTCATTACTCCGCATTATATTGTTCACTGCTGTGATTTTAGTTTTTGTGATACAGTTTTGTAAACGGTTTTTTAATCCGTTAATAAATAAATAAAAATCTCATTATCTTAAAATAGATTGTAATAAAAATAAAAACTAGACGAAAACTATTAAATATGTCATCGTACAGACATAACCAAACGATTCAAATATCTTGCAATGCTGTCAACTTGCTATAATTGAATTACTCAAACTGCTTATGAGTATCCAAACTTTGAGACCTGTTTCATAAACCCATTGGCGAACACATTATAAATTAAATTTTGAACTTGCCTAATCAGCGAGTTCCCGTTAGGGGTTAGGCAATTAAAATGAATGGGGAATGTTCACTTAACCCTACAGTGGTCGTGCCTCAATATGTGACGCGAGTGATCTATCGGCACACATATGTATATTATGTCACCCAATTTGATTTGCGTGCATAGTAATTTTTGGTTGTTGTTAAAGTTATAACTAAAACTTATTCCCTTAATTTAAAAAAATATTTATCTCTCATTTTTGGACGCCAATTCGAGACAATCAATAAGAAACGAAGATAAACAATATTACTCCATGTTCCTTGTTAAGCTTACTCATTAGACCCTAGTGGTACATATACAATGTTATGCTATCGAGTCCTTCCTCTATTTGATGGCGTATTCTTTGACCAATGGGTACTATCAACGCTCTTATAAAAATCGCCTATCGGCACCTCACACTCTGAGAATTTGGGGCTAGCTGAAAGTATCTCACCTGAGTCATCTGCCTACTACTCTAATGCGGATTGATAATCCCTTTCCTCAAGGAAATGCTCATCATCAGAACTCGAAACCTCTAAATAATTTTTCCTCTTTGCTCGGTTCTCGAAGCCATGGTACAATTTGAGCGTCTTGTATTGTATCCATAGTTTCTCTATTTATAAAATATTATTAATAATAATAATTTATGTCTACATTTTATTATAAAATGTATATTGTGCAATATGTAAACATAATGTAACGTCATACAATCCATATTGAAAATATGAAATTTAATCAACATAAGATTAAAAAAAAGATTCTGAAAAAATGCTTATGCAACAGGTCACACGGGTTACATATGTACTTCAAGAATTTGAGAGATCTTCCTGACTCGTCAAAGTGACTCCAAAGCACGACTCGCTCTGAGCGGGGAACACGGATATTCTATATCACTGGAAATGTACTGACATGGAGTTCCAAGTTACACACTAACATAGATTTCGAGATGTGACAGTTCGAATGGGTGACATAAATGTACCCCGCGCGCCTACTGAAGGGTTAACTACGCTGAAATGAGCAATGCTTTGATTCAGTTTGTTTGCAAATAACAAGTCAAACATTGCATTATCCGTCTAATTGGTGAAATATTAAAAGTTCATTCATCATCATAATAATTAAATAATAATAATCTTGCAAACACTTTGTTAATATACTCGATGCACATATAACAAATGCTACAAGCATCACACGGAGAACATCGTCAAAGAAACGTAAAATCAAACCTTGGATAACAACAGGACTTATCAAATGTGTTAGAAAAAGAGACAAACTTCATCGATATTCTATTAATAATCCTACTGATCGAATTTTAAATTATTACTATAAGAAATATAGAAATAGATGCAACAAAACCATAAAAAATGTTAAAGAGGAATACTATAGAAATAAGATTCTCGATGCTAAAGGTGATGGAAAAAGAATATGGCAAATCATAAAAGAAATTTCATATACATCTGGGACAAGAAATTCTATAAACGATATTAACATAGATGAAAAACCGTATAACGTACTGAAAAACCCTGACCTAATTGCCAACCACTTTAACAAATTTTTCGCTAACATAGGATCTAATTTAGCTAATATTATCAAAAATAGACTGAAAAACTCCGAACAAGAATTGGCTTCGCGAATAAACGGCTCTAATATACCGTACCCTCCATTTAATATTTCACCCACTAATCATGTTGAGCTTAATGCGGTTATTTCCTCGCTAAAGAATTGTTGCTCTTCAGGTACTGACAATATTACTACTAAATGTGTTAAGCACCTAAAAAACATAATCGCTTTTCCTCTAACACATATTATAAACTGCAGCTTTAAGGAGGGAATTTTCCCTAATTGTCTGAAAAACTCTATTGTTATTCCTATTTTTAAATCCAAAGATAAGTGCTCAGTTAACAATTACCGACCAATTTCTCTTCTTAGTGTAGTTTCTAAAATCATAGAATTGATAGTTAAAACAAGGTTTAATTTCTTCCTAGAGAGCAATAGCATTTTATCAAATAATCAGTACGGTTTTAGACAAAAAAAGAGCACATCTGATGCGATAGCAAATTTATCAAAGATACTGTCCGAATGTTTAGATAGAAAAAGTAAAACTATAGCTGTGTTCCTTGATCTAGCTAAGGCTTTTGACACTGTGTCCTACTCGATACTGTGTAGAAGACTATCAGAAATAGGAGTCAATGGAACTGCATTAAAATGGTTTGAAAATTATCTGACAGGGAGAACTCAAACTACAAAAATAACGGATGAGACGGGAAAAGAAACTAGAAGCAAAAGTCAACCAGTCATAAACGGTGTGCCCCAAGGTAGTGTACTGGGTCCAATACTATTTCTTGTATACATTAATAATCTCTGTAACATGGAACTTGGCAAAGCCATTATTTCTTTCGCAGATGATACCGTAATCGTTTTCGATGGATGCTCATGGAACGATGTTTTTTGTAAGGCCACAGAAGGAATGGAAATGGTGAGAAAGTGGTTAGACATAAATTTACTTTCCCTCAATATTGATAAAACAAACTACATAACATTTAGCCTCAGTGGAGCTACCCAACCAGTCACCTCTTTCAATGTTATGCTTCATACTTGTGGTTTAAACCAAATTCCTGGACAAGATAAAGTGCCGTGTACCTGCTCTCCCTTGAAAAGAGTTAATGAAATTAAATATTTGGGAATTATGATTGACAGCCATCTTAAATGGGAATCTCACATTTCTATGACTGTCAAAAAACTCCGAAAACTGATACATGTGTTCTACTCATTGAGAGGTGTTTTAGACTACGGAGCAGTTAAATCGGTATATTTTGCACTGTTCCAGTCGGTTGCGTCATATGGAATAATTGGATGGGGTGGTTGTTCGGAGGTCATACTAAATCCATTGGTCATTCTCCAAAAAACAATATTGAAAATAATGCTAAAACTGCCATCTACTTACCCCTCTCATACTCTATTTGAAACAACAAATTTACTAACTGTCAGACAACTTTATGTTAGAGAAGTCCTTACAAATTTCTGGTCTTCAATAAAAAATAGAACACAACAAAATATTAAAACAAGATATGCAATGAGCATAAACTTTGGGGTACCTCTAAGTAGAACTGCCTTTTTTCAGAGACATTTTGCAGTATTGGGCCCTAGGTTTTTTAACATGTTGGACCCTGACATAAAGACGTCTGTCAGTTACAATGTTTATAAGAAGAAGGTGAGCAAGTGGATTAGGGGTAGACCTTTTTATATCCTATAATTATTTTCATGACTAAAAATTGTGTTGCTTTTAATTGAAAAAAATCTCTTATTGTTTTTATGTATATTTCATTTTTACTTTTTATGTTTATTCATTTACATATGTTTTTTTTTTCTTTTTAAAACTAGTATTTTAACCGTATCTTATTTTTAAAAAAAAATTATAAATGGTATATTCTGTAATTTATTTTTGTTCTTCAATTTTTATTATTATCGGTATGTTTTCCAATTTATATTTTTGTTTAATTTCTTAATTACTCATTTTATATATTATAATGTGTATTTGTGGTTCAATTTTTATTATTATCGGTATGTTTTATAATTTATAATAATTGTGTCTCATTTATTTACTATTAATTGCATATTTTCTAATCTATTTTTATGATTCAATTTTTATTATTATTACTTGCATGTTTTCTAATTTAAATTTATATTTATTTTTAATAATGTTATTATTATTCTTTGAATTTATTAAGCATCATTTAATGAAATTAAAAAAAAAAAAAAAACACATGAATAAAATAAGGTCCTTCCTAAACACAGGAATTTCCTAGCTAGTCGGGACCTGAAACAAATAAACTATGTACATTTTAAAACTGTGAAATGCTAAATAAATAAATAAATAAATAAATAAATAAAAAAATTCCGTTTCATCTCCCGAGTATACGCTGTCCACAAAGAACCTCCAGGCATCTCTGTCGGATGGCAGTTTCTGTCTACCCTTTCAAGTCAGGTTCGCGTCCCGTAGTTCTGACATGAACTGCTAACGGACAGTCTTCACTAAACAATACTGTTTTACATAAAAGTCAAAAGTTAGAAAGATTAGAAATTTTATAAATAAATAGGATAAAAAATAATAGCGATAGAATTTCAATAAATCAGCAGATAGAATTCAAAAACTTGACTTAATTAGCGATTATTGTCAAAACGCTGTTTTTTTTTTTTTGAAAGCAAATTAGGTGTTATGCTGACGTCATTATGTTCATACCTTTATGCAAATATTTCAGGATTTAAAAAATCAAATACAAATATTTATAAATGTGTTTTCAATATTATTAACCATGTTTCTAATGCACAACGTTAACATTTCACGTGTGTTTTTTGTTTTCTGGCTTCCTATATTTAGTAATTGTTTTACGATTTTGGTATTTATTTTTAATATAAACCAAAATCAAACAAAACAAAATAAACAAAAAAAATATTTTATAATTTATCACGAGTTTCCGTGTTCTTCATGTTTCAGGATGCTCTTCAACAATAGTTATACCACCATAAATATTTGGTTATTCCAAAATAAATGACTACAAAATTGTTCGCGCACCTACGTATCTACGTATGTGTTTTATATGCGTAGGTTTTGAGTGTGAAAACCGAAAAACTTTTGTTGATAACAGTTTAATAGTTTATTTTAACGGTCGTCGAAGAAAAGTTTAGTATTCCAGTTGTACTTGAAGTATTTAGACAGTTTGTTGCGTTAAAATTTTCGTTAAAATTGTGCCGAAGTGACGTGGGTGGGACCCCGTAGCGTAAATGGGGAAACTTTGTGCTGGTAATTATTAAAGGTAAATCTCATTTATTCACCGGCGCTTTATCAAAGGAAATTTCTCGCTCTACCACTTTCTGGTCCCGGAGTAATAGCTGCATAACTACCCCTGACTGCCGTTTTAAGTGTCGACATTAATGATCGCGCGACTTTCTCCCCGTCTTAAAATTATTCGGAGTTGATTAGTACACAGCGATAACCAATTATAATTTTAGAACAATATCAGTTTTGACGTAGCCTTTGTTTTATTAGATCTTCTTCGTCTTTGTGTGCCATGTCAGGTCCCCCCGACGTCGACTATCACCTGGTGCCCCTATCCTGAGCAGCTCTGAACAGCGCCTCGACTGTTTTAATCCCGGTCCCGTCTCGTAGGTTCCTGAGCTAGGAGATTTGCTTTCTGTCCACAGCTCGTCGACCGTCTGTTTTTCTTGTTATGATAGAGTGCAGTTGTTCGTACTTCTTTCCTCTAACCAGATGCCCCAGTTAGGACACCTTTCGAACTTTTGTATCAGTCAGCAACTGCATATCTACTCTTGCTCTTTGGAACATATTATTAGACAATTAACCTATCAATTGGTTTTGAAAAATGCGGTCACACAGATTTATGTATGCAACAATGCAACAGTGTAACAATATTTTTTTGTCTTTAAATTGCGAAATTTATCAATTTGTTAATTTGGTAAAAACTTTTGCTTCAATCACAAGTCATTATAATCATATTATATTTTTGTGCATTCGAATGGCGCAACATTACAATCTGTCCGCAAAACATAGAAATACGAGTAGTAACGTTTCACTTAAGAACATAATATTTTCTAATAACAACCATAATCGCACAATATAAGAGTTAATTTGTTGATGAAGAGCATATGGAAATAGACAATAAAAAATTGACTAAAACAGGTAATACCTATTTATTAGGTGAGTTCTTTTTGTTTTCTATCATAAGTTATTTGATGACACGGCAATAAATTATATCAACATTGATTTGGATTAACAAAATCAGCAACAGCGTGACTAATTTTATTTTTTATTTATGTAATCCAATATAAAATACAAATACATAGTTTACAAAATAAAATGTTTTTACAATAGGTACATTCAATATAATGTTATTTATATTTATGGATGTAGCCACTCCACTGGCCTACAGGCACGTTCCGGATTATTTATTCCATACATAATTGTACATACTTTTACATCAATTGTTGTGTGAAAATTCAAAAGAAATATGAACAAATATTCTAAAACATATCTACATCAATAAAACGAGAAAGGACTTTCAAGAAACTTAAATTATATTCTAAAACATGAAACATATTCTTCGGCTTCCTGTTTAGTCTTTAATATTTCCTTGCTTAAAACGTTGTAGGGGCCAGAAAAGTATAATGCCTTTGTCCGTAATTTGTTTTTTTTTGTTTTTTTTTATTAGTGCATTATTTTTTTGGCTAGGAATACGAGCATAAATGTATAAATATAAGAAATTATAACAAAGCAGCACAGAGTCGGCATTTTTTTTTACAATAATAACCAGCCGAGACTTATTTTCTTGGCGTTCATGTTAGTCAGTAAAAGTTTTTTATTTTACTAACATACGGCAAAATTGCATTTTATGAAACTAATTATATAAATATATATATGTTTTAAAGACAAACATGCCTTTTTACCCAAGATTAAGAAAAAAAAATTAAACCTAAAAATTATATAAACAAATTAAAAATAAATGTAAAAATCCAATTAAATAATAAAATCTTTTCAAGGATTAATATAACAAGAAAATCATAAAGCTACTGTTTCATACAATAATTATACTAAAGGTTTAATGACCATTCACCATCTTTTAAAAAGTTCGAAAGGTTTATTCTATAGATAGGAACGATACCGTAAATTAATTATATCCGATGCGTGGGAATATCTATTGCCGAATATAATTAAAATATAAAAAGGGTATATAACTTAATGTAATAAAATATTTTGAATACTACACCTAATATGTCGATTAACATCTAAGGTGTAAACATACATTTCGCCAGTTTTTTTCCAAATTTAAAAAATAGCACCAAAATTAAATAAAAAATGTTAAAGGTACGTCATTTGAAAGAGAACTTTTTTATTTACATGAAATTGTATTTACTTTAAAGATGTTTACCTAAATTATTTAATTTGATTACGAGTCTTCGAAATCAGAATGGCAAAGATAAGAAAGAGATCATTTTCGACATCTCTTTCGGTTCGCGTTCAATTGAGGAAATAAAACTGCCCAAGCTGCTCGCGATATTTGCGCAGCGTACCGCGAAGATGTTAATTTGTTGTAAAATAATAAGGGGGAATATATTATTGACTAATATTCGTATATTTTTTGTCGTGTACCCTAGTCCTTTTTATTACACCAACCAATTAGTAAATAAAGTATTCCCCTTAATTATTTTAAAACAAATTAGTCAATAATTCGTGGCACCTTGACCGTACACTGCGCAAATATTGCGAGCAGCTTAGGCAGCTTTATTCCCTCCGATTGAATGCAAACAGAAAGAGGTGTCAAAAATGTTCACTTTCGTTTACTTGACATTCCATTTTGAAGGCTTGTAATCAAATAAAATAATATATGTAACGTAAAAGTAAATGTAATTTCTTGTAGAGTATAAAAAAATGATTCGAATGTCGCACAAAATAACAATTTAAAACACAATAATTTGTTTCCATTATTACCTTTCCCCACCTAATGGTTCATAGGTCACTGCATTGATACAACAACCATTCATTCATTTTGTCACATGAAGGTAAAATAATCAACCTAATACTTCAGATGACACTCCAGTGACTAAAATATCCAAGTGTAGAAACGCATTTCAAAATAAATATTTCATTTTGATCATGTCGGGAATTGAACCCGATACCTCTTATATGGTAGGACAACGCACAGACCATTTGATAACGATGGGGACGTACCTATTAAATAAAAATAATAACTATCATCTATTAAGTTAAAATAACGAGTTAAAGAATATTTTTCTGCGAAAAGACTTAGAGGATGATTAAAATTAGAATCCCGGAACCTGAATCCACTTAAACATTATTAAATGGAATTATATTAAAATTTAATATAATATTCACGTTATTATTTATTGACTTTTATTTTGCTTGTCATGTTAAGAGGATACACGGTGTCAAAGAAGTTTTATAAATAGGTATTAGAACATATTATTTCTGTCACTCTCTCGCATATGCCTCCTTAATATTGTGCAAAAAAGACAACTGCACGTTAGACTGACAATGTCTAACTAAAATCGACAAAATCGAAATTTCGCTGTTCCATTTTCCGCACTCCAAAACTGAACCGTTTCGGTTTTTTTTTTAGAAAGTGTATGAGAATGAAATTTCCTGTGTTTATCTAAAATTTACCTTTTCCGTTTTTCAAAATTATTTATCATATTTGTATACTGTACGTCCGAAGACGGCAGATAAAACTAGGCGCTTTTTGGGTTATTGGATAGCTTAGCTTTCATAAGTAACAATTTATCAAAAAAGTTAAATGAAAACATTTCTCTAGTGCCATAATCCAGGGATAATATTGGGAATACGTTTGTATGAAGAAAAGTCAGACCGCATTTCCTCTTAAGGGTCTAATTTATTTGTGAAACATCCCAAAATCTCTGGATTCTAGATCATTCTCATTATACTCAATTAAAATTCATATCCTCGTTTTCATACATATTGGGTAAAATAACATGTATGATCTGCGACATCAAAGCAATTAACCCTTCGCTTCCTTGGAGACTAATATTCACAGATTGTCTACTAAGGAATTTATATCTTAAGAAATGTGCTGTACGACATGGCTTAACCACTTTTATAATTTAAAGATAAATTATTTTGACTGGAATATTGCTTTATTTTGCATTTTTCGCCTGATGTATTTATTATGTAAACTTTTGTATCTGCTTATAAAACATTAAAAAATATTTTTTTGTTACAGATTATAGTAATCTCGGAGTAATAATTCTCTAGAAAAGCCCTTAGGCTATACTGCATGCGTAAAAAACATTTGGTTTGGCATTTAGTTTTCATTATGTTCTTGCGATTCTCGACTTGAGTACCTACGGCCCGTTGTATTGCTGTAAACTGTAACTTACTTCGAGTTTGATAATCACATAATTTTTTTTTGTTCGTGCGGGTGACTATATATTATCAGCCAGTAGCGTATTATTACTCTAAGATAGTAACATTATCTATACGTGTCTCCTAAAGCAACCAATATCAAGCTATCGTTATATATTATCCTTGGCTCTACCCGACCGAGTTTCTCCAGGATATGTTTGGCTACATATGTGAAAATATATTGAAATTATAAAATTGATACTGCGAGCCTATAGTATTGATCAAATGGGTATTATAAAATGCAAAGTAAGCATGTGACACATTATAATATTGAAGTATAGAACCAAAGTCAATACTAAATGCATCACTATCATAATAGAAGAGCAATTATGACATAAAATAGTAGAGTAAAAACACATCAAGATTTCACAAAAATACCACTTTTAAATAATGCCATAATTCGGTCAAATTGTAAAATGATAATGCCATTAAATAACATAGATAAAACAAGAATTTCAAATAAATATCGTAATAAAATAATATCATAAAAACATGCAAAAATAATAATATAGTAAAGTACAACAATATGAACATATTTATATAATATAAGCATAAAGAAACATGATTTAACAAAATAATATAAATGTTGTTGAGTTTCATATATACTCGTATGACGTAATAGAATGTACAATAAAAAATATTGTCGGCCTCGTGGTTAAGTGGTCGGCGCATTTGCCTATCATGCAAGAGGTCTCGGATTCGATTACTGACGTGGTTGACATGAAATATTTATTTAAAAATGTGTTTTTACACTAGAATATTTCATAACCTGTAACTGAAGCGTAATACTGATCATCTTACCTTCCTCATAATTTTTTGTTACATAACAAAAATAAAATTGGGATACGCTGCGATTGATGTACCAATGCACCATTAGGTGCGGAAAGGGAATGATAATTATGATGAAATAAAAAAAAACATTTTAAAAGTATTTCTCTGAACTGAGGTAGAAACATGGTATGTTTAAATCAGTAACATAGTAATCCAATTAAATTTAATTTCAGAGGAACATAATTTTCTTATCCATAATATAATTTGAATGCGAGAAATCAGATTTATAAGTACCTCTAAAAAAAACACTTTATGTTAATATAGAATTACATATATAAATATTCGATTGAAAATAATATTAATTTTTAATTTCGATTCTTTAGCATACAGTACAACGCAAAATAATAATATGCAATACAAGAAAAAACGGAAAAATTAATACGTGAATAATTAATACTACAAATCTATGGTTCGATATAATTTGTTTTTGAATTTCTATGAATTTACTATGACCGTTTATCTTTCTATGGACATATTTGACAACAATACTATTTCTGTGTGCATTGCTCCGGTTGAATTTAAAGTGATGTAATCATGTTATATTATTATTAAACAAAAACAATATCTGAGACCACTTTGAGACTGGACTTGTGAATATAGAATCGGTTATGCCAAATTGAAAATACTTTTATTATTGAAAAGCACCAGTAATTTGCTCAATTTTATCAAAAATACTTCAAGATATCATGAAATTCATGACAAGCTCAATGATTAACGGATGTGCATGCTTCAACATTAAAGGTAAAGTATTACAAAATTTGCTTAACAATATAATAGAAAAATGGTTTAAATTATGTACATTACATTATCAGTTGGAGAATAGTTAACCAAACTCTAAGAATATTTGTGATGCTCGACAATTCGTGAATTATTTTTGGAATTTATAAATGAAGACTAAAAAAACACAATGAATGGCGAAATAACTCAAGTTTATTGCCTAAGTAGATCTGACTCTCTGGCTCATATTATAATGCCGCAAAATCGCTAAATAATTACTTTCCTTTAATATTACGATTTACTTCTTACGACATTGGCTTTTATAGATTCAAGCCACAGAATTATTGTCTGATATTTTCAAAAACGGTATTCAATAAAAACAATAAAAATGTTTAATTCATTAGGCCCGCATACGAGTATTACAGATTTCAAATTTTTCACTCATGTTTTGTTTGTATCTTGATAATAAAGGTTTTACTTTGATGAGTTATTTGGTAAGAGATTAAAAGGCTTTGTTATTCAAAATTTTCTAGTCATTTATCCTCTGTACCCTTCAGTTAATCTATAATGGACGTTCATACACCTGCGGGTTTGCAAAGGGAATAACGTATGCGTAAGTAATGAGTAATGTATGCGTCTCGTGTGATATTACCCAAGCCACCCAACAGGAGGTTTGATTAGATTAAATACACGATAAATGAAAATGTACGATTTAAATTAACAATCAACAATGTCTCAGGGCAAATTTAGAATTGCATTTATTTATAATAAACGAGTCACTTTTAAAGACTTACAAGGTATTACAATAAATGTTTTGTCAAAATTTGGATTGAATTGATTTATATGTGTTTATTTGTTGTAATATTTTACATAACCATGGAAGTGTGTGCCCTTTCCCGAAACTGTTCATAAATACTTTTTTTGTCTTTTTTCTTCGAACTTAGAAACTTCATAAGTGATCAAACAAAAATACACCTGGTCAGAACAGTCATTCACCTTATTCTAGGTATTTTTTTACCTAGGGCTTTTGCAGAAAATAGTATGATAAACGGAAATAAGTATATTTATCAAGTTGGTATATTTAAACCAGAGGAATCAAATCAAATAATTGAGTATGAATAGTCTCAGAAATTCAAAAACAAGTATGTTACAAAAATATAAGTATTTTTTTGTTGATGGATGTATACAGCGAGAAAGACCGAGAAAGTGATCGCATGACCGAATCCAAAAAATAGCTCAAGATGAACGTGTCAAAAGGAGTAGAAATCGGCGTGCGGGCATAAGAATATGTATGTAGAGAAAGTGAGGTCTATATAAAGTGTTCAACGTCCTGGATAAATATATTAAGTCATGCAAAACAAGGGCCATTTTCAGAAGTGTACAAGTGTGGGTATTGTCTAAGGGACGAGACTATTGCAGGAGACTGCTGCGAGACATTGCATAGATTTATATATATAATACCATTAAGCGTGTTGTCCAGATGCCTATTGAAATTTATGTATATGTAATATTTTTTATTTGTAGTATTCTTTAATAATATGCATGCTTCCAATTTATATTTTGTTGTATCCCAACTCAACACAGGGCTCTTGGCCTTATCGAGTTAGGGATACGTTATCATTTTTTTTGTAGTGTGTGTCTTTATATGAATAAATGATTTTAAAAAAAACATACATATGTTTGTACATATCGCTAGCCCAAAGCAATGGTAAGATAAACCAAAAATGTCTGATTTTGAGATACACACGCAGATATGTTAATATTTTTATAAAAAATGTTTTAAAATATTGAAGTTAGATAGATGACCAATGTGTAAATACAGTATTTATAATCTATTTGAAATAATTCAATTCAATAAGACCTTTTATATACCTCAAATTCCGATTATCTCAGAATATGTTGTTCAGAGATATCTCACTGTTGCTTTGTGCTAGCGATAGATGAAATGACGTGGCGTTACATTCTCTCCATTTGCTCCTACGGGGAAACGGCTTGATAGTTTTTCTATTTTTGTATTTGTTTCCTTAACTTAGGCTATGGTAAATATGCACTATTTATCCACTTTTAGTTTTGGTTAAAAAGCGTGTTTTTGTACACGCGGCGAATGTTAATGTATAATTTAAGTATCTTATACTATGGAAGGGAATCTTCAGACAAAGGAATCAACATTCGAAACTTTTAAGGAATGTTAGAAAAGTTTGAGGTAGGTAATCAACGACCAAATTGAAATTTGAAAATGTTTTTTTCAAGTTTTATGAAAGCTAAGGTGCTGAATCAAATAAGACAAATACTGTCAAAAAGCGGATTTTTTTCTCGTTTTTAAAATCTAAGAATAGCATTTGAGGGAAATGGATGTGGGGACATATTGTCATTTGACAGCTTGTCAAGTTCCACCCGAAACTTTTGCTATTATTCATCAAAAGTTTTGTGAAACTTTATGATAAGCCGAGAATTATGTTGAATTAAAATAGGTGAAATGGCGCAGCATTCATGAGCGTTATTCTATAACGATAAATGTATAAACAAATATAAAAAAGACTTCCTTATTCTTATCATATCCATTTATGAAAAAAAATACAATAATTACAAAATTGTACAAACTAATGTCATAATCAATTTCGATGTAAATGAAGTATCGATGTAATGTAAACTCTGTGCAGATTAAAAATACAGTTCCAAGTGTGAACAAATCCAGAACCCTGAACGAGCGTTTTTGACTCGATGGCCACTTTTAAAATCCTGCAAATGGAAATCGAATGTAGTTAAGTTCACACCGCCTGTGCCATCGGTTTATAGAGTCGCCCATACCTACTCATTATTAACAACAAAGTTAGACACAGTTTACATCAATAGAACAGGTCGTAAATACTCAGGTCGAGAATTGCAAGCGCAAACCAAAACCGTATGTTACATGTATGCTGTTACACTAAAATCCAAACCAAAAATTTTAAACGCTTTTGTTCTTTCCAAAAGAGCTAATGAGGAAGTTCAGTGGTTTTTTATGTTATTATTTTATTAACAGACTTTTAACTTAAGACAAAAATAAAAAAAATTATGTAGCGCTATGATTTTTTAAAGTTTTATGTATCTGAAATTATTCCACGTGTACTGTCCAAACTTCTCTTCCGCTTCTTCTCAGTAAGTTCTGGCGATTGGTCCGTTGACCTATCGTAACTATCTGTCATTGGTTGGGTTGATTTATATCAACTAGTGACGTCGTTCAAAGAAGTTCGTTATACTTTTTTTATTTTTTTCATACATTTTATAGAAACTTTTCAGTACAATATTTAATGCTCAAATTTTTACCGCGCGTAAGAAAACAGTTTTTTTATCCAATTTCCCGTAGAGCTAAACTTCCTTATTATGACTGTATGCTTACAACTAAGTTAACTATATTTTATAGTTCTATATTAATGGAGTTATTTTTCTGCTTCAGGTCGAATAGGAACTCCTCATTACATGGCCCCTGAAGTAGTTTCCAATCAGCTGTATGGGAAACCAGTGGACGTTTGGTCTGCTGGGGTTCTTCTTCATGTCCTGCTCAGTGGATCCCTCCCCTTCAATGGGACAAGAGATAGACTATTTGAAAGCATCTGCAGAGGAAGGTTACGGGTAAGTATTTTTAATACATTAGTTGTGTGACTTTTGTTAAGCATTTTGCCTTTATGTATATTTCAAACGATAGCTGGCGGATACACATCGGTTTGTGTACCAATACTGTGCCCTATGCACCATGTACATTTCTATTCATTAATAAATAAATTCAAATTGAAAAAAAATAATATTTTAGAGCGTTCAAATGTTTGTAGACAATCAATTTCGCAATAGTACCTATTGCTGGTTAAGTGGGTATGTCTATTTTTAAGGCCATTAGATTTTCTGGCCCTGGATTTTTCAGTCTACTGCTTAACTTATAAATTTAATGATTAAAATATCGCAACCGATACAAATTAATCTTTACCAACTTTTCTTTGTCTATCGGTTTTGAAACGTACCTGTCTCTAGGTCACGTCAATAATTACACTAACATGCAGATTCCACTATACACCTTCACCATAGTAGTTGCATAAAAATATACAATCAACGTGCTTATGGGACACATGCTTTAAAAAGTTGACTCCAACGTTTACTAATTAATATAAATAAATAAATAAAAAAAGCTTCTGGGAGGGTATGGCGGCATTTCCACGTTAGTCTAATTAGTGTCCTGACAAAACCGATGTTCGACCACAATATTTATACTTTAAATGTTAATAATAAACCAACATTATATTAAGATTCTATTGATAATTGTGTTATGCTTAAAAAAATATAATGCGTAAAAATCTATACAAATGACATACTTTAAATTTAAATAAGGTTTTAGTTACTCCTTGAAGAAGGTGCTCAGAGAAAATATTTATGTATTTTCTGAATGAATTTGTAAATGTCTCACTTTCTTATTTTGAGTGTGATGAATTGTAATCATTATGTAGCAGAGAAAGGTGATTGATAGACCAAACGAGAAATGAGAATCTAAAAAAATGAAATATTAGCCGGATTCCATTTGAAGCTAAATATTATTTGTTTCGTAAACTGGAAAATACGCATTTATTATCATCAGTTCAAATAACATATTATTGAAAAAAAACCTCTTTGGCCGGGTCGTAATAATTAAAAATCAGAATTAATAGTTCAGGCTTTTGTATTCCTTTTCTCATACAAAAAAGACTATCTTTTGGAAAATGGTTGCTGTTACTTTTGATTTTTAACTACTACGAATGATCAAACAACCGGGCATTAAAATACTAGTTCATAAGCATAAATATTTTAAAAATTTAACCCTTTTAAAAATTTATTCATGTTTTATAAATTTTATTTTTTATTTATAAATCATAAAACACATTGTATTTTACAAGTATAACAAATTGAATTACATTCCCAGGAGTTACAAAAACTCAATTCGGGACATAAATAATATTAACATTAAAAAAATATACACATATTGAGAACAACAAAGAAACAAAGCAAGTTTAGCACCCTTAAAACTCAAAATAGCACAATATATACGCCAAAAACCATTTCTTACACAAGCAAAATAAATATATATGTATATGTATAAAACGCTTTTAAAAATGAAGAAAGTGGTGAAACTACTAAGGGAAATAAGGTCATCCATCTCAGTTAGTACACATCTGGGTGCCTAAGAAATACGGACCAAAGGTCTATAGTTCGTATCCCACTTTACCCCAACCCGATTCGGAAGTTGCATCACGACAACGCGCCGGCCCAAAGCCCCTTCCTCGTCACAAACTACCTGGTAAAAGCAGGAGTTTCAATGATTCCCTAGCTCCCCAACAGTCCGGATCTGGTTCCCCCCGACTTTTTCCGCGCCTGAAAAGACCCATGAAAGGAAAGTATTTCGAGACTATCAAGGGGATCCAAGTAGCTTGTACCGCGGCCTTAAGAAGCATTTCGGAGGAGGCCTACCTTTTTTTTGTTTTTCATTTATTTTTGCACCGCAACAGGCCAGGAGGCCCAATTACAGTGGCGAATTGCATCACAGAACACCCAGGCTTGAGAAAAATCACATTTTTAATTTTTTTGTGTTCCCACCGGTAATCGAACCCGGAACCTTCCGCGCGTGAGTCAAGCGGCTTGACCACTACACCACGGAGGCCGCCAACCGTTGCGCATTCGACGCCTGGAAAAATCGCTGGAGTCGATGCATCTATTCAGAAGTAGCCTATTTTGAAGAAATTTGATGTGTCGTAACGAAAAGACCAACAACTTCTATGTAATTGACTCACTGATATAACTTTCCGGACACATCCTGTATACATGATTATCGCTTTTACTGTTAATAAACTAATTTAGCGAATACGTTTTCTGGAAATATAACTCGAGACGCCGTTGCGTGATGCAATAGAACGAAGAACATCGACCGATCTTACGACTTTATATAAAATAATAAAACCAATGTTTGATACCCCTGATCTACTGAAATCGATTTCATTCTATGTACCACCTAGATTAAGCAGAATGTCTACAATATTCTATTGTCAAAATTCTCGAACGGTAGCTCAATATAACTCACCTATTGTTAGATTACAGAATACCGGGAATGAATATGCATCACATTTTTATATATTTAGTTTATCTCTGCCTAACTTAAAAAATAAAGTGACCAACATATTTTTATCAAGAAGAGCAAATCATCTTCAGAAGATTGGGTTTGAATAGTTATAATTTGATTGAATTATGTATTTTGTTATTGTATAATTTCTTTAAAATATATATATGTATTTCAAGTAATTAAAATTGTGAACAGTACGAGTATATTAATATTTCATACTCGATTAAAAAAAAAAAAAAAATTTTTAAGCACTCTTTATACCACATATATGTAAATGGCAGAAATGCCGTATATAAATAAATAAATAAAGGCTTAACCGTTGCATTATTTTAATAATAATTACACAAAAAAGAGTTTAATTTTTTTGACATAATAAATAGGCATTGATCGAAACTTATAAGTATATTTCAGACTAGAACGAATTCGGTTTTGTAAATACAGTTTTAAAAATATTGTAGCAGATATGTATCCCTGTCCTTTCTAGAAATAAGGTAAACAAAAAAAATATTAAAAATAGTGAATCTGGTTTACCTTGTTGTTTTTGTATTTTTTAAGCTTGGCTAAAGTAACAAAAACTTTAAAAATAATTTTAAGGAAAATAAAGGTTTTTTTAACAAAGAAGCGCAACTTTATTATCCTTAGTTGCGAGTTGCGACACTTATAATCTGTTAGACACGCTTTTTGCATCAACAGCGTTATCTTTATTCATTAATTCTATGTTTTCAACATGAGGTTTCCTTTTTCATTTATAAAATGTACAGCAAACTAAAATTCGACCTGTTGAATTACCTCTCAGAAAACACACCTCATGGAATTAATATTTCGTATAACGTAACTCGTATAGTATAAACTCCATAGGGAAAGAATTATACCTGTAAAAGTCTACCTAATAATTCATAGTTCCCCCACAGTTCGCATTTCGCCAGTTTTGCTTTCCATTTGAAGCATGAAACATTATATTTAAGCCATAAACATTTACAAGTACAAGTGGGTGGAAAGCAGGCAAGTAATCATAAATTGTATCGGAGGAAAAAATGTACAAAAGTAATCCCCGGGAGACCCGCTCGTAAAGCGTTTCGTTAATTTTAGATGACGAAGATAAACAACGTTTTTCATGGCGCTTATAGAAATCAGTCCTTAATAAAACCCGATTTTCCCAGGGCAATTGAGTTAATCAAGATGTTTGATTTTCAGTTTGACTCTCCTAATTGGGACTGCGTCAGTGACTCTGCTAAAGATTTGGTCCAGCGGATGCTCACCGTGGATCACACCCACAGGATAACAATCCAAGAAGTTCTTAATCATCGATGGCTGAGGGTAAGTTTTATTTAAATGCACGAGAAATTACTAAGAAAAAGTGGACTGTATTATGTAAAGATGAATATCATTCAGCTTTGTGTGAAGTTGAAAGTATTCGAGATAGGAAGGAGCACAGAGGTGGAACTACCTTCAATATTGATAATAATGCTCTGATTTCCAGAGTACACTCGAGGATGAAAAGTATTGCAGAGTACCTATTTACAAATTTTAGCAACGATTCACTTTGACTTACAACTACGATTTCAAGAAACATAATATGTCAATTTTGAATGTATTGCACATCCAAAGTCTTCTGTTTTTCTATCTTGATGTTAAGTTATGTATCATGAGGATGTACCAAGGAAAGCTTAGAAATCAACGTTAATCGGTCAGGGGTGGTATTCTGGATCTTCTCTACACCCTAGAGAGTGATTAATTTGGAGATTTTATTTTTACCAGACCGTATTTTTTTTTCCGTTTTTGAAGCAGTTTTATATACCATTTGACGTTTAATCATCAGTGTGGCCATTACCTAAAGCAAAAAAAAGAATTAAATTCTTCAAATTCGTCACTCTCTAGGGGGTAGAGAAGATCCAGAATACCACCCCAGGAATATTGTACCTATCGAAAAATGTTGTTTTGTATTAAACACACTGTTTTGTAAAAAAAATTCATATGACCAAATTAAAAAACAAAAGTGGTTCGAAAATGAAAAAAAATATGCAATTAGGGGAGTAAAATTTGTTTCAAACAGGAGAAGTGGTATAGTGTGCACAATTATTTTATTGTGTCCAATGTTTCCTACTATGGATAATGCATTTCCTAAGTAATTGTTCATTTGAGTAAAAAAACCGTTCAGTTTTTCCTATTGTGTGATGCAAAATAATGATGGATTCCTATACCAACTAGTTTTAAAACCTTATTTTTTAAGGATCGAGACAAGCAGATGAGAATCCACCTTGGCGACACTGTTGAAGAACTAAAGAAATTCAACGCCCGGCGCAAACTTCGAGGAGCTGTCCTGGCTGCTGTGGCAAGTCCTCGCTGGGCAGAGTGTGAAGATCCTGACAGGGAACCGAGTGACGGCTTTTCTGACTGTGGAGACGATGAAGCCACATCATCAGGTTTGTACCAATGTTTATTATGCACCATCATTAATTGTGAATCTTTTATAATTACTGTCACCAAAATTATCTTGAAAGAGTCCAAAAAAAATTCTAAATTTTAAACATAGAATCAGTCATGAATTTTCATATTACGATTTTTTACTAAAAACATTAAATTTGTAAAAACTTAACGATATTAGAAAAAATTAAAATTTTAAATTAAATTTAAAACTTTTAAATTTATTCAAAATTGTAAATTCAATATGGGATTGCCCTGAACTATTATCTCTCATCAACTTCAGGGTGCCTGGAAGAATGACTAGACAGGTGCTACCGTTTCGTAGCAACAATTCACGGACAGTGTATACTTGTAATGCCATATTAAACAGACTTCATGAACTCAGCAATAGTTATTCCCACGTGTCTGATATATTTAGTGAAGGGTATTGTTCCTGTAGAACAAACCTTTTGAACTTTTTCAAAAATGGTGAATGGTAATTATATTCGTTTATTCATGCATTTCATATTGTAAACAGTTTTTTGTTCACTTTGCCCAGCTGTATGAAACAGTACTTATGATTTTCTTTTTGTATTACTGTAGAATGTTTTATTATTTAAACTTTCTACTGAATATCCTATATAATTTTAAGGTTAATTTTTGAAATATAAATCTTGTATAATTTTTAGGTTTAATTTTTTTTTTATAAATCTTGGGTATAGGGAAATTTTATGTTTAAAAAAAAGTAAAATATTATCCAAATATGTTTGTATTATAAATGTTTGTAAAGGGCAGATTTGCCGTTTATGTCAAAAAAATAAAATAAAATACAATAAAATAAAATAAAATAAAATAAAATAAAATAAAATAAAATAAAATAAAATAAAATAAAATAAAATAAAATAAAATAAAATAAAATAAAATAAAATAAAATAAAAGAAAATAAAAGAAAATAAAATAAAATAAAATAAAATAAAATAAAATAAAATAAAATAAAATAAAATAAAATAAAATAAAATAAAATAAAATAAAATAAAATAAAATAAAATAAAATAAAATAAAATAAAATAAAATAAAATAAAATAAAATAAAATAAAATAAATTAAAATAAAATAAAATAAAATAAAATAAAATAAAATAAAATAAAATAAAATAAAATAAAATAAAATAAAACAAAATAAAACAAAATAAAATAAAATAAAATAAAATAAAATAAAATAAATAAAAATAATAATTACTATTTTGACTCTTAATATGGCTCACTTTCAAACTGCCTCCTTCCAACTGGAATGTTCTTGTGTTGCTATATGAGCGTTTTTTACCATATACGCTTTAATCACAGTTTAAATTAAAACTGTGACACTCTTGCGTCTTCCTCGATTCCAAGCAGTGTTCCACCAGTTGATTGATTTTAACTTTTTGGCTTTTTCCCAGCCTTTCTCTAAGGCCTGTTTTACGATGTCGCAGCAGGCAATCCCAATTAGGATGTCCAGCAGCAACAAACACCCCACTAGCGAAGTAGTGTCGTGAAAGCTTGTTTAGGGCTCTAAAACTATTATTGTATAAAATTTTGCTGGTGCAATGTTGCGAGCATAGAACCCGAAAAAACATTTTCACCTCCACGGAACATTGAGAAAATCGGTAAATGCCACTCGTACCTCAACAAAAATAGTAGATATTTTAGATACAGAGACTCTACCTAAAGGTTTTTTTTTTATATTGACGGTAAATTTCTAACTTATGTTCAAAAAATCATAATTAATATCCAAGTGTAAAACTATTACAGTAATTTATCTTAGTCTGTCTTCTTTATTGTGATAACATATAGATTTATGTTATTGAAGTCTTTCTGGCTATGATTAATAATATTCTGATCCTTCGATATTATATCGAACGTTCCATTACGCTTAATCTCCATGCCAGTTCCATAGATAAATGAGGAACATTATCTGTAAGGGTCATCTATTATTTGGCAAGAAACCAAAAGCTGATCTCTGTTATGTAAGTCACAAGTTTTGACAAAGAAATTATACCACTCCCATGTTCCACCATGCCGATCACCTCGTGCGTGAAATTAATGTTATATTTTAATGATTGTGGTCTGAATTTGATTGAGTTGGAGTGGTGACGCAACGCTATGATTGGATGCTTTATTGCGGTCTTCGATAACGACATTTTTTTTTTGCTGAATGTATTTCAGATTCAAATTGTAAGCAATGTTTTCCAATAAACAAATAGAAAAAAAAATATTTACAATAAAATATTTTTCACATGAGTTTGTCTGAAAAAGACTGCATTGCACCTCCTAGGAAGTCAGTAAGATAAAAACTTTACAACAAGAATGGAGAACATTTTAGATAAAGGGAATAAATAAAATGGAAGTGGAGGCACTTAAAATAAAGGTTTCATCTATTTAACTTCACGAAATAAAAAAACGGAAGAATAGAAGAAATACGGATGTTCAAACATAGTATAAAGTGGCCACTTAAACCAGCCAATGACGTTCACAAGCCCTGTAAATGCCCGGACTTCCAAATTACCTTCTTTAATGTTTTCAATTCCTGTTGTAATTTGCTTATTATAGACACGTTGGTATAAGTAGATACAGAGTTGTTTAGATTATTGATTTATATTAGGTAGGTACCCACGGAAGTCAAGCCTTTGTAAAATTTACCTAAATTGGCCTAAGTCAATAACAACAGTTACATGAAGAAATACATATAAAAAAAACTGAAAAAAAAGAAAATAAAACTATCAAGCAAAGACAAACAAGGGTAGTAAAATAATGGTATACAATATATTTATAAGCACAATAAACATATAAAACTTTGAGCTTAACCATGCTGATCCGTTTTTATCCACACTGTTTAATGGCGAAGAGATTTACAAAACGGCGGAAGATTTATCCCAAAGAATTCCAAGTTGTGTGGCGAATTGATTAATCTACACATTCTGGACATTGGGGCAAAAAACAAAAGTTTCTCTTAGAAGATTTAATAAATAGCAGATTTTGACTTCTATTGACACGGTTGGGAACATGAAAATAAATTAATTGCAACAGAGATGGGACATCACTAATAGCATTAAGTATTTTGAAAATACACACAAGGTCCATCTCAGTTATACGTGTTTCCAGTGAAGACAGACTAAGAGATTGCATATTTGAGTTGGAATCTCCTTGATGATTTGAGTTGGTAGTTTCATGTAAATCAAATGTTTGTCATTGTTTGTTCTTTTATATTAATGTGCTATATTTGTTTGTAATGTTGTTTAAACTTGATTATCATAGTATATTATATGTCCGAACTTAGAATAATACTTTAGTCTCACGGAGTTAGGTTTCAAAAAATAATTGGTTAATAAATTAATTAAAAGCGATAGGAATATAATTATGACATTTCACACATATTGTTTAAAAATATTTTATTATTTTTTAAGTTTGTAAGTGAAAATTCTTGATGGAACCTAATTGTTATTTATTATAAAAATAAAAAACGAGTGACATCCACAAATTTAGAATATTCAGTCACCCGTTTCATCGCTATCAGTCGTCTTTTATTTATATAATAAATTTTATTAATTTACAAGATAAAAAAAAAAGACTCACACGGTGAATCCACTTAGGCGGCCTCCGTAGTGTAGTGGTTAAAACATTTGATTCGCGCACGGAAGGTTCCGGGTTCGATTCCCGGTGAGAACTCAAAAAAGAATAATATGATTTATCTCAGCCTGGGCATTCTGTGTCGTAATTCACCACTGTAATTGGGCCTTCTGGCCTATTTTGGTAAAAAAAAATAATAATACAATAACCTGTTTTGTCTCGTTTGCGACATCGTCATTTTCTATAATTATTTTTTAGGAGTTCATATTTATTTTATTAAAAATAATCGGTCGATCTAACTTATTAAACTAAATTATCAACTCTGTTACACAAAATACCTAATTGTAATGTTTTGTATTGCAATAATTGTAAAAAACAATAAATAAATAAAATGTTTGGGCACAAAGAGCTCTATAAAAAAACGTGTGCTATTTTAATACTTACACACGTGTTTTAATAACATGTGTTTGGTTATTTACGATGCCAAGGTGAATTTTCCTTGTTGTGAAATAATGTTTATATGTGAACTGAAATATAGAAAGCAGCTCATAGAAAATAATATTATTTGCTTCCCTGTATTAATTTACTTGCGATGTTTTAGGTGGTAAATTATGATGAATGTGTTATTGATAATTACAGCCGTCAACCTCATTCTGGAGTCCTTGGACGATATTGCCTGCCTGCAGGACCAATCTTGTGACGAAGACCTTTTTATGGGTCTTCTTGTGGACCGTCAACTACATTCATTACTTGAGGTAAGTCAAAATAAATATAAGTATACTTTAAATACATTTTTAAATTACTTTGTATGCTTAATATCAAATAAATTTTTTAATGAATAGATCGAATGACCAGGATTTAATAATTATATTTCTTCGACTATTTTTTTTGCGGATTTCAATTTTCAAATGTCTTTTTATTTTTTTATATTTTGTAATTTACAGTTTTTATTTTTCAATTTTTGTTGTCAGTATTTATACGAATGCTTAAATTTATATAACAAGTAATTATAATAATAAAAAAATCTTTTAAAAAAAAATACAACAATAAAATTTCGATAAAAAATGTTTTTCAGTTATGGAGTCTTTATTCAATAAAATACACATTATAACAATTTAAATACTTTATAAAAAGTAAACAAAGTATTGAATGATATTTTGTCCCGATAAACTATTAAATAATAGTTTGTCATCGGGCGTGCTTAGACATAAGTTTTAATTGAGAATCAAATAAAAGAGTACAGACATAATATTGTACATATATAAAATAATTAAAATGTATTATTTTGTTTTTGATGATTTGAAAAATAGAAGATATTTTTGGAAAATAAAAATGAAAAAACTCAACAAAATTAGATAAAAGTAGGAAAATAGAGAAAAATAATGAAATTAAAATAAAAAAATTGCCATTTACTTGAATAAAATTTAAACATAATAAAAAAATTATAAACATGTATAAAAAGTAAGTGTTTAAAAATTTAATGTAACCAAAACAAGATAAAAAATTAAACAAAGTAAACCGAAAATTTCAATTCATATATACAGAAAACATAAATTCAAAATAACTATTAAAATGAATGTCTAAAACATGTAAATAAGATAAGAAAGAAAGAAAAGAAGAGGTGAAAAAGAAAATAATAAAAAATAAGATTTAATGAATTGAGTAAAATATTTATTAGTTATGGTGCTTAGTAATTACATTATTTTAATTAAATGTATTTTAATTTACTATGTTTCATCTTCCAAATATTTATTAATACTAATAATCATCAGTGTGGCCATATATAAAGCAAAAATAATTTGCATGGAAAAAAAAAATATCCCGAAATTAACCACTCTCTAGGGGATAGAAAAGAATCATAAATGCATCCCTTGACTAGCACCTTAAGCGGGGGTCATATCACCTTATCTTGATGTAACAAATTATTTAAACACGCTGCAATTGGTTTACAAATGCAGTGTTTGGGTTTGGAATGAAAAACGACGACGGTAACGAAATATTTGTACATAATCACTTACCGACTTTTCTGCGTCTACTAGTTTCGAGATGTACCCTTCTCTTCATCAATACACCAATTACACTAACATGCAAATCCCACTATACACCTTCACCATAGTAGTTGCACAAAAATATGAAACCAACTTGCTGATAGGACACATGCTCATAGAAGCTAACACCAGCGTGCACTAATTATAATAAAAAATATTGATCTTGTGGGAGCAGTAGCTAAAAGAAGGGAGGAGTATGAATTTGATAGGTGTAGGGTGTCTATTATAATGGAGCATCGTAAGGGGCTTTATTGAAAGGGTATTGGATTATTAATTACAGGGCCAATATTATTATTTATTTTTGTCTAAATACGTAAAAAATTGTTTAATTCAATTAAACAAACAGAATTCTGATTATTTTCAAAGGTTTATTTATAAAGCAACACATTCAATAGAGATTGAAACACTCTGTAAATGGTATTTAACCTGTCATCGACTGGTTTGTAAAATGCCATTCTGCCCATGTTTTTTCCACTCGCGTAAAAATTACAAATTGTCCCAAATTTTACGATGCTTAAAATTGCCGGATAACTGTTATAAATCCTTCAATCTGACGCAGCTTAAATTTACACTGCTATGAGATTTTTACATTTACCGTTAAGAAATTTGAGGTCTTTGACAGAGGTTTACATAAAATATTTCGAGATTATAATTTTAATTTATGTTCTAGGTAGATAAAGGTTTTATAATATTTTTCATAGAATCTCACCCACGTCAATAAAGGTATTTCAATCGAAGTAGGCGTAAAAACAGAAGAACTCCACACCACTCTATATTTACAGACATAGTATGGGAGCGAAGTATGGAATTGGAAAAATAATGATGAAAGTAGGTTGAATGCTGTTGAAATGCAATCCCTCAGGCGAATGTGTGGTAAAACGATGTATGATAGGTGCACAAATGTCGAGATCCGTGAAGTATGTAAGGCTGAGACATGCATTATTGACAGAATCAAGAAAGGGGTGCTGCGTTGGTTTGGACATGTAGAGCGAATGGACAGCGAAAGAACGGCTAAAAGGATCTACGATGCAAACGTTGATGGATGCAGAAAACGAGGAAGACCGAGAAAGACACGGCACGATCAAGTCCATCAAATACTTGAATATGGACATGTCAAAAGTAGGAATAATCGGCGTGCGTGCATAAGAAGATGTATGAATGTAGAGGAAGCGAAGTCTGTATGCCAAGATAGAGTGTTATGGCGTTCTATCCTCTCTGCCTATCCCTACGGGGAAACGGCGTGATGGTTTGTTGTTGTTGTTGTTGTTGTTATTAGTTCATATATTTTTTCATGTTTGCGCTCCCCGCCGCACGCCGCGTTGTACGTAAAGAAATTATCTGTTAAGCCCACAGAGTAATAATGCGCCAAGCTATAGAGGAGCCCAAACGCAGGAAAACCATTATATTATTATTATTATTATTATATATTAGACTATTGGGTATTAAGTTAGCTACAGTTCGCAGCGAAACAACGGGCCGTACTCAGGTCGAAAATCGACAAATGGATATTAATTTGCATTGTAATTACTTTTAAATATTTACCTGTGTATTTATCATTGCAGGGTTATTCCAATTTATTTTTCTATAATTTACCCATATTTATTTTATAAAACTG
Source organism: Micrasema longulum (assembly GCF_059751315.1). Classification (NCBI taxonomy): domain Eukaryota; kingdom Metazoa; phylum Arthropoda; class Insecta; order Trichoptera; family Brachycentridae; genus Micrasema; species Micrasema longulum. The sequence goes on from NW_028277368.1 coordinate 2,709,939, forward strand.
AAAGTCCATTTGTGTGTTTATTTTTTTATTTATTTATTCATTTTATTCATAATACACTTATTTTGCATTTATAGAGACATAAATCCCAACTCCATTGAACCAAAGTCCTGTGTTGAGTTTGTTTGTTTGTCCGTCACATCTCCGAAACGACGATTCGAAGCGGCCTGAAATTTGGACACGTCATTTTAGATGCGATTTCAAGGTTAACTATGGTATTTTTGAGTAAAATTTGAATCGACCTCTACTCGATAAAAACTCAAATTTTATATGGATGCCAGTGCGGCTCTGACTTATTACCCGTAAATAACTGTCATTATAAACAGTAAACATACTTCATTCACAAATTGATATCCTTAATTTAGAAAAAATAGTATCCGAAGTAAATACGTTGATATAAGGAATGTTTTTAAGCGACATAATACACGTGTCGGGACAATAAATGCCAAAAATCTATGTAAATCATGGGAAAATATTCGAAATCAATTACCTGCGAAAACTGACTCCTTTAACACCTTTGACGCTCCTACTGGTACAACTAAACATATTGCAATTCACCATAGTTGATTTTTATTTATTAAAACGTAAATATCCAAGTTATTTACAAACAAAGCCAAGCACAGCTACAAAAGCATCCGATCAAATCGTTATGTTTATGTTGTCAAACAATACAAAAAGGCCACCAATTGGTTGCTAACCAACAAACCAACATCGCTGGTATTCTATGCAACATAGTGACAGGGCTTCTCTATAGGTTCACGCATTATTACTCTGTATATTTTAGAGCGTTGTCAGCAGGTGGTAAGGATCGTTATGAAAAATACATTACACTACCCAAATCAAATGTGAAAAAATATTCACGATTTTTTTTTGCAATCGGTGGGAATCGAGCCCGCGACGCTAGGTTTACAGTTGCGCCACTGTCAACATGTTAAAATGTGTATTTTCTAGTATTTATTCAATTTGTTCATGCTACGTTTTTCTTGGTCATTCTCGTTTTCAACATTTCTTGACATTCGCGTCGTTAATATTTTATGCGGTTCGGTTCTTTCGCTGTCCCTTTCTCATTTTTTAAAACCTTTTTTATGTATTTTTTATTTTATACGGCCAACCAGCTTTTATTGTACAAGTTAATTCAAAATAAAACAAACCTACTACATTGGTACACGTGATGATAAAATTAAAATCAAACAAATTACATCAATAATTATACACTTATTTGTTTATAAATTTGTATAAACCACTTATTTTTTTATTTACACTTCGACAAACGTTTTACATAACAGAATCCTGAAATTATGATTTCCTTAGAAATGAAATGAGATTACTTGAATTATCTGATCGTAGAGTTATGTCTGATTTGTTATTCTTATTTTAAATAATGAAATCGATAATTGACAGCCCTGCTCTGCTTGAACTAATTCAAATTTGAATACCTGGTAGGCACTAGAAGTAAGGAATTATTTTTTGCAACACTTCACGGACCAACTTCGGAATGCACTCACCTTTACTTAGAATACATAGGTATGGAAATGTATTAGAACAAATATTCGATATTTTCCATACAAATTCTGTTCATGAACTAAAACAAATTCTCATTCGTTATTTATTAGAAAAATAATGGATTTATTTACAAATATATTATAAATTTAACTTTGTTTCCTGGAATACGTGATTTTCTATTTCTTTATTTAAACATAATTTAAATCGAACATTGGTGGATTTATTGCCAAATGGCAACTTCTTCCAACCAAAGGATGGTGATGATTTCTCTAAATAAAGGTATTATTTAGTTTATTTAAGTTTTTTTATTTTATTGCTCAAAAAACTTTTTTCTATATTTTAAATACTAATGTTGTATTTTTTTTTTTAATTCTTATTATCTAGCTATTCTCAAGTTAACTTTGTTATTCAACAATGTTTGATTATGTCCAAATGCTTGCCGACTGGCTGGAATTCCTCCCTAGGGAGTTGATCATATTTAAATTTATTTCAACAGAGAGGGAAAATTTTTTGAGAAGGGAATATGGAAGTCTAGGCATTTACAGGGCTTATGACCTGTCATTGGCTGGTTTAAGTGGCCACTTTACACACTGTGTAACATTCACCATTCTGCCTATGTTTGAACATCCACATTACCTCAACTCTTCCATCTGTTGACTTTTGTGAAGTAAAAGAGCTGAAACCTTTATCACGTGGGTGAGATTCATCCGGCTGAACCAAATCACCTATTAGGCAACGCCTGAAAACAATTTTTCAATTTTTATACTTCTTCTTTTACCAGGTAGTAATTCAACAATGTTTGATTATGTCCAAATGCTTGCAGACTGGCTGGATTTTCTCCCTAGGGAGTTGTTCATATTTAAATTTATTTCAACAGAGAGGGAAAAAAATTTGAGAAGGGAATATGGAAGTCTAGGCATTTACAGGGCTTATGACCTGTCATTGGCTGGTTTAAGTGGCCACTTTACACACTGTGTTACACAGGCAGACAAACATAGGCAGAATGGTGAATGTTACACAGTGTGTAAAGTGGCCACTTAAACCAGCCAATGACAGGCCATAAGCCCTGTAAATGCCTAGACTTCCATATTCCCTTCTCAAAAATTTTTCCCTCTCTGTTGAAATAAATTTAAGTTTGTTATATTTATATTTAGAACATAAGATAGTTATTGTTATATTTTATTTAGAGATGTTATGTTTCTTTTTTATTTTTTGTTTTTTGTATTATATGTTCACTAAATTTTTTAGATTTAATTATTCTATTATTTCATAGTTTGTAATACATAATTATTGTGCACTGCTGTGATTATTTCTGTAAATTACTATTTTTTGTAAAAGGTTCTTTGAACCGTCGATGTATAAATAAATAAATAAATGTTTTTATAATTGCATTAATTTTACTTTGAATTTTTTATTGTAAATTTTTATGGCTTAGCACGTGCACAGCCTAAAAAACCTTTATAAGTTCATGAATATGTAAACGAGTGTAATTTTGAATGAATAAATAAGTAAAATTAACGTAAATTTAAAGTAAAAAGAGAGATTCGAAACATTTTTTGATACGTGAATCACTCGTGTTATTAATTGTATGTACAATCTCTAAGCAATCAAATAAGCTGACTATTTCATACAGTAACATTAAACTAAACATTTCTTTAATATCGTACAATGAAGGTAGTTTTAGGTCCGCTTGTAATTCTTTATAGTTAATTATATCTGTTGAGATATTGAGCTTGTAGTTAATGTGTTTTGGAATTTTTCTCTGAATCGATTCGAGATGTTTAATGTGTACGGATACATATTAAACTTTGGAGACCATATTTGACAGCAGTACTCCACTTGACTACGAACAAATTGATGCAGTGTAAAGAGTTTGTGTACTATCGACGTTTTTGAACATTCCCAATACAAACCCTAGCATTCTCTTTACTTTATCTCTGACATTTAAAATATGTTTAAGGACGTTAAGTTGTTCGTCAAAAGTAACTACTAAATCACGGAATATTTTTACTGATTCTAAAACTTCATTATGTAAAGGGTAATTAAACATTATTTTATTATTACCTCTGTCGAATCTAATTACTGAACAGTAAGAAATATAGCGCATTATTTTTAAACCATTCATATAATTCATATTTTCTTGAATAATAATTAAATTTGCTCAAGGCTGCTATTCTAAACGGTCTTGCGGCCATATAAACGCTTTCATAGAGCGTATTTACCTTCTAAATACGCGCTATAAAAGTGTTTTCTTCGGTTGCGAGAGAGTTTGGAATAGCATCGCAGGTTTGCGTACTGCACAGACCTTGGCGTTTATGCTCCATGTAATGGTTTAGCATACAATTGCCTAAAAGATCGCATTTCGACAGCGTTCTGTTGACTTTTGTCAACTTTTGTTTTAAGAATTTGAGACTTCACTGTCATAAATAAGACCGTTCATTACAGCTATAAAAACATGTTTTTGCAATGTGCGGTTCTGAAAAAGAGACCACAAGACCTTTCAAACAGATCCGTAAGTGGGTGGGTAACCTCAGAGCAATAATTCTCTAGAGAAGCTCCTAAACTCTATTACATAGAACAAAAGCTTTCCAAATTTTTGGTTTGGTTTTAGTTTGAGGCTTTCATTGTCATAGATAAGGGAACGGAATATTCAAGATTAAATTGTGCATTTTTGTGCACCAGCAAAATAAGTTTTAAGACAAATTTCCCTTAGATATCGTATTTTGACAGCACTAAGCGAGCTTTTATCCTAATTTTAAAGGTTTTATACTTAACTTCTACGCATCAGAGCCGTCACCAAAACTCGATTGCTAACAGCTTATTTCGCCTTTTAGGCCAAACATTTGTTCGCCCAGATGCTTATTTTAGCACACCATTTGCTGTGTTCCCGGCATTTCCCATTATTTCAATGTTTTGAATTTAAATGTCGTGAAATTAAACGATTGACAGGCTTTCAATTATATTTTTCCCTGTGTCCTTAGTAATAAGTATAAATGACGAACAACTTTGACTACGTAAAACGTTCGATATTCTAATCATATAAAAATATTGATTTTATTGATCGCTAAATATGTTTTAAATCAACTGTCGTGACGTCACAATCAAATTCAAACTACACGTTACAGTATCTTAGAGTAAAAGCTCGGGGTTAAAGAGTTAAAAGGGGCGTAATATGAAATGTTAATGTGTTGTTTAGTCTCAACGTGTTACCGGATAAGTTAAGTCGTTATAATGACTACACCGTTAACAGATTTTCCTTAGAGACACCTGAATGTGACTTGCTTACCTAAATTTCGAGGAGATAGAATTAAATCTCTTCACACTCCACACTTGTCACGTGGGCTGTCATGCTCCAGTTTGAGACGAACTTTGCTTTAAAAAATAAACCGCTTGAAATAAATAAACAAAGCCTTAAAAAAACAACATATCAGTTATTATTTTTTCGGTTTAAAAAAAAAACTTTCTTGCGAATATTCATATTTTAATTTTCGAGCTAATATATTTTATTCATTAAAAAACCATGTCAGAAAACGGGAAACAAGTTGTGGTAGAGCGGTATTCGAACTTTGGAACCCCTAATTCAAGACCAGCGACACTACCTATTACAACCCATATTATGAAAAAATGGCAGCTTTATAGCGCCTACCTGCCATTTTCTTTACTGAGTTTCAAATAAATATATGAACATGAAATCCTTAATGACGATTGAGTTTTTCAAGTGATATTTATTTATGATATTACACGGTATTTATTTTTTAAAATATAATGACCGCCATTATAACTAAAAAGTATTTACAAATAAACGAAAATTATAGGCCAATTATAGTGTTCTATATATGAAAAATGGCATAAAAAGCGTACCTGTATAAAGCTATTCCGCATCATTCCATTTGTTAAAAAAATTAAAATGTTACAGTAATAATGAAATAGAACATATGAAAAGACTTTTCATGGGTCTTACTCAGTCTTAAAAATTCTTTTCGCCAGCGGATCCGCACGGAGTAGCCCCCACCCCAGATCAGTCTTCTCCCCTTATTTTTAATTGGAATAAACTTTAATTAGAATAAACAAAGTATTTTAGGTTTTTCCTTCTAAAATTCCTTAAGCTATTTGTCTTAAAAAAATATGCATAGTACGGCTTGATATATACGTCTAAAATAAAAATAGTAATTCTTTTATTTCTTGCTTTTTCCCGCATAGTACCATGGTACATGTGTACAAAAATTATGGTGCATCTCAAACATTGCTACGGACAATGACAAGCTTTTCACTTCAAATGTAGTCGTAGGTTTATTTTATTTTTAATTTACACCACAAGTTAAGTAACGCAGTGAGTGAATGCTTAAAATGTCCAGGCTTGAGAATATACACTACTTTTTTCTCTAACTCATATAGTATTCATGCGGCTAGACTGTGGAATTATCTTTCATCCACCATCAAAGATGTTACTACATTATCTCTGTTTAAATCACGTCTGAAGAAACATCTCCTTTCTCTTTCTTAATCTCTCCTCCTTTCCTTTTTCCTCTTTTTTCCTTTTTCCCATCGAGTAATAGTTTTGATTTAAGGTAATTTATAAACAAATACGTTTATTTCTATTTTTATATATCTTTAGCTTTTAATCTTTATTTTCTATCGAATATGTTCTGTAACTTGAATTATAAAAAAAAAACTTTTATTTTATTGGTTGGTTGGAAGAAATTGCCATTTGGCAATAACCCCGCCAATCTATAAATAACTTTATGTACAAAAAGTTAAATAAATAAATGAAAAAAAAAAATATTTTTTTTAAAACTATCATCTCATAGAGATCGAATCCGGACTTCTATGCGTCAAGCAGAAATCTCAGCCACTCCGCTACGGCTATTATTGTCTTGATTTTTTAGTTTTTTACTGTTTTATGATAAAATATGTCTGAAGCGTAACACTGATAATAGGCAGAATTGTGAATTTTACTGATCGCGCCACTTGCCCGTTAGCAGATGAACGCCCGAATTGCTGGTTCTCGGAATGCGTTATCCTTTGTTTGCTTTGCCACAGAACCCTAAATACAATGACTGCAATTACCTACCTTATTCTTCTTCCGTTCGGTTCTGGCACCTTTATTGTCTGAACTTCTGTCGCGGCAGTCAGGACCAGATCCGATCTTGTGATCAGGAATGAGAGGCACTTGATGATTACACAACACAGTGAATTTAATAGTTAATGATCGCAAAATATGTTCTTTGCGATCGCGGTGAGAATATAAAAAGCACATGTATACACGATCAGTTCAGTTGTTATTCTAGCGCCGCGGCGTCGCCGGCGCTTTGGGACAATAGCGGTACCCACGGTAGGCAAATGCAACATCTTAACCAAGGCCCCGTAGGTAGCAAATAAATTTGAACGCCTCATCCTAGTAATTGCGCCATGTATATAGGTGTGTACACATAGAGTTGATGTGGCGTAATCAGTTACAAAGTGTGTAAAGTGGCCACTTAAACCAGCTAAGGGCAGGTCGTAAGCCCTGTAAATGCCTGGATTTCCATATTCCCTTCTCAAAAATGTTTTCCCTCTCTGTTGCAACAAATTTAGATCTAATAACTCCCTAGGGAGGTAATCCAGCCTGTCTACAAACATTTGGATACACCCAAAATATTTTTGTTTAAAAAATGTACTTTTTTTTCTTGTGGTAACACGATGTTACATCTCTGGCGCGGAGGAATTATTTACCACAGTCTTTTAAGAGTTTTAAATAACCTTTTAATTTCGTGTGGAGTACAACATACATATGTATATTATCTTAGCTTGTATTAAAGAAATTTGGAAATAACGCTATTTACCATGACTTTCGACATAGTAATAACTGAATTTCATCATATTTGGAGTTACCGTAGTTTACCTCTCGCGTACAGACATAAGGGTCGGCATTCACTAATGAAAATATCTTACCTACATTCATATATCGATACCACGTGCAAAAAATGTACCTACGTATAGCCAAAAGTTAATGACATAACTGCTGAACGAGTAAAAAGCAACATAACATAATCTCAATTCGCTTCTAATACACAAATCGAAAAAGAACCCTTTTACTATTTCTCGCCTGCGAAAAGAAAAACAGAATCCACGCATGCGCAAAAACATGTTTTTCGTTCGCGCATGTTTTGTATCTCATCTTCATGGCTTGTTGATTTTCACTTAATGTGTTTTGAGGACGATTCATCTTTAGGGGAGAACATAATTTCGTTAGTTCGTCGACCGAAAAATAGGGATTACATACAATAATTAAACAAACTTAATGATTTTTGATTTATACACCAGAACAACAACTAAAACCGTTTTCAATCTTTTTTTTTTTCACTTTTTATTGTTTAGTTATTTAAATCTTGATACTTAATTTACAGTTTTAAATTACTAGAATACGCTATCTTAAAAGATTGCCACTTTACTATAATATTACGTTATTTTATTTTAAAACACATTTGTCTATTTACATATATTTAATATGATTGTATTGAAAAATAAAACTGTTGTTGTTGTTATAATAATAAACGATTTCGTTTTATTAGTTAAAATTACAGTGTGCAATCAGTCTAGTTCGGATTGAATTGTGATTATAGACAATTTTTAATAGTAAATTTAATTTCCTTACCTTAAAAGTAATTTTTTTGCTTACAATCCATCTAATATAGAAGTTCTGCGTTTTTTAGACTATTATTTTAGACTATCAAACTAAGCAAAAAAATAATATTTTAATGTGTCATGTTATCAGCGCTATGATTTTTTGAAGTTTTCAGTTTTCCGGAAACAGGAAATTATTTGATTCGGAAGAACTTGTGAGGTCGATCAAAGTAGTTAATTTTTTTTTATACATTTTTGAGAAACTTCTCAGTACTATTTTAAATGCTCTAATTTTTACCGGGCGTAAGTAAACATTTTTTCCATCCAATTTTCTGTAGCACTGAACTTTATCGGTGTGGAATTGTTACTGTGCTTAAAAGCCACCTTTCTTTTTTTTCATAACTGTGGAAAAATAACATCGCCGGGCCATTCATGTAATGGCTGCGTTTGATTTAAATTTAGATACATAATTTATTAATTTGAAGTAGAAATTATTTGAAATAAAATTTGTTAAAGTAAAATTTTATTTGCGTTTTGCTACTTAACTCAATTTTCAACCCATTTTCAAGAGGAAATCTGCTTGCAGGTCTAAAGTTTTCCTTTGAGCTTCAGCTATTTGACGATAGATGTCCGCTGAAATACAAATATTTTAATACGCGACAATTAAATAAATACCATACATGACGTCTTCTACACAAAATAAAAAAAATATTCAAATAATCACTGTCGTGATTAATTATAATACTTCTAAATAATGAATTCAACAAAAAAAATAATAGGCGACTGAATGTTTCAAAAGGATGTTTCTTCATTTGTATTTGAGATATTATTGTTGATTACTTATTAATAAATGTTGTGAGGAAATTTAATCACATGTTTAAAATAAACTACGTATAATTAAAATATATTTAAAAATCAATTTGACACTTGAATACTAATCATAATGCAACAAAAAAAAAATTGATGCCTTGTTTATTAATTATAGTTTTTACTGATGCGCACACATTTTTATGATTCATAAACAGACACAAATTACAAAAATAAGAAAAGTTAAATGTAGCAGAGACCACTATATATATGTTCGTTAGTTCATACAGACTCATTTTATGAAAAATAGACAGCAAATTAAGAGTCTACACTCTCTATATATAGCTCTACAGCTATGTAAATTTAGAAAAAAAATGCTAAATTAAATAATAAGATATAAACATGCATTTTCATGTTCTGTTGGGCAATTAATTAAGTTTAGTCAAATAAATTAATCGATATAGTTTGTTGTCAGCCATTAACGATTATTACTAATTGCTCGACTTGAGTAATAAGGAAGTCCAGTGCTACCGGAAATTAGATATAAAAAATATTTTCTAACAGAAACCAACTACTTTAAATGACGTCACAAGTTCTTCTAAATCAACCAATGACAGAGTGTTGTGACAGATTTACAGTTTCCAGAAAGCCAGCCCTCTAATCCGAACCGCTCATTAAAAAGAACTAGTGACGCCACGCGCAGAGTAATTTAAAATTAGAATACTTTTAAAAATCGTAGCGATGATTATACGATACATGAAAATCAAAATATATAATATATCTTTTTGATTTAGTCTGATTCTCTATTAACAAAGAAGTAATAAATAAAAAACCATTGAACTTCTTTGAATTAAAAGTGTTAATGACCCAATATATTTCAATTTTCTAAATAGATCTTTTATCATTAACAATACATATAATTCGTGAATTAGGCATTTAACTCCCAGGAGTCATAAAAAAATTAGTTTGTTACGGTACATAAAATAAAAAAATATTAGTGACAATGCATAGTATCAGTTAATACAATCTAAAATAGTAAGAAAACATAATTTGAGAAACTTAAAACAAAAAAAAATATTTACAAATTACAACAGGGATGGAGAATACCTAAAATAAAGAATTATGGAAGTCTAGGCATTTATAGGACTTATGACCTGACATAGGCTGGTTTAAGTGGCCACTTTACACACTGTGTAACATTCACCATTTTGCGTATGTTTGAATATCCATCTTCCATTTGTTGATTTTAGTGAAGTAAAAGAGCTGAAACCTTTATTGTTGTGAAGAGATTCATCTGACTGAATTATTTCACATACTAGGCAACACCTGAAAACAATTTTCCAATTTTTAAACTTTTTCTTGGACCAGTTGGTTTTATTACAATATATGAGTTTGTCCAAATGTTTGTTGACAAAATACTGGATTTCACCCTATGGTGAAATCCAGTCTTTTGTTCTTCCATGGGGACATGAGGGTGATGTCTAGTATTTTGTTCTTCCATATTCCCTTATTTAAGGTATTTTCTATCCCTGTTGTAATTTGTTGATCTTAATGACTCCCGAAGGGGTGTAATCCAGTCTTGTGCCTTCCATATTCCCTTATTTAAGGTATTTTCCATCCATGTTGCAATTAGTTAATCTCAATGACTCCCGATGAGATGAAATCTAGTCTTTTGTGTACAAACTTTTTGACAAACTCAAATATTGTAAAATAATTTTTATTTTAGGAAATCAGAAATAAAAATGCGAACTTAGCAAATAAATTATTTTATGACCGAAATAATGTTTTTTTCTAGCTCTACGACAGAATTGGGAGCAGAGTCGTTGTGGCAAATAGAGCACCAGCTCCTGATGCTGCCGCTAGATGTCGCGAGTTGGTGGCGCGCTTAAGAACGTCACGGCACGCGAACGAGCTTCGGGAACTGCTCAATAGGCCGAACGTAAAGGTAGGAAACTTGACTTATTTTAGTTCCAACAACGGCCGATAGGAAGAAAGCAAGAATTTTTCAACCCTGTGCTTTGCTTTGAACCAGCGGCGGTTTTGGTATACAATTGAGGCAACAATAAAAGTGAGGCTACAATATAATTTTTCACTTTAATACTGCTAGACTTAAATAATTAATATAATATTAAATAATAAATACGGATCGGAGAATCTTACTGGATGTCAAAACTAAAATATAAAAAATAAGGAATAATTTAAAAAATATATATTTATAGATGACAACCACGAAGTTTCGCATAAATAAATTGTCTATGTTTTTATGAATGTATGTATGTGTATGCGCATGGGTGTATGTATGTGTGTGTGTATGTACATGTGTATATATGTGTATGTCTGTATGTATATGAATCAAAATGTGTATCCGAATAAGTTTTTATTTTGTTTGTCTGTGCTCTATATAAATTTGTTAACTTTTATAATTTATTAAAATGTAATTGCCTAGCTTGGAACGGGGTATGTACCCTTGTTAGCCGGGCAAAGTGAACATGGAATTGTATTTTGATAAAGAGTGTGAATAAATAAATAAATAAATAAAATTAATATTGCTTAGTACGTAGAATAGGCCTGGGTACTTCTTTTTGAGTTTTACGGAGTTATTCATTACTAGGTATATACGTACTCAATGCCAAAACGCGCGGTAGCGACAGCGGCTAAAGGAGACTAACACAACAGTAGATATTCCGCCCCCTTCTTCTTAATTGATCTATCAGACTCATCGTTTGAATGAATTATGGTCAAAAGTCACTCACGCTTTGACGTCCGGCGAGTATATTCTATCTTAACTTTTGAGGCCCGTTTACTTTCCGCCTAATCGATAAGAATGTACTCTAATTTCAACCTTTTGTACATTGAAATTAAGACATTTTTTACTTGCAGCACGTGTTGTCAGTAGGAATGCGACTTAAGTAATAGACTTGTAGAAGTTGTCGTGTGCATTGCCTGTGCGTTACAAAAAAAACTGTCCTTTAGATAATAAAGATAAGGGTTGGTTCTACGTTGACATATTTCTATATTAAAGCTAAAAAACTGACTGAACGAGTGGAGTACGATTTTAAGGGAGGCGGTAGTCACTTTTTACTAAGGTTATATTTCATTTATTTTTGTATCTGTTAGGTTGTCAGGTAGTGGGGTATTTACATATTTATTTATTTATTTATTCATATTCTTTGCTTACAAACTTTCATTAATAATAAAAATAATGTGATCTCACTGGGGTTTCCCGTGCCGAGAACACTTAACAATTTAGTTATTTGAAATTACATTTGAGAATAAACAAAGAAGACTAACTTAAAAAACAGACATAATTAATAAAAATTCAGACAGTTTTAAAAACATGGTATTTATGTACATCTATATTATTTACATTACAAAACACACAATGAAAATAACAAAAACCTAACATAAGCTATACAGTTGTGGAGCAGTTGTTTCAGTATTGGTATGGGTGAATGAGACAATCCATTTTACTTCTATTTTTTAAAAGCCTTTTTTGTTCACTATCCATTTTTTGAATAGCCTTTTTAAACATTTTCTCATTACTAATTGCTTTAATAGATAGTGGAAGTAGGTTATAGATTTTAATTTAATAATACTCAAAATCCCTTTGTCCGAAAGTGGTATTAGTTTGTATTTGTATGATACTATGATACGCCCCCATTCCTCCCGGCTCTGAGGTTGTTATTTTATCTGGCCTCTTGTATGAGACTGTCCTCTCGCTCGCTTTTTGATAAAAATATATGTTTAATAAATTCTACTATCTGACAAAAATTGTCCGGGCGGATGAAGCATACCGTTCTGTGTTTGAAATAGAACCAGAACCATGGATGAGCTTTTTTTTACTCGATGGCTGCTCTTGGGTTAAAGCCCTGCAAAAGGAAAAGTGGAGATAAGTCTGCCCCGTAGTGTAGTGGTAAGTGCGTTTGCCAACTATGATTTAGGTCTCGGGTTCGACTTCTGGTAGGGTCTACGTGAAATATTGAAGTTAAAGGTGGTAATTTTTTTCCTTAACTGGTGCTTGAAACGTAAGACTACGCTGCAATTATAGTACCTATCAATACAGTGCTAAATGCACTGAACAGTGCAAATATAGAAGTGAATGTGAAATATTTAATGAGGAATTCCAGTTTTGCGGCCATTTTCTACGTCTTTCTAAGTTTTGAATAAACCAAACCCAAGGATGAACAATTATGCTGTTGCCACATATTATTACCCGACTTCGAGTGAATCCTCATTCCGGTTCACAACACGACATGACACCTGCTAAACAAACAAAAAACAAACCATCATTCCGTTTCCGCTAAGTGGTAGATAGAGAGGATAGAACGCACAGAGGCACTCCTTACATGTTTGTCCAAGATCATTCAATCTTTTAACTAAGGCACTACAAAACATTTAATCACTGGTACAGTTTAAAGTAGGTTTAAGGTCTTGGATTAGCATGGAAGAACAAATACAAATTATTAAAAAAATATATATAATAATAAAAAATCAATGCATACTGCAAATAAATCATGTTTTAGCAATACAAAAACCAAAAACTGTAATTTTTTTAATAATTAAAAAAGGAATGGCCCACGCTCAGACCCTAAAGTCTTTGTTGGCATTTTTTCCAATTTATTTTATGCCTTAATTTTAAGAAGTATTTTTCTAAAGTGATTTTTGTAATTATATTTCTATGCAAATTATATATGTATGGAATAAAAAACATAAAAAAAAATAAAAACAAATAAAAACGCGATATAACTTTTTCTTTGCGCACATACCTCGCTATCTCTGCATTCAAACATCTTCTCATGCCCGCCCGCCGATTATTTCGACTTTTGACATGTCCATCTTTAAGCATTTATTTGATTAAGTCGTGTCATGTCTTTCTCGGTCTTCCTCAATTTCTGCATCCATTGACATTCGCATCGTTAATCTTTTTAGCCGTTCTTTCGCTGTCCATTCACTCTTAATGTCCAAACCAACTAATATTTCTTTCTTGATTTTGCCGATAATGCTAGTCTCAGCCTTACAATACAATACGCGTTATGGGACTTTTATAATAATTTTTCATCAATCTCATTTGAATCCAACAGAAAATAATGGCACCAAAATTTACCGTGTACGCCAATTTCCAATAAAAAAATTCACGCCAACCTTTAATTTGACTGGAATTTCGCGGTGTTTCCCAATGAATTTTTTTTCGGCGAGTTCTAAAATTAAAATATTGAAATTTGACCACCTACCTACATACATTTTGTTTTAGAAGTTGGAGGGGCATAGTACCTAGTGACAGCATCTGAGCGTTGCGCATTACCATAGAAAATTTACGGCCATTTTGGAATTGTGGCAACCTTAGGGACTTACGGGAGGGTGGGGGAAATGAAAGATTTAACCACTTTTCCATTTTCCAAATTTGAATACAATTTGGGAAAATTGTAAAATGCAAATAAGTACAATTTCGAACCTGTTTTTTTAAAGTAAAACGAATAAAAAAATATTATTATAATTTCTTGTAATGTTTTTTGCATTATTTTTATATTTGTGTTCATATTTTTATTCTTAGTCTTTTCCGCTTTTGTTGTTTATATGCTTACTATAATTTTTGCATGCATGTATTTACATAAGAAAAAAAATCTGTGTTGACATTGATATTTATTTATTTATTAAATATTGACTGAATTATGTACTTATTCAGTCCATTTAACAACTGTAAATACATTTTTTCTTTATTTAAATATGTATACAGGTACAATTGAAATAAATACAACCAAAGAAAATTAAATCTAACACCAAATAATTCTATCATAATTACTACCTCAGAACAAGATCTGGTCTATCTTGGTAATTGTTTAAATCAAGAAAGAGTTTCACCAAAAAAATCAAATCTCGTGTCGATATATATTTTATGCATACACCAAACATTCGTCTCGTGTTCCGTTCAACTTAACTTCTGGAACTGAACTTGTAGTCAGTAAATGTGAAGCAGCGTAAAAAAGCGCAACATACGACTTTGAATTCACAGTAAACTGACAATTTGTATTTTTTACTCTACTACGTGTTTTGCACGGCAATGTTGACGCGACACGCTCATTTTTTAGAGCAAGATTTCAAACTATCGTTCGATGAAGCTTCATCTCTTTTTAATTGTACCTCGTTGCACGTTGTTGGCCTGCACACCCCCGTTTGTACGTCCAACATTGTATGTATAATGTTTTTCTGTAAAAATCTACTACAAATATGTTTTTTTACATGTTAACATATCGCTAGCCTAAAGCAACAGTGAGATATCTCTGAAGAACATGTTTTGGGAATTTAATTATTTGAGGTAGATTATGAAAACTGTATTTTCTCATAGGTTAACTATAAAACTTAAATTTATTTTTTTTGAAAAAATTCAATTTATTTATTATATTATTAAGATATCTGCATGTGTAACTCAAAATTTTAAATTTCGGGTTAATCTCATTGTTGCTTTCGACCAGCGATATATTTGATTTGATTTATTTTTAACTTTGTACATTTTAATAGAATATACAATAAAATACTTCAAGAATTCTATTCACAGGGCCCCTGACCGGTAGTTGTTGGTTTAAAATGGTTGAAAACGATAATTGCGTTGATTAAATAAAATGATTTCAACTTACGTATTTACCTGGAGTTTTATTTTAAATTTAATTGACTATAACTAAATTAAATGAACACCGAATAATACTGAATAAAACTCAGCGTGATAATTGGAATAAATTTACCTTAAATGTTATAAGTAATTAACAACGTTGTTTTGAAGACAACCGGAATTAATACTGGGTAAAGAGAGAGTGAATTTAATTTTTCAGTCGTTGGTGACGTGTTGCGCTTTTGTGTTAGTAGGCCTGGCATCTGGAGTTGCAAGTGCTCATACAGTGTTAAACTAAATACAAGGTGATATTGCTTTTGAAAATTTACAATTTAAAAAACAAGACAACTTTCAAACTTCATATGTATAAATATACTATGGATAGAGAAGGAGAGTGAAAAAAACATCATTTTCTTATCTTTTCATTTAATTATCATCGTATTTTTTTATTCTTATAAAAATAACAGCAGTGAAACGGTATACACGTAAACATCTTAATACTGATCTCAAAGCACTAAGATTGTATCAAATTACTTTTGTCTACGAAGCATCACTCAATGGATATGTATTGTACATACCTATATTGTATTTATTTGGCCGTAAACTTCACGAACTGAACGAGATATATCTCTGATTTATTAGAGCCTTTTCATCAGGCTGTTTGAAAAACTCCAATAAATAAACAACTGATCATTTTTAATATAAGAATAATAAAACAGTATTGTAACACGTCGGTAAGGGTTATCACTTTTGTTGTCAGTAAAAAAAAGTACATTTATTGAAGGACTTACGTTTTAATTATTATATTATATCGAAATATCAAGCAATATTAATAATACTCAAATTAGTACACACAAAACTATTTATTGGCACAAAATTTTACCAATCAGCAGAAGTGTTGGTGTGAGAATATATATTATGACACTGTCATATTTATGACACTATTTAAATTAACAATATTTTGAGTTTGTCTAAATTTTTGTAGACAAGAACTAGATTCAACTCCCTGGGGAGCTGTTTATATTAACATATTACATATAATATTGTTGGTGTACCATAAATATGAAATATTGTTGATAAATTACCTGGTCCATGAAGAAGTATAGAAATTGAAAAAATAATATTTTCAGGTGTTGCCTAGTATGTAGGTGAAATAATTCAATTGGATGAATCTCACCCGCATAAATAAAGGTTTCAGCTCTTTAACTTTAAAAACATCAACAGATGAAAGAATTGAAGGAATATAGATGTTCAAATATAGGCAGAATGGTGAATGTTACACAGTGTGTAAAGTGGCCACTTAAACCAGCCATTGACAGGTCATAAGCCCTGTAGATGCCTAGACTTCTATATTACCTCCTCTTAAATGTTCTTCATGTCTGTTGTAATATGTTACTATTTAATTTAATTAACTAAAGATAAAATAACATTCACATACACAACTTATTTTCACTAGGCACTCGTCACATGGGCTGTAGTTTTTCTTAAGTTGTTCTTCAGTATGTTAATGTTTTGTATACCTTTTAAGTCTTTCGTAATTGAATTGTACAACTTTATCGCTGTATTCACAAAACCGTTTCTTTTTCACTTGTTCCTTGTTCCTAAGTTGTTCACAAATTACATTCTTTGACGCTCATGTATTTCTTAATTGTATGTGTACAGTAGTTCAAATTTATTTTAATATTAGTCTTTGTTTTATTGTTTGTACTCTTAAATATTATCCTTTTCTTTTCTGTGTAAATTAATTAATTTAAATTGAGCATTTTCATAAATTTTTATTTATCTGTAGTTATAGTATATAATATGTTACTTTTAGTACCTTATTCATTGTTATTTTTACTATGTCATTTTTTTTTTTTACTATTGCTGCGATTATATTATTAATCAACAAACAAAGTGTGGAAGTATGAAAGCATTCCATATCATTAATTTTATGAAGCCTTATCTCCTCATTAAAATAAGCTTTCATTTTTATTTATTAGGTTTTTTCACGTATGCATCTTATGATATATGTATATGTATATATATTGTTTTTTAGTACAATTTTTGATCAACTCTTCATTAAACCAGTCTGTTTTTTTGGTTGGCTGGAAGATATTGCTTTTTATCCGTAAGTCCGCTAAAGTACGTATTCTTTGTACTTGAAGATTTAAATTAATTAAATAATAATTTTTGAATTGAACTGTGAATTACCCATACTTTTGCGAACCCAACGCTGATCGGAGCTGAAACCGAAACGTGAAGTAAAATGAATTATGTGTAAAATAATGGTTAGATAAATAAAATTAAGATGACATTAGTGAAATAAGAGTAGCTAATTACAAAGAAGTTTTATTTTATTGTCATATTATGGAAAACCCGAGTTTAAATTGCCGATTATCCAATTAGATGAATTGAAATCCATTTTAAAAGGTGTTGCCACGAATTTTAAACATTTTAGCTGTATATATATTTTTTACTATTTATTCGTCCCCAATATAAACAATCCTTTTTCTGTGGCTTTTTGGTGTTATTATTTTATAATTTAGTTTAAAATTACGATGAACGTAAGAATTTACGTAAATTATTGTTATCTTACTGGAAATCGAATCCGAAACTCTATGTGCGTAAGCCTCAGCTATTAGTCCAAGGGGACCACCATTTGGTTAGATTAAAAAAAAGCACTTGCATGTTTAGCAAAATTTTGTAATGAAAAAAGGTAGGAGAAACTCAATACATCCCCTTACCCTCACCACCCCGCCCCTAGAGCAATGAATCTCCCGATTTACTTTTCTGTATCTACCGATATTCGTATGATGGAGGTTGATAACGCTGGAGTGATACCTGGTATTCAGCCGTTGGCTTTGTGATTTGCGTCGCGACGATATTTTATAACATACGGCATCGCTTGTAGATACATACAAGTACACTAGAACGAATTTTCGAAGGAATATTCATAAAGTTTATAAATAATATTATTAAAGTTCTATTGATTTAAATATAAAGATTTATTAATTAGTGATTGATTAATTGATTTTAAAGTAGGTATGCACAAATCTGATACGTATCAGAGTAGTAAAATTGTATTTTAAAGATATAAAATATTATAACTAATTATTTTTTTTTTCTTTGTTACATCAACTGTATTTTTTTTACATTACAAAGCATAAAAAACGTAACATTAAACAGAATAAAAATACAAGAAAAAAAAATCCACATAAGCATAGCCTGTGCGTAAGTATACACGATTTTATTAGTTTTACACGTATGTACACAATAAAAATACATAATATAAATATTTTAATATTAGTAACAAAAAATAAGCCTAAAAGAACAAATAAAAAATCAGTGTTTCCTAAAAAATAATATCTAGTAATTTATATAATCTATGTAATTTGTTTATAAAGACTTTACTATCTAGAGACCGTGGACGATGTTTAGTGAGGGTTGTATGTATTTTTTGATGCCTGTATATTTTTACCAATCTTGGCCCCGAATACGGAAAGTTAGCTTGTTGTATGTAAAGTATAATCAAATTTTCATACGAAAATCTGTAAATTTGTATGAAAATTTAAAATGTTCTAGCTAGTTTTTTGTAATTAAACGCATAAAAAATATTTCGATATTTAATTTTCTTCATGCAAAATAAGAATTCACTTTACAGATAAAAGAAGATAATTCTGAGAATTCTTAACTTTCTATTGTAATGGGGGCCCTGTTAACTAATAGGATAATTTATAATTAAAATACCCACTGAAATATTATATTATTATATATATGTCATTTCTGCTCCGGATAAATATTTTTTTAAAAATTGTAATATAAAGGTTTCTGCCGTTTCATCTCGTAACCCTTGACGTTTTCCCATATAAGCCCACCACATTCGTTGTAAAGATAGCAAAAATGGTTACACGCTAAGCAATTTCTTTTTATGGCACAACAATAATAATTATAGTGTCCATTTTGTGCCAGCGAAACGTAGTCTTTGGTAATTGGGTTCAACCATAATCGCGTCACCGAATTAGGAGGCGGTGATTAAGTCATTTGAGTATTTTACAAATTTAAGACAACAGATTGTTTTATTTTAAAGCCAGTGGTACGTTTGGGTTATTTTAATTAGAGCTCTGATTTCAGTAAGGTTTGATGGCTTTAAGTGCCATATAACTGTAGCCAATCACAGGGTATTTCGATTCGACAGATCCTTTTCTCTTCAAGCTCATTTATCGTATGAAACCGTCTGATTTATTGTCAGGGGTGGAAAGTCAGATTTCGGAAAATCTCAGCGTGAAGTAAAAACTTGTCGAACGAAGCTTTTATTGTGAGAAATATATTTTATTGACATTAAAATTTATAGAGGAATTTATTCCATTTCATTTAACAACAGCAAGATTTAAGAGTTTAAAGCTTTATTTCGAAAAACCAAAATGTTTAAGATAATTTTATTTTGGTCGATCTTTATATTTCGATAATATTTTTGAATAAACCGTTTGTTTTTTACGTACAAATAGAAATTAGTTTTTTTTTATCAGTAAATCTTTAATCCGTATGAAAGCTTGATTTTTGCAATTTTTTGGTCATGTAGTAAATCTAATCAGAAACCAATATTTTTATTACTTGCTTAACACGTAATCATACAAGTTATTTAACAAAGTTTCTTGCAGTGTTATATCATAGGCATGATAGGTTCAAATATATTTCATTTGATTTATTTTGCAATTTATATAAATACCTAATATTTTTCTGTATGAACACCTTACTGGGCACAACCCGTGTCAAGGCATTCATTTATATAATTTATTATTATGTATCTTGTTAAATTAGTTCCTTAATTTTCCTCTGCATTGACATATCAATGGCATCGCATCTCGATATTTTTTTACCCAAAGGTAAGGAAATTAGCACAACGCTTCAGTTTATCAGTCTAAAGGTATATTAGTACCTAAATTATATTTTTTAAATTAAAAAAAATTAAATTGTAAAATGACAAATGAAATTAAAAATTTAAAACTTTTTTTAAAGAGAAATAACAATAATAGAAAAATAAAAAGGGGTTTTCAGATATTGATCCGAAAAAGAGGAGACACTATCGCGGGCTTATCGTCCCTCACCTAGAACAGCTCCGAATGGCCCTACACCGGCACAAATATATGATATTATTACACATGTATAATTTAAAATATCATATTGATATAAATACAATTAATAATATAAACCAATGACATTATCATCTTTCTCACACCAATTGTCTTTGTTATTGAAAATGAGAGATTGACTGAAAATGAAAGAATTTAAGGAAAAAATATCTTATTAATTTTAATTAAATTGTTTAAGTTTTTCAGATTAAAATCTTTCAGAACATAGTTATGTAACATAAAATGTCATCAATATTTTTTTTAAAACACGCAAATGTCATCATTTTAAACAAAAAGTAAAACAGTAGAAAAAAACGTATTTTCAAAAAGTGCTCTTAATATGGGATATTCAGATATTTCAATTTTTCGTTCAGTAATCACGTCATATGAAATCGATACTATCAACCCCTGAATACTCAATATCGCAACAATAAAGGCTGGCTTTGTGCTGGATTCGCTCATTGCCTTTGATTTCGTGCCTTTTTCAAAATGTTCCTATTCTTTTGCAAGCCTTTCAGTACTGTTTAATAACGAGTCTGGAACCTGGATACCATACAAAATATAAATAATTTAAGCTTTACCAAAATTCCATATTAGAAAAATTGTTCTTAATTTCAGAGAGTATTTATGCGACCCTAATATCCTATATTAGAAACAGGATCAGTGCAAACAAATAAATTCACATAAAAAAATCTACTTGAACTTAACGTCAACACATTATGAAAACATAAAATTTAAACTTTGATATAGTCCATCAGTTATTGAGGATTCTGTAGAGAATAAATACTGGTAAATAATAAAATTAAAATACCATATATGTCAAATCGGAATGCCACAAAAATGTAATCACTGTCTCTGACGCTTGTGGTGCGTCTGCCATCCGGGCATGTACTAACATGTGTTGGTTGGTCGGTGGAGAAGTGAGTACGTTGAGTTAAAGAGGGCATTCTTGCTTAGTTTTTGAGGAAACTGTCATCTCATATTAGGGACACATGCCATATTCGGTACATTTCCTATAATAACAAAAATTGATGAAATAAAGCATGACGGAAGGATGGAGTAGGTTTCGTATGATTATTTTGTTTAGATTTAAAAACTCTTAAATCGTCGCTGTTTATCCAAAAGTCACCCAAAAACATCATTTTGAGAAATTTCTATCCGAAAGTTCAGTAAACTAAGAAAAACCTGATTTTTGTGTTGAAGTTTTATGAATACAACATAATTCCTTCATATCTTTTAAATAAATATTGATGTTGACTTTTCCATTGAGATTCATTTTCATATTTCTAAAAGGATTTGAATGTGGCAATCTGTCTAAAATTTGGTTTAGTAATTATAATCTGGATAATGCAACCCAAAATTAAATTTTGTAAAAATTTTTTTTTTTTAATTGATTTTTATTTTATCATGTTTATTGTTTTATCATATTAATACCTAAAAACGAACAAAATGTTGTTTTTAGGAAGAAAACAGCCGTACATAAAAAAGGTCAAAATCTACCTATACTGCCTCTCTGCCTCTTTAAATAGTTTATAAATTCTATCTGCCTTTAGCGATTTATGCTTGTTGAGATTTTGTTGACAGTCACATCACTGTTTATCACTAAAAACAAACCATTTCGAAATAGACAACTTTTTTTAGTGACTTACATTTTTTTTAAATTTTATTTTTTTTACATTTTTTTTTGCACCACAACAGGCCAGGAGGCCTAATTACAGTGGTGAATTACATCACAGAGCACCCAGGCTTGAGAAAAATCACATTTTAATTTTTGTGTTCTCACCGGGAATCGAACCCGGAACCTTCCGTGTGTGAGTCAAGCGTCTTGACCACTACACCACGGAGGCCGACCACTACTTCTTAAGCAACATAATTTTACGCTTTGAATGGCATATTCAACTAAAAAATAGACTTTTTTTAGGGGTTAGTGACTTTAGCCTGAACGGAGACGATATGTTCAATACTTTTGATTTTTAAAAGTAATTTATTAAAATTATTTTTTCCCAAGAAGGAATAATGATAACTGAACGTAGTTATGCAGAAAGCAGCCAGCCATAGAAAAGCGAAACTGAGATAATAACACTTTTATGAAAAGAGTGAATAATCGAATCTACACAACAGTTGGAATGTTTTTGACTTTGACAAATTATAAACGATGAATACATGAGTTTTCGTTATATTACAAACAAGAATCTTATGATGAAATTGACCAGTTTTAATGATTTTTTAAGTGCCGTAAGATTTTTCTAGTGTTGTGGGTGTTTCTTGCAAATTGAGATATGCCGTTTTTGTGATAGACACTATTTTCAGTAGGCGATTATTACAGTTTTTTTATATGAAAGCGGTCTGGCTGTTTTAAGCAGAACATAGAATCGATCTTACTGCACCCGATAACACCAATATCTCATTTTTCCAAAATTGTGGACCGACTGCTTTCTGCATAACTACGTTCAACTAATGTTGCACCCATGCACGCTTAAATTGAAGGGAAATCTTGTTTTTGAAATTTGGTAAAATATTGTTTTTTTTTAACTAAACATATTCAGTTATATTTTATATTGTAAAAAAATACCTTTACCGTATTGTTCATAAATAAATAAATAAATGTAATAAATTTAGTAAAGGTTCGTTATCGTTTGCTAAGTGGTAGAAGCCAATTCCGCGTCTTCAATATGAATCAGCCAATCCGGTAACGAGACGTTAAGGAAATTATGGTAACTATTAATTATGATTCCACGATCTTAAAAAACTGTATCAATTCTTGTTTTATGGCATTTTAAGTGGGTTGCGAGGACGCCCACAAATCCTTGCTTAAGATTGAACTGTCGTTAAATAGAATGGCACAAATTCATTGAATCAAGACCATACGTCTTGTTTCCTATCCACTGTTTTGAGAAAGGACGAACAGCCCGTTCCCTGGAGATTTTTGGTTTTCCAATAGTCTTTTGTTGAAGCTATTTCGTAAAACCCCCTGAGATCGCACCAAACTAAATTTTGTATATTCTCTGGTGGGAAATATGTTGAAAATCAAACCGTGGCCAGAATAAAAAGATTAATTTATTGATGCTTCCACAAGCGTTAAATAATTTAATCTTCCTACGTAATAAGCAGATTGAGTTAAAGTCGTCTATATTTAACCAAAATATATTAAATTGGAATTTTACTTCATTATTGATTAATTATTATTATTTTTAGATTTTTACAGCTAGCTATTTCATAAATTATTATTATCATGCTGTAATTTATCACTGTTATTGGGTTTTCTGGCCTATTGTCCTGTTGTCCTGCAAAACCAAAAAAACATTTGCTAAAATATGTTAAGAACACGAGTAAAAGAGTCAAATGATTATGTTATGCTATGTGTTTACATTCATCTTAAATACTTAATT
Organism: Micrasema longulum; assembly: GCF_059751315.1. Lineage (NCBI taxonomy): Eukaryota > Metazoa > Arthropoda > Insecta > Trichoptera > Brachycentridae > Micrasema > Micrasema longulum. The sequence goes on from NW_028277368.1 coordinate 2,733,953, forward strand.
TAGTGAATACATATTACGAAAATCTAGGTATCTATTAACAAATTACAACAGATACGGAGAACATTTCAGAAAAAAATAATTCATTTCATTGGCTTGTTTAACCTAGCCGCACCGAAATGGAAATCCGAATCCCCTATATTTTAAACAGATTTTAATTCGGTAACTCGAGTATTATAAAAGCCATTTACCCTATATTGTATATAACCGCAAAAATAACAGGAATATGCATTTTTCCGTTTTTGTTTTTAAATTTTCAAATCGCTTAATATTAAAACAAAAAAAGACGTCAATAATAAAGGGTCGATTTCACGTTTATGTACATTTGCATTCGGTAAATTAATAAAAATGAATAAAATACACGAGTAAGTAAAATATGTGTACGTGAAAAAATTAATAAATTATTGCCCGATCATTAAAACTTTCAATTTTTTATTCTCGTGACGCTATTATACAAGTAGGCGCAGGGTTCATTTGGTCCCCCGTTCAGATCATGTGTAATTTTTGGATGCTTAGTGAGAAAAAGGTTATGTGGTCAATTGTTTGTAACATAATTATTTGTTTATACAATTACGTTTCTTCAATTGTTCCATCTGTTGGTTTTTGCGTAAGTTAAAGAGCTTAAACCTTTATTGATGCGGGTGAGATTTATCTGACTGCATTATGTCACACATGGCCTGGAAAAATTAAACAATTTTTCTGCTTTTACTTTGACAGGCTCATTTAATCAATAATAAATGTTTGCACCCAAGGACTGAATTTTACCCTCTGGGGAGTTGTCAAAATTAACATATTACAACGGTAATTGAAACTCTTCAAGATAAGGGAATACGGAAGTCTAGGCATTTATAGGATTAATGAACTGTTATTGACTCGTTAACTGTCCATTTTACACGCAGTGTAACATTTACCATTTTTCCTCTGTTTTAAAATTTAAATTTCTTAAATTACTCTATCTGTTCATTTTGATTTTGATCTCTGTTGAAATAAATTAATAGTTATAACTCCATTAGAGGTGAAATAATGTCATTTGCTACAAAAATTTAGAAAAACTCAAAATATCGTAGGTATTTACTCTGCATTATTGAATAACGAACAATTCATTATTATATTCACTATTATATTATATGATACGAACATTTTATTATTATATTATATTTTTCTGTATATTTATGTAAAAAATCTAAAACAATTAATGATGTAAAAAATATATATCTCATACTTAAATAATATTGTAAAATGTTTTCCTCGGCACGGGTTTTCCCAGTGAGGAATACATTGTAAACTCAATTTTGTAATATATTTTTATGAAATATTAAATAAATAAATGTACGTAACGAAAATGGCTCTGAATTAACACTAAGTATTCAGGAAAAGCTTTTTTACTCGGATGCTTATTTCTTTCAATTGTGGAAGTCTTCAAAACTCTTGTGTTGTAAGATTCAATTCAAAGTTTTTCTTTACTCGAAACAACGAGAAAGTCTCGATGGGTTAAAAAAATTCCCATAGGACATCCGTAAGCTGAAATTTATCGTCTTTCTTGGCAGAGTTTGAAATCCGTTTGTACGACCGCTTAAATAATAAAAATTTAGAGCAGTTGATAAAATTTATTTCAGGTACTGAAACCACACTTTTAATTTACTGGAAGAAATGACAGAAAAAGCTAGGTACATTATTCGATACTGGAGTTAAACTAGAATTTATATTAAATCAAAACTCTTTACTGCTCACTAGTTCGAACCCCATCTAGAATACGATTCTCTAATTTGTTCGCCATACTAAAGGACTTATATTGTCCACATCGAGTCTGTCCATCACTGTTTTCTAAAAAAAATGGCATAATTGCTTGGATTGCAAAGGGGTAATTATTCTTATTTTGAAATAGAGCAATCTCTCAGTTTGTCTTCTTTGGAGAAATGTAGAACGGAGATGGAACTTAATTATATGCATTTTCAAAATAATGCTGTAAGTGATGTCCCATTATATTGCAATTTATTTCTTTTAATGTTCCCAATCATGTCACCAGAAGTCAAAATTTGCTATTTATCAAATCTTTTAAGAGCAACATTTGTTTTTATGCTCCAATATCCAGAATGTAAAGATTAGTCAATTTGTCGCAAAACTTGAAATTCTTTGGGATAGATCTCTTTGTTTTTCGTAGATCACTTTTCCATAAACGGCGTGGGATAAATATGAATTGGCATGGCTTATCTCGAAATTTTGTATGTTAATCATGTTCTTGAGTATATTGTATACCATTAATTTATTGCGCTGGTTTTCTTTGCTACATAGTTTGATGTTCTTTTTGTTCAGTTTCTTACACATACGTTTCTTCATATAACTGTTGCAAATGGCTTAGGCTATATTAGGTATGTATTTATTGCAACAGAGAGGGAAAAAATACAAAAAAAATTTAGAACACACACAGGTTTTTCACACAAGTAATGTGGATATTTAAACATATTCAGAATGCTGAATGTTATACAGTGTGTAAAGTGGCCACCTTAATTAGCCCATGACAGATCATAAGCCTCGTAAATGCATAGACTTCTATATTCCCTTCTCAAAAATGTTTTCCCTCTTTATTGCATTAAATTTAGAAAAATAATATGTTTAATACATAATGATACAACAAACATGAGAGTTAAATTAGGGCTGGCTGTTTTCTGCAAAATGCACATCTTAGGTAATGTAGTCAGCCAGACTTTAAAATCAATAAAATAGTTAAAATACTTTATAAAATATTTTTTTATATTAAAAAGAAAACAAATGCATGCATTATTTATCATTAATTTGTCAAAGTAAAAAATATTCTAACTGTTTCGACAACATTTCGACAATTTGGTTTCACAAAAGTGCTATTATCTTAGTTTTACTTTTCTATGGATGACTGCTTTCTGCATAACTAAGTTTAATTATGGAACAGTATTCTTGTTGGTTGTGGTTAAATATATTATACAATGTGCGTATTGTAGTTTTTTTTTTTAAAGATTAAGAGTTTCAAACTTCAAATTCAAGCATCTTACTTAATTTATCTACAAAACAATAAATATTTATTTATTTATTTATTTATTAACGGTTCCATGAATCTTTAACATAATTACAATAAAACCAGTGAAAAAATACAGCAAAAAATAGAATAGTATTAAAAAGAACAGAAACATCGAAAAAAACCTAACAGTAAACAGTATTTAAAAAAAAAACAAAGTACATATTTATATAAAAGAAAGGTAAATTAAATAAAAAAAGCAGTTCACTTTTTTTTAAAAAGGAAGATAATAGAAATAATTAAAAAAAAGCGCTTTAAAATGAAAGTTAACATGGTATAAATAAATATTGATACTAAACAATAATACATTTTAAAAATAATTTAAAACACAATAGTGAAGAAATAAAACTAAAGTAAAGAACTAATCATTCTTTGAATTAACAATTATTAATTCTTTTTCAAAACACAAGACTTCATCATCAGCGGCGTGGTATAAAATAAATTTTAATCATCACTGTATTGATTTGCAAGTCGCTGCATGCAAATAATTGGCGAATTCAATGAATAATTAGTACCATGATGATTACTGTAAAACAGAAAATTAAGTCTTGTCGATCTATGTGGAATACGAAAGTTTATTAAATTAAACAGTTCCGGGCAATTTGTTTTATCATTTAATAATTTATAAATAAACAAGCGGTCATTCTCTGTCCTCCTGCTTGACAGTAACGGTAAATTTAAATTAGTCACCAGAGATTTACAATTTATTTCTGACACAGGTAGACCTAATTTAAATTAAATGTATCTTTAAAAATATGGGCGTGGAGTTTGCTTAAAAAACAACAACAAGATCTGTATGATGTACAGCTCCCTATAGAGGCTATATTGTAAGGCAGTGAAATAGATATTCCGCTCTCTCGCTCTTGCTTTGACTGCCTTGCTCCCGAAACAACAGTCATGTTCAGCGGTCCCTATTTTCGCAGGTCTCCGCAGTACCAGAGCCTGATTTGAATTCTAATCTTCTTAAAATAATTTTCCACAAAAAATCAACGTCCTTCAATATAGTTCATAGTCACAGTAATATGAAAAGGGATGTATATAAAAAATACTTAATATCAAAGCTTCTTGTATTGAGAAATTGACATTTGATTTATAATCCTCCTTTTCGATACATCTATAAGTCAATATGATTTTATCGCCTTAAGCGCATGCCTTTGGCTTTTTGACTGTGTATATTTTCGATATTCGTTTGATTGTGCGGTATTTTTTTTTTATTTGAAAATTTATTTATAAACCCTTTCGGATTATTACATTCATTTTACATAAAATAATATATACATTTTTCATTTATACTCTGTTGTTCAAAATAATATTTTTTACATCTTTTGAAAAGTTTGTGTGAGTCTTTTGTTTAGTTTTGTCTGGTAGTTTATTGTATAATTTCAGTTCCTGGTTCATTAGTCTTGATTGTCCTTGTCTTGTTTTAGAAAGTTGTATATGGTATTTGTCTGATATTCTCGTATTATGTCCATGTTGACTACAATTTTTTACTAGTTTTAGTTCTTCGTCTACAATTACATTAGTGGCTAATTTATGGATAAATTTTAATGATTTTAGTTGAAAGAGTTCAGTTATATTTAATTGCTTAGTTTGTTTAAAAAGTTCTCTAGTTGCAGAACAATGAATTATTAGAACAATTAAGATATATCCAATGAAGAATTTTATCGCCTTTGAAATGTCTTCTGAAAATGTAATGTCTTTGAAAATATGATATAATACAAATCATTCAAGATAAATTTTATCACATTTCTATGTCCTTCATTTTAGTTTTAATAGATGATGGTATAAAAAACTATCAGAATAATAGATTTAAAGTTAGTTTTCAGATAGTTTGAATTGTAATGGAGAGTAGCGATATGTTACAGGCTGGTGTAAAATGGCTAAATAGTGCATTAGTCTACCATGCATGAGGCCTCGGGTTCGATTCCCGACATGGTTGATATGAAATATCACTAGAATATTTCATAGTGGTATTTCATGGTACCTGAAGCGTAAGACTGATCAACTTACCATCATGTAACGAAATTGATCGAGATATGCTGCAATTGGTGTACCAATCCAGTGCCCTATGCATCATTAGGTGCGGAAAAGGGAATAATGATGAAAAAAATTATGAAATAGTGCAGAGCTAATTCTACCATACAAAACAAAAACACATTTCATTTTAATATAACAATGCAGAGATTACTTACATTACATGTTTAATATATTTATCAAAAAATTGATAGATAAAAACTTCCCAAAAAACATAAACCAAAAAAACTTGTAAGGAAAGAAAAAAATATTGAATGAATTTTTGCATAAATAAGATTAAAAAAAATCCTAAAATAAAATGAATTTAAAATTAAAACTGCTGATAACTTATGAGCGATATTTTTCTAAAATGATACCAAAAAGGGTGCTTTTTAAAGTGATTATGTAAATATAGATTTTAATCGGAATTTATAAAAATTAAAGTAATAGTTTTTAGTAAAATAATGCCCAAAAAAGACAGGTATAATAAAATAGAACAAATGCGAGAAGAACTCATTTGGATAGCAATAAAAACAAAACTGATGCATTATATGCTTGTTTTTATATTTAAATTTTAAAACTATCGAATGCCCGAATAAGATAGTATTAAATAAAAAGTTTTATCAGTATGTTATTGAAAATAAGGATTGACATTGAAAAAAAAATAAAATCCCAAAATTGTATTTTGTATTAAAGCTTGAAAATGAACGAAGAATAAAAATAGTTAATATTAAAAATTAATGTTTTGTAAAATTATGTAAATTGATATGTAATTCAAGTAAGTGTAAATATTAGTTTACAAAATATGTAATATAAGCGAACTTAAGAAATGAATTTAATAAAATAATTATTATCACATGCTACGGATTTATTCAAATGATACATCACTTGACTCTCACAGTTTTGCACTTCTGCTAGGAGAGCATTCCATGCCATAGAGCCTGCAAACGCAAATGCGCGTTTACCGAATTTAGTGCGCTGGTTGTGTACAGGCTTAATTACTTATAATCGAATGCAAAGTTCTCCTAGATATACCGGAGCGGAGTGAATAATACGAGCAGATAAGCCGGCAGAGTTTGTATTTACATACGTCATCACGTACATCACTCAGATATATAAACAGTTGATTCATTTAAGATATGCAATGCATGTTCAAAATATTATTAAATTAGGTATTGTAAATTACATATAACAACAAAAGAGCCACAACAACCCTTGGCTTTGTAACCAGAACAACAAGAGAGTTTAAGTCTGTTAATGCATTAAAAATATTATACGAGTACATGACCCTAGGAAGAAATCAGTTAGAATATGGGTCCTCAGTTTGGTCTCTTCAGTATGTTACCCATATAATCTGTGTGGAGAAAGTCTAACACAAGTTTTTAAGATTCATGAATTTCAAATGGAACATTCCAATTGAAGAGCTAAACTATAAATGTTTAATGAAGCTGTTAAAATTAATATGTATTAGTGAAAGAAGGAACATTTCAGATTTAGTGCGGCTTTTCAAGTTATTAAATAATGTTGTTGACAATCCCGAACTTTTAAATTGTGTGAATTTTTATGTGAGACAGCATGGGACGAGACAGAATCCTACTTTTTTTGTTGATTTGCATAGTTTAAACTGTGCTAAACACTCATTTATTCCACGGCTTCACATGTTAGTAAACAAACATAGAAATTTAATTTTATTTCATTTATCTTTATGCAAATTAAAATCATTACATTTTAATAACTTATTATCTAAATTTTAAAAGATAGATAGATAGATACATCGCCTCTGTTACTTCAATTACTTAAATATTACTTATAGTCAAACTCTTTATATATTGTTAATTTTCTGCATATCTGTACTGTAATTTCTTGTTTAATTTTTCATTTGTTATTTTTTTATTTTCTGCTGATTGTATGTATCTATATTTTCTTCACTTGTTAACAGGTGTTTCGTATTTTGTTTCATTCTAATCATTTTTTCATTATTATTTTGTACTTTATTAAAGGTGTGAGCCGTCAAATAAATAATAAAAAAAAATATATGAAAATAAATAATTATTATGTCAGAGAGACAAGACGTTGTCCTGTCGCGTGTCGGTAAGTTTCATCTTTCAAAAAGTTAGCTGAATATTACTGTAGATATATTATCTAAATTTAAGTACCTACATATATACGTATATGTATATATTTTCTTGTATTAACTTATCTACTGTTTCAGAAACAATAACCTGAAGTGTATAGCCGTAGCGTTTATGTTAAAATGTATTTTTTTGTTTGTTCTCTCTCGCCTAAAAATCACAAGACATATTTTGCACTGAACGTCTCTTGATTGATAGCTCCAACGTATACATAGCATAGATTTTAACGATACCTTTTGTTATACGCCAAGATTAATCAGAGAATGGAAACCTGACGTTTGAAGAATATGTTTAATCGTGTGGGAGGTGATGGTAATCTAATTGTTATTGTGATAGTAGATTATATTGAAATAATCAATTAATCTTCGTCTCGCCAAGTAATTTATAAATTTACGAATTAAGTTACAGTTTAATTGGTTTTATAAAGTACGTCAGTGAATTGTATATTTGTTATATTTTTCAATTTGTTTTATTGTATCGCATCTTTATACATATTTGTCATTTAACAAAACTTTTAAAATTTATTTGACTTTTTGTACAAAAATATTGGTTAATTGTCGGGCTTATTACAAAATAACAATTTCTTCCAACCGATATAATAAAATTTATTATTTGTAAACTTTAAGTTTCAAAACGTATTGAAAAATAATAAAATACAATTCTACATATACAAAAATAGAGCTCGCAATGTCATTGTATCATCGATAATAGTCTTTAAAGAGAAAACAATTAAGATTAGTGAAAAGAAAAAAGATTAAGGAAGAGAATGGATATTTATTTATTTATTTACTTAAAAGCAGTTTATTACTCATTATTTGAAACATAAGTTCCAACTTCATGGGACTAAAAGTCCCGTGTTGAGTTGGGACAATAAATAATTATACATTACAAACTTTAATCAAGAGGTAGGACATTTTTCAATTAAAGCGTATTTCAATCAATTGTCCCGTAAAGTAAACACGAATAGTTCATTTTTTTATAATTCATTGCCCAAAAAAAATATGTTTAAAACTCGTTTATTTATCGTAGCTGCTCCAAATTCAATTTACTTTGTCCCCATTTAGATATTTTTAATACAAAATTTTGTGACTTAAAAATCAACTTTTTTAAACACTGTAAAATGAAACATTTGTCAGTGTGTAATAAGTTTATGTTCCTTTAATTATGTTAATTTTATTATGATTTCAAAATTTTTAATTGGTCAACTATATTATGAAAATCCCTCTCCTCCACTTCTCCACTCTATTTCCTCATCCCTTTACCTTCTTACGAGCTCTTTTTTTTTCTCATATCTTATATAATATATTATTTTTCTCTTTACCGTGTAACATGTTCTCTCAATTTATTTGTGAAAAACTTTAACTGGATGTATGTACTATTTTTTATATTTTGTATTCTTAAATAACAACTGTTGTTTTTCCTAAATAAATAAAAATAAAATAACGCTATTATGGTTTTATCAGGAACATACAAACCAATGCTCATAATAATCTCAGAATTATTGACCATACTACGCAACAATCGATTACAATTTTAGTCAAATACGCATTAGTGTCCTGATGAAGAGACGGGTACGTCTTGAAACCGGTAAACTAAAAAAGTCGGTAAGTGGTTATATACTAATATTAACTAATATTAGTTAATGAGTACGCTGGCGGACTTATCGCTAAAAGCAATATCTTCCAGCCAACCAATAAAAAGACTGGTCAAAAGAAGAGTAGGTCAAATATTTGTACTAAAAAAAATATATAAAAAAAAAAATACATGCGTGAAAAAAAATCTAATTGATTAAAAATAACAGATGTTTTTTGATGGGAAGATAAAGATTTAATAAAAGTACATTTTGTAATACGCATTAGAGAAATGTGGAATCAGATAGAGAAAGAGGAAAAGGAATAAAATATGTATTATTGAAAACAATAAATTACAGTGAGGTCAGGATTCAAAGACTATAAAGTAATGTTTCAGGCATTTTTTGAAGGTAGCTTAAAAAGGTGTATTTTTTATATGAAACGGTAGCTCGTTCTAAAGTCTAGCACCTTAAATAGAAAACATATAGCTGAGAAATGATGTGCTATGTCGAGAAATATAAAATGTTCTCTCCTGAGAAGAGCGAAGCGAAATACCATGATCAGAAAGGTAAACAAAATTCTCAGCAAGATATATACAATTGAAACTACCCAAAATCGACGAATCATATAAATTTTTTTCTAAAATGTTTATTTTTAAAATATTTTTTTTGAGGTTCAATGTCTTTGAGGTATTAAAGAGTGCTTATAAAGTGGTTGCAATGTATAGAGTTTTAAAATATATTTTTTCTTCTAAAAAATATCCCAAAGGTCCTTGTTAATCTGTGATCATTTTCTTAAAGCACACACGCCGGCTATTTTCCTGGGAAAAGCCACTCTTTTTTTTAATCAAACTAATGGAACGCGTTTGAAAACTCCAGGGAGTGTGGTTGACAACATTACTGGCGGAAATTACAATTAGTTTCATGTTAAAATCAAAAAGACCATGTTCAAATCTGTTATTCGTATTTAAAGCGTAATAATTGTGAGCTGCTAATTCGGCATATCGAATTTGTTCATATGTAGCTGGCGGACATGTGTAAATTATGAGTTAAAAAGTGGCGGATTATATCATTAATTAATAAAATTTTTACAATTTCATTTTCAAACTTTTGTTACAGAGCACAAAATAAAAGTTATTTACCTACAAAAAAAATATTTTAACGTGAAATTTGAGGCCTTTTTAAATTATATGTTGCATTTTTACATTCTCCCAATGTTAATTTTATTAAACTTTTTTTTCAAATTATCAAATAAACGACATAATTTTTTCTCGTTAAAGCTTTGGTTCAAGTATGCTAATTAAATTGGCATTCACTCTGTAATTCATCGAGATCCAATTATTATCTCCCTATTAAAAAACACCCGTTATTTTGAATTAATTTTTAGGTTTTTTTTCATGTGTGTATCTTTTATAAATATTTTCGTTTTTTAGGACAAATTTTTGACCAAATCTTTTTTTAACCAGCCTGTATTTTGTTTGGCTAAAAAACATTGCTTTTAGCAAATACTCCACCAAAGTACTTATTCTTTGTATTTAAAGTTTTAAATAAATAAATATATATTTTGAACTTAGTTTGAAAACAAATGTATATTTTTTGAAAACATTTTTTTTTCTTAAATGAGTACTTTGGTTGAAAATATTTTCAAAACTTTATCTGTTGGGTTTGGTTTTTAAATAAATAACAATTAATATTTATGGGATTTTTTGTTTTTTTTTTGTTTTAAACATATTATACAATTTTATACATCATTCCTAAGGAGTTTTTGTAAAAAAACTCATTTATGGACATGCAGATAACAATTTATTTATTATTATTCATTTATAAATTTATTCAAAAAATAATATACACACTAAATAACAGGGAATCTATATAAAACCAATTGATGTAAAATGAAAACGGAATGTTTTCTGTTTATGATAGTCTCCATCTAACATGGCACAGCCTGTTCTAAGGTGGAGATTTTCTATCTTTAGAGCATAAGTAGTCCTATACAAATAAAACAATAACATAAAAAAGAAAAACTAAAACTAGTCAATTATAAATACATAGCTAATAAAATGTAAGAAATTAAAAATCGTTATTATACAAATATAAAGTATATATATATGTGCCAAGAATACATGTTACTTAAACATAAATAGTATAGTATAATATATAATAAAACAAATCTAAAGCAATGAAATACATAAAAATATAAATAATATGTGTACCAATTATATAAAGTACTACGTTTTTTGATAAACATATATTTTTCAAAAAAAAATCTTGCTACAATATTTATATGTGCAGCTATTTTTATTTAAAAATTTTCTTTAACATTTTGAGTCTTTTATATTTGGCAATAAATTATTAAATATTATAATATTACAATATTTATTTACATACGTTTTTATATTTTAAACAATAGATATAACAATATTTAAAAAAGCAGAATAGAAATTGTAATATACTACAAATTAAAAGAGTGTGAAAAAGATTTAAAAATTACAAAAAAAATATAATACAAGGTATGGAAATGAATTCAAAATTATACAAACATAATACAATACATAAAAAAAATGAAAATGAAAATTTTTAAAAGTTTAAAAAAGACATGTATACGAGCTGAACGAGTATGAGAGTGCAAATGTTTTTAAAATTAACAACATATATGTATGTTACAGGTTAAGAAAGTATAAAAAGCGTATTAAAATTACATATAAATTCTATGACGTACGACAGGTGATAATTTTACATTGAAGATTAAGTCAATATAAATCAATTACTGTAATCAAGTACTCTACGCATCGTGGGCCCAACTTATCATCAATAAATAAATAAACATCGTTTGATAGAAAACACAATTTAAAATATTTATAAACTATACCTATTGACTTCCAAAGATTGAAATTGGTTTTAAATATGTAAAAACAACGAATTCTTGTTTACGTCTATCAGCGGTGATATGATAGGTATTGTTCCTAAATATTTCATTAAATACCGGAACATTTATAATATTTCTACCTCTGTCACTACGTAAACAAAGCAAGTCTATATTAGCGTATGAATTATTTCGATTATTTGATTACGAACACAAAACGCGTAAAACCATTCCTCATTTTTCTCTTTTGGGGAAACCGTAAGGCTATTGTAATAATTTTACTCTGAGAATCAATGAATAGAATCCCTGACCCTTCCGTATCATAAATTACTGGAGTTTTTCAACTTTTACTTGCCATGCGATTACGCACATTGTGTTATGTTTGGGTCAGAAAAGTGCCTTACTCGGAAGTATTCACAATAGCTGTCGGTTTTATCAAACAAATTAGATACAAAACTTTTTAATCCGGTGGTGTTCAGTTTATAAAAGTTAAAAAGACATGTGTTGAAAAAGGAAAAAGAAAGTAGTGAATTGTCAACTTTTTTCTTGTACCGAATTAATATTATTATTACAAATAAACCGTCACGCCATTTCTCCGCGAGGGCAGGCAGAGAGGATAAAACTCCATGTCACTCGGTCTTTGCATACAGATTTTGCTTTCTGTACATTTTTATTTATTTATTTATTTTATAAATTTATTGCAAAAAATTAGTGTACATACTCAATAACAGGGAATCTATATAAAACTAATAAATGTAAAATGAAAACACAGTATGCTCTGTTTATGATAGTCTCCATCTAACATGGCTCAGCCTGTTCTGAGATGGAGATTTTTTATCTTTAGAGCATAAGTAGTCTTATACTAATAAAACAATAATATAAAAAAGAAAAACTAAAACTACTTAAATATAAATGCCTAGTTCATCAAATGTAAGAAATTAAAAATCGTTATTATACAAATATAAAGTATATATATGTGCCAAGAATGCATGTTACTTAAACATTAATAATATATTAAAATATATATTAAAAAACAATATAAAGCAATGAAATAAATAAAAATATAAATAATATGTGTACCAATTATATGAAGTACTACGTGTTTTGATTTACATATATTTTTCAAAAAAATCTCTCGCTACAATATTTATATGTGCAGTTGTTTTTATTTTAAAATTTGTTTAAAATTTTGAGTCTTTTATATTTGGCAATAAATCATTTAATACTTTTGGAGCTATGACATTATATTGCTTTTTATCAAAGGCGGTTGATACAAATGATACAAAACAGTTAATTTATGTTGCTGAACGAGTGTACATATTTTCATGTATACACGCCGATTATCCCAAATTTCGATATGTCCATCTTCAAGTATTTGTTTGATTTGATCATGCCATGTCTTTTTCAGTCTTACTCGACTTCGACATCCATCAAAATTTGCATCGTAAATCTTTTAAGTCGTTTTTTTGCTGTCCATTTGCTCTTCATGTCCAAACCAGCGCCGCACTCCTTTCTTGATTTTGTCGATAAAGTCAGTCTCAGACTTACGTAATGCACGGATCTCGACATTTGTACACCTATCGTATATAATTTTACCGCACATTAGCCTGAAAGATCGCCGTTCGGCAGCATTAACTGTGTTAATGGCAAAGAGATCTACGAAAAGTGGGAGGATCTGTCCTACAAAGAAGATTTGATAAATAAGAAATTTTGACTTCCGGTGACACCCTGGATACATAAAAATAAATTGATTGCAATTGAGATGGGATATCACTACTAGCTTTAAGTATTTAAAAAATGCATATAAGGTTGTATATGCCGATATATAGTCAATTAATTTACATCAATCTAAAAATACTTTGAATGCTACAAATCGAAATTCGATAAAGTATCTCAAGTTTGACACATTTACACTTTGGCACTCTTGACGTGAAATATGATATATACGTATTGAAAACTTTTAAAATGATTTTTTTTTCTAAAAAATTATGTTTAGTTTTATAACTGACTTAAATTTTGAAGGCAAATTTAAAAAAAGATCTAGTTTAATGACTAAATAATTTGTTTGCAAACAGCATCGTATCCCTAATTATTTACCTTAGTGGATGTGGGTGTTTTTATTTATCCGGCGTATCATTAAACCCTAACACGTTTTGCTTTTAGAGGTAAATAAAAATAAACAAAAGCTTTACCCAATTAGAACAAAGCTTTGTTTACCCAAACCTACGTAAAACATCATTTGAACATCATAGTGTATTGTATTTGATTCAATGTCATAAGGGTGGAAGGTGGAAGTAATCCTACAAAGAAGCTTCAAAGTATTTTTACATTTTAAATCTACGGCATAAAAAAAATAAAAACATCGGTAAGCTCAAAGTCTTGGCTACAACGCTCACGGTTTATGGCGTAAGCAAGGAGAGCGATTTGCTGATGAATGTTAATTAATCGAATATGATGGTTTTTGAAAGAGATAAATGGATAATACATTTGATATCATTGTGAATGCATGTATCCTAAAACAAGTAGAGGAATTTGTGTCATGGGGATGTACGTTTACTATGGATAAAAGTACTATGAAAAATATTTAAAGTATGGCGTGAGTCAAGAACAGAGTAAACAGAGCACTGAACATTCATGACAAATTTGTCGTAGGAGGCGAAATTAGTAGAAATTCGTTGTAGTAATAACGCAGCCTTGTTTGAAGTTGGGATACAACACACAAAGAAGTAGAAGTATGCATTTTATTAAACAGTACCGAAAGTAAAAATTATTACATTAACATATACTCGTATTTCAATAAATATCTGGACAACACGCTTCTTACACAACATTATTTTTTGGTATGTGTATTTTTGTACATACACAAATCTGGATATTTCCCGAGGGGGAGTAGGTATATATTTTTTATTAATATCCCTACAGAGATGAGGTAGAATTTTTTCAAATTCAGGATTATGGATATTCGAGCGTTTACAGGGCTTATGACCTGTCATTGGCTGGGTTAAGTGGCCACTTTACGTTTTACAACATTCCCCATTCCGCTTATTAGCGAATATCGACACAGGTAACATTTTGATTTTTGTATATATCTTATTAAATGAGAAACCATTCACTAGCGTGTTGGAGCGCCATCTATGTATTGATATTGAAGTTAAGTATTTTTAATTAGCATATTACTTTATTTTATGTATTTAAGACTCTTCCGAGTTAAATTAAGTACTAGTAATCGCCTGCAGATGATTCTGCAACCCAGCCAATGACAGGTCATAAGCCCTGTAAACGCTCGAATATCCATAATCCTGAATTTGAAAAAATTCTACCTCATCTCTGTAGGGATATTGATAAAAAAAGCATAGCTTTTCGGACTGGCTGAAGATGGAGCATTGGCGAAGACACTTCTCTGCATCAGAGCGATTTTTTCTTTCAAGTAAGTCGTCTCTTGCTGCTGGGATTTTCTGGACATCGCGGAGGCCAAATCGATGATGTCTGTAAACAGATTCATCAGGCCTTCGCGGGTCTCTTTTGTAATATTCCCTTTCAAAGGGTCCACCATGCGCAAGCCTTTGGTCGAAAGGGTTATCATGTTCAAAGACATGGCGTCGAGAGGCATGTCTTCTGACTTACTTTCTTGGCTTATTTTCTGGCTCGAAGTGGGCGGGGGGGTCCTCTGGGAAGCGATTAGCGAAGTCGAAGGGGTTGGTACCTTTGACCTTGGTGCTGTTTGGGACGTTGTCCCAGAACAAGAGGGAGTCGGCTCCTTTGTATCGGCTGTCTTCGGGATTGCCTCTTTTGCCTTGGCTTGGGTCTGGCAAGTCGATTTCTTCAGTTGCTGCAGCTTCTTGGGTTGCTCGGGCTTTTTTTCCATGACGGGATTTCCTTTCTTCGGCTGGTCTTTCTTGATCTTCAGTTCCGGGCTGCTTTTCGATCTAATAATGACAGGGGGAGAACGAGGCGTCAAAATTGACGTCTCGAAGGGGTTTTTTGCAGGCGAAGGCGTCGCCGTGGCCTTTCTCTCCGGCGTCGACATTCCCAGCTGCTGATTTGCGGTCGGGATTGGACCTGGAAGGACGTCGGCGTCCCTCTTCAGCTGGAAGCTGGAGACGGAGTGTCTACACCCTCACTCGGAGATTCCGGGTGAGGTAAAACAATGCTCGACGGAAACCGTCCAATCACCTGCGCTGATTTGATCCTGTTAGTAAAAACAGGTCAAGCAGCTGAGGTGGTCGACCAGGAATGCGACCTTAACGAGGACCGGTGAATCTAATCTAAGCGAAAGCTGGTCACTGCAGGACTAGAGTGGGTACTCGACACCTGCGCGCCAACCCGTCACCAAACCTCGAGAATGGCCAAAAGAAAAATAAATTCCTTCCCGTCAACCGAGGGCAGTCGCAAAAACTAAACCCTAGCCCGAGGAGGATATAGCCGCACAGAAAATTCAGGGTTCAGAAAAATCACATTAATTTTTCTAAATGAGATAGTATTGAATAAATATGTATATCTACAGTAAAAATAAAGTTCCTAATATTTTGCGTGCTTTTCGTCATAATATATAGTCTTCACAATTTCACCATCCAGTACGTAATTTACGATCCTAATTAATAAATTATTAAACAAAATAAATCATTCTGATTTCACCAAAATTAACCTCTATTACTGACGCAGACATCTTCCTTCTTAAAACGTTTTTTATAGATAAGAAATGAAATATAGCGGAGAAGCTTTTACTGCTGACATCAGCATGAATAACCTTTTCTTCTGTTAAACAGCGAAAAGGGAATTTTACTTGCTATCGGATATTAAATAAACGAAGCTTTAAGAAATATTTTATTCTAGATAGTTAAACACTATAATATTTTAATGATTTTATTAGCTTTTTTCCGAAGATACGCTTTGATTAAGAATTTACCTACGATTTAAATGATAATAATAACTAAATTTGTTACAACAGAGAGGAAAAATATTTTTGAGAAAGGAATATGTGAGTCTAGGCATTTACAGGGCTTATGACCTGTCATTGGCTGGCCACTTTACACACTGTGTAACATTCACTATTCTGCCTATGTGTGAACATCCACATTTCCTCAAATCTCCCATCTGTTGAGCTTTGTAGTACTTTTTGGACTAGGGCTGGGAGGCGTGTATCGGTCGGGGGTCGGACTGTGCTGCTCATCGCCGCCGTGGTGGGTTATTGGGGACGCTGTCCTCGATAGAATTGGGTTTTCATATTGCACGTGGTTAATAAGGTATGTTGTTAGGTTGGTTTATAGGTCGGTTGATAAATTAGTTGATGGGTCTTGACTAGAATGCTAGATTTTAAATAGGTTGATGCTAGGTTTTCGTCTTGAATAGAGTGGTGGTAGGAATGGAGCAAATTTGTGATCAATGATTTTCTTTTTTTGGGCCTTATCGGTTTGAATTATTTAGCTGGTGAAAGGGTGGTAACGGTTCTGGTTCTCCCGATCGAACTTGTTTCTTCTGGTTTACTAACAAGCTAATGAACTAACATACCCCATCGCCGTCAGAATCGGGAAAATTTGATTGAGGGTGACAGACAAATTGACTGTATATACTTAGGTTGCTCTGACGGCGATCGGGGCATTGAAAGCAGTAAACACAAATAAAAAAATAAAAAATACGCAAATCTTTTGAAAACAAAGATTTTTTTGAAAAAGTAATAAATTTACCGTTCATTACAGCTAAAAAAATATTAATTGTTTTGGCAATGTGCGGGTCTGAAAAAAGCCACAAAACCCTTGAAACAGATTCGGGTAAGTGGGTGGGGCTTTCAATGTTGACTTTTGTGAAGTAAAAGAGCTGAAACCTTTATCATGTGGGTGAGATTCATCCGGCTGGACTAATTCACCTACTAGGCAACGCCTGAACACAATTTTATATAGTTATAGAAATAAAAGCACCGGGTGTTGCAAATGCTCATAGTCCATGCCTTTCAACATTTGCATATCCTTTGAGCTGTTATTTTGCCGTTTACACATCCAAACTAAGGCCAAAGTTTAGAAATGAATGGTAAAAAAGCATATATACGAGTAACATTAATTTATAAGCTCTAATACGATACGTGAAATTATATATAATTATGTTATCAGGTATATTGTGGTTCATTGTTGTTGTAATACAAAGTACCTCCACGTGGAATTATTCTCGTCAAGTGCTTACTTAATTGACACGACTCATTAACAGAGGTGTCCTTTGAGGACGGTTTACTAATTCATTTGTCCTGAAGCGAATTCGCGTGGTAAAGATATTTACGCTTATAACAAATGACAAATTATATAGCTTGTATCAACTTATTATATTAATTACTGCTAAAGCAGCAATTGATTATTTTTATGAATCCTATTTTTTGTATCAAACAATGAAATGATTAAACGCAATTGGTACAATCGTTTCGATACAGGATTTGTCAAATTAAAAATGTTTTGTACTTAATCCTTGCAACATATAGCAATTCGATTAATTGAATCAGTTGCTACATTGATTTAGGTTACTTATGTTTAAATACAAGGACTTTATTTAAGAAACGTTTTTTTGAAATAAATTCTGAATTATTGTGTGTAAACATTTTGAATTATTGTGTAAGTTAAGTCAGTTTTTTAACAAATTTAAAAATTAGCACCAAAAGTAAAAAAAAAATGGTTAAGGTTATACGTCATTCGAATGAAAAATTCCTATTCTACGAAATATTATGTTTGCTCTTAAGTTGCATCTTTACTTTTTTTTTCTTATAAGTCTTTTAAATGGAATGTCAAGTAGACAAAAAGGAGCGTTTTTCGCACCCTTTTCTGTTCGCGTGCAATCGAGGGAATCAAGCAGCCAAAGCTGCTTGCGATATTTGCGCAGCGTACGGCGAAGATGCTATGAAAACAAATTTGACTATAATGTATTACTTTTTATCACTTTACAACGGTATATAAATGTAACTAATTACTGACCATTGTCAAGAGTAAAAAAAGCCTCTTAATTTAGTCACATATTTCAGAATAAGAAGTATGCTCTTCGCCAACTTATCATGTAAAAAAAGATGGTGAGCAGCAGAGGCGTATCGTCTATTTAAGCGATTATGCGCAGCTTACTATTTTTTTTTACTATCCATTACAATGTTTTACGGTAACATAATTTACTGAAAAATGAACAAATAATCATTATTTCTTATAAATCGTTGCCACTGTATTTTTCTTCAAATATTAATTATTAATTAAGCGCCAGCCGTGAGCCACGAAACCAGCCGATTATTCCAGTTTATTTTATGATACAAATAAATATACTATAGTTCAAACATCTTCGTTGTGGTTTTTTTCTCCTGGAATAAGTTGCATATTACAATTTCGATTTGGGATACAAAATTTCGAACATTATTTCTTACGGGCTATTTTTCTATGACCACAATTACTTCCATGCAGTCATATCGCAAAAAATGTGGCGCTCGACGCGGCTGTTTGTGGAATTATTCATTTTAAGGACAAATCAGCCGGTTGACAGTTTAAAATTCAATCGTAATGGAAATTTAAAATACCTAATTAATTCGTTGTTTTTTTTTTATTAACTTTTATACAAGCCATGTATTAAAGTAATGGATAATAATATATATATAATATAATATGTCACGAAGTAAATTAAAATTGTCGTTTGAGTTGATTTCCTACATGAGAGGTGTTGTATCACACAGAACCACAGAAAATAATGCAATTTACAGTATTTATTACTTTTATTTTATTATGCAGGTACAAATGTTTGATACTTTTTTATAGCTTACCTGTAAATAAAATCACTGTTCGCCACTGGGGGCAGAAAATGTATGGAACCTTAAAGAGCATCATGGTTCAGAAATCTTTGGCAGTGGTTCGGTGTGCCGGATGCAGCAGCGCTGATTAGACTGGCCTAGGATCGTGACGTGTTCTATTCAGCAAAATATATGACAACCAGTATAAGTAAAGAGGAAAGGTGGTCTGACTTTCCTTCATACAGACGTATTCCCACATTTAACCCCTGGATTATGGTCGTGAGCAGTGATTTTTTGCACTGTATAAATATTTACCACAAGCGTGTATCTGTCGTTTAGCTTTTTTTAATAAATCGTTTCCATATAAATCGGCAGCTAGAACCACCTTAAAACTAAAAAAAAGCGCCCAGATTTATGTGCCGTCTTCGGACGAACGATATACAAATTGATAAATAATTTTGAAAAACAGAAAATGTGGTTTGATACTCTTTCATAAAAAAAAAACAACCAAATCGGTTCAGATTCGAAAATCAATCCGTCGCGTCGTTCAGGTCTTTTTCGCACAGTATTGATAAGGCAACAATTCTCAAATGCACATTCATTAAAATTACCAGACACTGCTTATCTTCTTAAGTACTTAAATCATGTATGCTGATACTTAGTGAAACATATTTATGTAAAAAATCCTTATGTAAAATCTATAAAACAACTTTCTGTAAAAGCTTTGTTACTATACGCACGTAAACATTATTCTCTACCTTTCGTTACAAATACAAGAGTTACTAGATACCACCCTAATACTGCAAAAAATAAAATAATAAATTCAACCTTCGGTCAAGGAGGATTGGCCTACTACTCGGTTTAAGTGCACAATCTACTTCCATTATCCATTAAGACAATTAGTAAGTTCTCACAATATAAAATTGCTACAAAGAAATGGATAGTGGAGGTGGATTGCGCACGGATCGATGAGTGGATCAAGTCAAATAGGTAAAATGTGTGTACTGTTTATGAAATTTGTTCTATTTGTCTATATAAATTGGTTTTGTTTTTTATAATTATTTTGGTTTTTTATTGTTTAATATGTTAATAATAATTAGGTTGATTAGATTAACTACGTTTTTTTATTGTTATTTTTTTTTTTTTTTTCTTTTATTCAGGAAACATACAGTATAGTTACAAAGTTTAAAATTTTACACAATTAGACTTAATTCTAATGGACCAGTGAATTTTCTATATAATAAAGCAATTATATGTAAGGTTAGTTATGAAAGTATAAAAAAGAGAAGGAAAAAGAAAAACATAAATGAAAGTTGTTTAAAAATTAAAATGTAAGTGAAAAAAAGATATTTTAAAGTTATAAATATTTTGTAGTTTGTAGTGAGTATTTACAAATGGAAATAATATTAAAAATGAAGAAAATTTCTATGAGTAATTAAAAATTAAGAATAAAGAATGAAAAACATGCTCAGATGTAAAAATAAAATAAAATAGTAATAACAGTTTTTAAAAAAAAAGGAAAAACATAAATATACACATATTTATTTTAAGGGATTCAAAGAAACGATGAGAAGAATCTTTAAGTGAAATATAAGACAGTAAATTAAGGTCAATTTAAAAAACATCTTCAAATCATCTTAATTATGTTAACTTTGTTAAATAGCTAATCTAAGGCATGTTTTACATTTTGTAAAATGTTTTCCTCGGCACGGGACACCAGTGAGGGAACATTATTCTGTATAAAAAAAAATACAAACAATGTTAAAGTATAAATAAATAAATAACAAATAATTAAGTAATGTTTTCGAGATACATGACAGTCAAATGTGATTCGTTAAGTCGTTATACATAAGGCGGAATTATCGTAATCTAAAGTAAAATTTCTTTTAAGCTAATTTCAAATGAGGTTCTGCAAGAAAAAAAACTCCCGATGCTCGTTTTACAAGTCAAGAATACATTTATAACAGGAACATAATATGCAGTGGTGTGTCATTCTCCAAATCAAGACCTTCTTTTTTTATTTGATTTCTTCGAAGATTAGTGTCAAAAAATCAAATCACATCAAAGAAAAAAAACGTATGGATCATCAAAAAGAAAACTAGAACAATGAAACATCTATATGCGAAGTAAATGATAGAAAATATCGTTTTGTGATGAAAGTAATTGACAATATCATGCGTAATAAGTTTTTTTTTTCATATTACAACAGAGATGAAGAACATATTAAAGAAGGTAACACAGATAGCCTAGTTTTCCATATTACCTTCTCTAAAATGTTCTTCATCTCTGTTGTAATATTTTAATATGAGCAACAACTCGAGTTGAATCTAGTCCTTGTGTACAAAAATTTTGACAAATTCAAAATATTGTTTAAAATATTTAACAAACAAACTAATAATGGTGTCCAACAACCCTTGCGTAAACTTAAAATTCAATGACATACAAAACTACTGAAAGAATTCAATAAAATAAAGAACTGAAAATACGAAAAAAAAATAATTATTAGGAAACATAATACATCTGAATCTATTAACTTGTAATATATAGTAACTGAAATTATCTTTGTTTATATTTATTTATTTATTTATTTATTTATTTCGACGGCTTACGCCTTTGACAAAGTATAAAATAATTTTGAAGAACAATTATAATAAAACAAAACACCTGAACACAGTATAAAAAATATAAAAACATAAAATAAACTTAAACATAAATAAACATAAAATAATTTGATCGGTTTGTGGTCCTGTGGCTAGTGTCTCGGACTCACGGACCAAAGGTCTGTGGTTCGAATCCCACTCTACCCCAACTTGATTCCATTTTCTAATAGTGAGTTATTCACAACTCGTTGAAAATGGCCCTCAAAATGAAATATTTGGGTAAATCATCAGAACGCAAATATTTCTTTAAAAAAAAAAAATCAGCAGAAAATAAGGAAATAATAAAGAAAAATTAAATAAGAAATTATAACAAAGATATGCAGCAAATTAACAATAAATAAATGGTTTAAATAAAAAAGCATTGAAGTAACAGAGGCGATGTATCATACGAGTAGCATAAACAGTAAAACAAGTATAACACTTAGTATATTTCAATAATTAAGAAAAGAAGTAATTAAAAAGTAATGAGTTTAATGTAAGTTTTAACTAGTTGTTTAAGTATTTTTTTATAATTATCTGAATAAATAGATTACATTTCAAGTACGCAGATAAAATTATGTATTTGTTACGCCTACACTTATCTTTTTTTTGTTTTTCGGCATGTTAAAGGCATATGTGTAAGATTTATCTCAATTTACACCAATGATGTTTTGTTTAAAACAAAAAGGAGCGTCCATTAAAATACGTCTACACGTAAAACCAATATCGGAAGACGAACAGATATCCGGAAAAGTTTTTATTCGCCCGAGAACGGAAGTAACGTCGATCTAAATGTATTGGATTCCATTGCCATACTGCATAGTAATAAAAGTAAAAATAAAGTCAACAAGACTGGAAGCTTCCGCCATGTTTACTTGTTGTACAAGCAACTTACATTGTTAGAGTTTGCAAATGTTAACAATACAACGAGGAAGTTTAGTGCTACGGAAAATTGGATACAAAAAATGTTTTCTCAAACGCGGTAAAAACTAGAGTATTTAGTTGTATGGCGAAGTTTCTGAAAATGGATAAAATATTATTTTTTAAAAATAAAAATAAAAAACGTTAGCTCTTGTGTGGCTATGATGTTACACTAGTCGACATAGGATAAAAGGGTTGATATATCTCTCTTATTTTTTAAATGATGAACTCGTCTTTTTTGTAATCTTCAAATTCACACCAGATTTGGAAAGTAAAATTTGTATAACTATGCTGGGTGTTAATACAAAAAATATTTGTCCTTGCTACGCGAAGAATGAATGTTCGCCAATTCAGCAACACATCTGTATAAGAGAGTGCACGAATATAGATCTCATAACAACTCATTTATATATATTTATGAATTTAATTTATCAAGCCCAGTAAATGCCTAGACTTCCATATTCTCTTATCAAAAATGTTTTCCTCTCTGTTAAAACAAATTTAAAAATGAATAACTCCCCAGAGAGGAGACTCAGCCAGTCTGCAAGCAATTGGACGTACTCATTGTTGAATTTTATTTTTATTTATTAAAGGGAGAAGCGCGTCTTACAAAGTTAGTTGTCAGTATGCAGAATACAAGATGGCTGAGGGCTGGAGTCACGACGCCTATTGCGCGTCGAGATTAGCAAAACGATTGTTTTCAAGAAAAAAAGTACGTTTTATATAGTTTAAGTACCTAATCAATCTAACCAAACAGTTTCCTTTACTAGTCACATTAGTTTGAATCACTATGCTGTAGGTAGTTAATATTGAAATTACCTAAGCTACATCAAATATCCAAATAAATGCTAAATTTATATGATGTATTTCTTATTTTTAATATAATGTATGCAATATATTGCTACGAAATCCTTCTTTTGAATATTTTTATATTTTCATTTATTACGGTTGCTACACTCGAAATGAAATCATTTTGGGCTCTATTTGATATTCTCGTAAATGCACTACTAGATAATTGCAAGTGATTTTTCAAGATACCGACATATTTAACTAGCAAATCAATAAGTTCCAAAAAAATACCCTTTTTTTTTTAAATGAACGCGAAACAAAAATACTCTCGATTGTATGATTTTATAACAGAAACCAATTTGAGGTTATTTATTCGACATGACTGTCTTTTATTAAATAATAATCGAAAAAAACGCTAGATGTCAGTAACGTATTCGTTTGTTCTTTCTTAAACAATGTACCTACCAACGTTCAAAAAGCACTGCCTACTAGCTTACACGCGTAATTACAACTGAAATAAAACCCACACATACACATATCGTTTCCGCATCGCGTTATGTTTATATGGTCGAAAAAGGCATTTGTAGTTCGTGCTTCTCCCGACCTAGGCCGATAGCGGCGCGCTGATCGGTACAATATATTACTTAACCGAATTATTTCTGGGGCGTTTTTCAAATTTTAAAAATAGTCACTAATATTTTTGATATATTTTTTTGCTATTATTTTAATGAAATTCTAGTAGGGTAGGCACTGCTTATATGCCTTTATGGAACGCACGCCACTGACGACATCTGATGGTTCCAAGGGAAAAATGTACTCGTATACACCGCGGAGGTCTTATTCATAATATTGTAATTTGATAATTAGCCATTACACGACAATATGCCTGCCCTTATATATATGTATATGGATATAAAGTTTTAAATAAATGAATTAATTAATACCTATCTCTTTGAAGCAAGTTCAGGTATTTTGTAATATTTTAAAACATAATCGCTATCCGTACAAGAATCTTGGCTTTCTTCCATATCTGGCAGTGGGATTCAATCCAAAACGTGTACTGAAAAGATAGATATGGCGATATTTTTGATAAAGTTCCGAACAATTCAAGAAAATTTCCTATCTACGAAGATATTAAAAATGAAATATTGCAGTCTTGGCTTGTAAGTCAAAAACATTTAAGTGAATGTTAGTAAATAATTGTACATAACCACTTACCGACTTTTCTATGTCTACCGGTTTTGAGACCCCGTCTCTTCATCAGGACACTAATTAAACTAATATGCGAAATTCACACGCTATAAGTTGCTAAAAAAGTGCACGCTAGTGTTAGCTAGTAATAGAACCAGAACCAGAGATGAGTTTGCTTTGCTTTTGTATTCCTTAGAACTGTTAACATATTTAATAAATGTCAAAAAACATTTGTGTATAACCACTTACCAACTTACCTATGTCTACCGGTTTCGAGATGTACCATCTCTTCGTCTAAAATTCTAAATTGATTACTTTACCTTTACTATAGAAGTTGTACAGAAATATAAAATCAGCGTTCTGATAGGACCCATCTTATAATAAGACAACACCAACCTGCTTAGAGTAAATACGAGCATATTTTTAAATATTGCTTTTTTTGGTCAACTGTAAAGAGAAAAATACATGTTTATCAGTGTGTAAAGTAGTTACACCTTCCACTGACAGGTCGTAAGTCCTGTAAATGCGTAGACTTCAACATACATTAAACTGCCATGTATCTTTGTTGTAATATGAATAATTATAATTCATATCACTCACAAAGATTGCGGAGGGTTTAAAATAAAAAACAAAATTAAGGAGACGCTGAAAATTTGTAAACATGAGTGCTGGTACTACTGGTGGATGCAGAGAAGGGCGCATATTCATAAATACCTGACTCATTATTCGTTCGGGATTTTTCGGAATCAGTCGAGCGCTCGTTATTGATGAGCGCTGCTCAATTTTGTAATATCACAAACTCGTCTCTGAGTAGCGCCTGCTTACGGCACTCAACAAAATTATTATTGTTTTCATGTCTTATAAACAATTTTGTTTATTTAGACTATTACTCAGAAAGGCCAGTCTTTCCAAACTGACAAATTTATTTTAAGTTATGTCGAATCTACTTTTGGGCCAGTAATCTGCAAAGAACACAACAGAAAATTCCAATAACCAGATATTCCTTTAGGGAAATGCTCCCCAAAGCTGAAATATTTGGGTAAATTTTATATGGTTGAAAAATATTGTAATTTATAAAAATTACTTGTAATAAACAACAAAGTGTAAAACGTTTGTATTGTTTATGGTAACTTTGCAGATTACTGACCCAAAAGTAGATCAGATATAACTTAAAATAAATTTGTCAGTTTGGAAAGACTTTGGCTTTTTTGGATAAAAGTCTAAATTAACAAAATGTTTATAAGACATAAAAACGAGAATGTTTATGTTAAGTGACGTAAGCAGGAGCTACTCAGGGGCGAGTTTGTGATATTACAAAATTGAGCAGTGCTAATCAATAACGAGCGCTCGAGTGATTCTGAAACATCCCGAACAAATAACGAGTCGGGTATTTATGAATATGCGCCCTTCTCTGCCTTAACACAGCAAAAAATAATAACCAGATATTCCTTTATGGAAATGCTCCCCAAAGCTGAAATATTTGGGTAAATTATATATGGTTGAAAGTTATTGTGATTTATAAAAATTACTTGTAATAAACAACAAAGTGTAAAATATGATGTCACGAAGAAAACATTTTTTTTGTTTAATAAAGATAAAGGTCAAATTAAAATGTTTGTATTGTTACCATAAACAAAAAAACATTTAGATGTCCAATTAAATTCCTTATTATTAAATTGGGACTTACACAAAAAGGTTTGCTCATGTATGCATAATTTTATAAGAATGCGGTGAATTATTTCAGGGTATAAACGGTTTAAATCTACCTAGTACCCCCTATTCTGTTTCGCCATTGTCCTTACACGGCACACAGAAATCATCTTACATAGATCCATTGAAATCCAAGAGGATATATTTATTATGTAGACATACTGTTCATACCCTTAGGTACTGGTGCGTGGTAGCGTAGAGAATAACTGCTTTTTAGAATTAATCGAATAATTCATAACTGGTTATGATAAAAAACAAATTATTTAACGTGAAACAAATGGCAAATAAAATAATTAATCATTTAATTTTTTTGTCTGTGCGTTGATTTCACGGTCACTGTTATCAATATGTATATTTTTTGGGTGACACCGTGTAAATTAGATTTGCTTCGACGTTCGGGCTACCATTGAAAGAACCATCTTCAAGATGAACTGTGTGTTTTGAAAAACAAAAAAAATGTGTTTATGTACTAGTAATTTGTACCGTCTCGGCGGTTGGCATATTCCGTTTCATTTTTGTAGTGTGTAGTGCTTATAATTAGTTTATTAGTCAGTATTGTTGTATGGCTGTGAGACTTGGACTCTGAAAGTGAACACTATGAATAGGCTAGAGGTTTTTGAGATGAGGTTGCATCGCAAAATGCTTAAGATATCTTGGACAGACCTGATAACGAACTCAGAAGTCTTAAGTTGAGCAAGAACGAATAGAGAACTCTTAGCTACCATAAAAGTTCGTTAAATTTTATATCTGGGGCATGTAATGCGCGGAAGGCAAGATTGAGAGTCACAGAGGGGCTGGAAGAAGACAAATGTCCTGGCTGCGAAATATACGAGACTGGACTAGCTTTTAACGTTACTAACTAACGTTGGAGATACCTGACAGGGCACAAAGAGAAGAAGAAGTGTGTAGTGCCGAGAACCATGGTGAGTTTAACTTCAGGCCGTCGCGTCGTCTCTGTTTATGTTATTTGGGTGTTTGTGTGTATTTAATGTCTCCTTTATTATTCGTGCAGTGTAATTTCTAGGTTAATGCAAAATCTTTGGTTTAAAAGCGAAAAGAAAAACCTACTGTCAACTGCGACAAGGTACAAATTCCTAGTATATAAACTCATTTTTTTAAATCCAAAAAACACAGTTTACCCTTAAGATGACTCCTGTTATGGTAACCGAAACGGCGGAACCAATTCACCTTACACTGGATCACCCAAAAAAAAGGAACATTTTTTTTTCGTATTTCGTAAAGTGTCATTTTCTGATTTTCTTATCTAGTTTTTTACTCTAGCTCAATTTCTTAATCAATTATTTAGCCACTACAATTCTTTTATTTTTTAAATTTTTATTTAATTTAATTTTATTGGAAAGTCAACAGACATTTATAAAGTTAAAAGTTACAATTATATTATAAATACATATCGTAAAGTCCAATTAGAGGCTTTCACATAAAATTGTAATTGTAAATGTTGTCACATAAAAACTATACATAACATAAAATAAATAATCACACGAAACTAATAATATTACTAAAAATGTACATGCAAAAATATATTTACTTTTGAATATTGGTCACACAGTTGCACATTATAATATATAATACAACTATAGTTGACTATACAGTTGAAACATTAAAGACAGTATGGACAGAAATAAGTTTACTTATACAACTAGAACTAACTAATACCATTTGTATTACTCAATGAATGATAGAAATGAGTCAAATCAACTGAGACCATCTTGTATTTTTTGTGCTACTGAAAATATGACCAAAATGTGCATGCTTATTTTATCAAAACCAAATTTTTATTGGCATCAAGTTGTTTATTTGCGTTTTGAGTAGTCGTATAAGTGTTCTGTTAATACCATGGTGGATCCATTCACCGTTGTTTGAGCGATGGCGCGATATGCTAAGACCACCATAAGTGCTGTAAATATAAATTTTAATTTTATGTTTATATTCATGTTTATTGTTATATTTATGTTTTTTGTTATGTTTATGTTTATATTTATATTTATGGTTATGTTTATAATTATGTTCATGTTTACATAATAGAATTGGCTCTGCACTATATAGCCATTTTACAGGAATAAAAAAAAAATACCATTGATGCAGGCATACACAACGAACATTTTCTCATATGCACGAACAAAAATGCAGTTATACTGTTAAGTCCGCTCACCAAAAATATTAAATATTAAGATCGAATATTTAATATATAAAAAAAACAAGTTTTCGGATTTAAAAACGAGCACATAAAAAAACTGGTCGCAGTTGGCTTCACGTTATTTTGATGTAACACGTCAGGCCAGCCGATTGCGCTTCTATCACGGTACCGCAATACGTGCCGTTTGCCCTGTAGGGCGCAAAACGTGTCATTTCAGGTAATCATTATAATAATAATAACTGTGATTATTAAAGTAACAGTCTTAAATATACTACATCTCATCATCATCTACCATATACCAGTATCCGTGCTATAGCAATAGTGAAGTGCTTCGTAAAAGAAACAATCGGAAGAACTTCTATTCTAATGTTCGCTGTTATCAGTGTGCAATTTGGCCTTATAGCTGACCATACAACCACTTTGAAATATAAAAAAAGTTGTGATTTGTAAGTAAACTTAACAAAGTTAGTACAGATATTCCTCCAGAATTTCACTTCGATACCAAAATTGCCAATAGTAATGAATCAATAGTCAATCTATTTGCTGAATTTTTCAAAGGTGTCAGTCACCAAGAAATTCTTGATGTTGACATACCATCATATACGAGTAGTTTTCATAAAACTACAAACTTATCTAGATGCCAAATCACTTATTCAATTCAAAGCTCGATTGTTGAACTCCTGAATCTTATTAACTTCAAAATACCGAATCGAGTTACTAGAAGTACCGAGTTGTTTGCAACTACAAACGTAATTACTAACTATGCACGACACTCCAATTCCACGTTTGCATTCTTTAGCCAACTAATTTACTTGTAAAATAGAGATTTTTAATACAACAATTATTATTGATTTTAAAACGTACTTAAATACATTGTTTAAAGCTTATTATTAAAGTCAATATAAAACGTTCCTTTTCACTAAATTTTTTCTCTATTTTTTATGTGTATCTTATCTCTCTCAGAATTAAAAAAATAATTTAATATGTGTACCATGTATTTATAATTTTATACACATAATCTCATGTATTTTTTCTTATTTATCAGTTTTTTTTTGTATCGAAAAAAAAATGCAATTCGTTTTTTATTTTTTCTTATTTACTTTATATTTCTATTGTTTTTTTTCAGTAGAATTTTGTACCTAACTATTAATTTTACATTATGTCCATATCTATATATATATATATATACTCGTATAATCCCACTTCGCCTGTTTATCTGAGAAAGTTCTTCCAATATCTATACAGTATGGGCTGAATCATCGTTCTAGTAACGAGAGAACCCTTTTAATACCCATTCATCGTTCTATTTTTTTTGCCTCCTTTTTCACAGCAGTAGCTGCTCGATTATTAAATAATCTGTTGACTAATGTCAGAGATGCCCCTTCTTTGTTTACATTCTAATCACGTATGAAATGTCACTTCCTGAATATTTGAGTTTTTTATTTCTCCTTCCTCTTTCCTTCCCTCTTTACCCCATCATCTCTTCAAAGTATAATGTAGATATTTAGTCGATTTTTATTTCTTAAAAAATATTAACGTTTATCAATATTTTGTTAGTATTGAAAATAATATAATATACCAACAATACCACAACAAATTGAATTAAATAAATAAATAAATAAATAAATAAATAAATAAATAAATAAATAAATAAATAAATAAATAAATAAATAAATAAATAAATAAATAAATAAATAAATAAATAAATAAATAAATAAATAAATAAATAAATAAATAAATAAATAAATAAATAAATAAATAAATAAATAAATAAATAAATAAATAAATAAATAAATAAATAAATAAATAAATAAATAAATAAATAAATAAATAAATAAATAAATAAATAAATCAATAAATCAATAAATCAATAAATCAATGAATCAATGAATCAATGAATCAATGAATCAATAAATCAATAAATCAATAAATAAATAAATGCCAATCTATTAGGACACTCATAAGCCTGTCGATTGGCTTAAAAAATAAATAAATTAGTAAACATTTTTAGTAAACTACTGTTATTTTAATCTTTATTTTGGTTATTTATCATTGGAAAATTATTTATCACAAATTTTCTAATTTTTGAAATAATTATCTTACTTTAGGCCCTTGTTACAAATACCGAAATTTTTCCTTTAGGTAATTAGCGAATTCAGAAAAGTTATTATTACTTAGGCACCTGATGTGTTTAAGTACTTATTTTACCGATATAGAAACTAGGGCACGAGTTTCATTAGAATTATTTAAGAGGTTACATAGAAACTAAATACATAATTATATAATTTAGTATGGAAAATCACGAAGTTAGTTCTCAAAATATTAATTTTATGAAAACTTTATCTTACGTACCTGCGTATAAATAAAGGCTTTTAAGGATTTAAATGGACAGAGCGAAATGAGGAAATTTGGTTGTTTTTTTATATTTTTTTATTTATTAATAAGCTATTAACCTAAGACAATAAAACAAATATATATTTATATTGTGTTATCAACACTTTGATTTTTTTAATAGTTTTGTAATTACTACGAGATGTTAGTGAGATTAGTGATTTGGCTTCCCTTCAAACGTAAATCTATTACAACAATTTACCATTGGTTGATTTGGAAGACCTGGTGACGTCGTTCAAAATAGTTTGTTTACATTTTAAAAAAACGTAAATTGTTATGTTTTGTATTATCAGCGCCATGATTTCTTATATTCCTGAAATTACTCCACGTGTGACGTCTCAAGTTCTCTTCCGCCACTTTTCGGTCAGTTCTGCCGATTGGTCCGTTGACTTACCGCGAACGTGAAATCTTTCACAACTCTTTTATCATTGGTTGATTCATATGAACAAGTGACGTCGTTCAAAGTACTTAATTTTTATTAAAATTATTTTTAATATTTGTTTTCTTTCATTTCCAACAAACTTATTCTTTAATTCTTACCACGCTTTAGAAAAACATTGTGTGCATCCAATTTCTCTTAGCACGGAACTTCCTCATTATAATCAGTGCCTGATTTAAGCTGATATTTCAGTTAGTCCACCTAGAATGTATACTTTGTTCAGATGCTCCGAGCAGCGCGAGCGTAGTATGCAATGACTCAGAAAATATTTCACTTGACTCAGTTATCGAAATAATGGTCTTAACATCACTAGACCAAAAGAATCTATCTCCTTGTTCTGTGGTCCCTGTACATAATCTCCGTTTAGTACGTCGTCCGTTGCCTTATGGCTGATTTAGGAGTCATCTCGCCTTCAATGCCTACATCAACATGAGAAATTTGCAATAAACTTTATTGCTGAGAATCTCATAAGACTTTAATATCCGAGGGTTCCGCGCCCCGATTAAGTTTGTGAATATTCCACTAACAAAACCTTTGTAATGGGATATCAAAGATTCATATTCGGGTCTAGTCGCTCTCGTACAATACCGTCTTATGTTCTTGAACAAAATGAAGGGTAAAAAATCTCATATTTTTATGAAAGCGAGATCTAAAATAATCTATTTTTTTATATAATTATTTTTATAAATTCATTGCGAAAAATAAGTATACATACCTAATAACGGGGAATCTATATAAAACTAAATAATGTAAAATTAAAACGGAGTGCTCTCTGTTTATGATAGTCTCCATCTAACATGGCTCAGCCTGTTCTAAGATGGAGATTTTTTATCTTTAGAGCATAAGTAGTCCTATACTAATAAAACGATAACATAAAAAAATAAAACTAAAACTACTTAATTATAAATGCCTAGCTAATCAAATGTAAGAAATTAAAAATCGTCATAATACAAATATAAAGTATATATATGTGCCAAGAATACATGTTACTTAAACATGAATAATGTAGTAAAATATACAATAAAAAACAATATAAAGCAATAAAATACATAAAAATATGAATAATATGTGAACCAATTATATAAAGAACTACGTGTTTTGATTTAAATATATTTTTCGAAAAAATCTCTCACTACATTATTTATATGTGCAGTTATTTTTATTTTAAAATTTGTTTTACATTTTGAGTCTTTTATATTTGTCCATAAATCATTAAATATTTTTGGAGCAATTACATTATATTGCTTTTTACCAAAGGTGGTTGATACAAATGGGACAATACTGTTAATGTGTGTTGCTGAACGAGTGTTTATATTTTATTAGGTTCTTTTGACCTCACTTAATTTATCATAAAATTTAAGTAGTAGGCACCTCAAAAGCAATTGTCTTTCAATATCTTTAGCTCAGCAAAAAGATCTTCCGTTAGATACCTCAAAGGTTTTTTGAGAATGATCTTCATGATCCTTTTTTGTGCTTTTTTTACTGGTTTAAGGATTGAACGAGAGCAACCTCCCCTATAATAATATAATATAATTTCATTTCAGTTTATTTATTAAATACATTTATTCACTTAACAAAAGTACATTCGAGGCATAAATTACAATAAAAAAAAAATAGCCATACGATTTTCATGTGATCCAGCAACAATGTGATAAAATGGCAAATTAAAAATAGCCGGTAATTAGAGTAAAGGAAAGCTATTCTCTAAGAAATATATGGTCTTTATAAAGAGAATATAGCCTTTAATTAGTTTTTTCAGAGTGGGATTGAAAGAATATCGGCTTTTCGACTTGAATCAATGTCTAACTCAAAAATGACAATTTCGGACTTATTTCCGTGTGGAACTGGGACAGTTATTTAACTAAATGCTTTACAAAACTTCATGAAGGAATTTCGCAGTAATAATAGGTCAGCGGGAATTAGTGAACATGAAGTATTGTAGTGAGGAACCTTACTATATTCAGACCAGAAACAATGCATTCTGTTCAATAAACATCCACTACTCGCCCGGTTCCACAAATCTGAATTCATCGTTTGTAAATGGGATAATGTGCGTTTTGCGTTGGTTCGTCGAGTGTGTTTTGTTTAGGCTGTGTTAATGTGCGGGACTAGCACGCAGTTCGCTATGCCACTCCATTTGTTAGCTAGTAATTCAGAGCTTTGCACTAAATGAAAAATAAATTGAATGCATTTGTAAATGTAATGTACACAAAAAAGCTTTAAACCGTTTTTACATTTAATCCAGCGTTGTTTGAACTAAACGTTCTTTAATATTTTTGTACACAATAATTAATTAACATATGTAGATTTTTATGTAAACTGGTTTAAATATGCCGTAAGAGAATGAAAGCGATAATTGATCAAATTAAAAAGTGGAAGAATAATAGGGAAATATCACATACTACTAATTCCTATAAAAATATAAGAAATATATTTAGAAAAATTATTTTTATTTTCAAAATCAAAATGGATATTGTGGAGAAATGTTTAAATACGAAAATATCAAAAAGACATTCAATAAAAACAGGTTGTTAGAAAAACGCGACGTGTTCTCGATTTTTAAGTGGATATGTAGTAGATAAATTAATTGTTATTTTTGTTAATAAACTATGATTAAAAAAAAAAAGACAATTTTCTCAAGCCCGGGTATTCTGCGCTGTAATTCACCACTTTGGTTGGACCTCTTGGCCTAAAAAAGGTGGTCCAAAAAAAAGGTTACAAAAACATTCAGTAGATAATTCAGTAATTTTAAACCATCTCACCTCAATTTAACGACTAACTAAATAAACCTCATGCACGCCCCGCCCCTTGTAGGGTCCGAATAATTTGCATAATTAACGTAGATACTTAACAATTTTACTAAGTTTCCTATGACCCTTTATTCCGAATAGACGTATAACGTGTTACCGTTTGGGGATAAGTTTGTCGATAAATCACAAGACGTCGCGTCTGTATTTAACATGTGAACTTGACGTTCCGGGCGTAGAGTGCGATAGAATTTATTGCTTTCTTCTGGGGAATTCACGCCCGCAATTTTTTATCTCCAGTTTTTCCTACACAAGAACATCTACTCTCGACATAAGGTCACCGAAATTAAATACAAAAAGTAGAATAATGGTTTACCTATTTTTATAACCATAAATTTAAATGAAATATAATTATTTAAATTTATTTCAACAGAGAGGGAAAATTTTTGAGAAGGGGATATGGAAGTCTAGGCATTTACAGGGCTGATGATCTGTCATTGGCTGGTTCTTAAACTTTATGAAACCACTTATGGCCACTTTACACACTGTGTAACATTCACCATTCTGCCCACGTTTGAACATCCACATTTCCTCAAATCTTCCATCTGTTGACTTTTGTGAAGTAAAAGGGCTGAAACCTTTATCACGTGGGTGAGATTCATCCGGCTGAACCAAATCACCTACTAGGCAACGCCTGAAAACAATTTTCCAATTTTTATACTTCTTCTTTTACCAGGTTTAAGAGCCAATGACAGGTCATAAGCCCTGTAAATGCCTAGACTTCCATATCCCCTTCTCAAAAATTTTCCCTCTCTGTTGAAACAAATTTAAATATGAACAACTCCCTAGGGATGAAATGCCGCCAGTCTGCAAGCATTTGGACATAATCAAACATTGTTGAAATATAATTAAATTATTATGAAAATAAAACTTTGTTATCAGTGTTACACAATTTTATTATTTTACAAGAACACAACTATAGTTTCGGGAGAGCACTCCTCCCATCGACGGGTGATATAAAACTAATATAATAAACACAGAATATTGTTCACAATGTCATCGAATCTAACATCGAATCTGTCATCGAATCTAACATTGTGAACAATATTCTGTGTTTATTATATTAGTTTTATATCATCCGTCGATGGGAGGAGTGCTCTCCCGAAACTATAGTTGTGTTCTTGTAAAAGAATATAATTGTGTAACACTGATAAGAAGGTTTTATTTTCATAATAATTTATAATGAAGTGTTACGAAGTGAATGCAGATTCAATTAGAATTATAATAAAATCATCTGGATTACACTGGAACCTTTTTTTACACCAGAGATACATTCCACGCAGTACCGTGAAAATAACCCGGGTAAAAAAGTACACCAAGAAAAGAAATGTTAACGTTTATATAGACACCAATTAAACGTATTTAATTAAATTACAACACTACTTTAGCGTTATTAAAAAAAAAAAAAGGTGTAAAGTCGGTTTTGCATGTTGGTTTAATATTTACTTATTTATTTATTTGTTTGCACCACAACAGGTCAGGAGGCCCAATAACAGTGGTGAATTATATCGCGGAATACCCAGGTCTGAGAAAAATCACATTTAATGACTCTTTTTGTGTTCTCACCGGGAATCGAACCCGGAATCTTCCGTGCGTTAGTTTGAGCGTCTTGACCACTACACCACGGAGGCCGCCAAATAAATGTCCCGATGAATAGACGGGTACGTCTCGAAACCGGTAGACATAGAAAAGTCGG
Source organism: Micrasema longulum (assembly GCF_059751315.1). Taxonomy (NCBI): domain Eukaryota; kingdom Metazoa; phylum Arthropoda; class Insecta; order Trichoptera; family Brachycentridae; genus Micrasema; species Micrasema longulum. The sequence goes on from NW_028277368.1 coordinate 2,770,056, forward strand.
TAAGTGGTTATATACAAATATTTAATAACATTTAGTGAAAAACATGTTCTGGCTGTGATCAACAGCAGGGTTATTAAACGAAAATATAAAACTAATTATTCATAGATTGCGCTTTTATCATTTTTTTTTGATTTTCAATGAAAATTTTACAAAACTTGGTTAGCGGAAACTGTACACTATATTGATTGTAACAAATACCATAGCAATGTAAATTGCTACTGCAAAAAACTGAGTAGTGTTTAAAGTATAAAATATCTTGGAATAACTATAGACCAGTATTTGAGGTGGGATGAACAAATTGAAACTATAACTCAAAAATTAAGCGCTTAATACATTTTTTCCTCCCACTTAGAAATATACTTAAAGTCCCGAACTTGAAACACCTATACCATACACTGGCAAATTTTGTATTGCCTTACGGTCTAATTGGTTGGGGAGCTTGCACAAAAACCGCCCTTGAACCTGTAGCAATTGCACAGAAATCTTTAATCCGAGTCATTTAAAAAAAAACATTTCGTTATCCAAGTGACTTGCTCTTCAAAGAATTCAGAGTACTGAATATTATTCAACAGTATATATTGAGAACGGTAGTGGTTACACACATAAATAAAGAAATTAACCCAAGCGTCAACCACAACTATAATACAAGATACTCTAATAGGGATCTAATACTAAATGAAGGGGTCAACACTGTTCTGGCATCGAGACAACACTATTACGTAGGCAAAAAGGTACATATAACCTTTTGCCAGAATCGTGGAAAGACGGGAGTGTTGTCAAGTTACGGAGGGTGTTGACCTCGCTTTTTCATGACATTGGTCGTAGGGAGTCAGAAAAGTTGATGCATGCCACGGATTCGAGATTCTTACTGGATGTCGAAAATAAAATATAAAAAATAAATAATGCTCTATATTAATTTGTTAACTATTATAATATATTAAAATGTAATTGCCTAGCTTGGAACGGGGTATGTACCCTTGTTAGCTGGGCAAAGTGAACATGGAATTGTATTTTTATAAAGAGAGTAAATACATAAATAAATAAATGTAATTTAGGTCCTTTTCACAAAACGGTGTACAAAACAAACAATAAGAAAAGTTATTTTTTTTTGTCCACCATTTTGTAAAAAGGACCTTTATTTTATTGTTATGGTATTTGTTACAATTAATATAGTGTAAAGTTTCTGCAAACCAAGTTTTGTAAAATTTTCATTGAAAATAAACGTAAAAATGTCATTTTTCAATAAAAAATTATAAAAGCGACATCTATAAATAATACGTTTTATATTTTATTTTGGACACTGCATTGGAACATCAACCGCGGCGTATCTTGATCATTTTTGTCACATGAATGTAAGATGATAAGTATTACGCTTCCCGTGTCAGTTCTAGGACAATGGAATATTATAATGTAGAAAAACCCTTTAAATTAAGCTCAACCAAGCTGGGAATCGACGCCGATGCCCGTAATTTCTCGCGTGATTGGGCAACTCGTTGACTACTAGACCACGAGGTGGATAATTTATTTTAGAAATAATAAAAAAGACATTCTTCAAACATTTATGTACGACGTATTTTGTAAGTTTTTTTGTTCTGACAGAATTTGATTTCAATGTGTTTTTATAAAAAAAATACACACAGGATCAATATATTTCGTTAGTTTTTTGATAAATCAAAATGATAAAGTCTAATACTTGTTATTTCAACGGAAAACCACCTTGAATTGTCAATAAAGAAGGATCGATTGAATGTACACCTTTCTTTTATGTCAATACTTTCAGATGGTAGAAGTTTTATGGGTCTTTTGGCAACAGAAACATTCTTTTTTCAATTTAAAATTATTGTACCAAAATACAATACTAAACAATTCTAGAAATACAATATTTATTTAGGCATAAAAAACTTAAATAGCCTTAACAAAAGTTAGGGAAATGAAAGAAAAAAATAAGTTAAGGAACATTTAAACAAACCTCGATAATATAATATAAATCACAGTTGAAATACGCCATTATTTTCATGTTTTTCCTACTATATATTTGTTCATTTATGCTTTTACATTATTTGTATTCTTTTTTTTATACAAAATAATGTTCCCTCACTGGGGTGTCCCGTGCCTAAGGAAACATTTTACAAAATGTGAAACATGCCTAAAATTAGTTATTTAACAAAGTTAACATAATAATAATAATAATAATAATAATAAAAAAACGTAATTTATCTAATTACTCTATTTATCATTAACATAATAAACAATATGAACTAAAATTATTCTAACTACATTATCAAGTAGTTTTAAATTAAAATAAAAAATAATTATTCGTCTAATTTTTTCAATTGAATTTAATATTTAGTATTAGCGTTTTCATCTACCTCGTGGTTTAATGGTTAGTGCATTTGCTTAGTATGCAGAAGGTCTCGGGTTCGATTCTCGACATGATTGCCATAAGAATAGAGGTACGCTGCGGTTGATGTACCGATACAGTACGCTATACACCATTTAGTGCGCATAGAGAAATGATGATGATTAACTTTTTATTAAATATATTATCAGTGCTTTTGACCATGTTCCCCTTTAAAAGGTTATCCGACCATGCCATTTTCCCATTTCGTGTCCCTCTTCAAGACTCCACCCCTTATGTGTCAACACCCTCGTCTTTGTTTGAACACCTTCTTAACATTGTCCCTTCTATCAATAATTTCTCAAACCTTTTATTTTGTTTTGATATTGAATTTGTTTTTTTTTTCCGTTCAATACCTATTCATAGAAAATCAATTGCATAACAGACAAATACCATAAAAATAGTTGCACAAAAATACAAAACAAAGGTGCTGATACGACACATGCTATCAAAAGTAAACACCAACGTGTTCTGATTATAATAAAACGCGTTTAATCTTGTAGAAACAACAGTTGTAAAAAGAGAAGTTAGGATAGGGAGAGGTATGAATTTTCTAGGTATATGGCGCAACATAATAAAATGGGCTTAATATGGCTTCTCATAGCATGTGTCCCATCAGCACGTTGTTGGTTTTATATTTTTTTGCAACTGATATGGTTAATTAAAATAATAAATTATACGTATATAGTTTTTTTCCACTTTTATTTATAATTTTTTACCAGTGACCGGGTTTCGTCGTGACCGACATCGTCAGACTGGTGGGAGACTAAACAAATTTCTTTGTTATATACAAGTGCAAGCAGGGGCTGTAAATCATGATTTTATATAACCATGGAAATAAAAGAATTTACATTAAAATCATTTAAGTATAAGGTAATAACAATTATAAGAATATAAGTTTTGTTTGAATGTATATAATAAAAACTAGTGTTAATTATATAAGTTTATGATGTTTTATAATTAGAATGTATTTGAAAAAATTAATTGAAACCATAATAGGGACCGCTGGTTGGTAGTTCCATCGACAGCTATGTCCTCCGGGCCCGAGGTAATTAAGTGATTTTCTGAAAGCAAAATTCCTGGCAGTTAATTATTATCGATTAATTTCATTGTTTTTATTTTAATGTATACAATAATAGGGAATGAACGTGTGTGAGCTGATCGTTTAATATTATTTTATGGGGGCAATTCATTACGCGGTTTATTTCAAAAATTTCAAGTTTATCTAATTTTTCGTCTTTGCTGCATGTGTGAAGGAATTGAAAATTTGTATTTTTATCAATAACATGATTTGACTCAATAAGTTTATTTAAAAAAATATATAAATAAAAGTGGAATAAGACTATATACGTATTTTTATTATTATAATTAAAATGCAGTTCCACCAAGAAATGTCAGTGGAAAAACTCAATATATTAATATGGTTAAGGTATATAATGGGATTTGCATGGCAGTGTAATTTATGTCCTCATACAAAAAATGGACGTTTTGAATACGCGTCACCTTTGTGAACAATGACAAGGGCCTGCTTGAAATACCAAAATAATTATATAGATTAGCATGAAACAGTCGGCTATTGAATGTTACATGCTACAAAATTCAACCCCTCGGGTGTCACGGAATCGGTCCTTCGAGCTTCGATTCATCGGCTCTGCAGGCCTCCGTTGTTTAATATTTCAGGCACCTAGAAACATCGCCTCCTAGAGTCTAAAATTTTATTTTTATTTTGAGCAAACGAAATGTAATGAAGATAATTCTGTCACTCAAAAAAATACTCCCAAAACCACACAATACAAATAAATTTGTTAAATGTCTACGCAAAAAGTTCGGTTAGTAGGCGATCAAAATTGAACAGTCAAGAATCTGAAATTGTAAATAATAAGTCAGCTGGCTAGTAAATTTGGCCCTTTGAGCCTCATTTATTCAACCCAGCGGGTGGGCCTCAATGAATCTATCATTTTTGCTTCAATAAAAAAGAAAAAAATACCTGGTTGAAAATGCAAGTATTACATTTAAGAGAAAAAAAAAAATATTCTTGTGACTCGTTTGAAAGTGAAGGGTAACTATTATCAGTTTAAAAAATATGTATTTATTTCATTTAAGAGCGATGTGATCTCTAAGACGAATGTGTGCAAAATCAATGTATGACAGGGTTACGAATGATGAAATCAGGCGAGAGTGTAAATCTGAGTCAAGTAATTGATAAGATTGAGAAAGGGTCTCTGAGATGGCTTGGTTACGTAGAATGAATATACGACGAAAGAATGGTAAAACAAGTATATGAATGGTAACGTGAGACGAGGACAACCAAGAAAGACGTAACATGATCAGCTAAATTGTCATATTTGGAAAAAAATGACATATTTTGTGTATTTTAGTTCTTTTAAATTCTATCCTATTGTTTTTAAAATTCAATTTATTAATTACTTTTTACGGGCGGGTTATGAATTTACTATCAAAATACCCGCAGCGTCCGTGGAAAAACACAAGAATGTTTAATGTAATATGTATTACAGAAACGTGGTAGTTGGATGGGCGAAAAAAAACACTTACCATGGTATACTAAAGCACTAATTAAAATCATTTAAAAAAATCAAAAATCCACAAAAATTGAAAAAATATAACTGTGCTGCAGATTATTAAACGCTACTAAGATCCCGTCAAAAGCCTGTAAATAAAACTTGTTTTGACAAATCCGTAGAAAATAAAGAGACTTTGCTGAAGACCAATCCAAAAGTTTTGTGGTCATTTTCAAATTTTAAAAGATCTAATAACAAAACCTTACCTAGAATAATGCACTGTGGAGGTGATTCTGTTAGTGACGGCATGTCTATTTGCAATAAATTCAATAATTATTTTAATTCTGTTTATATACTCGACTTCAAAAAAAACTTTTTGAAACACTGTAAAATGAAATATTTGTCAGTGTGTAATAAGTTTATGTTCCTTTTATTATGTTTATTTTATTATAATATCAAAATTATGAATTGGTCAACTATATTATGAAAATCCCTCTCTTTCACTCTACTTCCTCATCCCTTAACCTTCTTACGAGCTCTTTTTTTTCTCATGTCTTATATAATATATTTTTTTTCACTTTACTGTGTAACATGTTCTCTCATTATATTTGTGAAAAACTTTAACTGGATGTATGTTCTATTTTTTATGTTTTGTATTCTTATATAACAACTGTTGTTTTTCCTTAATTAATAAAAATAAAATAAAAGGCATAAAAATAGGGACTTTTGTCAGTAGTAGGAGAATCTTGCTTTTAAAAACCTCGTAGGATAACATGGAACAGGTCAACATTCAGAGCGACGTTGTTTAGCATGGCGGTAGCCCTTCCAACAGGTATAGCCATCGTTTTGTATTCTTATATAACAACTGTAGTTTTTTCTTAATACAATAAATATAACAAACAAATAAAATAAAAAATAAATCAAAATCTTAAGTCTGGTCATGTCAAAAGCAGGCAGAACAGAAGGGCATGTATGACAAGATGTATGAATGTGGAAGAAGCTTGGAATGTATGCCAGGATAGACGTGTGTGACGGTCCTTTCTATCTGCCTACCCCTACGGGGAAGTGGCGTGATGGAAGTAGTAGTAGTGGCACCTGTAATGGTTAATAAGTAAAAAAGGTCAACACATGTTTTGAACCTTTCTAGACAATTCGGAAACTTTTCGGCTTCTTTAATTTGTACTATTCACTCTGAACTTACTGGCATATTTATATTTCGGAGTAAGTATAGCCCCGTCATGAGCCAATAAAAGCTAATACGGGAAAAAATTATGCAAAAAATAAATAAAACGCGTCACCATTAAGGCCAGCGACCGGGTCTGCATTAATAAGAAGGATGATATATAAAGAGATATTGTATTTATATAAACGCATTACGTTTTTACGTGCGGTAGAAAAAAAGCAAAGAAGGCGTGGTTGGCATCACATTTCATTTTGCTCTGGTTTCCTGTTGTATATTTTCTGCAAAATAAAATACAAATTTACTATTTGTGATGGTCCATTTACGAACGTGCGTATATTTTTATTGTGTTTTTTCTATTACGGTTTTATTTGGGTCTGGGTAAATCTTAAAAATATTACTAAAAAAAATGAATAATACATTGGGTATGATAAAATATTATTTGTTTTATACATCATAAAATACAAATGATTATCATTCCCAGGATTCATGGATTCAGAACAATTCAATTCGGGTCTAAAATAATATTAACATTTAACAAAAAAGCACGTTCAAAGAACCAAAACAAATTGAACGCCTTTATTTCTAAACATATAACAATAAGATATATTAACCAAAATTCTGTCAGCTTCGTGGTGTAATGGTCAGCGCGTTTGCCTATTATGTAAGGGGTCACGGGTTCGATTCCCAACATGGTTGATATGCAATATTTATTTGAAAGGGTGTTTTTACACAAGATAGTCCCTGAACTGGTACCTGAAACGTTAGATTGATTATCTTGCATTAATGTAACAAAAATGATCAAGATGCGCTACGATTGGTGTACCAATGCATGCCTTATGCACCATTAGATCCGGAAAGGGAATGATGATGATGATTAACCAAAAAACTTTTCTTGCACTTTCATCTTCTTAAATAATAATAGAAAAACGCCTTCAAGAATGATGGAAGTGGTGTAAATCTAGAACTAAGGGAGATAAGGTCGTTAACATCACATGCTATGCAGACGATGCAACCAACGGTAAAGGTATCCAACGGAAGATCTATTCGCTGAGTTAAATATATTTGATGTAAGACAATTGTTTGTGAGGTGCCTACTACTTAAATTTTGAGATAAAATAAGTGAGGTTAAAAGAACCCAACAAAATATAAACACTCGTTCAGCAACACAAATTAACTGTATTGTCCCATTTGTGTCAACCGCCTTTGGTAAAAAGCAACATAATGTAATTGCTCCAAAAATATTTAATGATTTATTTCCATATATAAAAGACTCAAAATGTAAAACAAATTTTTAAATAAAAATAACTGCACTTGTAAATAGTGTAGCGAGATTTAAAAAAAATAATATATGTAGATCAATAAACGTAATACTTTCTATAATTAGTACACATATTGTTTTTATTTTTATGTATTTTAAAACTTTTTATTTGTTTTTTGTTAGATACTATATTATTTATGTTTAAGTAACATGTATTCTTGGCATATATATGTACTTTATATTTGTATAGTAACGATTATTAATTTCTAACATTTGATTGGCTAGGCATTTATAATTAAGTAGTTTTAGTTTTTCTTTTTGATGTTATTGTTTTATTAGTATAGGACTACTTATGCTCTATAGATAAGAAATCTCTAACTTAGAACATGCTGAGCCATGTTAGCACTCCGTTTTTATTTTACATTAATTAGTTTTATATAGATTCCCTGTTATTAAGTATGTATACTATTTTTATGTAACAAATTTACAAAATAAAAAAAGTGGCTGTTGCAATTCGTGATGATAAGAAAATATCTATTTCAGTTAGAAAAACAAAAAGAGGAATTATTTTTAATATTTAGGTTTTAAAATCTCGAGCCACAGCGTTTTTAAACTTTTAAGCCTGGGCAGCATAATATTTACAGAGCCCATTGAAAAATACCGAGAAATGTAACTTTTTCTGTGTAAATTATATTATTTGAGGGATTTTATCTAAATATTCATTTATTCTCCTAGCTAAGCTATATTGGCTAGTTTTACGTATAACGTTTAGCGAATCAATCAATATTTTGTCTGCTTCAATCGGACGAAAATTACAATTTCGTGTGTAAATTGAACCGGAAACCTGAACGAGCATTTACGACCCTTGGCTACTTTCACATAAAAATTCTGAAATATGATATCGAGTGAAGATAAGTCCACCTCGTAGTGTTGTGGTTAATGCGTATGATAAAAATGCTTGAGGTTCCGGGTTCGATTTCTAGCAAGTTTGCCGTATAGGATTTATTTATAAGGTGGTTGTAATGGAATATTTCACAGTTTCTAGACTGGCACCTGAAGCGTTAAATTGACTACGTTACATTAAGATATTACAACAGAGATGAAGAACATTTAAGAGGAGGTAATACAGAAGTCTAGGCATGTACAGGGCCTATGGCCTGTCATTGGCTGGTTTAAGTATCCACTTTACACACTTTGTAACATTCACCATTGTGCCCATATTTGAACATCTATATTCCTTCGATTCTTTCATCTGTTGATGTTTGTGAAGTTAAAGAGCTGAAACCTTTATTTATGCGGATCAGATTCATCTAATTTAATTATTTCACCTACATACTAGGCAACGCCTGAAAATGTTAATTTTTCAATTTCAATACTTCTTCATGGACCAGGTGGATTTATCAACAATATTTTGAGTTTGTCCAAATTTTTGTAGGCAAGGACTGGATTTACCGTAATTTAATACATATTAATTATATTTGGATAATTTATGTAGCGCCATTTTTGTGAAAACCCTCTCTGATATAGATACCCTGCATATGTGTTACATATGCAGTGCCCTATGCCTTGGTGGGTGTTGATAGAGAAATTGTGACGATATAATATTTTCTTCTTTTTATGGTAGGTCTTCATATTTATTTATTTATTTATTTATTTATTTATTCACACTCTTTATCAAAATACAATTCCATATATTTCAGTAGTATTGCTATCAAACAAAGAAATAGCTCTGATTTCTTATTTCCGAGTTGGAGCTGATGATGAAGAAAGTCCTCTTTGTGAAAAGACAAGCCTGATTAAGTTCAACAAACACTTGAAGATGAACATGTCAAAAGTCAGAGATTAATCTTCGTGCGTACGTAATATGAAAGTAGAGGACATTAAATTTTGTAATTCTAAGGTTGTTCAATAATCTATCGAAAATCTTTGTTAACATGGAAGATCCTTAGTACTAAAACTATAAAGTAAATATGTTTAAAGGTCTAAATTGGTTGCAACAGAGACAAGAAATTTTTTTGAGAAAGGAATATCGAAGTTTACGCATTGACAGGGTATAAAGCCTGTCGTTGGCTGGTTTATGTTGCCACTTCACTCACCGAGTAACATTCACCATTTTGCCTATGTTTAAACATCCACATTTCCTCTACTCTTCCATCTGTTGATTTTTTAAAAAGTACATTCCAACAAATTAAGATTTAAATAACTCCCCTGGGAGGTAATCCAGCCTGTCTACAAACATTTGGACACACATGAAACGTTGATGTTTAGAGGCAAAAAATTAATTTATTTTACATTTAGGTATGTTTATATTATATGACAATGTTTATGAGTAGAATGAACCCGTTTTAAAAATTTGTGTTCCACCGACAAGTCTCTAGACTATGTGGGTAAAAAAATAGACTATTTTATTGAATAATGAGCTGAGATCATGGGCTAGAAAACAGAGCGTGATGCTCTGGCAAAAAATACCTGATCAGCACCATACGAACGAATTTATAAAAGGGTACTAGTAAAGTTTTCCCTTTAACCTAATAAAGCTCAGCCCAAATCAAGTGACGATTATCACTAGAGCTCGCTCAGGGCATTGCAGATTGAACAAACACCTTGCTAGAATTAACTTTTCCAAAATTTCTAGATGAAGGTTCTGCAGTGGAGATGAAGAAACACATAAACACATAATATGTGAATGTGATGCTTTACATTATAAAATGAGCCTCATCCTCCGGGGATGTTAAAGAACTCGTCCCCTATCTATGTAATAGCCCGATATTTTACGGATATGGAGGGGTAGATATAGTAAAATGTTAACTCTCGCCTTCCAAGCTCTTTATAGACCTGAGCTTGGAAGGCGAGAACTATTCACGAGGACCTGTCACAATACATTTTCACAGGTTGTAGTGACGTCAGAAGCTTGCATAGCACTGATCCTCACCTCTAAGAATAAGAATAATGTCATTAAATGTAATAAGTAAACCCTCTTCTGCAGCACTGAAAGTAAATGGCAGCGAGATCTGTACGCAAGACAAGACAGATTGAAGTAACTGGGTAAAATTTATGATATTCAGGTTACACTGTCAAGGGGAATAGTACCAAATAGCATAATCCACGAGGCGAAACATATGGGCAGAAGTGTATATTTTTAAAATTCTGTAATGTCCTGCTGGTAAAACAACTACACATTGACTGTAGAACATTTTGTTGATCCGAAATTAAAAAAAAAAATTTCCCACGCTCACAAAAATATATTAAAAACTAAGGGTTCCCCGGTCGTTCCCCGAATTACAAATTTCTTCGGAGAACGATAATTAAATAGCTTTTTTCCAAGGTTGTTCAATCATCTCCCGCCAACCATCATTAGCATTGAAAATCATCAATTTGAGAGAAAAAAAAACTAAAAAAATGTCCGCTTAATACTTTAAAGTGAAAAGGTAAAAAATAAATGTACTGCATAAATATAATATAAACCCGTGTAAAATAAACCTGTCCTAAAATTTCTGTCCCACCGAAAAGTAATTGAAATTCGAAATACCAAATAAACGCAGTTTTGCAGGATCGAAACTAAAAAAGTTGTGTTCTTTTCTCTCTACCCTTACGAAAAAACAGCTTGATTGTTTTTTAATATTTTTGTTGACATCGTACGTTATCATTATTATATAGGGTTTAAAACGAATAATTAGAAAAAATAATGTCTTTTATTTCAATTGATTGATTCAATTGCTTGTTGAAAGATGCCGCGACATGAACGTAGATGTATATGCATTAGAGTGGGCCGATAATACATTATCGGAAGTTTTTTTTTTTTTAGATATCAAAATGAAAGGGGTCTAAAAATTTGTCTTTTGGATTGCATTGAACGTAAAAATTAATTAAAAAAAAATTCCATACTACTTTTGGCCCTCAACAGAAGTTGGAAGTTTATAACTGTCTGAACATTTTTTAATTATCTATATTGATAAAATTATTTTTTTGTTCGTAAATATATAACATAATCACATTACAAATCCGAACACGTTTTAAAACTACCGAAATGCAAAAAAATTACACTCCGCAGAACTGATTCCGTTGAGCGCCTGACAAAAATTGACGAAAACAATAACACATTAAAACATTGCTACCCATTTATTACAAAACAAAGTGCAACTCGCGCCCTTGGATGCTTATATAATAAGATTTAATGCAGATTATACAATTTAATGAAGAAATTGTGATACTATCGGCTCCTACATGCTGTGAAAATCCCTTTTAAAATCCCACTCCCGTGAATAATAATGAGCTCAAACGAATTCACTCGTGTTCAAGGCTACTAATAAATGTCATTATCTTATCGTGCTTGATAAAAATGGACCCCAAATTGCATTAAGGTGTTCCATCCAAGTGCATTTTACAATGTTACATACATATAAGAGAGAAATATTAAACTTTCTTAACTAATGGATAACCATAATTTCTTTAGAAATATTTTACATTAATGAATTGATTAACGTTAAGATCAACATTAATGATTGATTAACGAATGTTAACTTGAGTTTTCTTAATGACATTTCTTCGTGGAACTACATTTTCATAATAATAATAAAAATACGTATATCCAATTTTATTTATATATTTTTTCACCATAGCAAAATATATGTGTTTTTCATTATTACCCATATAATTTCAAAATTTTAAATAAAAGTTCAGTAACACAAAATTCGTATTTTTATTTTTATGATTTTATAAATTGAACAATATAAGAATATAAAAAATTTAAGAAAATATAAATTGAGCTCGTACCCATTTTGAAATTTATTTATTTTATTTTATTCATACAAATACATAGATATTACAAAAAAAATATTATAACGTATCCCAAACTTGATGAGGACAGAGGCCCTGTGTTGAGTTGGAACACTACATAATGGAAAGCTGAATAAGGATTTGAAATTTCACGTCGATATAACGTTAACATCTAATTTTATACCTAAAAAGTCCGAGAAAAAATTGAAACAAAAACGACATTTTGGATATTGGTTGGTTTATATTTGACGTCGCTACACTTACCGTTTAAAAGTTCGAATCTGAGGAAAATTAGACTCGAAAATAGCACTGTTAATTTAGAATCCGAATTTCACTTTGCTATAACCTTTCGTTTCGTAAGAGTTCCTGTGACGGACTAACAATCATATTCGTATTTTCAATTTCATAATATAGATTATAAATGTTCGTGTTTCCAGGATACTACCTTAAACTATCAACATGCTAATTAAATTATAATTGATTGTTACAGGTAAGATTTCAAATACTTCCAAGAGCCTGAGAGTTTAAGGCCAAGAATGTTTATAAGGTAAGTTCTGTATTTTTACTTTCTAATAAATAACTCATTTATGTTTCTTGTATATGTTTTTATTTTGAAATAAACAGACTGTATTTATATTAAATACATAGAAAAAATAAACTGTAATAATCACATTTATTGCACAATGAGTTTGTCTGGGTTATTATTCTGTAATTCGTTTGCACTCTTTTTCGACGTTTCGGATCACACGCGTCCATCATCAGCTGTAATACAATCTGAAATACAATCTGAAATACCTAAAAAGAAAGTGAACAACACGAGGCTTAATAAATCAGAAAAAAATCGAAGAAATTTTGGGTTTTTTAAGTTTATTTTTTTAACAGGAATAACCCGCTTAGACTTTATTTATAGGCTTGTCAGCAAATGGAATAGAGGGGGTAATAAAAAATACACCACAGAACCTAGAACAATTGAGAAAAAAATCTTTCTTTGATTTTTTTCTTGCAACTGGCGAGAATCGAACCCGCCACGCCAGTTTCACAGTTGGCCGTCTTACCAACTGCGCCACGACGCCTTTCTTATTATTTTTCGTTATTTGGGTTTTATTCAAACTTGGAAATGAAATGAAATTTTCTAAATTACTTTGTCGCCAAACCAAAAACAAATTTATTACAAACTCTTCAAAATTCTTCTAACACATTATTCGGCTTATTTCTGTCATATCAAAATACCCTAGTGAAATTTGAAAACCTTTTCAACTATTGCGGAATCCCTGAAAAAGCTTTTTTCTCGTTATCCTTGTCAATCAATAAAATAACATTGATTTAATATCCTTTAAACCATGTATTAATAAATTCTGGCATTATTGGATTTTCAATAAAAGAAATGATTATCCGGAAATAGTAAAATCGATATGTCTATTGAAATATAAAGTTATTTTATCATAATAAGCTAAATTCATATGTGTTGTATTTCTTGTATAATAACTGATGTTAATAAAAGCCGTTTGATCCAAATTAATAGTAACATCTCAAATAACTCTTTTGCTCGGGTGTTTATGAAAATATACACAAAATTAAAGATTTATTTACACACGTAGGTACTTACCGAAATTAAAAAGCGGGGAGTTATTATTTAATTGTTGGTACCCCGAAATACATTTTTTTTTATTTCTGTTTATGTAAGTAGTTGATATTACACAGAAAAGTTCGTTTTTGTTAGTTTGACGGCTGTTTTATTTGTTTTCAAAGCAAATTGTTGTGGTTACTTTAAATTATATTTTTGCACAGTTTATACAAATATCACATATATTTGATTGTCGTAAAATAAAACATGTTTGTTGAATTTACTAGGCAATTTCTGAAAATCTCACTCGCATCAATAAAGGTTTTAGCTCGTTTATTATGTGTTGATACGGTAAAGCGAGATAAGTCAACAAATAAACATTAATATATTCCTTGACTTAACTCTCTTTACCTTATCGACACCGAATTGACGAACTAAAACCTTTATTAATGCGGTTGAGATTTTCAGAAATTGCCTAGTAAATTCATCATATTATATTACTCCAATCAAATATACGTGATATTTGTATAAACTGTGTAAAAATATAATTTAAAGGAACCACAACAATTCGCTCTGAAAGCAAATAAAACAGCCGTCAAACTAACAAAAACGATTTTTTCTGTGTAACGTCAACTACTTATATAAACAGAAATAAATAGAAACGTATTTCGGGGTACCAGCAATAAAAAAATATCTTGCCGCGTTTTAATTTTGGTAAGTACCTGCGTGAGTAAATAAATCTTTTATTTTGTGTATATTTTAATAAATACCCGGGCAGAAGGGTTATTATATCAACACCAAATTGATTTCTCAAAAATCAACAGATGGAAGAAATGTGGATGTAGAAACAAAGGCAGAATGGAAATTATTACATTGTGTGTAAAATGGCGACTTAAATAGCCAGCCAATAACAGATCACAAGCTTGTAAATCTTTTCCGTTTCTTTCAAATTTCTTTGGTGCACTATTTTTTTTGTTTTTTTGTTAAGTGATAGTAAATTAATAACAATAATAATGATTTATTAACAATACATAATAATTCCTAAAATCTTTTATACTTTTGTGGTAAAAGATTTTTCTGGATTATTTATTCTGTAGTCAAGTAGGCAAAAATGAGAAATTTCGACACCTTCTTCTGTTCGCGTTCAATCGAGAGGCTAAAACTGCCAAAGCTGCAAAATTTGCGTAGTGTACGGTGAAGATTCAATTAATGATTGATTATTTTGTTGTAAAATAATGAAGGAGAATACATTTTTTTTATTGTGTCCTCCAAAACAGGCACCGTGGCGCCATGACACAGATAACTGTCTAGGTTAACTGTGATTCCCACCAGTTGCAAAAAAAAAATCCAAGATTTGTTTTCGCTCAATTAATCTTGGTATTGTGGTGTATATTTCATTACCTCTTTCCATTTCCCCTATTTCCTACCTGATAAAAAGCCTCCAAATAGAGGTTTAGCGAGTAATTTCTTTAAAAAAATTTTTTTTCTTTAAAAAGACCACTTTGAAATAAAATAACTTGTAAGTAAAGCTTAAATAATAGAAAAAAGTTAAGAAAACCGATTCAAAAAGTAAAAAAAGCGTTACGAGATATGACTTAATAATAAATTATGAAAGGTAGACCTATAGGTAATAAATTACCGTTAAATTCCCTTACATATCTTTATAATTTGTGTTATTATACTCGTATATCCCAAACCATATTGTACCGCCTGCATATGCAAGAATGATTATAATATCCTAAATCTAAAAAAAGCGCTTTCCAAAAAAATGTTCTTAAGAAAAGGTGTTTTTTGATGAATAAATTACACGAAATAATTCGACGACTACGTATTTTAATAACCACAATTATTTTTCGAATCGAGCCATAATTTTCCGCGCTAAAAAGCTTGCGCAGTGCCGCCTTCCGGACCACGCAGAAAGCGTTCTGTACGAGGCGTTGACAAACCTATCTTTCTACGTAGCCGTCAGTAGCCGAATTCCTCGTAGCCGGGTGGCCGTGCGGTCCGATCCGTAGAGATACCAGTCGAACAAAAATAATGACAGTTAAACGTCAAAATTAACAATAGATACGATCAAAATATCACAATCTTTCAAACGTAGAATTAAAGTAGATACGCCCATAGATATACTCTGAAAACTAAAGTTCCCTACACACAATAGTTTCAGAAATACAAACGTTCATGAATAGGTTCGCATTGCATTGTGAGTTGTTGGGCCTCTGTTTCAAAATGACATGTAATATAAGAATGACATTGTTTAAGTGAAGCTTTTTCTCGTTTGTGACACGTTTCAAGTGCTGTGAAGTGTTTTGAAGAGTCGGAATTATCTTACTTTGAAAAGTAGATTAAATTATTATTAATTGTAAAAGAATATTGAATTATTAAATAAGCATAATACTTCTTGTAGTGATTTTTATTAGATTTTAAACTAAATAAATTATTACATAATAAATAACGATTTCTTCGAATGGAGTACAAGCGTGAATTTTGCGTAAGTATATAAATTTAAAAATATTTTTGTTATGATTATTATTAATACATTTTGCATTTTCAAAACATGTATATTTTTTCTGATAAAAGATTTGTAAGTCGTGAATGTATTCTCTGTAAAGAAATATAATGTGTAAGCTTATTAAATTGCTATTATTTCCCGCAAAGTTTGGTTCATTTGACTTGATAACACTAAAATATTTCGATTTAAATTTTATTGACTTCCAAAAATTTTATATTCAATTATTAAAAATACTTTCTTCTGAAAAAATTTGCTTTTTTTTTGGAAAAAAAGAACAACAATATAAGAATATTACAAATAAAAATATAAATGTTGGAACAGAGAGGGAAGAAACTTTTGAATAGGGAATATGGAATCCTAGTCTTTTACAGGGTTTGTGACCTGTCATTGTGTCATGTGCCGGTTTACGTGGCTACTTTACATACTATTTAACATTCCCTATTCCGCCTATGTTAAAAAATCCATATTTCTTCATGAATTAATGTGGATTTTAAACATAGGTAGAATGGTATTTGTTTCACAGTGTGTGAAATTTCCACTTCAACCAGGCGATGATAGATTATCAGCCCTGTAAATGCCTAGAATTCCATATATCCCTTCTCAAAAATGTTTTCCCTCTGTGTTGCAACAGACATAGATCTCAATTACTTCCAAGGGAGGAGATCCAGCCTGTCTTCAAACAATTGGACATACTCAAAATATTGTTGATAAAAACATTATATCAAAATTAAAATAATTGCTTGTTATGTATGTTGCAAAAAAAATAATAGTGTCACCTGAAAACATACTAACCGCTTTGATTCCTTTTAAGTTACATTACGACTACCTTGGCTAATAAGAGAGAAGCAATGCGGTAAGATATGTTTTCCTACCCTTAGCGAAAGGGGTTGGTCTTGTTTATATAAGCCTCTCTAAAGCGCGCTCAAGTAGCGTGTGTGCTTTATGGAAAAACACGAGACAAATAAAAAAGTAAGGAAAATAAATACGTATAAGGTATAGCCACATTTTTTTTTGAGTGAAAAAGAGAAACAGTTCAAATTATTGACTCAAATTTTTAAATTTTCAGACCATTTTCTATAGGTCGTAAATAACTTGGGATTTGAACCTCGGACCTTTGGTCCGTAAGTCCACAATACTACCACGGGACCACAACCCGGTTCAATATTATATAATATTCTCTTTTGTATTCAAAGGAGGGTATAAACTGATCGTTACTATATTTTTAATCGGCAAAGTTAGGTCTATTTCACGCGGTGGTACAAATTTATAGTGCACGATAAAATCATGTACAGTACTCGGCAGTAAATAAAATACATCGGGCCGACTTTGTAGAGCGTCATCTCTGTCGCACGAGTCAGGTGTCTGTATGAATGAACGTATGACAAAGACGACGCATACATACATTCATACGGATGCATGACTCGTGCGACAGAGACGACGCTCTACAAAGAAGATAAGGCCGGCAGTATGTTTCTTAAACCCGATCTCCTTTTTTTAATTCCGGCTTATGTAGGTGGATTGATTTTATTGTACAATTACTGTTTTTGTAAATTATTTTGACTTATTAAATAGCACGTAAACACACTAACCAGAATTATGAGGCTAACTTATTTTTACGTAATTTCCTTTTGCAGGATTTTACCTGTGAGTAGTAGTAGTAAAAAATAAAAATGATGTTAAAATAAATCCACCCAAATTTTACCATGTCGGCCCAGGGCTTATTTTAGACGGGTGGCACTGTTCACACGGTGCGGCGCGTTAAAATAAGGGTGCATTGATCTTTGTTGTTTTTTTTTTATCATTGTGATCATAATTTGTCCGCACTCAGTGATGCATAGCGCACTGTATTGATATTTCACTGCATCGTATCCTTTTCATTTTATACGTTCGATGTTCCGATCCGCCGGTTGCGAAATAATAAGGTACTGTTCCTCAATCAGCACAGCACAAACTATGACTTGCATACACCAATGTCCCAATCGTGTCGGATCGTAAACTTGAGGACAAGATCTGGACTTTTTTGGTGTAAGTCTTTCTAGATTTAAACAATCATTAATATATACCAGATCTTGTATTGAGGTAGTCATTATTATTTCATGTTTGTCTTTTATTGAATTTTTTTAGTTGTATTTTATTGCAACTGTACCTGTTTAAATAATATTAGTAAATTAACAAATACGTACATGTGATGTGATTAGTCTTACGCTTTAGGTCCAGTCCAAAGAATGAAATACTGCAGCAAAAAGTAATGTTCATTTCCTTTGAGCTATTACTAATGCTTTTTTAAAATAAATCACATTGTAATATAATTTATTAATTATTCCATTAATGACCAATACGTTCTGATCGTACACAAATATGGTTGATAATATAAATCAAGTTGTAGTAGATTACAAGTTTAAATAAGCCGTGATGCTATTGTGCTTAAGGCGAATTGAGCCCAATTCACCATAAGTTCTTTAAAATTCATACACTATGTAAATATTATGAAATCGCAAAATTAATAAATAATTTGAAACGTAGCTGACCCTTCCTGTTTTAGCATATAGCACATATACGAGTGTATTAATTTTCATTGGGGAATTCGCGGTTTTATGAGATTTTCGCCTGAAAGGGAAAACAACCCTTCTCTCGATGCCCTTCAAATTTCTTGATGGTTTTGTTTATGATACAGCTGGAGTGTATTTGTTTTAATATCTTTAATGGTGACACTTTGGCTGGAAATTAGATAGGTTATTTTTTCCCCAGAGCATAATTTTAGCATTTATTGTGTCCATGAGACAAATGATATGGCTGTAAAATAGCGCGCTTGTTCTTTTCTATCGTTTTAACTTTTTATTAAATTTTTATTGTTGATGGATATTTCAACAAAGAATTTTTCGAAAATGGAATATGGTCAAGGTATTTACTGTACAATACTTATAACAGTACCTGGAAATATATATCGTACGTCGGCATTTAGAAAGAGATCTTTGGCTATATTTGGCTGTGTAGAGCTTAGTCTTTGTCATACACGTGTCACGGGTAATGTTCGCCAGTAGTTTTTAAGGATTCTTTAGGAGAGTTGGTACAATTTTAAATTAACTATCAATAAAATAAACCACCGGACTTAAATAAAAAATATCAAACTTAAATAAAATGAACTATCAGAAGTTTCGATAGTTAAATAACTGTAAGCATTTTTATAATCGATAACCTATGAAATGTCAAACGTAAGAGATTAAGTGATCGTTTACTTAAGTTTGATTTACAATTTTATACGGTATTTTTAGATTTATAAATTGTTTGGATCAAAAAAACCTAATTAGAGAGTCACAATGGAAAGTGATAATTGTTTTTTAATAATTGCTTATTGTGGATTTCCAAAATTGATTTAATATTAATGTACCACTTTTCTGAATCGTGAGGTGTTTTTCGTCACTCTTCATTATTACCCTTTGATAAGGTTTTTTTGTTCCATATAATTTGTAAATCTAAAAATATCGTATTAATTTAAACGATCACTTATTTTCTAACGTTTGACATCTAATAAATCATCAGTTATAAAAATTCTTGCAATTATTTATAATGTTATTTTTTATCTACAATGCTTACAATTATAAGTGTGACTTTAACAACTTTAACAGCCCTACTTGACTCGGATTTGAATCGTGTAACAGAGAACGCTCTTTAATATAAAGTTTTATGAAATGGCCGACAGACTCTTTCTAAGTGCCGATGTACGACACTCGTATATTATAATGCCGGAAACTGTGCATGTTTTTTTTTCCAATTTATGATTCAGGTTTTCGGATGCAAGCTCTTGTTTAGATTTGTTTTTTTTATGGTGCATCAAACATTTTTGCCAAGCGGGCATCTTCAAAGATAGTTACAATTATTTCAAAACATTTTTTTATGTAAGCATCTCATTCTTTAATGGACGGAGGGGGGGTTATGCAGGCAGAAATTTGTCAAGTCACAAAAAAAAACGTGTCAGAATCATGATCGAAAAGTGATAATCTTACTTTAAAAAAAAAATTTAATGAGTTAAAAGCATCGAATTCTCTGTTATATCCATTGAGGTATATAACTAGAGTAAACATTATAGTTCGAAATATGTTCCTTCAATATACAGCCGATTAGCAAATGTTTGATAGACCTGATTTGTCTTTTTTCTTTTTTAATTAAATAATTTTTCGCAAACCTTATTATGTGCAAGGCTTATATTAAAGTATGTTTCTTCTTATTTCTCTGAGGATCTGGTGGTGAAAACTCATACAAGAGAAGCCGGACTATTGAAAGGCATCAACAGACCTTCCGTTCCTCTTTGAGAGCGTTCGGCATTTTGAGTTCTATTTTTATTTATTTCAACATTAACCTTTACTATTTTTACCATGTATGATATTACTTCATCCTTATGACTTATTACTGCTACGATATCTTCTAAGTCCTCATCCAGACTTCTACATCGCGCCTCTAGCTGCCTTTGCTCTAAGCTGAAAATTGGGACAATGCATCAACTAATGAGGGACATCTTGGGGCGTCTCGTCATTACATGAACAGCTATTGATTTCTGAGAGCTTAAAACGGTGAAAATAGCTCATTAAACCTCCTTGGTCTGTAAAGATTTGAGTCAGTTTGTAGCCAACTTGCTGCGTTTTCTTGAAATAAAAAGCATGAAAGATTGTTGGAAAAAATATTTGAGTTATCTGTCCAGTAGTTTCACTTACCGGTCGTTTCAGAGCTTGAGAGTTCTGCCTCTTATTTTTTTTGGCAATACTAAAAGGAAATCTTTCAAAATCAGGAGCTGTTTTCTTGAGAGTAGCTTTTTGAGCCTTTTCATCTTTTTTTGCATTGTATTGAATTTTGCAGTGGCCTCTTATCCATCCAAAATACGCATTCTGTGATCTGGATTTTAGTTTTTGTATATCTGTATAAATGTCCATAATAAGATTTTAGTCTGTTGCGAGCGTTCGCCGGCTACTTTTCTCCTTGTAATTACTGAAATGCCTATATGTACGCTAAGATACAGCACAAATCGATATGGAAAAGATAGAAAAAGCGACGGTATAACTTTTCACCGGTAAGCAATGTTTTTATTTTAATCAACACTTATTTCAAATAGCTATTTTAATATTTAAAAACGTCTTAATTATATGTTACCAGTACTTATATATCCTGTCTCTTTCCTGCTCAGTTAATCGGGTGTATAGTAAAACGATAAACAAAGGTGATACGCATGCAGAAGGGAGCGACATACTGAATAGAATTAACAGTAGACCGATGTAAACAGTCCGTACTTTTTACTGTACTACTTGTTATGCTTGTCAAAGTCGGCCTGATACGACGTGACAATACTTGCTCCCTCCGCTGGCCATTCCTTTTCCTTCGGGGACGACCTTTTAGCTCAGATTTCTATGAAGTGTTTTCTCTATATATTATATCTCAATGTGTTAACCAAAAACCATGGAATAGGACTAGAACGATATAGCATTGATTTAAGGTGCTGAACATATTATAGCGAATTAAAATCAATATGTGGCTAGCATGGTAACAACATTGCAAAAATGTGTTAACCCCGACATAGACACTGTCTTTGCCAGAAATGCCGACAAGTTTTGTTTATTGCAAACGGCAGCTAACTTTTTGTAATTTGGGGTTTCGTATTGATAGTTAATCCCCAGGAACTTACGTTTGGGTTGTGGTAGCAAAAGGGATATAAAGTAAAATCGACATTTATGTACAAACATGTGTATATTTGTATAAAAAATTAAAATATTTTCGTCGGTAATATATAATTGAACATGTTAAAAAAATAAATCTGCATTTTCTATTTATCACACAGAAAACTTAATTTTACTTTTTAGATAAAATAACGAAATGTTTGGTCAGCTCAATACCTTTCAGGTATTGTACACTGATAACAGAGAGAATTAGAGTTTACTGGACTGTATGGAAATTGTTACTCACTTTTAAAGTTCTTCCGATTGTTTCTTATATGGAGCACTTCACTATTTTGCAGCACGGATACCGGCGTGTAGATGATGATGAACTGTTTAATTTAGCCTCACTTAGCAACACTTACTTCACTTGGTTCAAAATACGCTGATGCAGTATATGATAAAGATTTATCAGAGAGACAACTTTTCACATGTGACTTGCTCACAGGACGGTAGAAGAATAAGAGTTTGAAATTGAAATGATTTGATTTTAAAAAAATGTTAAATTCCGATTGTAATATAGGCCCTGGATTTAGAAAACGGAGCTTTATTTCAATTTTTTTATCACAATAAATGAAAATACAGAAAAAATTATATCACAGTTAAATATATTCTATTAAAACAAAATTTATTTTATTCTAAAGTACTGATTTATGAGTATATATATTTTTCGGAAAATAACATTGTTTAATCGATTTTTGCGTTATTATTATTAACGTAATTGTTTTTAAGGTTTTCTGTAAAAATGTGTAATCTCACTTATAAGATAAATTTTTATATAAAAAATAACACGTTGATACAAAAATTCAATCATCTTATTTTTTTATATACTTTTTATGTATGAAACTTTACAGCCAAGCTAAATTACTTTTGATATTTTCGAAAAATGCGCAGGATGTGTTCAACATCAATCATCTCAGTTTGAAATTGGTATGGCTTTACATATTTTTACATAACACTATCCAAATAGGTGGAAATTACTGTAAATTAATCACGTTATAATAAAACATTTTAAAAATTTAGTGGAGGCTCATAATAATTTATTATAGAAATTGAAGACAAGTGGTACTTGAATCCACAAATTTGAATTCACCAGTGACTGGTTTTATCACCTTTGTGACATCTTTAAAAGTAAAATATCTTTATTCATCATCATTTCCTTTTCCGCATCCAGTAGTGTATGGGGCTTTGCATTGGTCAACCAAATTCAACGTATTTTGATCATCTATTACATAAATGTTAGTTGATTAGTCCTACACTTCAGACTTCAGTCCAGGAAAAATGAAATATTAAGCTTCACCAACCAAATTCAACGTATTTTGATCTTCTATTACATTAAAGTTAGTTGATTAGTCCTACGTTTCAAGCTTCAGTCCAAAAACTATGAAATATTAAGCTTAAACAAACTTATGTATTAATATTTCACTTTAATCCTACGAAACATCGAACCCAGGACTTCAATAATGGTTAACGAACGTGCCAACCACTATATAAAAAGACGAACTTATCTCCACTCGATTTTCATATTCAGGATTTTTACCTGCATCAACCATCTAGTTAAAGATACTGGTCTTTGGTTATGGTTCTATTTCACATACATAACTGTACTTACCATCCGTCTGGGCACAAAATACAGATGAGAAAAAAATTATTAAATAAAAATATCACGAGTTTATGTTCAACAACATTAATGGAATGCAATATAATGTAGCATATTTCATACAGCGTTTTTTTGAATTTCTATTTAAAATAATTGACTCTAGGTAATTTATAGGCATTTAATATATAAAAATCTAAATTTACAATGCGTTAGTCATAGATGTAAATCAGGGAATGGCAATAAATGCAATTATGTGATAATACCACAAATAAAAATTAATATTTACTATCAGAAAAGCCGGATTAATAAACGTTTTTGCACATTAACACAATTAACTTTATTTTGTTTATGTTAAACTAATGCGATTTGCTTGAGTTTGAAATAAATATAAAAGGTTGCCGATATTTGAAATCATAAAGTTTTTTTTTTTTACTAAATTGTGCTGCATAATCTGAATAGTCAGCCTCGTGGTGTAATGGTCAGGGCATTTGCCTACCAAGTAAGAGGTCTCGGGTTTGATTTCCGACATGGTTTATATGAAATATTTATTTAAAACGGTGTGTTTACACTAAAAATATTACATAGTCCCTGGAATGGTACCTAAAGCGTAAGACTGATTATTTTACTTTCATGTTACAAATATGATCAAGATACGCTGCGATTGGTGTACCAATGCAGTACTCTATGCACCATTAGGTGCGGAAAGGGAATAATGATGACGATGAATAACCTGATCAACATTACAGAATTGGATAATATTTTAGTAAAGGAAACATGGAAGTCTACGCATTAACAGGGCTTATGGCCTATCGTTGTCTGGGCCAAGTGATCACTTTACAAACTTAGTGAAATTTACTTATTTGTATGAACTCGAAGATCCATATTTCTTCAATTCTTTTATCAGTTGGTTTTTGTAACGAAATTTAAAAAAGTAAATGAAAATATTTTTTGCTTTCATTTATGAAAAAGAAAGACAATATCCGACAAAAGCCTTTAAACAATTTACAAATCATCATCATTCCTTTTCCGCATTTAATGGTGCATAGGAAACTGCATTGGGTCACCAACCGTGGCGTAACTTGGATCATTTTTGTTACATGAAGGTAAGATTATAAGTCTTACGCTTCAGGTGTCAGTCCAGAGACTATGAAATATTGTTGTGTAAAAACACACTTTAAAGTCAACCATTTCGCAAATCCGACCATAGACCTCTTGCAACGTAGGCAAACGCGCTGACCACTACTCCACGAGGCCGATATTTTAACAACAATTTTAAAATACTTACAATTTACAAAACAAATGTGTGAGTGGCGATTAAAGCAGTACGTTTAAATTCAATCAAAATCGCGGTTTGTCTAAACTGTAATTTTCAAAAATAACTCGTTTATTGACAAAAAAACTTTCTCTCAATATAAAGAAAACCGATTGGAAGACCCTTTTGGTGTTTAAAACAGGTTTGTAAAATGTGAAAGGAGTGCTTTCACTGTTGTTTTTGTGTTTAAAGAGCTAAAGCCTTTATCAATGCGGATGAGATTCATTTGATTGTATTAGTAACGCAAATATTTTTCAATTTATCATATTTTATAAACATAAACGGCAAATCTGCCTTTTACAAACATTTATAATATGAACATATTTGGCTTAATAAATATATTTTTTTAAGTTTTAAAAATATTAAACCAAAAATTATACAAGATTTATATTTAAAAAATTTACCTAATTATTTATTATTATTATTATTGTTATTGTTATTCCATTTTTAATTTACAACAAATGAGTCAATGATGAATTCTCATTATTCGTTTTCTCCTTTTTTCCCTTGATTAAACGATAACAGAAGGAGATGTCGAAAATACTTAGTTTCGTCTTCTTGACATTCCATTTTGATGACTTAAAATCAAATAAAATTAAACATGTAACTTAAAAGCCAACACAATATATTATAAAGCTATAAATGTATTTTGACTGATATAATAAAAACCGGTATTTCTTATGTATCAACTCTCACTCCTTCCACCTACCATGGAATCACTTCCCTACAATACCGCAGAGTGTGTGCGGACCAATTACTGCTTCACAAAGTTATTTCAGGAATAGTTGACTGAACAGAACTACTTAGTTTAATAACAATAAATATGTCAGCCAGGATTTGTAGACGGTACCACTTGTTTCATGTACCAATAAGTAAAACATCGTATGTTAAAAATGCTTTTTTCGTAGGACTTTTTCAGTGTACAATACAAAAATTAAAGATATAGATTACACTCTGTCATCACTCTGTCAGATTTAAAATTTACACTAAAAATGCATTATATAACTTGGTAGACATTATAATAATAAATATGTACATCTCCTTTCCCCTCCTTATCCTATCTTCAAGCATCCTTGTCCTAATCCCGCCTAATTTACAATAACTTAATGTTCTTAAAAAAAAACGACTTCAATTATTGAAAAATATTTACGAGTACAAGGAAATAATATTTTTTATATGTATTTATTTAAAATGTAATATATTTTCTTAAATAACTTTTATTCTTTTTGGAAACCTGTTATTAGTTCTGAGTTTATACACTATATCTTTTTGTTTACTATAAATATATTTGTAGAACTGTTTATTTTCCAAATAAAATAAAATAAAATAACATATAACCTTTATAATTTCAACACATAAAAAATGTGAACACTTACCATAACAATATTATGAGTTATTCCATGATTTTGTAGACATCAATAATAAATAATAATAAAAATTAAATACTACTTGTGTTAAATACTACTTAACGACGTTTGCTACTTAATCCTTGTAAGACATGGCTTTTTACCGTATAATCAATGGTTCAAAAAGGTTTCAGAGTGCCAATTTTGGAATATAAGGACACGATGTGTAAATTGCAAATATATTATTTTAAAATGTACTTTGAATAAATAATGTTACTTTGATTGATCAAGAAAAAGTAAATCAGATACTTGTCGTTTTTGGTACATTTTTACTTTTGTATTTAGTAATGAGGTTCGTAACTATTTGTCACATGAAAATATCTTAATCTTGATTCTGATTTCGTAAATAATATTGTTAAAAGTACAAGTGTGGATACATCAATAAATACAAGTTCTTATCATTTTTTCCCCAAAACTTCTTAGGAATATTATATCAAATGGAATACGTAGAGTTAATAAAAACAAATTTCAATAATTTGCTAATTTAAATATTTTCACGTTAACAGCACCACTAAAATAAAAATGCCAGTAATCATGACGCAAAACTTTTAATCTTCTTGTATAAAATACCCTTAAGCGTTATTAAAAATATTCCATTAATGCGAACGCGAAAATACAATATTTTCTTTTTCCGTGAAAAATAATATTTCTTAATAAAGCCAATGATGAATGTCCACAGACGGAAATATTTTCGGGCCAGTTTCTTTTTTCTTTGTAAACGCCAAGTCATTTCAACTAATGAAATCATAGGTGTATTAAATATTGAATTTATTATGTTCAATTACCCATTTTCATTTGATTTAGAGCAAAGAATATGTATAAACTATTTATTTTATTTTATTTGTGTTAATAAATTAACTGTCAGAAGATATTAATTTTGTACTCTGTCAGAAGATATTAATTGTAAAAGTGTATTAAAGAAAAACGAAAAAAAATAACCATCACGCCAATTCTCAGTACGGGTAGGCAGAGAAAATAAAACGCCATATCACACTGTCTTTGTGTACATACCTTCCTTCTTTTACATTTATAATTCGTCTCATACACGCGCGCTGATTATTACATGTTTTGACCTGTAAATCTTTAATATGGAAATGTGTGCGGATGCGGGCAGACGATTAAAAGGCGAGCGGATGCGGGCAAATAAAATATTATACTTGCGGTTGTTGACAGAACAAAACTATAAAGATAGAAAAACGATATTATTGATGTTGGTTGCTATGGATATTGAAAATTTTCCTCATAGCAATCGTAGCTATCTATGGCCATAGCGACGAGGAGAATAAACACATAAATAAAGTTGGGAAATCACAGGATAGAATAGGTGGGTAGGATAGATGGACCCTTTTCAACTGGCAGTCCATCCAGACACAAACCACTTGCGCAACCATTATATAAAACGTATAATCAAAACTACGTATTAAAAAAAAAATCACTTCGGGATCAGACAATTTATCGAAATATTTTGATTTTGTAAATAACTAACTATTCGAAAATGGGAATAAATTTGTGGCAAAACGGGGTGCAAACCTTGGACCTTTGATCCGTGAGTCCACGATACTAGCCACCGGACCACAAACCAATATTGTCAACATCGTAATGCATGAAAGAAATGTACAAATAAAAAAATATTATCTTAGAGAGACAAAATGTTGCTCTGTCGCGTGTCGGTAAGTTTTATCTTCCGAAAAGTGAGTTAATGATTTATCTTTTGTATAACTCTTTTTGTTGTCGTAATACACAAACCAAGCTGTCTTAGGATACTTTGTTGTAAAGCCTAAGCATTTTTGGCATTGTTTTTTTTGGTCATTCTCTATTTCTGCATCCACCAACATTCGCGTCCTAAAGCCGTTTTAGCCGTTCTTTCACTGTCCAGTCCAACTCCTTGTACTTTAAAAATATACCTGTTTTTTTAATTTTTTTTATTATTTTTAAAGAATAAACCCGCTAATCCTCTACTAAAAGGCTTGTCAGCAGGTGAGAAAGAGGAGATATGGAAGGAGGTTATTAAAAATACACCACAATACCCAGACCAATTGAGAAAAAAATATTTCTTGAATTTTTTCTTGCAACTGGAGGGTATCGAAACCACGATGCCAGTTTCTCAGTTAGCAGTCTTACCAACTGTGCCACGGCGCCTGTCTTATTATCTACTTTGACTATATTCACATATAAAACAATATATCTGTTTTCACAGTGCAAGAGTAAGTAAATCATTTTCATTTCACACGACGCGCGACGTGACGACAGTTTTCTAGGTAGTGTCACGTCTTATCACGGTGAGGGTCCGTTGGTGCTTGGTCATAATGACGAAGCATTTGCGGCGCGGCGCGGGCGCGGTACGCGGCGCTTTGCTGCGCCCGCGCGCTCACTATGGACACTATACTTGTTTACTTAAAATGTTTGAATTCACCGCGCCCGCGCCGCGCCGCAAGAGCTTCGCAACTATGACCAAACACTTTAAGAATGAAGGCAAATATGACAATTGCCCACGGATTGAAATGCCATCTGTTACCTGCTTGTAACGTTTCTATTTAATGAAGCGTTATTGATTTAAACTATATAAATACCGAGTTTTTAAATGTCAATATTAAATATTAAAAAAAAAAAAAAACAAATTGTGTATTTTTTAATTTAACACAGGGTATTTTCGCAAATTTGGAATTACATTAAAAACATGTTAAATATTTACAGCGATTTTTTCTATTCCAATGATAAACTATCAATGTAAACGAAACGAGAATCAATTTATAATATTCAGGTTCAAAAACGAGCAAAAATAAAAACAACTCGCAGTCGGCGTCACGTCATTTTGACGTCACACGTCACGCCCTCCGAGTGCGTTTCTAAAAAAGATATTACCTTCTAGTATGGGTCAATAACGTTATACGTGCCGTTTGTCCCATAGGGTGCAAAACGTCTAGTTTTCAGGTAATTCAAAATGTGTATATTTTAAACCTGTGTGGAAATTTTATCCAATGTCGCACGGATAAAATAATAATTTCAGTATCATCGTATTTGTATGCTTATTTCTTATATATATTTATTTATACAAAAGTACATATATTATTATAAAAAATAAAAAAAAGCATATCCCTATCTCTGTGAGGCAAAAAGGCCTATGTTGAGTTGGGATGAAACATAGTGGAAAATGGAAGCATACATATTATGATAATATACAAAAAAATAACCATTATGACATAAACTTAAATTTTAATTAACACCTGGACAACACGATTAATAATATATAAATCAATGCAATGACTCGCAGCAGTCTCCTGCAATGATCTCTTACCTTAGACAAGTGTATTAATTTTAAAAAGAATGCAGTTGAAAATATAAAACGATAAAACGATAAAACAATCATTTATTGGATCAAATTTGAGCGTGGAGGTTTCTCCCCAATAAACACTATACAAAAGTTCCAAAAGTTAAGTAAGTATAAATCATCAAACATAGTTGGAATGGTATTATGTACACAGTCTGTAAAGTGAACTAAAATTTGACTATATCCGTCAGTAAATAAACACCCGGTGCAATATTTGCAAGATACATAGCTTTGCTTCAGTAAATCTACGTGAACTTTCTGCCTAACACGTTCATCATTACTTACAGGGCGATCACGTTCTTCACTATCAGAAATTGCTCTACTTAGCTAGGTCGTGTATTTTTTGTATTCTCTCTGTTCTTATTTTACGGGTTGTTCAAAAAACCTCTTCATTGTTAAATTGTCTCAAGGAAATTGCTTGTTTCATTTCTGTTATTTACCCAACTTCTTTTCATTTGTTCGTGTCAATTTCAACATAAAAGTATTAAATAAACGTTTGTTAAAAATACAGTACAATAAAACGTGAAGATTAAATCGAAATAAAGAGCAAAAAAAAATTCATAAACCTTTAAGATTCTTTAGGCTATCTCTTTTAGGGCGTCTTTTACAAATAATGTTTTCTTTTTAACAAGTTTTAAAATTAAAGCAAAACATTGTCTTAGTAATGTTGTGAATACAAAATTGCTTTTAAGTCTTGCAAAATAGATTTAACAATTTTAGCAAAAATTTTATTTCCTTAATATTATTTCCATTTGTAAATTCTCACTGCAAACTACAAACCTTAAAATATATTTTTTTCACTTAAATTTTAATTTTTAAACAACTTTCATTTATGTTTTCTTTTTCCTTCTCTTTTTTATACTTTCATAATTAACCTTACATTAAATTGCTTTTTAATATGAAAACTTCACTGGTCTATTAGAATTAAGTCCAATTGTGTAAAATATTAAACTTTGTTACTGTACTGTATGTTTCCTGAATAAAAGAAAATAAAATAAATAAAAATAAAATAATAAAATAATGGAAGAATGACTAGCCAGGTGCCACCGTTTTGTAGCAACAATTCACGGACAGTATATACTTGTAATACTGTATTAAACAGACTTCATGAACTGGGCAATAGTTATTCCCACGTATCTGATATATTTAGTGTAGGGTATTGTTTCTATAGAACAAACCTTTTAAACTTTTTCAAAGATGGTGAATGGTGATTGTATTTATTCATTTATGTTTTTCATAAGAAATACATCTTTTTTTTCACTTTGCCCAGCTGTATGAAATAGTACTTTCATTTTAAACAGGATTTTCTTGATATATTACTTTAAAATATTTTTTTATTTAATCTGTTTTTTACATTTATTCTTAAATTGTTTAAACTTTCTACTAAATATGTTGTATAATTTTGAAGTTAAATTTATGTTTAAAAAAAATAGAAAATTCAGCCAAATATGTTAGTATTATAAATTTTAGTAAATGGCAGATATGCCGTTTATGTTAATAAAATAAATTAATAAATAAATAACGTTCTTACATTCCAAAGCTTTATTCAATTAAACGTTGTTTGAATGTAATTTTTGTTTAGGTGAATAAAATATGTTGTCAGTATATAAAATATTGGAAAACTCTTTCTATCGGCCTTTTTTATAAACTTTATAAATATAAAATAGTTTATGCGTTATGTAGACGGTTGTGACATCAATGTGATGCGAGGTAACAACTTGAAAATTGTTAACAAACGTTTATCCGTGTAATTAAATTGTTCTTGTTGTTGATGGGGGTCAGTGAAGCTTCTGACGTCAATGCGACCTTCATAGAACGATTGTGACTACTGAATGGAGGGCAAGTTCTCAATACTATCTACGGCTAAATCTCCTCCTCCATGTCCAGGTCCTGAAAGTATCAGGCTATTAGGCAGTGGGGAGCGCTCATAAACCCTCAGGTTTAACTAGTGATGTGGTTTTCCGGAGATGCGACTTATTTTTTGATATGAAGTATCATATTTATATAAAATGTGTGTTTCATCATCTGCAATGTATAACCTAAGCACAAAAGTTTAAGAAAGGTTTATTCAATCTACATTGTCCCGTAAGGGCTATGGCGATAACCCTCACCCGGTTTCGGTATTAAAATTTCATAAAGTCGAAAGCAAACCTTTGCGAGTACCCCTAAAGTGTTCCTTGTCATGATGCTGACCGGATGCTTTTAGCCACAGCATTATACATATATATCTAAGTTTTTTACAAGGCTCACATTTAAGCAACCCACAATAGGGATCTGAATTTATTGCGGCTGTCTCAGCTCCCAGTCTTACCAATTCATCAGCTCTCTCGTTACAGTCGATGATTGTTCATCCAGGTACAATTAATCAACGTTAAATACGATTAAATTATTGCATATTATAATTAATTCATTGTAAACTAAAATAATTTATTAGAATAAAATAGTTTTTCAAAATTTTCAGTTGGGATGGTTGTGTAGACAATAAAGGAAATTAATTGACTTCACGAAATGAATTGAATGTCTTATCTTACGACATTGTTAGAACGTCAGCAACAAGAGATTATCGAAAGGGGTTTTTGCGTTCGGACTGCGGAAGTCAGTAGCGTAGTGCAATTTGTTAGTATTGACAGCCTGGCGTTGTTCAACTCCATTGTTTGCGACCAGGTAGCCCAAAACCTGCTTAAAAAACGCTGTACATATAACTAAAATATATTTATTTTTAAGAATAAGTTTCTTCGATAGATTTATTGCGGTTCCGTCCACACACTTGTAATTTTTTTTCATTAAATTTTATCTCAAAAGCGTTATATATTGTATTTTACTATTCGGATGTTATATTTGTCTTAACTTTTCTAATCAAGATGCTTTTTAGTTTTACAGTCTACTGGAACTCTACATTTTCAGTAGTTCATAAATAATTTCAGCGCTGAAAGTTTTCGAATTAGGTTTTTGCGAAAAACAGACAGTTGTCATAAATAATAAAAACGTGGAACGCAATGTTTGACAAATGTCTCAGGGAAAACCTGAAACTTGCGTATTATGTATTGTATGGGAAAAAAACAAAAATATATGATTTTTAAAGGCTAAATTTGGAAATGATATATTGTTGTTTACATGATTTGTTCTATTTTTCTTCGCAATGCTAACAAAGTTATTTAAATTAAAATATATCTCAAGAGAGACGGACGGACGAGTATTTTAGAATCGACGGCTACTGTCAGGTAAAAATCCTGAAAAAGAAATTGAGTGGAAAAATCCGCCTAGTAGTTTTAGTGGTTGGCGTGTTCGCATATCATGCTTTAGGTTCTGAGTTTTATTCCTAAAAAGATCGACATGAAATACTTGTTGAGAATATTATTTTACACTGCAATGTTCCACTGGTTCTGGACTGGTAACTAAAGCGTCAGACTGCTCACCCTATTTTTCTGTAAGAGATGGTCGAGATAAGCTTATCTACTTTATCGATGCAGTAGGAATAAGGGTTTGCTGATGACATTATTTGTACACGAGTTCCAATGACAAACTATTATATTGGGTGTTAACGTTAAGTTTTGTCTATTTTTTTTCAAATTTGAAAATGAGCACCAAAATAAAAACAAAACGATTAAGGTTTCTTCTCTACAAGATATATAGAAAGAAAACTTTCTTCTCTACGAGATATTGTGTTTGCTTTTTTTTGCTCTTTTACAATTCATTTATTATTTTCAATTAGTTGATCATCGCCTCATGTATGGTTTTTTAGAATAACAAAAGTAGTTTGTGTCACTTTTTAGTAAAAAAAATGAGACTTTTCACTGAATTGAAAAACCCGACGCATTATTTTTCTGATTTTAAATTGGATTTTACGCCTTGTTTGGTTTTCTTTGTCTCTTTTGTGATATGAAAAATACCGAAGCAGACGAAAGTTTCGATGGAATTTTCCGATACGCAAATCAACGTGTTGTGTATTTTGAATTTTCGCCTATTTCGCTGCGTCATCCTTAAATTGATAACAAATATTCTCCGATTTTCATGATCGCAAACAATTTGAATACAGCGTGGCTATGGCAGTTTGTGGTGCGAGTAAATATATAGGTACCATAAACTAGTGACATAATAAGCAGCTTTAGCATTAGCATTGATTGAAAGAATAATTTTATCAAATGCTAATTGAGCTTGCTAAATAAATGTTTTTATTGTTGTGGTTAATTTACATAGTGCTGATATGGTGTTAATTACCCCAAGGGTACAATAAAGATTCAATCACGTCTTGCAGCTATATACGTAGCGCATAAAAGGTCGGTCTAGTCCTGATTTCCAATTGTCATAGAACTTAATGACAGATATGAGCTTAGCACGCCTAAGGAAAATAAATTATTGAATTGTAAAATCACTTTTTAAAAAATATTTCAGATCAAATCTTTTAAGAATCGAATTCAGGACCTCGAACCAACAAGAACTCAGGCAACTTAGAACAGGGTGTGTCATGAAGGAGAGGAAAGGAGGAAACTGTTTAATGAGTTGTCAAAAGAGATTAGGGATGCTGCGTCTATCACATCGTTTTATGGGATGGCGATGGTTTTTGTTAAAAACAAACATCCATATTGGTCGATTGAGTGCCATCGGAAAGCATCTGAATTTTAAAACGATGTTTCGGTTTTCATTTTTTTTAACGTATATTGTTTATTGGTTAAGTTATAACAAGGTGTACAAATTTTATTTGTACAACTATCTATAAAGTAATATTATAAAAAAATAAAAAAAACAGTACAGTACAGGCATTGCAGGCGAACACTCGAGGCAGACTTTTCTTGAGTCCGTTTTTTTTTTGTTTATTTTTCCATACACATATTATTTACAAAGAGATTTAATTACAAAAATACAATTTAGAAAAATACATCTTAAAATTAAGCTATAATATGAATAGGAAAAAATGCCCATAAAGACTTCAGCGTCTGAGCGTGGGCTATTTCTTTTTTAATTATTAAAAAGTTAATAGCATATATATATGGTATGACATGAACATGAAAAAAAGAATAGCAAAATAAAAGAAAAACTAAATTACATATGCTGATATTACAAAAACATGATTTATTTGCAGAATGCATTTATTTTTAATTTTAATTAATTTTTTAAAGACTGTGTCTATCTGTTCCTATCATGCTGATCCAAGACCTCAAACCTACTTTAAAATATGCCAGTGATTTGATGTTTTGTAGTTCCTTGGTTAGAAAATTGAAGGATCTTTGACTAACATTTCTTTTATCAGGATTTTTACCTGAGAGAAGTCATCAAGTCGAAAGCCCTTGTCCCGGATTCTGGTTCTATTGCACGCACAGAACTTAGCACTTACTTTTAGCAAATATTATTGTTAACAAGATAAAGAAAGCGACAATCAATGTCTGAAGTATGTTTTTTGTGCATTTGACTATTGCTATGCTATTTCAGTAAGCATGCTAACAAAAAAGAATACCAAAATAGCAATAACTTTCTTTATTATACAACTTCCCCACCCTTAAGAGCTGATCATCCAATTCTACATGATGGACAGTGGGCACGTTGCCATCAGAGTTTCCCTATTCCTAAAATTATATTATTGACTTGTTGGCGTATTTTACTGCTGCTTATAATATGTTTCCGACACAAATGCTTATTCATTCGATTGAACTAAAGAATTAATTATTTATTTGATTAGACAGTGAATGAATAACGTTCCGGAAATTTATCAAACATAATATAATTAAGATATTGAAGTATATTAAATACAAGCTTTTACCTGCAAATTTGCTCACGCGGTATTCGGAAGAAATTATTTAGGTAATTAATTGATCGTGTCCTTTATCAATAAGGTTTCTGTTTATCAATTAGAATTTTCCTGATGGAATGATACATTTTATCGAGATTGAAAGTAGCACGGTTTTCCAACTATTTGTTAGTCTATTGTGACGTAGCATCGTTATCTGTTCTCAAATTCAAAATTCTACTACAAAACTAAAACGGAAAGAAAACCAAACTCACCATAGATAAAGCAAGTAAATTATAGAAATGTAGATAATTAATTTCAAATTGGTTATTTTTTACATCCCACCTTACCACCTACTCATTTTCAATTATGTTGCGTGTATTTGACATATTGTATATTTTTTTTAAATCTGGATGAAAAATAAGTATCCTTTTTTACTTTTCACTTCTCCGGCTATCTCCATGCAAAAAAATATGTCAATCGGTCGTTCTGGTGAGACGCGAAGGAAACACAAACAAGCACACTTTCGCATTTATAATATAAGTATGATTTTACAGTCTTTAAAATATAAAATTCAAAATATATATGCAAACATTGACATTGCTATTGACCGAGTTATAGTTTTCTGTTTAAAATAGTTTCAATTTAAGGCATTTTCATATCATTGAAAAAGTTAAACAGAAATAATGAAATTTTTAAACTTAAGTATTCGTTTTAAGTGTTTACACCACTCATGGGTTTTTCTATGTGTCCAAGCGGATAAGGAATACAGTTCTCTCTGTGAAATAGATCCGAAATCCTGGACGAGTGCTTTAGACTAGATGGCTGTGCTCAGGTAAACATTCTGAATAAGAAAATCAAGTAGAGATAAGTCCGTTTTGTCGTGTATTGGTTGGCGCATTTGCCTACCATGCTTGAGGACCCGGATTCGATTCTTGGAAAGTCGACATGAAATATGGTGGTGGTTCTACACTGCGATATTTCATGTTTCTGGACTGGAACCTGAACTATAAGGCTGAACATTATACCTTTATGATGCATATGGTTGATAGACGCTGCATTTTAGTGTAATGATGCAGTGTCCTATTTACCATCGGGTGCGGATAAAGATAATATGATGATGATGACTTGTGGGCTTTCGTTGCCAGATTTTCAATCCCGTTAAATATTTTTCAATCTCAATAAACTTTTAAAAGCGAACAGAATTCAGTACTTTTTAGTTTTCGTTTAAAGCTGTTGTAAATGAATATATTGTTTTTCATTTTATCGTTTTTTTTTTTTTTAAAGTATTTTTTACTCCCTTTCTTTACAAGTTCCTTTTTTTTTCCTTCTCAACTCACTTGATTCCACATTTTTCATCCTTTAATATGCATAACACAATGTACTTCTATTTATGTTTATTTATCCCCATACAAAAAACAGCTGTTATTTTGATTAATTAAGGTTTATTCGTGCGTGTATCATTGAAAAAAAAAATATTTTCATTTTTAGGACAAATTTTTGACCAATTATTCTTTTGACCCGTCTGTTTTTTGGTTGGCTTGAAGATATTGCTTTCGGCAATAAGTCCGCCAATGTACTTATTCTTTGTACTTAATGATTTAAATAAATAAATATGCTCACATATTACGATCGAAAGGGATTTTAAATTAATAAAAAACATTTTATGTGTATGAATTCACCCTAATAATGTTTTATTTGCATGAATACACCCTAATAATGTTTTTAAATACGACTGATCCTTACACAGTAAGCGTTTCCAACACATAAATCCTTAAACCTTTTTAAATTACATACGGCATGACTGTCTTCAAATATAATGTATGTCATTTTAGAGATTGACACTTCGAATAACCTTCGCTCTTTTTTTGACGCCATAAAGCTTTGTCACAATATGTAATAATATTATGAGAAAAAATATAAAAACGTATATTCTCATGTTGATTTTAAATATTATAAGGCTTTGCCAAATATATGTTTTATTGTGAAATCGTTGTGGTTAAAAAAAACGCACTTATACATCCACATGTACATTGTACGTATATATTCACATGTATTTTATAAAGTATTTAAAATTTATTATATAAGTCTATGAGACAGCAAGACTGTAAATTGGATATTATTTTTTTATATTTTTTGTTCACACGTGATTAAAATATTTTATTTATTATCTTTATGGTTAAAATATTTGAGAGAAATTTTGGTTTCTTCAATGAAAATTTAATTACAATGTATCGTAACGTATTGATTCTTTAAGAAAATACAATAAATATGTAAAACAATTTGAAATAAAATAATCCTTGCACCGTTAAAAGTAAAATGTCGTACGTTTTGTTCGTAGTATGTACAAATAACGAAAATAATTTTAGACGTATTATTTATTTAATTGTCAAAGATAGTAAAACAAACATAATATATTTTTTTAATGTACGAGTAGCAAATACATAGATGTCTCATATTTACGTTCGCAATTACTTTGCATTCGTTTGAAATTTTCCTAAAAAGGTGAAAAAAATTGTATACTCAAATTTCATTTAACTTTTCGTTTTTTTAGTTTTTTAAATACCTATTTAGGAATTCAGAGTGAAGGTCGGTATATGCTTGTGCATAATGGACACGCCTCAATCCAGGGAAAAATGCAGATCAAGCGACATTGAGATCGAACTGGAGGCCAAGCGACACAGAAAATCGCCTACTCATATTTTATTACCAAATATCCGAACTGATTGAATCAGACACTGGATCAGTTATTAAAAGTCCCTACAGAGGTGCAAATATCCTGGATGCAAGGGGTTTAGCCACCTTAAATTCAGCAGGGAGAGTGTATTTATGCCTAACTGAAGACAATAGCAAACACATTTTTTGCTTGTTAGGTTTTTGTAAACTAGCGACTTGCCTAGCGTTGCCCGGGTGACATCAAAAGTATCAATATTCATCTTATCAAATGTAACAATTATGGATTCGACACCAATATCGCCGCCCGTTTTCGTTAATTTTGATATGTTACCCCGCCTCCCCACTTCATCTTTAAAGGTTCTTTGGGGCCTTACCCCCACGATGTTTGTTTTCAGATACTACTATAAGTCTTACGTGTACCAAGTTTCGTTGAAATTGCTCAAGGCATTGAGTAGTTATGCTGGAACATAGATAAAAACATACACATCCACATATTTTTTTTTTTATAAAAAGAAAAAGAGGTTTATTTATTCCACTTTTATTTATAATTTTTACCAGTGACCAGGTTCGACCTACTTTGTCAGACTGATTGGTCACGATGGAACCAGCACACTGGTAAAAACAGGGCATAAATGTTTGTTTTTTTTAAAATTACAAATAAAGATTATTTATTTTGTATTTGTTAAAATCTTGGTAGATTTAAACCGCAAAAATCTTGTCTTGAGTTATATTGTAGGGTTCATAGTCCAAAATCGATGACACACACGTGCTAAAACGTTTCACCTGAAATAGTGTAACAACCAAATAAAGCAATGTCATCATTTTCTATAGAATCCAATACAACATATAATGCAACTTTAACAGTATTGCACACAAAATTAGGAGCATTATTTTGCAGTACATTCACATAGTTCCTACTATGAAAAAATAAACTAAAAAGGAACTTGGCCAGTCAGTCAGTCAGTCAGTCAACCCAACACATTCAGTTCAGTTCGACGAAGTCACTCGGTTCCAGCATGTAGTTCAAGCGCAGTCTCTTCAACCCATTATCATCTTAACACTCGCTCGACATAATTCATCCTTTAATCGCCATGTAATAAATAAACATTAAACAGCAACCTCGTGTCTTCTGTTAATCTCTAACTGGGATAGGAGCTCCAACTCTCGACTACCAAAACCCTACAAAAAAATATGAGAAAAATAGGACATTGATGTATTCAACCCATAGTTTTTTCTATACTGATCGAGAAACAACCTATTTTTTCAACCAACGGGTCGGAATTTGACACAAAAAAGAACTTCATTTATTCCAGTAGGTGATGGTACATCAATTTTCCCCATTTAATACTTTCAATATAAAAATAGAGTCAAAGTTAGTTTTACGTGTATGTTTAGATTGTTAAAAAAAGGCCTTCGATAACAATATATTTTATTTAGTTTTTGTACGTATCCAAATACTTTTGTATGTGAGTATACTATTCGTATCTTCATATTAAATAAGTTTATCTTAATTCATTTTTTTACTTCGCGCAATAATGTTTATACTAAAAAGACCATAAAAATGCCATAACCCTATTCCTAATGTTACATGCTCGCATAAAACAACGAATATTTTTATTAAATGAACATTACTTTATACTATATTTGAGAATGAGTTTTTAAAAAAAAAAATTCGTCTTCTTAGTTTTTACACTTGAGTTAATTTTGCGAGTTTCGTCTGTGAATACGGGCATCAGTGGTGACAAAAACTGACCAACAATATTAAAGTTTAAAATAAATAAAAAATATTCCAAATGCTTGCAGACTGGCTAGATTTCCTCCCTAGGGAGTAACCCATATTTAAATTTATTTCAACAGAGAGGGAAAACATTTTTGAGAAGAGAATATGAAAGTCTAGGCATTCACAGGGCTTATGACCTGTCATTGGCTGGTTTAAGTGGCCACTTTACACACTGTCTTTGTGTTTTTCTTTTTTGAAAATGTTTTTTTTTGCATTTGAGCAGGTATTTTCATTCTTATTTATTTCAATTCTTACCTTTTAATTATTTTATCTTGTTAAATTATTTCCATTTATGTAAATACTAACTTAAATTTTAAATTAACTTTTTTACTTTGATTTTAATTTTTATACCATTTTCATTAATGTTTTTTTCCTTCTTTTTTGTACCTGAAAAAATAAGAATAATGTTTGAGTAAGTCCAAATGCTTGCAGACTGGCTGGGTTTCGTCCCTAGTTGATAGGTAACCATAAATATATTGATAATATAATGATAATGTACCTGCTGTCAACACTAGGAGTACTTTATTATTTCATTGCTCCAGTACTTCTTCCAACCAACAAAACAATTCATTGATACCGAGACTGCATAGGTTAGGTAACACTTATGGAACGGCTGCAGAGATTCTGTCCAATTCTTTACTATCTTATAAGTCCACAATATCAAGTTTATTTGTAGCTGCTCGTCAAACTATTATTGACAATTCAATTCCATAAATTAAAAAAATACTTACTTGTTTATTTTTATTACCTTTTACTTGTTTTTTATTTTTTACTATTATATCAAATTGCATTGTAGTATTGGCAAATACGCATATCATAGATACATATTTTTATTTCTTATTTTTTCGTGATAATATATGCTTGCTTGTTTAATGATTAAAACTTAAAAATGTCTTTCTTGCTTACCGTAACACATTATTTATTGTTTGCTTTACAGAATTTATTTCATGAGATTATATCTTTACATTTTTTGTTTGGACGCTTACTGTTTTTTCTTGCATACCT
Organism: Micrasema longulum; assembly: GCF_059751315.1. Classification (NCBI taxonomy): domain Eukaryota; kingdom Metazoa; phylum Arthropoda; class Insecta; order Trichoptera; family Brachycentridae; genus Micrasema; species Micrasema longulum. The sequence goes on from NW_028277368.1 coordinate 2,810,794, forward strand.
TTGTTGTTATTGTTTTTTTTACTTTGTAAACCTTTTTATTATATCTTTTTTAACTAATTTCACATATTTTTTCTGTATATTCTGGGTTTATTATTTAGTATGTTAGCATGTATTTCATTTTTATTTTTTGAAAATGCCTTTTGGGCGTTAATGAATAAAATAAATAAATAAATAATGTAATATGAAAACTTCACTGATCCATAAGAGTTAAGTCAAACTGTTTATACTATAAAACTATGTAATTGTACTGTATGTTTCCCCAATAAAAGAAAATTAAATTTTTTAAATAATATATGAAAAACTGATTATAATTTAATTCTAAGTTCAATTTAGGTTACGCGTGGAAAAACTTTTTCTGTCGTCATCGTTTGTAAAACTGTACCGAGTTTGTTTTAAATTTACACGATTTATCAAAGCGTAATATTATAATTTGTATTTGTAAGTTTGTTTTACTGCAGTCATCCATCATTGTCACATGCGGCTTTTCTTCATATTTCAGTCGGTTTTTTTATTTACGTATCACCAAACAGCGTGATCATCATCTGTAAAGTACGAAATATAACAAATGAGCAACATCCTTTTACAGAATACATATATGGTAAAAATTACACCATGTTTTTTACATGTTTAATATTTAAAATGTATCACTGCTTTTATTGCAAGTCATTCGTTATCATTCTTCTGTACGCGCGTATGTCACTGAACTCCCCCTAAACGGCTGGACCAATTTCGACAAAATTCAACGGCAACGCCTGAGTGTGGGTTCTTGAATGGTTTAGATTCACAATTGAACGCAGTTATGCAGAAAGCAGCCGGTCCACAATTTTGCAAAAATGAGATATTGGTGTTATCGGGTGCAATAAGGTCGATTCTATGTTCAGCTAAAAACAACTAGCCCATTTTGATATAAAAAAACTCTTATAATCACCTACTGAAAATAGTGTCGATCACAAAAACGGTATTTTTTTATTTGCAAAATACAGTCACAATACTAGAAAACTCATACGGTACTTTAAAAATCATTAAAACTTATCAGATACACAATTAGATTCTTGTAAATAGTATAAAAAACTTATGCATTCATTGTTTCTCATTTGCCAAAGGCAAAAACATTCGAACTGTTGTGTAGATTCGATTTTTTTTTTTTTTCATAAAAGTGCTATTATCTCAGTTTCACTTCACTACGGCTGGCTGCTTTCTGCATAACTACGTTCAATTGGACCCGGTATATGGCAGTCTTTTTTTTATTTTTCTTCGGGCAACAGTAAATCACACAATGACGAAACAAAAAAGTTGAAATGTCAAATTCAATGCCTAACGTCACTCAGTATATAGTTTATCGAAAATTCGAATATCAAAAAAACTTTTGCTGAACCAGCTATGCCAACGTTCGGGCTGGACAACGTCTGTCGGGTCCACTGGTTACCGTATAAAATGCCATGGCTCGGTTTTATATTTTATCGATGATTAATTCATTTTGATAATGTAATAATTGTTTTTCGATAATCAGGTGACCATTGTCGTCATTAATCCCCTATTTACACCCAATGGTGCTTAGGTAACTACATTTATTGAAAAAAGGAATAACCCGTTATGCTTCCATTTTAGAGGCTTGTTAGCAGGTAAGAAAGAGAGGATATAGTAGAAAATTATAAAAATATACTGTTCAACACCTAAACCGATTGAAAAATATATTTTTTTATCTTTCTTCTATCTGGCGGGAATGGAACCCGTGAGGTCGATTCCAAAGATGGTTATTAAATCAACTGCGCCACTAAATGCGGCGAATCGCGATCATCAATTGCATGAAGGTGCGTTGATAATTCTTACGCTTTACATACCAGTCATCGTTATCATAATAGCCCAATTCGCACCTGATGGTGCAAAGGGCACTACATTTATAATTTGTTACATAAAAGTAAGGTGATCAGTCTAAAATCATATTTTAAACAAATATTTTGCGTCGACTCTGGCAGGAATCATCGAACCCGGGACCCAAGCGTGGAAGAAACGTGACCACTTACTCTGTGTTATATTAACCAAACATCTCAATTTCCTCAACTATTTTATTTGTTGACTTTTGTAAAGTTAAGCTGTGGTTGATTAGCAAGAACTTACAACGTAGTTTAAAGAGGTCAATTTCGATTATTTTTTTCACAAATTTTCTAGAAAATATCGCCTTACAACTAAATGCTATAATTTTTACCGCGTGTAAGAAAACCTTTTTTATATCCAACTTCCTATACCACTGATCCATCATTGTTTTTAGATATTATTATTGTAATATTTATCATTTTAAAAATCTAACATCTGAATAGGTATGTTGATAAATCGAAAGTAATGGTTTTTGAAAGGGATGAAAATATAACTAATTGTGAGATCAGCGTGAACGTAGATATTCTGAATCAGGTAGAAGAATTAGTATACCTGGGAAGTATGTTTACTAGGGACGGAAAGGCCGAGAAAGATATTAAAATGAAGGGTGAGTGCTGGGAACAGGGTGAACGGTGCACTAAAATCTACTTTGGCAAACAAATGTTTATCGCAGCAGGCTAAACTAGCAGCTCACAACGGAGTTCTAGTGCCAACTCTAATGTATGGGAGCGAAGTATGGAATTGGAAAAATGATGATGAAAGTAGGTTGAATGCTGTCGAAATGCGATTCCTCAGGCGAATGTGTGGTAAAACGATGTATGATAGGTGCACAAATGTCGAGATCCGTGAAGTGTGTAAGGCTGAGACATGCATTATTGACAGAATCAAGAAACGGTGCTGCGTTGGTTTGGACATGTAGAGTGAATGGACAGCGAAAGAACAGCAAAAAGGATCTACGATGCAAATGTTGATGGATGCAGAAAACGAGGAAGACCGAAAAAGACATGGCACGATCTAGTCCTTCAAATACTTGAAGATGGACATGTCATAAGTAGGAATAATCGTCGTGCGTGCGTGAGAAGATGTATGAATGTAGAGGAAGCGAGGTCTGTATGCCAAGATAGAGTGTTATGGCGTTCTTTCCTCTCTCCCTACTCCTACGGGGAAACGGCGTGATGGTTTGTTTGTTTTGAAAAATCTAAAAATAAACCCGTAAATGTATTTTACTACAAAAATCGATGAACACAAAAACTACTCGTATTATGTTTTATTGAATATTTTTGATTAGGCATTTATGAATCTGTTGAAATACTTGTCAGTAATTTATTATTTTATACCTCAATTTCCATAAAAATGCTTAGAGAGGTTCTCGTACACATGGAAATTTGATAGATTGCTTCTGTATTTTCTGACATTTTTATAGAAAATGAAATTATTTTCAGAATTTCCGTTAGCTTAAGTCTTCAATCTTCACGCAGATCATTTAAAATTATTTATGTATTGAAATGAAGTAAACCATGTTTGCAAACACACACAATATTTTACTTATACAGTTTTCTGTATTCGCAAGGGCGTATTATTCATATAAATTATAGCAATATAAAATAATGCTCAGATTAAAGTCGGTTTAATTTTGAATTACATCCTATCCACACAGACGAGCTCTGATCAAACAGTTACTCTTAACCAGTGTTTATTTTACCTTGATCTCCGAGTTCCCTGAAATACCAGGATGGGAGAGAGTCAATATTGAAGGCAAACTTTCTCAAACTTAGAACAACTCTAGTGTGCTAAATCAATGAAATCGTTTTTAGGGCACATTTAATTGCTGAGTTACTTACTAAATTAATGTCCGCTCCCCAGGCGGAGAATATGGAGTCCACGAAATGTCTCCCGGCTCACCTGTCTGCGGCCATTTCCCGTGTGTCCTCACAAGTCAGGTCGTGTCCCGTAGTTCAGACATGAACTGTCGACGAACAGCCGTGGACGTCCAGGACCTCGAAAACCTGATGCCTTGTAAAGTAGGCAAGCTGTTAAGCTCTCGAGAGGTATCCGTTATATTGCCTAGCCAGCCGTATCGCCTCCGCTTGATGACGGAGGTTGCTGGGTCTGTCATCCTATTTCCACATTCCGTACGAAGTCATACCACCGCACACACAGTGCTTTTTTGAGGCACCTGTTTTCAAAACTCAATAGTTTGATGTTTCGAGCCCCGATTGAGTGAGGTGCCACGATTTACATCTGTAAATGAAAATAGGTTCTGTAAAGGCATTTTATGGGGGACATTTAGTTTTCTCGATAAAAACTTCTGATCTCTAGACAGCTTTCATATTAGCAACCAGATTGTTTTTTTCTGGGAAAACAATGATATTACAAAATAAATAATAATAACAATATTTTGAGTTTGTCCAAATTTTTGTAGACAAGGAATGGATTCAACTCTCTGCGGAGCTGTTCATATTAACATATTACAAAAGAGATGAAGAACATTTAAGATAAAGTAATATGGAAGTCTAGGCATCTACAGGGCTTATGACCTGTCAATGGCTGGTTTAAGTGGCCTCTTTACACTCTGTGTAACATTCACTATTCTGCCCATATTCAAACATCTATATTCCTTCAATTCTTTCATATTTTAAGTTTGTGAAATTAAAGAACTGAAACCATTTATTTATGCCGGTGAGATTCATCTTATTGAATTATTTCACCTACATACTAGGCAACGCCTGAAAATCTTTTTTTTTCAACTTCTATACTTCTTCATGGACCGGGTGGATTTATCAAAAATATTTTGAGTTTTTGTAGACAAGGACTGGATTTAACTCCCCGGGGAGCTGTCAATATAAACATATAACAACAGAGATAAAGAACATTTTAGAGAAGATAATACAGAACTCTAGGTATCTACAGGGTTTATTACCTATAAATGGCAATGTTATCTGGTCTCCAAGTTCACATCAACAATTAAGAATCAGTTCAACTTCGATTTTTGGGAAGATAGGCTGAAGGTTGGGCTTATTTAGAGACCAATATACGTATAATGAGTTAGAAACTAGCTTAAATATATCTTCTCTTCAAGACCGTCAAAATAAATTCGACCTTCTAGTTTTTTTACAATTCTCAACTCACTATTTGATGTGACTGAACTACTGAGCTCAACAAAATTAAATATCCCAACTAGAAACCTCAGACAAAGCTTACTCTTTCATACCGATAACCATAGAACTAACTATGGTTTTTATTCCGCTATGCCCAGATTTTTTAGGTCTGCCAACAAACATACCAGTTTTGATTTCTTTGATAACAAGTTGTCTTCTTTTAAAAGATCACTGAATCACATTAAATTATAAACACATATCTCCCGCTTCCAATCCCACCAAGTCTACTAAATACAATTTTGTCTTTCTATTTATTTAAATAATAATTCTCTATGAATAAATATGTCCTTGAAAATGCCTATTAAGCGTGTATATAAATAAATGAAAATAATTTAAGAGTATTTATTGCAAAACTGTGTAGAATCAAAGCAAAAAAGATAAATCTACCAAATTTGGTAAGATGCTAATAATTATTAATTTTAATATAAATAACACCTTTGAGTTTACTTTCTTACATGAAAAAAAGTAGCTTTTTTTTTTTCATAAAATAGAGATTATTTTGTGTTAAGAAAGGCATGGGTATTTTTAATAATCAAATTAAGATTCGTAATAATAATTTAATGTATAGTTTTTAACAGTCAATAAATATTGATTAATTTGTTGCAACAGAGAGAAAACATTTTAAGAAGGGAGGAAATCCAGCCTGTCTGCAAACATTTGGACATATTCAAAACAAAGTTGAAATATTGATTAACCAGGCATTCCACTTTATGGTCGATTTCCCCATTTGAGACATTGTTTTAGTTTATGAAGGTACTGGACATTAGACATTTTTTTTCAAAAAAGTCATTGACACATTTCTGGTCATGCGGTTACAAAAAGAGATCCCAGCAAAATGCTCTTACTAGGTTTTCCTGTAATTTTAATTATTTAATACTAAAAACACGTACGACTTTTGCTCAGAGATATTCCTCGTTTGCGGCCCCATGAGTGTTCAATGTCCTAGATGAACCGATTAATTTCTCCAAAACGAAAGCCATTTTCAGAAGATGTATAGAGGTTTGGACTTAGTCTAAGGCAGGCCTGGCCAACCCAAATTTCACCCCAGGCCGCATTGACTACCTAAAATTTTTCAGGGCTGCACATACAGATATACAAAAATCATTTCATTTTTTATTACAACGAATTAAATACTAATTGTTTTTTTGTAAGTATTACGAAAAAAATTAAAGCAGAAGTAAATTAAAAGTACAATTAGAGTAATTGTGAAAAAAACAATACTTCGACCAAATGTTAAAAGAAAACACGCTTTGAACTAACAGAAAAATGTATTTGTATAGTAAAAAACATTTTTAACAATTTTTTTAATCAAAATTATTTATTAAAACACGTAAATCAAACAATATTGCATTTTTTTTTTAATAAAACCAATTATCAATGATCAATTCTTTCAGTGCAAGATTTGAGTTTCTTTTCGCTTACTTAATTTTTCTAAATCTATTTTAATAGTTGAAATCGCACACCTTAAATGGTTTTTCAAATTTTCGTCTGTTATTGACGCCCTATTTTTTTTTTTGTTTGATTTTAGAAAAAAAAAACCATCACAAACATATGTAGATTTAAAAGCACTAATAATTTTTTGGGCAAAACATCTTATCTTAGGAAATTTTCTTGATGTTATGTGCTTACTATTAATTCTATTTTTTTATTCTTGGGGTATATATTTTTTAGTTCAATATTGCATTGCAGTGGAAATATCAACACCAAACGGAAAAACTGAGCATCTTATATTTTATTAGTTCTAAAAAAAAATATTCGTCACACATGAACGCAGGCAGTACGTAAGGGCGCTGCTGGCCGCGGGTTGGCCAGGGCTGGTCTAAGGAAGACACCATTGCAGGAGACTGCGGCGAGATATTATATAGATTTACATACTGTTAAGCATCTCGTTCTGATGTTCATTGAAACACATGTTTATGTAATAATTTTAAATTTTTATTATTGCTATGATTTAATAATGTACATGCTTCCACTTTCTATAATATTGTATCTCATTTCAACTCAGTTCTCTTGGCCTCACTATGTTATGGATCCGTTATTATTGTTTATTGTTGGTTTGTAATATTATTTGTATGAATAAACAAATAAACAAAAATATTATCATATTCATTTTCGCCTGGGTCATTTCAGGTCTTCCTCACGTAGACGACCACTTAAGAGAAACCTCTCTATAGTGATGTCCTGGGGAATTTTTGAACTAAATGGTTTCACGTTGCCTTCTCCGGTGGAATTTGCTGTCGGGGTTACTTACTCTTAGCTGTAGGGGTCTCGTTTTATGGCGCCGGACACTCGCCATTTATCCTCTCATTTTCTGCTATTGCACTGATGTTAATGCCAGTGGCCACATTGCCAAGGGCTCGCGAGCCCTAAGAAACCACTCATGGGCGCTAGGGAGTAGGACTTTTGGTAGTCTTGCTGATGGTGTAAAACTGACGAATTACACGGCATTTTTTCTACAAATATTTTCCTGCAAAATACGCACCGTGACCCTACCAAAATTTGACCCTTGCGTTACAAACGTTTATTCTATTAAAATAACACGACTGTATAATAGAGAAATATCACGTAAGTTCAAAAAAACTGATATAATTAAATGAAATGGAATTTGAAAAATTCATTGTATTTTTAAAATCAATATAGATATTGTGGAGAAACGTTTTCATAATTAACTTTAAAAAAGAAAATATAAAAAAAAAATGTCATTAGAAAAACGCGACATGATAGTTGTGATTTCAAGATTCGTGACGATGTTCTTTAAAAAATTGAATGGTTTGAATCAAAGTTGATAATGAACATCGTGACGCATCAGGGGCGTGGCCAATGCAATGACAGTTTTTGCGGGAATTCAAAATTACAATTTTGAATATATTTTTTATGCTACTATTAAAAAGCAATAATTTATTTATTCCTGGACAGCATTTTTAAGACCCGTATTACTTAAGAAATGTTTTAAAAAAAGGTAATATTTCCCTTTTATAAAGCTGAGTATCCCTCCCATCGAAGGGTAGCACATTTTAAATAACGTAAATAAAAAGGTTTTAAGGTATGGTTTAGGGTTTTATAAGTTTTTTTTCAATATTTCCTGAAAGTATAATATCTTGTTCTTGGTTTTATAAACAAACAACGACAGGGAATGATGATGAAAAAAAATAATCAAAAACATAGTCACAAACTTACGAAAGAATAAAAACATATTACAAACATAGTAAAAAACGTAAGAAAAAGTTATGAAGACCTCAAAAATTTAATAAAAAAAAAACTTTTTGAATAAGAACATGCATGCATTGCAAATGATTTAAAAATAATACCTTTTCAAATGATACATTATTGAAAAAAAGTGTTAAGTTGTTTTTTTTTAACATATTGCTTATTCTGTTAATTAATATATTAAATATGAAGACACCCCACCTCTCTGGATAAAGGATCTGGTATGTATTAGTATCGCTCAAATTCCCACGTAAAGCTGTAAATAGTTAAGAGGGTCTCCCCATTTAATTTCTCCAAGGGCCGCTATGTATTGTATTGTGCAAGAATTTGATTTTATATGCCATGTACCGTCTACTTACTTTACCTTCATATATAGTACAGTCAACCCACTTAAAATAAATAGCTTCTTCGTGCAAAATCATGAATTAACTAGATAAGTAAGTAGTAGACTAATTTTACCTAGTGAAGAATTCGGAGAAAGGAGACTCAAATGTCGCACCCCGTCCAGAGTGCCACAACTCTAAAAGCGTCAATCTGGGGAAGACGACTCTAAAAATTTTTATATTTGCAATTTTAGACCACAAATCAATATTTTTATTTGTAAATTTATTGATTAAGATTTACATACATGCATGTATTGAAGAGAAGAAAAATAAGTGAAATAAATTTTTTTAAAAACAATTCACATGTGTGGATTTTTTTAAGCATTTGCAATTTACAATTTGTCACCCAACTAGACAATAATGTGTTCTCAGGCTAATCAATTATGAATTTACTAGTTTGAAATGAAACATAGTAATGATAAATAAATATTAAACCGTAGAGTCGATATAATTATACTGTAATATATTCGGTGTAAACATTAGTTGTGTCGGTTTTTTTCCCCAATTAAAAAATGAGCACCAAAAGTTTAAAAAAAATAGTAAAGGTTATACGTCGTTATATTATTAATATGTACATTATATTTTATCCACACTTAATTTCTATTATTTAAAACCGATTCCATAAAATTAGATATTTTATTGTAAAGATACCCAATTTTCTACGGTAAAGAGTTCAGGATAAGGTGGTTACGTATTTTTTAATTAAGATTTAAATGTTTTAATATTTGCTATTGATTTTAAAATTGCTAGAATAATATAAAAAAAAATTTTTTCCAACTTATAAATGATTTAATTATATTGATTTAAAGCTGTTAAATATTTTATATAAACGACAAATGCTCCAACAACATTTTATTTAATACTAGCTGAACCCGGCCACGCTTTACTGTGGCTTCGTCTGATATTAATTATTAGGGGAGTAAATAAAAATAGTCTTGCAACTATACGTTTACTGAAAAAATACTAATACCTTAATTTGCTGTAACTATGCTGTAGTATATAAAAAATACAACTTTCTTTAAAAAAATTTGAGTCAATCCATTTTTTATTTTGTGAGATTTGCGGCCACAAACATAGGGCACCTAAATTTATATATATATAGATTGTAGGGAAAATATTTTTTTGTAACTTTGGCTAAAATTGAAAAAATAGCAGCTCTGTGTAGAGCTGTTATTCAGTACTTGTTAACTATGACAATTATGAGTCAATTTAAAACGCATAAAATGTTCCGTTTTCGTTAGAACATTATAATAAAAATGTATAAAGAAACACCTTTCTGCTAAAATGCAATGTTCTGTAAATAAATTGAATCAATCTATATATTACTTTTCGAGATTTGTGGCCGCTAACATACGAAACCTAAATTTGTAAATATATAGATTTGAACATAAATATAATATTTATATTGTTGAGTGCTGTGCACCTAAAGCAAATCAGTGATTTTATTTTATTAAAAGCTATAAAAATTACAGTTCAACAGTGGTATACAGTTTAAACACTCTCCCGAAAAATGCTTGGTTCGTAACATTTTAGATTTTGAATACAAGGTCTTCAATTGTCCGAAGTACCTGGCGGAGTCATTGATATTTTACTACAAAATATTATATATTACGTATTGCTACGTCAAAAGTACTATTTCTGAGCTTCAATGTCTCGCGGTACAATTAATTTGGTATGAACTTTCAATAAAACGTCCCCTCTATCATTTGCGTTTGAAGGAAATGGCTCTTACAATTGGCTTGTAGCACATTTATCAGCCAAATCTTGATATATTAATACTGTCTGCCGTTCTTTCTGCCGCAGTTTCCAGAACACCCTTCCCTACCCTTATATTTCACTTTCTCTACAATTTGTTTTATTAAATCCACTCGTTCAATGAGATAGAAGTGTACTTCCCCTTTGTGTAATATACCTATGTAGCTCGAGTTTTAATAAATAACGTTTTCGTAAATCCCTTAAATCCCTCACTGAGCCACGATTACTTGATAGTTAAGCTTTCAGACCAGATATGTCAGATAACTTAAAAATAAACCATTATGCATTATAGTGGATCAAAGAAAGATATATTATTTATTCTGGAAAAGCAGTTCAGTTAACATTTTATTATTAAAAATCTGTGCTCCAAAATTTCTTTACACGCGGTGATGTAACATCGTGTTATCTCAAGCAAAAGACAAAATGTTCCGATGTTCAGATATTTGAAAAAATAAACATAGAAACGTATTGTTCAAAAGTTCCATTCCCATAATTTATAACAATTATGATAAAATTTAAGCATATTGTAGAAAAATATATTCAAAACCATAAATACGCCTGTCATACTAGCATGCACTTTCGTTGAGTGTCAATTACCGACAGATTGAACGAATTTCTTATTTTGTTTTTGTCTCTTTCACACAAACACCGGCCACGAAATAGCGTTTCTGTCTTTCTCATTATGAGTTTTATTCTCGCGCTCTTTCGTATACAGTAAAACAGATTTATTATTCGTATAATTATTCCTTACATAGTAAAGATAAATATTTTGTGTATTCAAATCCAGAATATTTATACGAATTCTTGCTTTCTAAATCCGAAGTGAAACTGTCTATTGGAAAATTAAAAAAAATACAACTTTATCATTTAAATAAATAAGAGAGATATTATGTCAAGTCTTTTATCCTATGTAGACTCGTGTTACACCACAGCCACACAAGAGCTACATTTTTAAATTTAATAGAAGTTTGGTTATTTTGATATATTATTAAGAATACAATTTTTTCTTTCGTACTCTCTCTGTGTTAGGCAAACACAGTTTTGCGTGTGAAATACAACCAGAATCCTGGACGAATGTTTTTGACTCGATGGCTACTCACAGATAAAAATGTTTTGAAATAAAAATTGGTTTCAAACAAAATATTTTAATATGAAGAGATAAATTATATTTTGGAGAAGGTAATATAAGTCTAGACATTTACAGATCCTATGAACTGTCATAAGTGGCTGTTTTACACACTGTGTAACATTTACTATTCTAACTATGTTGGAACCATTATATCCTTCAATTCTTCCATCTGTTGATTTTCGTAAATAATCATGGAAAAATTAAAGGAATGTGAATGTTCAAACATAGGGAGAATGGATGTTACACAGTATGTAAAGTGGCCACTTAAACCTGCCAAAGACAGATTATAAGCCTTGTAAATGCTAAGACTTCTATGATTCCTTCTCTTAAATGTTTTTATCTTTGTTGTAATATATTATGTAAGTGCTTACCGTGTCCTTTCCAGACCAACTAGACTGTCTGACAGTGGCGAATGGTGATTTTATTTACAGGTAGGCTATAAAAATATCATATATTTGTACCTACATAGGAGGTACATAATACAATGTCAGTAATATAATATACTATAAATTGATATTTTTTGTGGTTCTGTGTGATACAACAACTCTAATCCATGAAATCAACTCTAACGATGTAATTTCGTGATATATTATATTATAAAGATATGTTATCCATTACTTTAATATATAATTCATTAAAAAATAAATAAAAAATACCACCATGAATTCAGTCGATATTAGGTATTCAATTGAAATGTCAAATTGTTAACTGGCCGCATTGTTCTAATAATTACTAGTGCTAAAAACGGCCGCGTGGAGTGCTATATGTCCTGCAATATGACGCATGAAAGTAATTATGGTCTTATGTCAAAAGTACCATCTCAAAGAAAAATATTCCTTATGAAACAATGTTTGAAATACTGTTTTCCGAATCAAAAATCTTCAAATAATTTATGTAATCTGCAAGTTTAATCTTGGAGAAAAACCCCGCACTGGGGTTAATACATTCAAAATATAGTATACTTATTTGTGTGAAAAAATAAGCTGGAATAATCGGTTTCTTGGCTCACCGCATGCGCTAGGCGCGCTTTATTAAAATTTATATTTATATTTGGATAAAAATACAAACAGTGGAAAAGATTTAAAATAAATAGTAATTATTCATTTGTTTTTGTGTAAATAAAGTGACAATAAAACATTATTATGGTTAATCAAATACAATGGTTAACTGTTCATAATCGCTGCTATACACGGTTCGCCCCTGCTGTCTGATGTTTTCTATATTCTTAACATTAAAACTAATCATTGGAAACATTCTACCATCTCTCGTATATGTGAAACATTTAACAAGAATTTTAATAGTCTACATATAGTGGGTATACAAGGAAAACCGGTTAACTACGATTTTGGCATATTTGAATTGTGAATATTATTAATTTAAAAATTTTATTCTCTATCTACAGGTATAAATGTTTCAAAAACTTATCATTTAATTTTATATATAGTTAAAACCGTCGTCGCTTTATTTTTTATTTATTTCTGCTTTATTAAGTTAGTTCATAACATCTAATATAAACTTTTAATAATATTACATTTTTTTTACCAAAATTTCTCAATAACATATTTTTTCGAATTAATTAGAAATATTTAGATTTTTTCTACTTCCTTTATTTCTTTGGGTAACTCATTGTATAGCTTCAATCCCTTGTACAATGAGTTTTGATATTATATATTTCTCCTCATTGGTAATCTTACCTTTTTTTACCCCTTTTTTCATATGTATGACATTGTTGGTTAAATTTTGTTATTGTTTTTATTTTATTCAACCCCTTAATTGTTTTATGCATAAAAAATGCTATATTATATTTCATTTGTTGCTTTACTGTGAGCAAGACAATTTATTTGTGCATTCTTTCACAAAGAAATTGTATAATCCTCATCGCCTTATTTTGAAGAATTTGTATGTTGAATTAAAATTAAGTGAATATATGTTATTGAATGACAGGCCGTACTATTTTTATACACATTTAATAGTTTCAATGTTTAGTCATTTAACCTATACATCTTTTGGTATTCTCAATAAAATAAATGAACATTAGTCCTACTCACTCCCCAGAGGGTTGAATCCATTCCTTGTCTACAAAAAATTGTACGAAATCAAGTTGTTAAAATACTTCACCTTAAACCTTTAATTCTAGCCAAACTCACATATGTAAGTTGTTTGTTTAGTAAGTTGGGTACGTTTCTTCGTGTTTGGCGTCAAACAGACTCCCACACGGACTAAGCTAATTCTAAGTTTTCTCATTTTAACCAAGCTTTAGTTCTGAACTTAATAACTTATCTAGGTTTCAACATGTTTGTTCATTAAATTTATTTAGTTTTCAATATGGTTTGTGGACTATAATTATAATATTAATACTTACATACGTTATAATCAAATGTACATCACTTCTCTGTCAGCCGACAGCACCGGAGCGAAGCGGAAATAAAGGTTTCAGCTCTTAAACTTCACAAACATCAACAGATAAAAGAATTGAAGGAATATTGATGTTCAAATATGGACAGAATGGTGAATGTTACACAGTGTGTAAAATGGCCACTTAAACCAGCCGTTGACAGGTCATAAGCCCTGTAGATGCCTAGACTTCCATATTACCTTATCTTTAATGTTCTTCATCTCTGTTGTAATGTGTTAATAAATATTTTAATATAAGAAACAAAAAATAAAATTCAATGAACCAATTAAAACAGTATCTCTAAGAAATTTACTGTCTAGAGACGGTGGATGATATATATCGAGATTAACTGCATTCGATTTTTTAATGCGGTGCCCTTTGCACCATAAGGTGCGGATAGGGATTTGATAATTATTGATTAAATACACACGAATTACATATCAGTTATGTTTCCAATTACGTTGTGTATTGTTAAACTTAATCCAAACCTTTTCCATTTAAACAAGGGTAGTATTGCTCCACTGGGTATACTGTTTATACCCCAACCAGTACTGAGATGTTATTTCATTCGGTCTACTGGAGTTATACGATACCTCACGGGAGCTGGCGCACAAATGATTAACCTATACCAATTTATGATATATTTCAACACTGCATGACCATTGTATAAGAACCACTGATACAATTATCTTCACGATCCTTGCGCTCCAAAATATCTTGTGGAGAATTTCATTTACCTTTCTGATCATACATAGTCTTTCGCTTCGCTCTTCTCAGGAGATAACACTTTACATTCCTCGACATAGCACATATTTTTTTAGCTTTTCCTTTTCCATCCAAGCTGCTAGACTTTGGAATGAGCTACCTCTTCATATAAAAATGCACCTTCTCAAGCCACTTGTAAGAAATGCCTGAAACATTATTACATATCCACTGAATCCTAAACTCCCCGAGTTTAACAGTTTTTTTTTCTTTTTCTTAAACATGTATTTTTATCCGTTTTTTCTTTCCTTCGTTCCTTTTTCTCTCTCCTTCCAAACACATTATTCAATCCCACATTCCTCATTATTTTACATGTATAACATAATGTACTATTTTATTTTATTAAGTAAATATGTGCAAGCCTTATCTCCCAATTCAAAAACAGTTGTTATTTTTAATTAATTGTTTTTAAAAAAAATATTTTATTGATATACCTATCTTTTGGTAAATACTTATGTTTTTTTAGTACACAATTTCGACTGATCTCTTTTATTTGACCAATCTGTTTTTTGGATGGCTGGAAGATATTATTTTAAGCAATAAGTCCGCCAAATTACTTATTCTTTGTACGTTAAGTTTTAAATGAATAAATTTTACATTTTTAAAATCCAACTGCGACGCCACACCAATGCGTTATTTAGCTGCAAGACTTGTTGGGATGATTAATGTATAGCAATTTTGAGGTAATTTTAAACTAAAATAGCACCATTTTAATTATCTGTGATAATAACAGACATGAAAATATTTTTAGAGTAGTATTTCTTTAATTCCTCCGATAACTTTGGAATTGCAAAGCAAGGCTGCCTTTTCCCGAAACTTGTTTGAAGGAAATTGAGAACGTCAAATTTTGCGATATTGCGTTTAATATGTCAATCATAATAAATAAATTAACTAAGGGTTTTTTCCCTTTGGCACTGGTTTCAGAACCGTACTCGGTTGTTTTTATCAGCACTTTACGTTATTGGTTTTGTATTTGTTGATCCGTGTATGGCATGATTTTCTATCGATGTTTTGAAGAGCTTGGTTTTTCGCGTTGTTTTCTTTACTTTCTTGACTTAGGTGTTATTATTGATACGAAACTAATGTTTTATATTCATATTGAATCAGTCCTAAAAAAACATAAAATGGACGGACTTATTATGCGAGTATCAAAACCATTCAAACGTTCAGAGACAAATGAAAAACTCTACAAAACATTTGTTCGTCCCCAGGTAGAATTCTGTACTCCTATTTGGTCACCTTACTATAATGTAAGTATTAATAGACTAGAAAGGGTCCAGCAAATAATTTTTAAGCAGGTCGACTACCGGTTAAACATTAACTTTTCTAATCAAGCTGAAAGTATGCAGTACCATGGAATAAACTCTCTTAAAAATCGAAGAATAATGTTAGACCAGTTATTTTTATTCAGATTAATAAATAATAAAATTGATTCTCCAAACCTACTTGAAAGACTTCCATTCCGTGTGCCATCTAGACCGACAAGACAAAATTTTCTGTTTTACACTGAAAACGCGTCAACAAACTATTTTAAACAATCTACAATACTTAGAAATTGCGACCAATATATTTACCGAGGGTGATATTTTTTGTGACAATGTATGTAAATTTTGGTCAAAAATTATAGAAATTTTCAGAGAAGCAGACATTTATCTTTATTATCATTATATACATATTTTTTCATTTCGTTTCTTTTACATTTATTAAATTGAACATACTTGTCTTATGTGTAAACAATTTTTTTGGTGTGTGCATGAGTTTCTTACACTAATATACAAAGAAATTGGCAATATATGTGTACACACTGTTTGTTTATCTAATAAAATAAAAACATTTACAAAACGTTACAATTAAATTTTTCTTTCTTGACTCGTCGTTAGGAGATAGAGTGATGTCAGGACCGTAGGAATCAAAACAAGGACCGCAACAAAAAGTTTAACACTGCAATTTATACTTACCTGAAGCGAAGACACCTTACCTTCCATGCATTACAAGTTATATACGTACGCTGCAAGTGGAGTGCTAATGCAGAGTCCATAGACAAGATCAGGCAATGATGATAAAAATAGTAAAAATATTCGAACAAAGGCCTGAATTGTGCAGAACCAATTGTATAATAAAGTGAAAATATATTTTATCTTCATAAACTATCTTCAAATAACTGATTATATATGCGTATATAAAAAAGAAACATTAAATGATCTTTACAAAAATTAAATCGAAATAAACAATGCTGCAGAAAAAATCAGTAAAAAAGGGAAAGAAAATGAATGAATTTTTACAGAAAAAATCAAATCAATAAGGCGCTAGAATAATCAACGATATCCTAATGCCGGTCTCAAAATTTGTAGCAAATACGTGAACAGGGAGTGGATAATGATATCACGTAGATAGTTTTGGATTCAGATGAATACAAGATATTTTTTATTCAAAGATACCTTTATTTGGTAAAAAGCACAAACAAAATTCACTCCTCAGCAAGCTCTAATGACTAATTTTATAACACAGTACACCACCACCCCCGGCTTAACGATTTGATAAAAATATTTTTGAAGAAAAAATTTTCTAATTTTACATGTTTTCATTAATTTAACTCAAAAATAACATGAATAATTTTATTTAATTGAATTAAATTAGAAAATTCATAATAATTTTAATACCTGTATTTTCTCCGGAAATGAATAACGTTAGTTAGGCATGTGCGAGAAAAAAAATGTATATACAGGGCAGTTAATTATTATATATTTAAATAAAAATGGGTAAAACAACGCCTTAATATTTATACGAATCTGCATCAATAGAGTCATATTATTTCATTTAAAAATCAGCCAATGACAGCTCGTAAATCTTGTAAATGCCTAGACTTCCATCTTACCTTCTCAAAAATGTTTTCCTTGTGTGTTGCAACAAATTTAAATCTAAATAACTCCCTAGGGAGTAAATCCAAGCTGTCTGCAAACATTTGGATATACTCAAAACGTTGTTGAAAAAACATGTTTTTCAAACGTGTTGGGGTGGAAAATACTTTCAAATTCACTCTGACATAGTTTTCCTCTCGTATGTGCTAATTTTCTTTCAACTGCTGGATGATTTTTAGCTTATAGGGATAAAATAAAATATTAAAATTTAAAAATGTTGTGTACCGAAGTCTATTTAATGCCAGTAGATGCTGCAAACTTACTGTCAGATTTGCGAGGATTTTGCAAAATTTTGTATCTCACACGGTTTTCGTTTTCCAGACTCAAAACCTTTTCCGTTGAAGGTCCGGGTCGAGGTTCATTTCCAACTGGTCCTGTTCTTCAAAACTTCCCTACTCACGTCCATATTAACTGGTTCGTTGGTGATCATTCAATCTTCGGATATCGAACTGAGAACAAAATCGTTGCCTGGACACATTGGTCGAATTATTGTTCGCGATATACGCCTCAATTGCGAAAACCTGACGGGCTCCTTCCTGTCCACGAGCTCATGACTAATAAAAAATCCGCAACACTCCTGCTTTGAATGATACTCCTTTCTCATTACTGCCTTTATTAAAAGCAGAGATCGCGTAATTGTGTCAAATCTGACAGCGAACGTATTGTAAAATAAAAGTCTTGCTATTTATTTGAGCCATTTCCGTTATTTATATCGAATTTTATAAAAAATGTTTCCAATCTAGTAATTTCTCACATTTATAATATTCGCATTTTTAAAACAGGGTAAAAAGTCTGCAATTCATAAAACGACAGACAAAACATTTAGAAAATAATTCGCATTTTAAATCCAAGATGAAGTCTTTATTTTTTTAAAGGATTAATTTAAAATTACAAATATAAATAACGACCCTTATTTGATGGGCGCCTTCTGTAACCAGTGCGAAAGTGAGGTTTGATTGGATGTTTCTGTTCAAACTAAAAGGTCCCCCTGAGACCCGAACATATTTACTACCCCAGAGAGTGCTATCGTTCTTTTAAATTAAATTAATTTGAAAATATTTTTAGGGCGAGCACATTTTTCCCTGTTGAATCGCGTTCTCAGTTTTAGGTTAAACTGACTCAACATATTAGTGTAACGAGGAACACATTATTTCTAGTATCAATTTTTTATGTTGTAATGAGCATCAAATTTTTATTTAAAAAAAAAAAATCGCTTTGTTGTGATTCATAATTTAACATTCGTTAGAGGCGATTAAAAATTAATCGTTGCCTTTAAAAAATAAGAAAAGTATTTGAGTTCTTACGATTTATTCAAATATTACAATTTCGGAGCCATTTTTGGCGAATTGCAAAAAAAACACTACTAAAAAATGGGAATCATGTTAAAGTAGACTAAGACTTGAACTTCGGACGTCTGATCTGTGAGTTTGCAACATTAGTCACGGGATCACAAACCGTTTTTTTCAGTATGTAATTTTAAATGCGAAAAAAAACAAGAAACGTAAAATTTAATTAATTTAAAAAAAATAATTATCACCCGTTTTTTAATTTATATAATTAATTGATTCCAATGAACGTTCACCAATCATTTTCTCTAAAAAACTTGAATAAGAAAACAACTTATAAAGAAGCGATTAAAATTAATTTTACTAAACACGAATTAATTTATTAGCGTTGATTTTGATAGGCGAAGTATTTAGTCACAGAAATAATTGAGGTCTCTCCGGGCGGATGAAGAAATATGTATGTGTTTGAAAAAAAACCAGAATCCCGGACGAGTATTTTCGAATCGATGACTCCCTCAGATAAAAATCTAAATAAAGGAAATCGAGTAGACAAAAGTCCATCTCGTTGGTGCGTTCACCTACCGTTGAGGCCCCGGGTTCAATTTCTTAAAAGGCCTTAATATTCATTAGAAAGTTGATTGTACACTGCGATATTTCATGTTCCAGGACTGGCACCTAAAGCGTAAGGCTAATCATCTTACCTTGATGTATTTTTATATACGAGATACGCTGCATAAGGTACAATCTATTGTATCTTATGCAGTGTCTTATGCTTCACAAGGTGGGGATAAGAGTTTAATGATGATGATGATGATGCCTATTTTATAATGGCTTTATTTATTTTTTATTCAAAAAAAACATTTAAAAGTTGTATGGGCGTGCATTATTTCCTTGGTTATATTTTCATATATTTTTTTTTACATAAAATTAGTCACTCACATAATATTACCGCAGACCGAATGTAAAACGATTCGTGAAATGTTTATTATTTTTTTCCCTTTATATTTGTATGGATCAACAATTAATTAATTTATTTATTTAACACTTTATATACATATACAACATATATACATATAAGGGCGGGCATAAGGCAATTTCCTCCTACCTACCCAGAATTAATTTAAGTAGTTATTGATTCACAAATTGATAAAATAAAGTTAAAACATCTTTGTTTTTAACTACTTAGTCTCTAGAGTTCCATATGTTTTGATGTAATATTTAGTCACTGTTAAAATAAAAATCCGATAAGATTCATTAGTTAAATAACCTTGATAAGGAAACTTGTGTAGCTTTGAAACCGGTCAATAGGAAAAAAAAGTGGTTTAGAACAAAATTGTTTTATATTTTATATAAATAACCTCAAAATAGAGCTCCAAATGTAAATTTTATATTGACAAATTCATTGATGTTTCTATAATAAGTATTACATGTGAGCGGAAATTAAAATATATGTAAAAAAATATTACTCAAAATATTTATAAATATGATAATAAGCCGCAGTTGAACATTGAACTATCATAATAAACCTTAAGTAGAGGAAATATTGCGTGAGAAAAGATAGTATTCAATGGTATATAATATTATAGAGATAAACACGTGTTGATAATTTATTGGAATTACTTTCTTAACATGGTCACTTAAAGGATAAACATACCTTATCCTTTCACCACTATTTTGAATTATACACTTTATTTTATATTTAAAGATACTTTACGTTATATTCAGCACATAATACGAAAAACTTAAGTGTTCTAAATACTTTTTCTTCATTTCTTTATACTGGATGGTTCCGAAAAAATATTTGAAAAATGTTTTTAGAGAATAATAAAAGTATGTAATGAAAAAAAGAAAAATCCAATTGTTCACATTTGCATAAGTTTCTTTAATTTGGTAAACATAATATTGTGGTCCAAAAATAAAATTTTCCAAAAAATCTTTAAGCGGTGATCATAAATTGATTAAATATTTTTCGTTAAAATAAAATATTTTAGCTACATAATAAAACACGCATTGAAAGTAGTTTGTTTTGTTTTTATAAAAAAAATATTTAATTTAATTTATATTGATGGTTTGAAAAATTTTAATTACAAAAAAAACTGTCTTACGTTTTTTTAAAAGAGTGTCGAAATTTGAAATTTTAAAAAGGATTTTTAAAAATCCATTTAAAATAAATACCTAACAGTACGTATGTTGTTTAAGTATTTTTTTTATATCTTTTAAAAAAAAATCTAAAACAAATTTAGAGATGAAAATTTATTAATGTACTTTTATTTTTGATAATTTTTTGTTGTGTAGAAATTTGTAATTTATTTTAAAAGGATTCTTAGAAGAAACAGGAATTTAAAAAAATGAGTTCTCAAAAAGCCATTAAGAAATTGCTGAAAACGTAAAAAGGCTCTTGTTTAAAAAGTTTTGAATAAAATGCTTAATTTTCCTAAAAACGTCGAGGGTAGATTCCAACTAAAAGCCTATTAGAATTAATTGAAGGGACAGAAGTTAGTTATGTGTGTATGTGAGATGTTACAACTGAAAGCGGGGATTCTTTTGCTTTTATGGGACAAAATAAAGCCATTTCAGTTACAAAATAGAGTCTCACTTCTCACAATGAAATAGTTTCTTCTTCTTCGACTTGTCTCAAAGGTTTACTATTTAAGGCAATGTAAAGGACTGTAATAAAAATACGCCTGTTTCAGTATAAGAAACTGTCTAAACAAAATCTTAGGTAAAATAATTTAGTAAAATTCAGACACTGAGAGAGTCTGAAAACATCAATCATCATTTATTTATTCTTTAAGATACAATTTTTTTATGCGCTTACTAAATTATAAAATAATTTCTTTAAATGGTTAGAACTTTTTTCGGAAAGTAATCATTATTTGATGAAGGTTTGGTGTTATATCAAGCTCATTTAAAAAATAAGCTAAGCACACTGTAAAAAAATCTTCTTGAATTCAAAGTGTTTAACATATTATGATTAAAAATAACAATCTTTACCAAGTGGTTTCACAAAATTTTAATATATATTTGACCCATCTCTTTCATTCGCTATTTTAAAATTGAGTATAATTTTAATGAGAATAATCCATTATCAATTAATGGGATTCCAGTCTATTTATTGAAAAATGGTTTTTCTGATAATTTTGATAGTTTTATCACACACAATATTTTGTTATTTGATGCCTCCTATTTTTATGTTCCAAATATATGTACAATTACATAAAATAAAATTAATAGTGATTTTATAAATTACCAAAAAATTCAATCACTCTAAATTCATTTTTCACATCATCATATATAATTCCCTTTCTGCACCTAATGGTGCATAGGGCACTGAATTACTACACAAATCACAGTGTATCTTGATCATTTTAGTTACATGAAGGTAACATGATCAGTCTTCCGCTTAAGTTACCAGTCCAGGGACTAAAAAATATTCTAGAGTAAAAAAATATTTTTAAATAAATTTTTCTTAAATCATGTCGGGAATAGAACCCGAGACCTCTTGCATGGTAGGCAAACGCGCTAACCACTGCATCACGAGGCCGGCATTTTTCACATATAATGCATTGAATCTCCAATCGTCAATCAATTATACTTATAAAATTCAAGTTTACTATTTAATATCAAAAACATAAATTCTTTACTTACTTTTTTATTTTTTAATAATGTATAATGGCTTTTTCTAAACAACGTGTGTTTTTTTTTGAGCTGTTGAATTTGCCTGTAGACAAATCTTAAATATTAATCGGCATTTTGTTTTTTGCGTATACAGTTTCCCCGACAAGAATTACTGACCACCCAAAATGGGTACAGCTAGTTCTTCATAACTTCTAGCGTCCATCTATTTCTTTTAATATCATTAATATTTTTGTGTACGAAAATTACCTACATTTTCATAAATATATTAAGATGTGACCGCCAATACGTCAATTTATTTCAACTTATTTCTTTGTATAAAATGTAAGTAAAATGTTTCATAAAAATAAATATTTTATGAAACACAGTTATTACTTTAAAATATAAAGACTCGGACGTTTACGCGGTGTTACTTACGTGAACGGCCCTCGAGAAGTGTCTGGGATTTTGCTACTGAAGGATTAAATAAGGCTTTAAAAACTATTCGTTAATGTGTAAAAAAGACAAAGTCATTATTTTTAGCAAGTTGGAGGGAGATATACGAAAACAATATGTTAGTCATTTTAACGTGTTACCAAGGTGGCCATTGGTGACAGTAATATGAGAGGTTTGTTTGTGCAGAAATTTGAATGTATAACGGAAAGTTATTAAAGAAATACTTGTCCTATTTTCCATACTAAGGTGGTTCAGAAAATATGTTACTTTAAAAACAAGGATGTTTAAGATAATATGATATAGTTGCAAATAATTTTGTAACACTGTGAATATTTATTTACTTTAATGATTTTTTTAATTTCGTTTTGGGATTCATATGGGCAAATCAAATGCGTCAGCCTAATTCGTTACATATGAATCAAATAGCACCGTACAGCTTGATATTACGATTATGAAAGCAAAAAAAAAAGTAATATCAATTAAATCTTTACTTGTAATTATTTCTGTTACCTGAAATCATTTCTAGTAAATTCGTATGAATTATTCACTTTGAAGTAATTCCCTTTAAAAGGTTTTCCTTTTGAATTCAGCAGCTTTCACTGATCTGATAATACTTCTCAATTCAACCTCAGCTTAGTGCGAGTAAAGTAGATTTCAGAGATCGTTTAATCAAAATCTCATCTGAAAGAAGCCCTTTATATAACGTAAATAGAAAAATCACGTATTCACTGTATATTATAGCGTCGTTATACTGATAAAATCATCCAAATAACAAACAAGTAAATAATGCAGTTATACAAGTATGTCATTTTAAGAGCTTTTTTAACCAATAAAATCCTTCAAATCCTCTGAGGTTTACTTTTAAAGTGAGCAAGTATAAAAGCCCACTAAAAGCATTTGAAAAAAAAAATATTCAGGAAACCATTAATTCCATAATTTTTTTTTGCACGTCGCGTCGAGTTGATTATGCCTATTTAAAATCAACGCTTCCCTGTCCCGTTTTCCGCAACTCAATGATTTTACTGTATTTAAAAAAAAAAGAGTATCATAATGAAATTGACTGTCAGTACGTTTTGCGTTTTAAAAAATTAGTTGTCATATTTCTACATCATAGCACATATAAAGCAGCGTATTAGCAGATAAATCTGGGCGCTTTAAAGGGTTCGAAATGGTTCTATTTTTCATAATAAACACTTTATAAAAAAAATAAGACAACAGAAATACGCAGATGGTAAATATCTATAGTTTAAAAAAAACATTGCTCTAGCACCATAATCCAGGGAGAGAATTCGGGAATACGTGTGACAGCGTTTTCTCTTAATCATCATTCTTACCCCGTAATAGTTTTTAAATCCCAGCAATGCAGCACTGCCTTATTTTTTGTCACCCTTTTTAAAATGGCGGACAGAATAACCTTTTTTAAAATGATGGCGTGCTGAGCGCAGCTTTTACCGGGTGTGCCAAAATTCCGTTCACAATTTATTTTTTGCTTCGCAACGGATTGGTACCGAACATTTAACTGCACTTAAAAACTGCGTATAAAAATAACTAAACGGCTGATCTATTTTTACTACTAACAATGACAAACAAGCTTTATCATATTATGTACCGTTTAGTTTGGTAAATAAATGAGATTATAAGGATATAATTTTTAATTGATTAAATATATTTATCCTGCAAGCAATCTACAAATCGGAATGCAGACTGTTTTATTGAAATGACCCTTTAAAAAAAAAGTTTCTGTGTCCAAAATATTATATTATATACACGGAGAATCGAATAGAAAATTTTGAAAAAAAAAAGAATAAGTCTCTACAAAAACATCGTCAAATATATTATACTTAATTTAATTTACAAACGTTTCCCATAATGTAAAATAAATAAAAACTTTACTGTGTACATAGTAAAGAGTGATGTCTTACAATGATATTATATTTTTCATCATCATCATCGTTCCCTTTCCGCACATAATGGTGCACAGGGCACTGGATTGGTACACCAATCACAGCGTATCTTGATCATTTTTGTTACATAAAGGTAAGATAATCAGTCTAACGCTTCGGGTAGCAGTTTAGGGACTATGAAATATTCTAGTGTGAAAACAACCAAAATATTATATTTTTAAATAAATATTGTTAATAAAACAACACAATACTATGTAATTTTAGAATATTTTTTGTTATAAATAGCAACGCGTGTAATTCTAAGTTGATGTAATTCAAAGTCGATGTAATTTTATGTTGATGTAATTCTAAATTGACGTAATTTTAAGTCATTGTAAATTTGAGTTGATGTAATTTTAAGTCAATGTAAATTTGAGTTGATGTAATTTTAAGTCAATGTAAATTTGAGTTGATGTAATTTTAAGTCAATGTAAATTTGAGTTGATGTAACAGCAAGTTCCTATTGATGAGGAAGTTGCCTTGAAATCGGTCCACGTTTAACTCAAATGTTAAAGTGGTTTTAGCAAATTTATGAATAAATTTGTGTAAAATGTCATACCACAAAGTCAAAAATGTATTTGGTATTAAAAATATAAGGTTGCAGCTCTTTAACTTCACAGACATCAACAAATGAAAGAACTGAAAGAATATAGATGTTCAAATATGGGAAGAATGGTGAATGTTACACAGCGTGTAAAGTGGTCACTTAAACCGGCCAATGACCCGTAGATGTCATGTAGATGCCTAGTCTTCTATATTCATTATCATCATAATTCCCTTTCCGCACCTTATGGTGCATCTTCTTATTCTTTTTGTACCATATCAGGTCTCCCCGACGTTGGCAATCACTCTAAAGTAAGCATTCCGGTCCTGCGCCAACTGGAACAGCGCCTCAACCCCGCGCACTCCCGTCCAGTCGCGGATGTTTCTCATCCAGGACATCTGTCGTCTTCCAACTCCACGCTTTCCCTCGATCTTTCCCATCATAATCAGCCGTAAAAGCGCATATTATCTTCCGCGCATGATATGGCCCAGATTTGCGAGCTTTCTCTGTTTTATTGAGAACAGTAGTTCTTTTTCGGCACTGGCTCGTCTCAACACCTCCACGTTGGTCACTTAATCTGTCCACGTAATTCTCAGCATTCTCCGGTGAAGCTACATTTCAAAAATCTCTAATCGGTTCATGGAATTCACCTTGAGAGTCCATGTTTCAACCCCGTAGAGCAATATTGACCACACATAGCACTTGACCATCCTCTGTCTCAGTTTTAAATTAAGACTATCACTGCAGAAGAATGATTTCATGTCATTGAATGCTACATGGTGTATAGGGAACTGCATTGGAACACCAATCGCAGCTTTTTTTGATCAATTTTGTAACATGAAGGTAAGATGATCAGTCTTACGCTCCAGGTGCCAGTCCAGGGACTATGAAATATTCTAGTGTGAAAACACCCTTTTTCAATAAATGTTTCATATCAACCATCTCGGGAATCGAATCCGAGACCTCTTGCATGGTAGGCAAACACAATAATATTTTAGTCAACAAAATAATGATTAAAATAGAAATCGTTGTTACGGTAAAAAAAAAATGTAAATTATTCTCTTCTTCGATAATAATTTATCATTAATTTCACAATGCTTTGCAATACACGTTTCAAATCATCGTTTTTATTTACTAAAGCTTAGATACAAGCCATAAACGAAGGGTCTTTATGAATTATTAATATGATGTTTTTATTTGCAAAACAGAATATAAAAGAGGTTTTTTTAAAAAAAACAACTTTTTTTTCTTAGAACAATCTAGAATTATGCTAGAAAACAAATTTTTCTGAATTGTAAATTTCTAGGATTTGGTTTACAAAATTTGTTCCCATCCAATAAGTTGATTCATACAAATGATATTGCTTATGTATTTTAAATAAATGTCAAAAAATTATATCAAATACAATACTCGGCATAAAATGAAGTACATCGGGCTTAAAGATGAAACTTCCGGCTAACTACGTCTTTGCAGAACGTCGTATTTGTCATTCATCTATGTTACAGATACCAGACTCGTGTGACAGAGACGACGCTCTACAAAGTCGGCAATCTCTTTCTTATGCCCGATATACTTTATTTACTGACGGGTACTGTATGTAAATATATTAAAAAGGTCCCTAATACGCTGAATTTTTTCAGGATAATTTAATATACTTCATCAAAGTAATATTGATTCCATAACGATGCTCTAGTTTCTAGTACGTACACATAACGCCCAAAAGACATCTTTCAGGTGAAACTTTTATGATACTTTTAAAATATTAAATTTGAATAATACATCGATTAATATTTCGACAGGCGTCGTGGCGCAGTTGGTTAGACGGCCGACTGTGAAACTGGCGTCGCGGGTTCGATTCCCGCCAGTTGTAAGAAAAAAATCCATGAAAGATTTTCTTCTCAATTGGTCTGGGTGTTGTGGTGAATTTTTTACTTTCTCCTTCCATATCCCCTCTTTACCACCTGCTGACAAGCCTCTAAAATAGAGGCTTAGCGGGTTATTCCCTTTAAAAAAAAAAAAAAATATATATAATAAAAAAAGTCAATAGCGGACGTCCAGGATGTCGAGAACCTGACGCCTCGTAAAGTAGTCAAACGTGGCCCTCAAGCTCTCCGGAGGCATCCGCAGTAGATAGCCCCAGCTAACTGTATTGCCTCCACTTGTCACCGGAGTTTGCTACGTCCGTTCTTTTATTTCTGAATTCCTTTCAAAGTCAAAGATTAATATTTTCGAAACTCGGTATTTTGCTGTTTTGTGTATAGGAGATAATAGGTGTTATGCAGGCGCTATAAAGGCGGCATGTGGTTTTTTTTTACTCATGATTGTTCGTCGGCAATTTATGGCAGAACTACGAGACGCAAACTTGACATGGGAGGAAGCGCGAATGCTTGCAGACAACAAAGTTTCCTGGAGGCTCTTTGTAGACACCGTATGCTCCAACTAGGGAGCGGAGATGGAATGATGATCAATATAGTTTCATTTAAAATAAGATCAAAAAAATACTTTTTTGAGAAAGTGATAAAAATTTATGTAAATTATAATTGGATTAAGATGATATGTTTGTACCTTAGAGAAAAAAGATCGGGAGTTCACTTAAAGGCGTGGACTATTGCCAGGAAAGGCACTAAAAATAAATTTAAAAAAATAAAAAATAAATAATTATCATGCGATAGCTCACTTAAACAAAAGTTTCAAATTGAAACCTTAATTTTATTTTGGGTGAACCTTAGTGGAAGAGTATCTTTGTACCGCAAAGAAATGCAGGTACTTCTTCCGTTTGCAACGTCTTATTTATGCGAACCTGGCTATTCAGCACTGGCTGCAATGAAAACCCAATATCGAGCCAGGTTAGTAGTCGAAAAGGAGAAAAATTTATTTTTTTATTTCAAACATTTTGATTTTAGATAAAACGAATTTGGTTTTATTTTTGCACCACAACAGGCCAAGAAAGCCCAGTTACAGTTGAGAATTACATCACAAAAAATAGACTTGAGAAAAACCACATTTAATTTTTTTGTGATCTTACCGGGAATCGAACCCGAAACCTTCCGTGTGTAAGTCAAGGGCCTTGAACACTACACCACGGAGGCCACCGTGGTACTCTCCACATTGCTACCAAGATTTGATAAACTTTGTGCCGATAAACAACAACAACCCTCGCATTCAATTTTTAGATAATTCACTATCCTCCAAAATAAATATACATAAACGTTTATGTTATAGCATAACGGTGTTATTATTTCATTTTTTTTGTTAGAAAGTTTTTATTATTTTAAATGGGTCTATATTATTATAAATATTTTTGTTTAAAGATAGGGAGGTGCCGAAATTTATTTTTTTTGGGAAGGCTTAGTAGCATAAAGAGGATAAAACAAGAAAGTCCACTTTTTGCTATTTCAAAGTTTAAAATCCAAAAATTATCGCAATAAGCTATTTTATTCGTGAATAAAACACTTAAGTCTACTTTCGTCGTAAAAATACTTTCAGTAATTTGAGATACGCTATTTTAATATGATAATATGTAATATTATTATCTAAAAATCAGGCAACAGGAAACTTAGGAGACTGAAAAAAGTCAACAGATTCGACCTTCACAAAAATCAACAGACGGAAGAGTTGTTAGACCAGCCAATGACAGATCATAAGCCCTGTAAATGCCTAGACTATAATCCCTTCCCAATATATTTTTTTTCTCTGTTGCAATAATATTCAAGGTTCATCTGTTTTGAAAAATATGGAATAATAAACTTCACACGTGAAATTATATTTACATGTGAAATATTTTTATAATGTATAAATACCTTTGTAATGTATTTAAAAAATAAAACCATCCTTTCAATCTTGGCGTTTATACTCTGCCCGTGTTATTTTATCAATAAAAAAGGCATTAACTTCGAATAGATGCTGTAAACTTTTCAGAACTCTAATAAATGTTTGATTGCTCACTCGGTCAAATGTTATTTTTATTCAATATTTTCCTCCGCTTTCCCTAGCATTTTCCGTCGTTATTACTATCGTAATCTGCTTGCGAGATGGTAAACATAATATTTTATTGAAAGTAACCAGATTCTAGTGAAGTCATTAAATATAATGTAAATATCCGTAAATTCAATTCGGTATAAACAAAACAAAAAAAAACAAACCATCACGCCGTTTCCCCGTAAGGGTAGGCAGAGAGGATAGAACGCCACAACACTCTATTTTTGCATACAGATCTTGCTTCCTCTACATTCATACATCTTCTCATGCACGCAAGCCGATTATTCCGACTTTTGACATGTCCATCTTTAAGTATTTGTTGGATTTGGTCATGCCATGTCTTTCTCGGTCTTCCTTTATTTCTGCATCCATCAACATTCGCATTGTAAATATTCTTAGCCGTTCTCTCGGTATAAATATATGTATATATTATATAAATATATATATATATATATATTTGTATTTGTTTTTTTTAAATTTGGATTTTAGGCCGGAGCGTTCTTACTAAGTTTTTTTCTTCGTTTCCTCATTAAGGTTTTTTTTTTAAATAACAGATATTATTTTTATAATCATTGATCAATAAGTCCACTTATATTCACTACTCACTCTCGCATGCACACAATACTCATACACCCATACACATATTCACACACCCTCACACACTCTTAATATATATATATTCACCCTAACAAACATGTACAACAATAATAAAACGGATATACTAAATAAGAGTACGCATTGTTTTTAATTTATGTTATTTTATTGTGACTATTATTACTATAATTTATTGATATACATTTAAAAAAAACTTAAAACTACTACGAGACTTTATTAATAATCTAGTAAAATTATATTCGATTGTAAATTGCATCTATCTAAAATTAAATTTTATAAAAAATAATCTTTTAAAAATTCTAATAATTGCTTTAATAACATATTATGAAAACTAAATTTTGGTCTATTTATAATTTTGAATTTTTCTTTTGTGACTATTGGTGTTCACATTTAATTGGTGAAAGATGTTTAGTATTATAATTTTTTATTTTATTGTATTTATATTGTGATATCTTTTACTGTTTGTGAACTGAAAATAAATAAATAAATATAAATTATTATGCTTAAAATTAAAGGTATGGAATAAATGAAATAGCTTATTGAGCTCCAAACATTATTTATGGATGAAAAAAGAATTATCGACAAAATCAAGAAAAGAGTTCTGCGTTGGTTTGGACATGCAGAGCACATGAAATATAAGTAAAACCAATAAAAATGCAAATGTTGATGGTTGCCGAAAACGAAAAAGACAGAGAAAGACATGGCTTGATCAAATTTTACGTATGCTTAAAGATGAACATGTCAAAAGTCGGAATAATTGGCGCGTGCTCTCGAGAAGATGAAATAATGTAGAGGAATCTAGGTCTGCATGCAAAGACATACTGATATGGCGTTTTATCTTCTCTGCCTAACCCTACAAGGAAGTTGTTTGTGAAAAAAAAGTTGATTGCCAGTTTGATCCAATTAGCAGAAGGGATAATCTTTTTTGGTGTAACGATGTGATAATAGATTAAAAATATATATGATAAATAAATTTTACCTCGAAAAAGGTTTTTTTTTTCATTCATAAAACTGTTCAATTACCTAAGTGTAATATTTGTTGATAACAAACAATTGAAAAGTTTTTTATTCAATTTAAATGATGTCTCATTCAAAGGCACATTCAGTAACTGTTTAACTCGAATGACCATCGTTTGAGCTTTTTACAAAGCTCAGCTTTGTTACCCGAATTTGTTTCGGTCCCTTCAAATAAGGGTTGTATTTTCGTAAAAACAAAATCAAATTAAATGATACGTCGTATAATTTTTAGGGCAGGCAGTGATATACGAATACTAAACCGTCTTTATAGAGAGAAATGTTTTATTTTGATTGTATTTGGGTGTTTTTTATACGCATTTTCTCACTGCTCCAACGCGCTACGTTTCCACAATTTATGACGTACGGGCAAAATTATTTTGAGCCATATTTTATTATTATTCAAAACCCAATTTCACTCACACTAAGGTCAAATACCATGACAAAGTGAACGAATTCAGAATGAAATGATATTTTTTGGTGCTTTGTATTCCATTTTTAAAAATAATGTTTCTTTCACCCAATCGAAGTCTTTCTATAAAACGGTGAATGTTTTTGCAATATTTTTAAATCGGCTGTTCAAGAATATCAATGTGATCGACATATGGATATCTAAAAATACATTTTTTTATAAACCAAAATCAGTTCACATTTAAATGTCATAAACATTCGACAAAAACATCTATTTATATAAATTTTTGAGAAATTGAAATGAATGAACTAAGTCAGAAAAAAAAATAGAGAACTTTTTTATTTTTACTTTGGAATTATAATTATCATCACAATCTTTAAAAAAAAAAAAAAACGGTCTTTGCATAAAGACTTCACTTGCTCAACATTCATACATCTTCTCGTGCACGCGACCCGATTATTCCGGCCTTTGACATGTCCATCTTTAAGTGTTCATCTAATATTAACATCTAAAGAGTAAAAACCACAAAAAGATAGCTTTGTTAAATTTAAACAAAAAAATATCACAAAGTATGAGCTGAAGAATCAATAAAAATTGAAGAAGTTCAGTGCTACGGTAAATTGGACATAAAGTTTTATCTTACGCGCGGTTAAAATTATGGCGAAATTACTCAAAAATGTACGAAAAAAAAATATTACTTTGAACTACAAAATTTCTTCTGAATCAACTAATGACAGATTGTTGCCATAAATCTCCAACTTCCGGAAAGCAAACTCACCAATCAGCAGAACTCGCCGACGAGAACTTGTGACGTCACGGCCGAAGATTTTTGAAAATTACGAAACTTAAAAAAGTTACGGTGCTGTAATACGATACATAAAAATACATTTATTGGCAAAACATTCAGCAAATATTCGTTCAAAAATAATGTGTCCTTCAGCCCAGTGTCAAGAATGTGCAAATTGTATAACAGTATTGAAAAAACAGAGATTGTCATTTTTGACACTGGATTGTTTAGGGTTAATAAGTGTATACAAAATTAATAATTTATTTTGATCATTTACGTTGCTAATTTAATTTTAATGTGTTTTTTATTCGTATTTACATGTAAGACGTGTTTCATATAATTTAATATTTTTTTTCAATAATTGTTTTTAAATGTGAATTTTATTCATGTTAACATGCGATCCATTAAAAATAAGTAGTGTTTTATTATGTTTGGAATATTTCTGTATTTTAAATAATGTTTTTCGTTGTTTGTAAACAAAAAAAAATGCATGAAATTAATTTTATTTTTGTTTTTACCCTGTAGCCTAGATTTGCGTTATTTATGTAACTTCATGGATCATTAAAACATAAGATAATTCCAACGGGTGTATTTTTTGTTTTTTCTACACATTCATACACAAATCACAGGCCTTTAATGTAATTCATATCCCTGTGTTTCCTACTACTAGAATAAAATAAAAAGTCTATATCAAAGCTAAATATTCGTAAATCCGTACAGGCAACATTAAATGAATGTGGTTATGACTTTAATAGTTAAAATATGTATTCAACCATTTTTTAAATATAGATGTTGTTGTTTAATGCAGTTTTGAGCGATCTTTCAGGAAATCTTCTTTTATGTTTTGGAAAAAAGTGCTTCAAATCTTTGTATAAATGTAAGTACCAATCCCTTCTTTATGATGGAAAATATAATATAACATATTACAACACAGATGAAAAACACCTTTGAGAAGTAAAAATAGACGCCAAGGCATCCACAAAGCCTGTCATTGGCTGGTTTGAGTGGCCAATTTACACATTGTGTAACATTTACCATTCTGACTGTATTTAAACATCTATGTTCCTTCGATTCTTCCATCTGTTGACGTTTGTAATGCTGAAGAGCTAAAACCTTAATTGTTGCGGGTGAAATTCATCTGATTGAATGATTTCACCTACATTCTAGGCAACGCTTAAAAACATTTTTCGATTTTTAATATTCTTCCTAGACCAGGTGGATTTGTCAATTTTTTTTTTTCTTTGTCAATTTTTTTGTGAAAAAGACCGGGATTCAACCCTCTAGATAACCGTTTATATTACGTTTAAACAACAGAGATGTGGAACTTTGAAAACTCTACAAAATTTTGAAAAACTGGAAGAACTCTACAAAAATTTGGACAAATTCAAAACATTGTTGTTAAATATAATTTAGTTTGTGAAAGTGACAATAAACAAGATTCTGTTAAAAACTATAAACAATGTTCAAATACCTGTTTTTTCGTTAGTTAGTTATTAAAAGTGAATGTATTTTACTTACTAAATTGTTTTCGCTCAGTTGCAATATTTATCGTTCATAAAATTATTATCTGGAAATAAAGTATTTTTTTAATTATTTTTGTTTGAAAAATTAACTGAGTGATTAAACATTTAAATAAGTGTGAGAAAATATAAGTTTATTAACACTTACCGACTTTTTATGTCTACCGGTTTCAAGACGTACCCATCTCTTCGTCAGGACACGCGCTACACCAACATGCAAATACTCAAAAAGCCTTTACCATTTACAGATAGTATTACTTTTTGTCGTAAAAACTATGTGTATTATGTGATTTTCGACTGCTTTCAGATAAGAATCTGAAATGGGAAATCAAGGAAATATAAGCCTGCCTCGTGTGTAGCAATCGACGCGTTTGCTTACTTTTCCTAGCAAGCTGGAAACGAAATAAAGATTTTAAAGGTGTATTAAACTACAATATTTCATTGTTATTGGACTGGCACTTTAAGCGTAAGACTGATCAACTTACCTTTATTAATTTATTTTACAGAAATAAACAGTCCACAATGATATAATAACCTAAAAAGATATCGTTTCAAGACCGACGAGCGAAGATTCTAAATAAAAATCATACATATTAAATTGTGGTACTACAAATGGGTGTGTTTGTGTGTATTTGAATGAGAGTAAGTGTAGAAGTGTATTTGTGTGAGAGTAAGTGTTCAGGTGTGTGTAAGCGTGAACATCATTAAATATCAAGTGGGAGCGTATCGCAACCAGAAAAAATAAGTCTTAATCTATTTAATATGTAATATATTATCTAAATACACTACATTTGATTTACAAATGCAGTGCCCTTTGCGCTTCGGAAAGGGTAATGATGATAATGATTTGATATGTACTTACTTGTGCTATAGCTTATATCTTATTTTAATATTTCTTTTTAACACCTTAAAGGCTTTTTTGTATTCAGAAGTTATAAACAACTTACAATTATAAAAATTCAATTTTGTGAAAAAAAACAAATAAAATAATACTAGAAACTCAATTATTTTAAGTCAAATTGGATTTTAAAAGTTATAGCAAATACATGTTTTACTTAAATCTTTAATTAAGGTTACGCATATTATTGAAACGAACGTTTATATTTTTATATAATATGATCACTAGATTCTCAACATAAAGATAATTTAAACAAATACAAACTAATACCACTTTCAGACAAAAGTATTTTGAGTATTATGCAATTAAAATTTATAGCTTACTTCCACTGTCCATTAAAACAATTAGTAACGAGAAAATGTTCAAAAAGGCTACAAAAAATGGATCGTTGAGGTGGGTAAAAGTAAAATGAATTATTCTCTCATTTGCTCAAACCAATATTGAATCACCTCTTCTACAAACGTATAGTTTATGTAATGCTTTTGTTATTTTATTGTGCGTTTTGTAATACGAAATAATTTGGTATAGAGAAATGAAATATAAACATAAATACGGAAGGATGAAAACTGTCTTGATATTTTGTTATTTCTCTTTGTATTATGTCTTCTTTGAATACGATTATTCTCACATGTAAAAAAATCAAAAATTATTGTAAAGCGTCCTTGGCACGGGTAACTCTAGTGAAAAACTTTATGTTAATTTTTTATTTTTTGTTTATATTGTGATATTGATGAAATTAATTAATACATAAAAAATAATAATGATTTTTTATTAAATGTCGCCACGAGTCGCATTTCGATTTAAATTCAGAAGTGTTGGATCAAAATTTCGAATAAAATATATAATTAACAAATTGACAAAATCCCCAAGTCCGTTGTATTTGGTTTTCCCTTAAAACTGTTTTACAAGTTAACCAATAAACTGTTCTGAATTGGAATAAAACGTTAAACTTGTTTAATTAACAATTTTGCTTCAATGAGAATTTTGTCCAAATAACTGATCTAATATGAAAAGTTCTTTTAATTTCCTTTCTACTGTTTTAAGACTTACAAAATTGTAACGATTCATCATTAAATTTGAACTGAACCCGGAAATGCTTTGCTTTTGCTAGATTTTAGGATATACTCGTATATAGATTTAATTAAGACAATCGGAAATTTGATATCATAACAATTATTGTTATATTTAATTCGAATGGAACATGTACACATACGAGTACATTATTATTTTTGTGTTTCGTGTTGTGCTGCCATAAATCAAACCCAGGACCTTGATCTTGATCGCCAACGAGGTAGACTTACCATCACTCGATTTCCTTATTCAGGATTTCCACGTGAGAGCAGCGACTGAGTCGGAATACTCGTTTAGGGTTCTGGATCTATTTCACATACAGAACCGTATTTTTCATCCGCCTGGACACAAAGTTGTATGATATGCATCAATAATTTAGTTATTTTTAATATTTCACAGGCGCCGTGGCGCAGTTAGTAAAACGGCCAACCGTGAAACTGTGGTCGTAGATTTGGTTTTCGTTAATTGCATGAAAAAATCCAACAAAGATATTTCCTCAATTGGTCTTAGTGTTGTGGTGTATTTTTTTTCTTTTTTTTCTACCTGCTGACAAGCCTCTAAATTAGAAGATTAGCAGGTTAAAAATAAATGTATGTGATAAATGTTAAAAAGAAAAACCCCCAAGTTTTGCATAAAAAACTACACATCGACACTGGTTCGCAATAACAGGTAAAATTTGTACTAATTTGTACTACGAGATTAAAATACACAGACCTTATCAAAAACAAATCTTCCAAAAATACGAGCATGAAATATTTTCAAAAAAAATATATTCATTTAATTAAATGACTATACATGAAATTAATCAATAACAACGTTGCAAATCTTCTTCACCTCTCTTCCCTTTGATAACTCAATAATTACGATTGTTCTATTATGTGTTTGGCGAGCCGTGTATTCCAATATGGAGTAATCACAAAGTAGATTCCACTCTAAAGTTTCTATATTATAGAACAAAGGAGTCATTGAATCTGAAGGCAATTCTCACTCCTTCGACTTAAGGCATTACCAGCAGGAAATTGAACAATTCAAACAACCACATATTCCATTGGTGGCCAAAGTTTTAACCACTGCGGGCGACCTCCCTTTGACATTTTTGGCGGCGGTCCTCTAATACTGAAATAAATAATTTAAAGCCAAAAGTTTGTTTAAATTAAAAATAAACATAAGTTATCGAACACAAATTTAATATCAAGTTATTTTAATAACAGATCTCAATGATGATTTCACTCAAACATAAAATGGTTTGTTTATAAAACGAGATGTTATTTTATTTTAGTTTTATTAACGCAATCAATATGCATATTATCAGCTTTACAATTCGTAAATATTAACTATTTATATTGTATCAGAGGGTGCGCTGAAAACATGACACTGGATTTTTTCAGCAAGCTTACCATACTTTGGGTCATAGTTTCTTAAAGCTATTCGTTAACATTCTGCCAAATAGTCATCTGTCAAACAGGAGCAATATTTTGTTTTGATTGCGCTAATAAAACATATAGGTTCGCAAAGAAAAGCCGATCCAGAAAGGCGGCTGATGACTAGGAATGGATACGCGGTCAACGTTTTGGCCACCTATGTCATATTCAATTGAATGTAAGAAGGTCTTTAAAAACTTGAAAAGAAGCTCTTTTTGTATACGCGGTTTGATAAAATAGCTGCAGAAATTAATTGAAAAATAAGAAAAATAAAGACATTTTTTTTTAAATAACCAAAGAAATAAAATTAAATCAACTAAAAATTCATTAAAAAATAGCAAACAATAATAATTCATATTCGAAGAAGTATTAAATTTTTTTTTTTTTTTATTCAAAATTACACTCGTTTGAATAAAAGTTAACTAATCAAGGTTTTTTAGGATGTGCCCGTGTCAAGCCATAATAATTAACAATAAAAAATACGTAGTAAAGTTAATTAGATTCAATTAAAATGACATGTGATGCAATATTATTAAAATCCAGAAAAACAAGGCATAAGTAATAAATAATAAATTTCAAAGAATACGATATAAAAAAAGATAATCAGACTTAAGTATTGAAATATAAATTATACAAATTAAGATTCACACATAATCAAATATACAAAATAAATAATCATTAAAATCAGCAAAGTAATAGTATAATAGTAAAATATAGTTGAATTGAAAAAAAACAAAATAATCGTATCATTGAAATCAATAGAAAAATAATATAAATCATCATTCCATGCCCGCTCCATAGTTAGAGCATATGGTATCCACAAAGAGCCTTCATGCATTCCTATCGGCTGCCAACTCCTTTGTGTCCTCCCAAGTCATATTCTCGTCCCGAAGTTCTGACATCAACTGCCAACGAACGGTCAGCAGTGGACGTCCGGGGCGTCGAGAACCAAATGCCTTGTTAAAAAGGCAAGCGTGGTTAAGGCTCTCACGAGGCATCCGCAATACATGGCCAAGCCAACCGTATCGCCTCCGCTTGATGACAGTTGTCACCGTAGTTTGCTGCGTCCGTTCTCTTATTACTCCTATTACTTAATAATATATATAAACATAATTGAAACGATAGTTGAGATATGGTTTCTAGAAACTCACTCTATACTGTAGTAAGAAATAGAAGTATTAAATAATATGCCAAATAAGATTGAGTACTAAGATAAATAAAACAAAAATACATAATAAAAATAATTACTTACTTAGTTGGCTATAGTTGACTGATACTCGCAAGAAAGTTCAGTCATTTAAGGATAATTAAATCAGCCTTTCGGGCTTTGTTTTACTGACATCGTAAGCGATCAGAATGAAATAAAGAGGAATCTGTAATTCAAAATATTAATTCCACTCTCGCACTATAATATTATACTGGATAACTCATACAGCGCCGCATCGTAATATAATACCTTAAGTGCTCGATACTTAAGGTAAGACCTTAGCAACTTTTGAACTTGTCGACTTCGTAGTTTTTTATTACTATCCTGGATCTGACCGGCGGAAATTCCGGAGGAAATAATAAGTAGCGGCGTCAGCAAATGAATGCTGAACTAGAAGGAATCATATAAAAATTGAACATTCCAATACGAGTCAAAATTGCGGACAACTCAGGTCTGCATTGAATAGAATACACGGTAAAAATCTGAAAATATATTTTATCAATATAATTAAAATTACCCCAAGATTTTTACCTATCTTGTCGCATAATTATTATCTCACTACTGAATATACCCTCCTGCTCCGACTATATAGCACAATAACCTTTGAGCTTTGAAATCGCCTAACTTGCCAATTAGGACAGTGTCACACACACTTCATAAACATCGCATGGAGAATTCCATAACATTTCTCTTCACAAAATTATGAGAAAGGACTACACAAAGCCTTCAGAAGCAAATTAGAAAGAAATTAGCATGTTAAAACGATTTTACAACGCCATGAATAGTGATTAACTTATAACTTCAAAAAAAACTTTTCTGCTTTTTTATTGTTTTAGATCGCTTAAATACATTTTGTTATTCTGTTCGTGATTTTTCTTGAATACTTTACTAAATATGAATTTAAAAAAAAATTTAACACAAAAAAAAAAACTTTAAATGGAAGCTCTTTATTCCTGAAATATAGATTAAGTAGAGTTTCGGAACGTTTTCTTTTTGCATTTTGTTATTTATAGCTTAAAAAAAAAAGTATTTCTTCTGTTTTCATTTTCTTGAACACTCTTTAAACTGTTTAAATATAAAAAATATTGGTGCAAACTCGTACCGTCGTTGTAATTTTAACAAGTACGTGGGCCACCGCCATGGAGACAAATGTGGTACGTTGTAGCCATGTTGTAAATGCCCAGATTTACTATTTCTCTTCTTTAAAATGTGCTCTATTTCTGTTGTAATAACAAATAAATATTCTTTACTCATTTATTTTACGTCTTATGCCATAAGAACAATATTTGTTAAATAAATAAATAAGAACAGATGGAACCTTCACAACAAGAACAAAAATATACATATTATCAAAGACAAAACAAGGATAATAAAACAAACGTAGGCAGTTTTTAAACAAAGTAGGTACATGTTCTGCGCAAGATTTCGAGCTAAGCCGTATAATATAAAATCCAAAATATTTTTCCTGTTAAACCGATAAAAAATCTTTCAAAAATTTTGTTGAACAATTAAACATTAGAACCTTTTACTATATTGACGAGGTAAGCTTTTAATACAATCTTTAAAATCGATATTTCTAACATTTCAAAACTCTTCTAAACTTTTCCTTTGTAAAAAAGTCAGAGTTGGTTTGAATTGAAACCTCGTTAGATTGTCGCCGTTGGAAACAATTTTTCAATTGTTTCTCTCAAAATAAATCACTCGACGTACAAAGAACGCTCGATGAACATAAGAAAATGTTTTTTTTTCTAGTTAATAAATTTTCATCCGACATCTCTTACTACCAAATATTCGTACTTTTTCAAGTAAAAAGATGACACGATTATCTTTTCGAACGAATTAACTTAAATTATTCATGTTTAAAACCGCAACCCTCTTCTCCTTGCTAATTAATCTCCAAGTTTGTACAGTATCTGTTTCCTCTGGCCTTTAATGTAAATAATCTAACGGGCTTATACCTCTTACACCACTTTACATAATTTAGCGATAATTTTCTCTTTTTTTTCCCGTTTCTTACTAAATTTCTCCGCTGTCAACAACTTTTGCACACCTGTAGTGTACGTTTTTTTTATTTATTATGGAAATCTCAATTCTTTTGTTTAAAGTTTTTTTTAAATATACTTAAGTGTTTTAACTTTAAGTTAAAGCTATGAAAAAAACTGAACTTTGATGTACTTATAAATATATTAGCTATTTTTCTAATAGATAGTAATTTTACTAACCCTTAAACATTTAACATATTACAACAGAGATAAAAAACATTTTAGAGAAGGTGGTTTATTTTTATTTTTATATAATTAACATAAACGGCAAATTTGCTTTTTATAAAAATTTATAATATAGACATATTTGGTTAAATATTTTTTTTTTAAACATAAATATCTGTCCACCCAAAAATTATTTTAAAAAATAAACCTAAAAATTATACATCATATTTAGTAGAAAGTTTGAATAATTTAAGAATAAATGTAAAAAACAAGTTAAATAACGAAATATTTTAAAGTAATGTAATAAGAAAATCGTAAAATACTGCTTGATACTGCTGGGCAAAGCGAACAAAAATTGTATATACTACGAAATGAATAAATAAATAAATATAATTACCAATCACCATCTTTGAAAAAGTTCAAAAGGTTTGTTCTATAGGAAAAATATAAAAGTCTTGACATCTACAGGGCTTATGACCTGTCATTGGCTGGTTTAAGTGGCCACTTTAAACACTGTGTAACATTCACCATTCTGCTCATATTTGAACATCTATATCTCTTCAATTTTTTCATCTGTTGATGTTTGTGAAGTTAAAAAGCTGAAACCTCTATTTATGCGGGTGAGATTCATCTAATTGAATTATTTCACCTACAAACTAGGCAACGCCTGAAAAAAAAAATTATTTCAATTTCTATACGTCTTCATGGACTAGGTGAATTTATCAACAATATTTTGTTCATAAAAATGTTCAAAGATGAGCAAAATGGTAAATGTTACACAGTGTGTAAAGCGGTCACTTAAACCAGCCAATGGCAGGTTATAAGCCCTGTAGATGCCTAGTCTTCTATATTACCTTCTCTAAAATGTTCTTCATCTCTTTTGTAATATGTTAATATAAATAGCTCCCCAGGAAGTTGAATCCAGTCCTACAAAAATTAGGACAAACTCAAAATGTGGTTTTTAAACATTTAAGAAATCGATTTTTATTTTTAATTATTCTTATGTCAAATTAATTTTTTGAATACATTTTGTAAAGGTTTAGTTTGCTCTAAAAGTTTGATGTATAAATTTCAGTCCCCGGTTTGTTGGTCTCAACTTTCCTCATTTTGTAATAGAATAATGTTCGTGATAGTGTTCTGATTGTATGTTATAATTTATTTTAATTCAGTCAAAATTTAGCACTCATAATGAAAAACATCACATGTCCTAATCTAAGCGGATGTATATTGATATAATACATACAGCATATATTGACTATCTGTTATATAAAAGTAACGTTTCAGATGCCAGAAATAATGAAATATTGCACTGTTTAATGACTTTTTCAACTAATATCGTTCGTTAACGGTTCATTATTTTATTTTTCCATTTATATATTTACATAGAAATATAATTGCAAAAATACACCTTAATATTAAGCAATAACATAAATTGGAAAAAGTGCCCACAAAGACTTCAGCGTCTGAGCGTGGGCCATTCCTTTTTTAATTATAAAAAAGTGTATGGCAGATAAATGTGGTAGACGTGACCATGAAAAGAAAAAAAAAGAAAAAAGAAAAGAAAAGAAAAACCAAATTAACATATGCTGATATAACGAATACATGATTTATTTGCCGTATACATTTATTTTTAATTTATTTATTTTTTTCAAAGAAGGTGTCTATCTGTTTCTTCCATGCTTATCCAAGACCTTAAACCTACTATAAACTGTACCAGTGATTTAATGTTTTAAAGTTCCTTAGTTAGATGATTGTTCTAGTTCTATTTGACAAACACAGCTGTATTCTTCATGAAATAAAATAAAATCTATCGTTGTTGAATTAGACAT
This sequence comes from Micrasema longulum, assembly GCF_059751315.1. Taxonomy (NCBI): domain Eukaryota; kingdom Metazoa; phylum Arthropoda; class Insecta; order Trichoptera; family Brachycentridae; genus Micrasema; species Micrasema longulum. The sequence continues at coordinate 2,853,179 of NW_028277368.1, forward strand.
AATTTAGAACAAAATATATTGGTTTTAAAAAACTCTTCGGGACATGTGTAATATTATAATTTATATTCGCATAAATGAATTGTTTTTCTCCAAAACAGTTTTTCGTTTTTCTGTTTGGTTTCTATAACTGGATTTTTTTACTTTTCTGTCTTTGTTTCCACGAGAAATTTTGCTTTTGGGCGCAATAAACGGCGAGCGGATAGATGTAAGATGTTTCGTATATTCGGCAAAATCCTAAGAAAAATCTTGAAAATATTTTATAGGCGATAAAAGCTGGCCAGGTCCGGAAAAGCTAAAGTTTGCCCGCATTTTAAAACTTCGGGCTGAAATAAAAACAAGGTCTTGATGTGTCGTCAACCACGGAGCTTAAGTGGTTTTTCCCCGTGTCTGCTTTTTACTCAAAGCAAAGAACCGTATTTTGTTTAAATTGCCTACGCATTTATAGCGATTAATGTGTCGGGAGTTTTCTTGAAATTACGGGTTAACAAGTTTTCTGCTAACAATGTTTTACGTCCAACTCATACACATCATACTTGAAATAAATTGTTGTTTTTTTAACTCTTAAAATACTCTTAAAAAACCCCCCTGGAAACTGCCGTAACGTCGTGTTACATTAAACAAAAGACGACATATTTTTAAATACAGGTTTTTAAAAACAAAAAATAAATCCATTATATAATTAATTAACTAAATATTATAATTAATCAATTTATGTTAGTAAATATTAGTATATAACCACTTGCGGACTTTTTTATGTCTACTGGTTTCGAGACGTACCCGTCTCCTCTTCAAGACACTCACTACTCAACATGCAAATACCAAAATACACTTTCAGCTGTACCATCACCGTAGTATGCATAGTATTTACGAAAAAATACATAAATTACATGCAAAGTTTAAGTATATTGGGAGAACGGCACGTAGCTTCAATATTTGCATTAAAGAATATCTGAAATGTTTAAATATGTGAATCGTCATTTTTTTAAGTCGCAGTAGATTTTTCTGTTTTTGGTCAGCGTATTTGCCTGCCATACAGGTCTTGGGTTCTATTATCGATATGAAAGGTATGAAATATTAATTTAAAAGGGTGTTTTTACACTAGAATGTTTCATGGCCCCTGAACTGGTAGCTGAAACGTAAGACTGATCATCTTACCTTTATGTAACAAAAATTATCAAGATATGTTTCAATTGGAGTACCAAAGCCGTCCCTTTGAACCATTAGGTGTGGGAATGGAATGATGATGATGAAATTTTTCTTATGGAAAGCACGTCGCGCGCTTCCGCCACTTCCCGTCCGTGCGAGATCCGCGTTATCATCCGTTTTTTGACTTTGGAGAACAATATAATAGGTATTTTTGTAAGTAATGAAGTTGCTATGATTATTTTTTTGCAATTCAATTCGATGTTAAATACTTATTTTGATTTATTTTGTACTGCATGTATTTAGTTTTATTTTTTGCCAATTAACGCCGTATTTTGGCACGGAACCTAAATACCACCGCAAATATCCATCGAAGGTCGTGGAAGTTTACGGTAGTAATGTCATGAGTCGACAAAATGTCACAAAGTGGGTAAGGTTGTTCAAAGAAGGCCGTACTGATACGACGAGGCAAGGAGTGGAAGACCATCAGTCATTTATGACGAATTTGTGCAAAAAATTAAGGAACAAGTGCGAAAGGACTGCCGTGTGACGCTTGACAACCTTCTCAAAAACATTCTTATGTCTTTTTGGTCAAAGTTTCCTTGGTGAACTGAGAAGCTGGATGCGAGGCGGGTGCTCAGAATGCTCACAACGGAGCATCGTCAAAATTGCGTGATCATTGCGTTTGAATTTTCGTACGTTTTGCAAAGGAAGGAGAAGTTTTTCTGGACTCTATCGTGACGAGATATGAGACGTGGGTATGTCACTTCACTCCAGAATCTAAAAGAAAATCACTTCAGTAGCGTCATTCATCTTCCCCATTCACCAAGAAGTTCAAAACGACCCATTCAGCAAGGAAAGTTATAGCATCAGTTCTCTGAGACCGTAAGGGGGTCCTTTGGTTGATTTTATGCCTAAAAGGACTACCATTAACGCAAAGGCATACTGCAAAACCATGAAAAAATCTCAAAAAAGCCATACAGAACTGAAGAACGGGAATACTTACCCGGGGAGTAAGCCTCCTGCATGACAACGCCAGTCCTCACACTACGCAAGTTACTCAGGAGTTGTTGACATCGTTTGGATGAGATATTGTCACTCGTTCCCCCTTTCTATTCACCCAACTTGACGCCTTTGTACTTTATATCACCATTTAAGTAAACTTTAAGAGTTTTTAGGTGGAAAACAATTTTCTAACGATCATGAGGTCGAAGAAGGAGTGAAGAAGCAGTGAAGAAGCACCTGGAATAGCTGGCGGCGGATTTCTATGACACTGGCATACAAAAAACTGGTGCCCTGACTTCAGGAATGTCTCGATATCAACGGCGCACAGAAGTTGAATCTGACAATTTAGATGGAAAAAACAATAAGATACTAAAATACATTTTTTAAAAGAAACGCATTTTTAGAATACTTCCGTTTATTAATTTAAAATACTTTTTAAGTAAAATACTATATAAACATAAAAGTAATGTATGACTCTGCAATCTGAATGTAAACAAAACGAGCAATATATATAAGAAAAAAATGGAACAGAAAAAACATATCTTAATTTTTCGGAACACGCAGTTTGTCCTAATTTAGTTTTTATGTAACGTATTAAATATTTGACACATTTATTTGGTGCTTGTTTTAGAAAAAAAAAAACTCTAAAAATAGCTCCATGCTAGTTCTATTCAATACTGCGTTAGAACGACCCAATCTGGCACCTAAATAAGCAAAGATAAAATTAATTATAACGCATGAAGAAAGGGTTGTAAATGGTTACGATTTTAATGCAACTTCAAAGAAGATAATACAAAAAATACATATATATTTTTTTTTTTGTAGAAGTCGCTGGTTTTTTTTTGTTTGCTTAAGTCCAAGTTATAACACAAAAAAGTTCTTTACATCATTAATTTCATGAACATTATTTTATGCACGAAAATAGTACATACCTTCAACAACGTTAGGTTTTTTAAAACATTCAACTTTTTGCCCACAGATTTAAGAAAACGTCTTACCACTTCGGAGAAATGTATGAAACTGAATAAAAATTTGGATCTCCGGCGAGACAACGCGCATGGTTGCCGCTGTTTAGAACGTTGCAAATTATTACAGATGGTTGTTTTATTTTTTTGTGTTTCGCTTTCTTAATTTCAAACAGTTTATAATAACGACATACTGATTTCTAAAAAAATAATTCATGGCAAATATAATTTCTTCTACGTAAATTTCCAATTTCGATGTCCGTGCGTCGATAACGCTGAAAAATAATTTAATGTATTCATTTGTGAATTTTAATTAAATACAAGCATTTAAGCCGACATAAATGTAAGAACTTAATTTTGTGAATAACCGAATAAATGAATAAATTGTAATCACAATAGATATTTTTTGAATCAAAAATTATGTTGTGAAGAAAAATTATCGTACAAACAAAATATCACGGTATTATTCTCATTCAAGGCTTTTGTTTAGTGTGGAGTTTAAGAATCCTCCTTCTCCTCTTCTGTATTCCCGGTAGATAGTGTGCCATTTGACATTTTATGAGACGCGCATGGCGAATAAATTTTCCTAAATAATGTCGTATACGTTTTTCACAAACATATTCCACGTATGTTTTACATTTCTTTTGCAGACTCCAAGGTATTGCGAGAAAATTAATATAAACAGATTTTTTATACGTGATTTTGCTATTTAATTCTCTTGGTAGCAAGTTTTCATAACTTTATTAACAAATTCTTGAAATGCTTCGCTCTAACGGTAATCCCTAACCATATAAAAGGAAAAATAATAATATTTTTTAATAAACCATAATACATCATCATCATTCTCTTTCCGCACCTAATGGTACATAGTTCACTGCATTGGTACACCAATCGCAGCGTATCTTGATCTTTATTTTCTTTGCCACGCGAAGGTAAGACAATCAGCTTTACACTTCAGGTACCAGTCTAAAGACAATGAAATATTCTGGTGTGAAAACACCCTTTTAAATAAATATTTCATATCAACCATATCGGGAATCGAACCCGATGCATAACATAATATGTACGAGTACAAAATGATAAATGCATTTTTTTTAAACCAGAGGTATACACGGTTAAATGGCGGACTTAATGCCACTCGCTACATCTAACAGTCTGGCCAAAAACAAATAAAAAAAGTAAAAACAAAATAATAAAAATAAAATAATTGTAAAGTAAATAAATAAAAAATAAAGAATATGAAGAAAAAGTTAAAACATCATTTTAGTTATTGTATATATTGCTTACGTTATTTACATTTTGGTCTAATAAATTGCATCTTCCAAATATTAATTTATATTATAGAAAACAATATTTTTTAGAAACACTTTAAACACTCTTGAAAAAATTAAAATTTAATTTATTTCTTTAATTTTTTTAGAAATCTTATTATTAATTTTGACTGCAATTTATGTCTGCCCTCTTTATATAAATGACTGTTTGGCCAATGAAACTTTTAATTTATCTTTATTTCTGGTGTTGTGAAGGTGGCTTTTTTCTTGTGTACTAAAATATTTAGGTCTCGATTTAACCATAGGACTAAGTTCCATTATATAAATACCCGTCACTGTCAATAAATTAAATCTAATCAAAATTGTCCTTAACGTTGCCCGGCAATCGGAATTTATCATTTTCTTTAATATATCTTCTTTAATATATCTTTTTTTAATTTTAAAAATATACCGTTTATTTGTTGAGCTACATCAAAAAATAATACTACATTTAAAAATTGAATATACATATGCATAATAAGAAGACATAACACATTTATTGCTTGCTATTTTATTCAGTTAACCTTATACAAATACGAAACTGTTTATTTTAGCGACAAGTCTTCATGTGTTTTTTTCACTTTAATTTGTTGTCTAATTTAACACCTAAAAGAGAACAATGTAAAGTTGTTTTTGTAATTTTACAATTAAATTCTATATTTCAATTTAATGGTGATGCAAAGAATTAAGAAGAGTCCAGAAGGAGCGTAGATTCATATTTGAATACATCGGACTGTGTCCAATAATTCCCCCACTATGCCCCACTTTCACTGCAAGCATTCGTGATGCCGCCGCGTAATGTTGCACGGTGGGAAAAAATATTTATTTATATATCAACGGTTCAAAGAACCTTTTACAATAAAAAGTTTTCTTTCTATTCACCCAACTTGACGAACTTGAAATTTTCATTTTGTTTCTTCGACAATCTGACAGGTGGAAAAATAATTCAATTTTTTAGTAATGCATTTGTTACATACACATTCATTTGCTAATAACACATAAAATGTTATTGCATCCTGTTTCTTTTAGATCTTAGCAGTATTTCTACACTTTAAAAGGACACAACACGGCATAGTTGAATTCAAATCAGGAGTTGCGTACTGAGCGACGTCTACAAAGAAATTAATGGGTCAAAACGTAAACCTACTCATTAATGAGTAGTTGAGTCGCCTTCTGTTTTATGTGCGTATGCTTTTTCTGGACTTTTCTTAATTCTATGTGGTGATGCTTAGTTTTGCCGAAAATGTGAAATTTTTGTTTTTTCTATATTTAATGATACGTTTATAAATGCAAACCAATTTGCTACTGAATTTAATTTTTTACTTACATCTATAGAAATATTATTTGAATCACCTGTACAGTAAAAAAAATGCTCTATTATCTTCAAAAAAAGTATCAAAAAACACATTTAAACTGAAACATCCTTGTTATTTCACTACTCCAACAGTGAAACCATCATTTTTAAAAATTATTTGTTTGTATGAGAAAATGTCTGAATCCGGGCGGATGAACAGTTCTGTGTGTGAAATTGATAAAAAATCCTGGACTGGGACCTGGGCTGCTCCCAAGTTGAAATCCTGAAAAAAGCAATTAAATGGATAAAAGTCCTCTCTATAGTGCAGTGGTTGGTGCGTACGTCGATCGCGGTTGAGGTCCCGGGTTTGATTCTTAGAAGGTAACATAAAATGTTTGTTATCGGGATTTTACACTGTAATATTTCATTGTCCTTAAACCCGTTCAGGTACCAGTAACTGAAACATGAGCCTGATCATTATAGCTTTTTGCAACAGATAATAACGAAAAGCTGCATTTGGTGTACCAGTGTAGTTTTTTACCACTGCACAAAAACACTCATGCTTGAGAAAAATTACATGTTATCACCGGGAATCGAACCAGGAACCTTACGTGCGTGAGTCGAATTTCCTATCTATTACATCACGGAGGCCGCCGAGTTTGATGATTATATTATGAAAATACAAAGAAAATAATTATACACGAATTGAAAGGGTTTCTTATTAAAATGCGTGGCATGTTGGTTTTACATTTTTGTGCAACGACAATGGTGAAGGTGTTTAGTGGGTTTTGCATGTTGGTTTAATTTCTGTCTTGACAAAGAGACGGATACCTCTCGAAACTAGTAGACATAGATAAATCGGTAAGCGGTTATATGCAAATATTAAATTAAATTTATTTTAAAGTTTGACCACAGTTCATCCTTTTAATATCGATAATAGTAATAATTATTATTTATTTATTTTAATTAAATAGGTATTTACGTCCTCTTCATATATTTCAATTTTAGGGACCATTGTCAACGATTTATTAATAATTCACTATCGGAAAATTATAATTATAATCCAGTTGTGATATAATGGAATTTGAACCTTGGGTCCATCATTTATGAGTTTGCGGCACTAGCCACGGGACTACAACCCGACATTTATATAAGTAATTAACTTTGTTGTCAAACATTTCAAACAGCATTCAAACATTCAATAAATATTTGTATAATTCAATAAGATGAAATTACGAAAAGTATTTTTTTTACGTGGCTTAAAATAGATCCAACTTAAAGGAAATTGACATGAAACCTAATCACCTCAATTCACTATTAATCGCCAACCTAAATATATTATATGTGTGTTAAAATGTAAGGTGAGTTTTCATTCAAAGAAAACCTTAAATGTAAATTACTTTAATTTTCTCTTTTGTGTTATGATTAAGAAATATTTTAAGCTTTGGCTTTGTGGAAACTTTTACTTAATTCGAATAACGCGTTTGTATATTAAATTATTTATTAGAATTTCTCATAGTAAAACTAGTATAAAGAGAAAATGTTAATTATTAAAATTAGATGTTTCAAAGTAAGTTGTAATTTTTAATTATTTTTATCCGATTTAAATTATTCAGTACGTCTAAAACATTGATAATATTGATGAAAAATCGAGTTTTTTGTTCGATTTTTTAAAATTATTTTATTTCCTATAGACAGGTGCCGTAGCGCAGTTGGTTAGACGTCCAACTGTGAAACAGGTGTCGTGGGTTCGATTCCCTGCCAGTTGCAAGAAATAATAAATCCAAAAGAGACTGTTTCTCATTGGACTGGGTGTTCTCATAATTTAAAAATAACAACAATTAAATTATGAAGAACATTTGAGAGAAGGAAATATAGAAGTCTAGGCATTTAAAGAACTTACGACCTGTCATTGGCTGGATTAGAAGAATTATAAGTTTTGTTAAGAAAATCTGCCATAAAGTCTATATGTGTAGAACGCTGTTAGTTTCGATTTTTTTAGTTTAATTTCACATTTTATACTTAAATTAACGAATTGTAACGCCGATAATGATTTCGGAAAATTGGTTTTTTGTTAGGGCCGGCAGAATGATACGAAACCCATTTTTCACCAAATTTATACATTTCTCATTATTTTCAAATTTTAATATTTCTTTTAATTGCTTTTATGATAATGATGAGCTATGCCATACACCAGGTAAAAAAGGCTTACTTATAATATTGAATTTGTATGCATCAATCTGCCCTTCTTCCCCCTATAATTATGTACTTGTTAATATTTCCATGAAATGTTTTATGTAAATTTTCCTTAAAAATGCCTAATGGACGAGGATTTAAATATAAGTTTTATCTTCCATTTTCAGTATGCAGAACCCAGGTAAAGGTATTTTTTGTGTTCTTTTACAATATTATTAAAGTTTCTTTTAGAATTTTCAATGGAAATTGAGTCGGTATCATTACAATTTAATTGGTATAAAATAAAACAATTAGCATATTTTATAATTCAAATAATCACATTTTTCACTCCCTAGGGAGGAAATCCAGCCAGTCTGCAAGCATTTGGACATACTCAAACATTGTTGAATCACTAGTTTCCCTGAGATACCTTCATCAAAGTGGAAACATTGAATTACATGTAATTTTATCGTATGTTGACGTGTTTAAACTCTTTAAAAATATATTTCTGTACCTTAAAGCTGAAAGGCTGAAAGTCACATTTTTTGTAAAATTAAGTTATGAATGTTATATTGTTCATATATTCAGATTCTATTTGCTAAAAACATTGGAGTCCTCCAGTATACCACTATTGAAAAAGCTTGTTCTAAAACACCAGTAGTGCAGTAATAATACTCATACTTTTAACAAAATTCAACGTTTTGCTGGTATTAAAGCAGTGGATACCGAATAAATTCCACAATTTCTAAAACAAACTACCTCTGACGCATCGGTGGATTTTTCACAAAATTAAGTCTTAACTGTCAAAACCAAACAAACTTAACCATTATATTATTTCTTTTGCAGTTAATTTAATTATTTTTATTTGCTTTTTTCCACATACTGTTTACTTTCAATAACTGTTTTATCGCTATTAATATCCTGTCGTTAAATTTATATTTACCAGTTATTTTCATAAATAATTTATAATTTTATTGATGGCACGTAATTAAATGTTTTTGCTTAAAGAAAGTTTAATAGTAACAATGTTTTTCATTCAATATTCTACATTAATTTGCAAACTAAAGCCCGAGAAGGGATTAGGAAGCGGGCTGGGCGGTTAGAACAAAAAACATTGAAATTCCATAGTTATTTGATAGTCCATATTTTAAAGGTTTTTTTTCTTAAATATTCTTATCAAAAGCCTTTAAATCCAATAAAAACAGCAATGAATTGTGTTTTTACTTCGAGAGATACATTTAAAACAGTTTTATGACTTTAAACCGCTCCACTAGGGTTCGATTAGAACATGCTAGCTAGACAAAATTATTTTTTGAGATTTTTTGTTTTTTTTGTAACCTGTTATGGTTACCTTATGCACTTTTAGGGTAATTAGAGGAAATGTGGTCATTGGGTTGATAAAAAAATATTTTTACTCAAATTCTATTGTCTAATATTAAAAACACACGACAAAGAACAACAATAAACCAGAATTATGTAGGTAGGTGTTTGACAGGTGTTAAAACATGACAAATACATATTACAAAAAATCTAACTGATAGAAAACACGTTAAAACAATAGGTACATAAAAAGAAGAAGGAGGAGGTCTAATAGGCAGTAGGTACGTGAAAACTCTTACAAAAAAAGTTGAAACACGTATAAAACAATAGACACAGGATAGGTATTGCAAAAAAGGTCTAACAGTTAAAAAACTAATGGTACAAGACAGGAATTACAATGAAGGTCGACATGCAAAAATAGGTAAACTACCTTCTGATATGTTAGACCTAATTACGCCTTTCTGAAATTAGCGATAGGAAAAGATTAGTAATTGTAACTTATCTTCGTCATAGCTAATTTTGTCCTCTTATGAATCATTAACAATACAGTCATGCATGCTAACATAAGGATTAGTTATCATTGTACTTTCAAAAGTATATACATGAGGTGGTTTTATCAATTCTAATATCACAGAAGGGAGTGCACCTGTGTTTTTTTAACCTCTCGTAGGCCGTTTAATTAAGGGTCAGATGTGATTATTAACATTTTCGACTTCGAGTCCACGTAATATGCCAAAGCCTCTTCTCTCGATAAGCACCTTTGACTGCTGTTTTCACTACTACCAAAACTATTTGTCATTGATTTGTACTTTTTGGGACTTTCATTTGCGTCCCTAATAACAACAGCAAGGCTCCGGTGCCCAGACGATCGCGTTGAGAATTCTGCTGCAGCCACTAACTCATTTGTGTCGCGTGTACTGAGCAGATCTTCAACTTTTCTCCTTTTCATTTTGTCACTGGACTCATCAAAATTGATTGAACGTCCAGCGTTTGAGAGTTTAGTGGGTGAAGATGGTTTGTAAAGCAACACTTTAATTACAAAGTCTTACGATATCCACTTTCCATTTTTTGTTGAAAACATATTGCGGCACTTTTTGTGAGATTACCACTTTTTCCAAATTAGTGGAAAATGCACTTATGGTTTTCTTCAGAGCCCTCTCGAAATCTCAAATAATACTAGAAAACACATGTTTTGACGATATGAATGCAAACAATCCACTATTCCGGTTTTTTTCCCGTGTTTAGCCACTCTTAAAAAATATTCCAATCTCGAGATTGAGAAGAGGTGCTCTAGAAAAAAAAAAAAAAATTAGTTCCACAGCCTAAATTTATTGCTGTTAGAAATGAACAAAAAACAATCTAAAATATTATATAATTTTAGCCCTTTGACTCGTTTTGGCAAGTCTTTCCGGGTTCAAAATATGTAAACATTACAGAAAAAATGTGAAAATGAACTTTGAGATAACATAAAAAAAACAAGCAGCAACATGTGTATTTGTTTTACAATAAAAAATAGCACATACCCTAAGCTTTAAAATCCATTACTAAGATAAACAAATACTACTATCAAAGTCAGTGTAATAAGTATTCGCGTCAAACGCAAAATTGCAAATGAATACTAGTACCCTTTTTTTTTTTACTTACCTGCTACCCTCATCTACCGCAGCATTTAGGGCACTAAAATTCATGGAATCCGAAGTTCGTGAATTTTGTCTATCAGATTAGGAATGTATTTTTGGGAAATTCGATTGTGAATTTTGTCTAGCTAGCATGTTCTAAACGAATCATAGTGCGCTCTTCTGAACGATTTACAAATGTGGCTTCCAGTATTTTAGCTTAAAGGTACAGATTTGTTTTTCAGGATAAATACGATTTTCCGTTTCTATGTCCGACTGACGAACCGGTTCATAAAACTTCCAAAACCGGACCATAAAGAGCGTAACAACACAACCAGAGGTCTTTTCTGCTATGCAGAAGCCCTCTAAATCATTTTTACCGGCTCCGCGAACCTAGTTTCACAATGAATATGCATTGGAAATGTGAATAGTAATGCCAAAGCTTAAATTTATTCTGTCTTCTGAATGCCGCGAATTTGAATAGTTTTGCGAACGGGTTAACCGCGAGAGTATTGGTATGGAATATTTACAAACATAGATTTAATATAAAGTTTTTTGTTATTGAAATATTTTGTTGGGTAAGCTTTGTCTTTGACGTATTTGTACTCGAGATGAAAGAAACAGTTTTATCAAGGAGTTTTCTAGAATAATCTAATATCTTCCTTGTACCAAAAGGCTACGCGCATAATATGTTAAATCTGCTCGTTTTACATTGGTTTTAAAATTTTTAAAGTTTTACAATTTTTCTAATTCCAACTAAAAAAATATTTTAAGGTATATCTTTTCATGCAAATACTGGGAAAAGTAATGAAAAAAAATTAGCCAATTTTTCTCAGTTTTTATTTCATATTTTAGTTTATGTAGACAATATGCTACGTAAGGCGGTTATATGTTAAAAAATACAAGAATGTAAGGAAAACGAGAAATAACGATTCTTATGAACATTTTTTATATTGTATAGTAATGAAAGTTGCAGAAACAATTATTATTTCAAATCTTTAAAAAAAACAAAGAAACCACCCTTTGAATATGAGCTCAATTACACTTTAACAGAATAAGTGCCGCGGACGTTTTAAATTTGAAAGAAAAATGTTTCCTAGTGGGGACTATACAATATAATAAACTAGTAGCCGAGTGATACATATGTTTGAAATCACTTTTATACACCGATTATCGGTATGTAGCAGATCGTCTACATTGGGCATTGCAGCATTAAGTACGAACAGACTAAACATGGAACTAATAAACAATCTACCTTGATTGATATGAAAGAAAACATCATGGGTTTAGTTGGATATGCAATAGAATTATTTGACACTTTCAGCTCTGGTGTTCAGATTGTCACAGGTCAATTATGTCTGACGTTAGACTCGTTAAATTTCATGTAAATATTGACCAACATTACTTAGTCACTTATACCCGTATGCAGAGACAAACCTTACGGTGCGGTAAGTATACTCTATTGTCTTGACCTTCGGGTTATTCTCTGCAAATGAGATTAGAATGTACTTTCCTCACCTTAAATTTTGTCTCTGGGTATTAATTTCACCCAAATTCACCGGTCTATGCTTCTAACCTGTAAGATTGTTTATGGCCTCGCGGCGATCTATACAAAAAAAAAATCCGTCTTCCCTCCTCGCCCGTCACACATTTTTGGTCGGTGAAAAATGGTCAACAGCTCGCGGAATCGTTCCTTCGAAACTTGAGTACTCCACAAATAAGCGTTCACGCAAACAATAATTGTCTGCGGAGAATTATTGTCTAGGAGAATTATTTAGATTCTCCCTCTCTTTAGATAGGGGTATAATTATTTAGAAAATAATTATCTTTGAGATTTATTTTCCTTGCACGGTAATTAAAACTCGTTAACTTTAAAATGGAATCGTTACAAAAGAGGTGACTTTAATTACGACTTAATAATTCTTTATAAAATCTTGAATGCTTTTGTAGACTCACCACTCACCACACTTAATTAAAAACATTGAATTACGCTGTCCTCTTCATCGTACTAGACTAACTTCACTTTTCCACGTACCTAAGTGCGAAATTTAAAAAATATATTTATTGATTAATATAATTACATAATTAATACATGTTTTTTTTTACTCTACAATCTACTGTTATAATCATATTAATGTCCAAGCTGTTACTCTCTAAACAAGAGACTAGCTCTTGTGCTTGGATAGAGACTTACACTTTTTTATTAATTTAGTTATTTGAAGTTATATAATTCCGAATATACTCGTATGTTACACAGTAAAAAAAATAACAGAAAACAATAATACAGTAATACTAATTACTGTTTGATTATTCTCACTTAATATTAACGCCCTTACTTTTTACCTTATACTCGGACAAGATATTTAAGAATGCTTTCTCTGATGTCAGGAAGAGAATAAGAATTAACGGCGAAATTATCAATAAAATCAAATATGTTGACGATACCGTTATCCTGGTTGATAACGTATGTGTTCTTTAAGAACTCCTTAGTAAAATGGACGAAGCTGGTAGAGTAATGGGCTTGAACATCAATGTGGCTAAAACAAAGATAATGGTGTTTAGCCGAAACCCTCACAATAATGCTGTATTGCGAATATGGTCAAACAATCGAGAGAGTGACTAACTTTAAATATCTCAGCAGTCAAATCACTTCTGATCTGGATCCAAATAGGGAAAAAATATGCAGAATAGAGATAGCACGATCAGTATTTAATGGTATGACATCATTCTTCTGCAGTGATAATCTAAATTTAAAACTGGGACAGAGGATAAGTGCTATGTGTGGTCAATACTGCTCTACGGGGTTGAAACATGGACTCTCAAGATAAACTCCATGAACCGATTAGAGGCTTTTGAAATGTTGCTTCACCGGAGAATGCTGAGAATTCCGTGGAGATATTTAGTGACCAACGTGAAGGTGCTGGGTCATATCATGTGCGGAAGCAAATATGCGCGTCTAAAACCAATCATGTAGGGAAGATCGCGTGGAGTTGGAAAGCGACATTTGTCCTGGCTGAGAAACGTCCGGAACTGGGCGGGAGTGCGCGGGGTTGAGACGCTGTTCCAGTTGCCACAGGACTGGAATGTCTACTCCAGAGTGATCGCCAACGTCGGGGGGACTGGATATGGCACAGAAAGAAGAATACTGATTTTTAAAAAAAGCTTTTTTTACTCGATTCCAAAAACTTTTTTTTTATTTTTTAATTTACTTTGAATTTATTTACGCACATAATTCATTATTAGACGTGCCTGTACGAAAACATACTATAATGACTATTGCCAAGAAAAAGACGTCTTTAGTAGTAGCATGCATGCAGAAAAGAAATTTATAGATTCCATTAAGAAATATATATCAATACTTTTTCTTTTCGCCCTTAACTCATATCTTTTTAATTGTATTTTTGTTTTGTACAAGTAGATATGTAAGTAATTTATGATAACGTAAGTGGTCATTTATTTTTAGTACCGATTTTTGTTTTTTTGAACGACTGTATGTTATCTAAAAAAAAAAAATACAAATAAAACTCCATTGCATTGCCACGCGATAATAAATGATACGTTCGTTAAACGCGCAACGTAGAACTCGCTCTGTGAAATGTGAACTTTGTTCAATGAAATTCTCACCTGTCACAAGACAATCTTCCCGGTGTTTCCATAGTTCATGAGTTAGAGTAGTGGTCTTTTGAATCAGGGATCGAGGGTTCAGATCTCTTCTTTTTTTTCTTTTTTTTAAACTTCATTAATAAACCCTTACTTACATTTACCAAAATATTTTTACTCTTGAAATTCACATTCTACTGTTAATGATAATATTCTTAAAATCTTTAATAAAGGTTGTCTGAGTTGTTTACTTAGTTTTGTCTGATAGTTGATTGTATAGTTTCAGTCCATGGTTTATTAGTCTCGACTGTCTTTGTCTAGTTTTAGAAGGTTGTTTATAATAGTTTTCTGATATTTTCGTATTGCGGCCATGTTTCCCACAATTTTTTTCAAGTTTTAGTTCTTCGTCTACAATTACATCAGAGGCTAATTTATGAATAAGTCTTTAGGATTCTAGTTTGAAGAGTTCAGTTACATTTAATTGCTTAGTTTGTTTAAAAAGTTCTTTTGTTAATGTTAGATAGGGTAGGTCATATACTAACTTTATTTTGCTGTCTTTGTAGTCTGTTTATGTCATTTTGATTTCCTGTTCCCATAGTAGTTACGTAAAACATATTTTAGTTTTTACAAAGGCTTCATACATATTTTTTTTTTCCTTTTTTGGAACAAAGTTTTTGATTTAAAAAAAAGACTCGATAATGTCGCCACTTTGCTAATTGAATTGTTGATATGGATTGTCCATGTCAATTGTCTGTCTATTTTTAGTCCTTAAAATATCAATATCTGAAATCAATACGGAAACTGTTACATTTTACCGTATTCCGATAGCACTTGTATTTAGAGGAACGCGTATTATGGAACTTGACAAACATGTTTTATACGTTTACGATTCAAATAATCAATTGTAGTTTCAAACTTATAGATTAAGCGGCTTTTAAACCAGTCAATGACAGATCAAAAGCCCTGTTAATGCCTAGACTTATATTCCCTTCTTAAAAATGTTTTCCCTCTCCGTTGCAATACATTAAGATGGCAAAAAAAAATTTTTGTTATGTTTTTTAAACCGCAATATTTTATTGTTCTTGAATTGGCCCCTGAAGTGTAAAACTGATCACCTTACCTTCGTGCAACAGATGATTGAACTACACTACATTTGGTTTACTAGTTCAGTGCCCTATGCACTAATGGTATGAAGAAGGGGATGATGATGATGATGGTTTTACGCAAAATAAATTCGTACTTGAAAAATTTTATATTTCATAATCATATATACTGAAGTAAAATTAGTAGCCATGTCAGGTAAATATTTTGTTCACTACGCATCCCTTGAGCTTAAGAATTTTGTCTCAGTCATGCTAACAAGTTGGTCCAGGTAGAATGTTGTTAATTCCAAGCACGTATTGTATGAACATGATATGAAGTTTTCCATGTCATTAAAGCACACCTTACGCTTTATATGAATACAGTGCTAAACAAAAAGCCTCTTATGGCATACTCTTCTACGGTTGACACGAAACTAAATAAAGACAGTCTCTTCTTCGTGGCTATATTTTCCTAGCATCTATGTCGCAGCCGAATGGTCATTTGAGGCCGTTTACATATTGGCTGACCAAATTACAAAATGGCTAATCGACGATTAGGCGTATTGTCAACGTTTGGAATTGTACATTTGGCCAGCCACGTTTACCTGCTTTGTAAATTGGCGAAGATGTTAGATACTTTAGAGAACTATTAGGGCCAATATAAATAAAATAAAGGTGAAAAAACAAATTCCCATGCGGATGCGGGGTGAGAAGTTGTGGAGGGCGAAGCCTTAGGGCTTCTATAATATTATTTAGCGGAGTGGACTGTATTTTAATTTTAACGAAATATGTAAATATATTTTTGATGCTTGTGTTCTCCCTGTACTGACATATAGCTGTGAAACTTTTGTGTTCATGAAAAAAAAATTACACAAATTATCAGTGACACAGAGAGCCATGGAAAGGAGAATGCTGGGTATTTTGTTGAGAGACAGAAAAAACCAGTACATGGATAAGAGCGAGAACAAAGATCACCGATGTGGTCCATAGGGCTGTCAACCAGAAATGGAGCTGGACTGGTCATATAATCAGAACCACAGACTTCAGATAGACCAAAAAAGTCCTGGAATGGCGACCCAGAAATGGTAGAAGAAGTGTTGGCAGGCCTCAGACAAGGTGGTCTGATGACATAAAACGAGTTGCAGGAAGTGGTTGGTTCCGGTTGGCTCCGGATAGGGAAATATGGAGACTAAAGGGGGAGGCCTATGTTCAACATTGGAAAAGAGACGGCTAATGATGATGATGATGAAGTGAATATCCTCGATATGCGGTATGCAGTGTCAATCGGTCACAACCCCAACGAATGAGATGGATTAGGAATGGATGCCACTAACCTGGTTTGTTCTTGATGGAATTGCGGTGGTCCAACAGGTCAATTGCGAGCGGCACCAACACTAGGACAGGCCTCCGATCTGGAGCTCAATACTGGTGGTTGGTGAAAACAAAGTCCATGATACGGCACACGTTCAACAACGAAACGCGCGATTCAGTACACGAGGTCTTATTGTGGCAGATGATCAAAAGATACTTAGGTGGGAAGTGATCAGTTGTTGTGGGTACAAAAGATGTTGAAGTTGTAACAGCAATTTGAACAATGCTTACCCACATAATTCGCAACCAAATATATTTTCAGTTTTGAAAACGAAACACGTTTTTAATCATTAATACGGGTAGGTTCGGTAAGTTGTTTTTCCTTTTTTTTTGTCTTCTTGAAGATCGGACGATCTGTTCTACTTAGACTACTCAGTCTCCCGTGATGAGGCCCAACTATCCTTCCATCGCTTATCAGGTCTTTTTTTTCTTTGCCTATTCTTTGGCTGCTGTTATCACCTGTCTATCGCTGCTCATTCAGTTTATATGGTCTCTCCAGAATCACGTACAGGATCTACTCCAGCGCACTATATCTTTGGTTTTGCGCGTTTTCTAAGTCATTTTTGACCCGTGGCGCAATGTTTCTAGTAATCTATTAGAGGACCCTCATCTCTGATGCTCCTAGCAAGTTCTTCGTTCTCGTAGTCTCTGCTTGTATTTTTACAAAATATGTTAAGATGGGTCTCACACATGTCTGATATATTTTAATATATAAAGTGTTTCCTGCTAGTTTTAATAAAACACTGATAAGTATTTTATTTTTATTTTTTTGGTATGTAAAATAAGGTTAGGTTAGAATGTGTTTGTTGGTTAGTAAAATTAAAAATACTAACCTATCCTTACTTCACACCTAACTGAATCTAACCTATCCTAATGTAACCCGATTTCACCTAACTGAATCTAACCTATCCTAATGTAACCCGATTTCACATAACAAAATAAATTCATAAATTGTAAAATAATTAATAAAATCAATAACACATAAAACTATCGTTACTGACCTTAAATTTTCACAAGAATCATTCAACGTTAGACTTTTTGTAGGTTCTAATAAAGAAAGTTACTCATATTTCCTTTGTGAATATAATAATGAGTCCTCTCATAGCGGGGTACAAAAAGCAAGCTTGAGTGACGTATAAGCTCAGGTTTTTGACATCTCTTCCCTTCTATCTCTAATATTTCTGAAGGAAATTTATCTATTGGAAACTTTTAGTACATTTTTTCTACATTATCTGTATTTTCGTTAAATATTTAAGTACTTAAACGCCAAACGAGTTTATAATTTATCGTTATTCTTTTTCCGCACGTTGTGGTGCACAGGGCACTGCATTAGTACATCGATTGCAGTGTATATTGATCATTTTTGTTGCATAAAGGCAAGATGATCAGACTTACATGTCACCTTCCAGTCCAGGGACAATAAAATATTGCTGAGTAAAAACAACTTTTTAAATTAATATTGTCAGAAATTGAACCCAAGTTCTCATGCGCGGTAGGCAAATGCGATGACCACTACACCACGAGGCCGATAAAATAATTTATGAAAAACCTTTTTTTTTCATTTTGTCACAGTATCATTCGTTGTTTATTTTCATGATCAAAAACATTAATATATTTTGAAAATAGATTCCAATGATAGTTAATGATAAAATTTAAATATGGGTAATTTTTAAATAAGATTGAAAAGCTTGCAATTACATTTTAAAAGTTAAATGAATAGTGTACAAAAAAACCTGATTAATGAATGTTTAAACATAGGCAGTAAAATTGATCACCTAAACTAGCCAATGATTGACCATGAATCCTGAAAAAAATTATTATCATCATTCCTCTTTCCGTACCTATTGTTGCATAGGGTGCTGTGTTAGTACATCAATTGTTCGTGCCTTGATAATTCATTAGATACATTAAGACAATATAATTTAACATAGTTATGCAGAAAGCAACCACGTCCAGAAAATAGTCCAGATTTTGAAAAAAATATGTATTGGGACTTTTATTATAAAAGTGAAATAAAACTAAATACGTATTTTTATTATTATAATTAATAGTTGAAGTCAAAAACGATAGTATTTTTAATCTATTGGCTGTCGTTCACAGTGAGAACAAAGAGACCTCCCTTAACAAAGGGCCGAAAGCAACTGCGCAAAACTGGCATATTGTACCAGTGGTACACGATACTTAACTACTAGCCTGCGTGACGTATAAATTTGTCTCTTTTGCGCGCGAATATACTTATAGCATCAAAAGTGAGACGTAAATAGTGTTTTAGACAATATATTCGATACGTTTACATACCACATACGTTATTTCGGTAAACTTTTGAATGTATTAGTGATTCATCTCCGATTAAAAAGTGCTTGATTAATTAAGTGTTTTTTAATTAAGTGTTTTTTATGTCCAATAATTATTTTATAATAAATTATTTCAATCGATACGTAAATTTAAAAAGAGGAATACCAACAAACTTAATCATTATACATTTAATTTCTCTGTACGTGTGATGTCACTAAACTTCTTCTTAACGGCTTAACTGATTGACGTGCGGTTTTCAGCGAAATGTAGATTTTTGCGCTGCGCGTGTTTGTATATATTAAAATTTTCAATCGAATCTGTAAAAACAAGGTAAGAAACATAAATCTTTTTTCCATCGACCTACCAGGGTTGCATTCGACGAGAAGGTTAATACTAAAAAAGGAAGGATGTTGTTTTTTGTGTTTAAAAAAAATTGTTTTCTTATATTTACAAACAACATTAGCTTTTTATGGATCCCAATCTAATTTTTTCTTTTCATTCCTTATAATTTCTTCTAATTTATTTCTTTTTAATGGATTTTTTATAATACAAAAATAATATTAACTGACATTCAATACATTTTTGAAAATTGCATTCATGTATAAAGTGCACTCCAGATAGTAAGAAGAGCCGAGTTTGACATTGGCAAAAATAATGATATATTTGGAAATGAATTATTTTATGTTTTGGAATTCAACCATAAACAAGTACCTAGGTACCTACTTAAAATCAATATTTGAAAATTATTAATTTTCAGTTTTGGAGTTCAATCATAAACAAGTACTTAGGTTCCTACTTATCAATGAAAAGTATTTTTCCGAGATAATAGCAGGCAAGCCAACGTTCATCAGGACAAATCTGTCGGGTCGGCTAGTTCAGTATATATTATATTAATTTATAGATATTTTGAGTTATAAGATGCAATGTGTAGTAGTTACACATCACTGGGAAGGGAGAGTTAAAAAAGAACATAAATTATTTTTACATTCAGTAAAGCGGTATTGGCTAAGACGCTTGACCCACGCACTGGAGGCTCTGGGTTAGATTGCCGCTAATACACAACAATGTAATGTGATTTTGCTCTGTGATTCGTACAGTACGCCTCTGTGATTGGGCCTGCTTGCCTTTTCTGGTGAAAAAAAATGTTTATGTACAGGTATGTTGCCGCCAAATGGTTAAATCGGCCACTCAAAGCGGCTAGGCTGTTCATTAAATGCCGGAATTTATCTGAATGGCTAAGCCATTTGTTGAATCAATTCAGATAACTCTACGTTATAAGCGAGTCCTTTGAAAACGGCCGAAAAAAAGCCGCCGGGTTAGGTAAGGATAGATTGGATAAGAATAATAGTAATTAAAAAAAAAAATCCTTTACTTTTAAAGTAAAGGATTAGTTATTATGTTAAATGAAGGATTAAGGTAAGTTAAAAAAAACCCTTTTTTTATTATTAAAATTAACCAAACTATCATAATGTACCTAACTTCACATAATAAATATTATTTTATTTTATTTATTTCGAATACAAACATGTACAGGTTAAATGAATATTTAAAAAAAAAACTATATAAAATGTATACATAGTAGGGCCTGCCATCCAATTATATGTATTCACTAAATAATACTGTAATAAAGCGACGACGGCTTGAAGTTTAAACTATATAAAAAAAATACTATATATTAAAATAAGATAAATATGGACAAAACAAAGAGATAGTGGAAAGGAAAAGAAGAAAATTGATAAGGAGTGGTAAAGGATGATTGAAGGAAAGTAAGAGTGGAAAATTGCATTTGATTTCACGATTAAATGAATTATGAATGAAGAGCATGAATCAAGCCTATTAATTCTCTTCTGTACATATTGTATGGAGTGTTAAATATATTTTTTGTAAAATGTTTCAACGAGGGATCGTAGAATGTTTCGGATGATTAGTTTTGAATTTACGAGTAAAGAAAATGTCAGAGAGTCTAGTTGGCCTGGAGGGGACACGGTAAGCAAGTAGATTAATGAGTTCCGGGGAATCGAATTTATTATTGACAATTTTATAAAGCAGGATCTGATCAAACATATGTATCTCTTCTGTGTGCTAATGAATCAAGGTTATAAAATTTTATTGAAACTGAATAATTTGGAAAATGCAAATGAAATTTGCATTCTAGTATCTTCAGGAATTTTTTTAACTTTTTGTATTATATTTTTACTAAATTGTTTAGTTTTAATTATTCTATTATTACTTACTATGTACTACATGATCATTGTGCACTGCTGTGATTATTTCTGCAAACTATTATTTTTTTGTAAAAGGTTCTTTGAACCGTTGATGTATAAATAAATAAATAACTAAATACATTAAAAAAAAATTCCAATAAAAGAGGCTAAGCGAAGTTCAAAACTTTGGTTAAACATTTATTCAACAAATAGCCTAGCCTTTCAATTGAATATTGGCATTTAATAAACAGCTTAGCCGTTCAGTTCAGTGGTTGATTGAACTATTTTACGGCGGTATATATATTTCCAAAGAGCTAGTAAGACAATATTTTCGTTATAACAAATACCGTTATTTTTTATTTGAAAAAAACTTTCGGGGACTCAGTGTATAAGGCGTTTTACTTCCTCGGTGCGTGGGACGCGAATGAAACGTCCATCGTTATCTGTTTTTTTTTGTATGGCGCCTTGTATAAGATTTTAATACAATTGAAATTGTGATAGTTTATGCGATATAATGATCCCACAAAGCTTATTTAAAATGAAAATCGATTACTGAAGGATAGAAAATAATTTCATCATTACGGTTAGCTAAAAAAAAGATCGTAGAATACCTTAAATATATCGGATTGAACTCTAAGAGTTTTCAGTGATTTCGTGATCTTTGAGATTTTTTTTACCTACAAGAAAAAATATAAAAAATCTAAAATTATTGAAGGATAGAAGATAAATTCAATTTTATCCACACATAGGCTAGAGCTTCTGTTAATACTTTGAATATGTGATTGAAATATCACATTTAATCATTTTTCACGCCACTTCCCCCTTAAAACGATCATATATTTTTTGTTTTTTTTGAGGAACGAGAAAATATGATGAATAAGGAAAGTTAAAGTGTTCCATTTTGTTTTTA
Source organism: Micrasema longulum (assembly GCF_059751315.1). Classification (NCBI taxonomy): domain Eukaryota; kingdom Metazoa; phylum Arthropoda; class Insecta; order Trichoptera; family Brachycentridae; genus Micrasema; species Micrasema longulum. The sequence goes on from NW_028277368.1 coordinate 2,875,469, forward strand.
TTGATTGTTTGGAGTGATAGGTAACAAGGAAACTAGAGTGTTTTTGGAATTTTTTTGCGTATCAAAATCAAAGCATGGTGTCAAAACATTATACTTGATACTGAACTTTTTTTTACAATTCATATTAAACATGTTATCAATAAATCCTTAAAACTCCTTGAATTTATTAACAGAAGCACCATTGATTTCAAAATTATAAAAACTCTTAAAACTCTCTTCTGTTCTCTCGTTCGCTCGCATCTAGAGTATTTTTCTGTTATCTGGTCTTCAAATTATTATGTTCACATCAAAAATATTGAATCAGTTCAACATCGATTTTTGGGAAAGATAGGCTGGAAGTTAGGCTTATCCAGAGACCAATATTCGTATAATGAGTTAAAAACTACCTTAAATATGTATTTTTTTCAAGACCATCGAAATAAATTTGACCTTCTAGTCCTTTTCAAAATTCTCAACTCACTTTTTGATGCGCCTGAACTACTGAGACCAATAAAATTAAATATCCCAACTAGAAACCTCAGACAAAACTTAATCTTTCATACCGATAACCATAAAACTAACAATGGTTTTTATTTCCCTATGCCCAGAATTCTTAGGTCTGCAAACAACATACCAGTCTTGATTTTTTGAAAGCAAGTTGTCTTCTTTTAAACGATCACTAAATCAGATTCAATTATAAACACCTCTCTCCCGCTTCCACTCCCACAAAGTCTTCTTAATACTTGTACAATTGTGTCTTTTTACTTTTCTTTATAATTTTTTTCTATGTATAAATATGTCTTTAAAAATGCCCACTGGGCGTATATATAAATAAATAAAATTCTTAAAATGATAACATATGAATTGATTACACATACTTATGTAATTTACTATTATAATCGCCTAGAATAATATCACACTTAAATTTTGAATTTAGGAGGTTTTTGGCTAGTTTAAAATATTTGCACAAAATAAAACTTACTTGCCTATGATATTCTCGCTCAGATAAACTTTAAAGTAACCTCACCGCATTTTGCTAAATTGTGAGTGAATATTTTTTTATAATGCTGTCAACACCTATACTTCCACATTACCCTCTCTAAAATATTCTCCGCCTCGGTTGTTAAATGTTAATTTTACAAATAATAATAATGATATCACACAAATACGCTAGGTTTATTAAAGTGGTACCGTAAAAACGCTACAATATTTTTAATTAGTTTTTAAACAAAAACATTAGTTCGAAACACATTATCTCATTACTCAAAAGTAGAGATGAGAAATCATACAATTTATAATGTGCGCACGCCCATCACCACGCACACACATTTGTACCGCACAATTATTGTGCCTTGCAAACGTGTAATGTGTAAACACCTACCTGTTTAGACATTACACGTTTGCAAGGCACAATAATCTACCTGGCGGGAGTTTTACTGACTTAAATTGTATTATGTGACGTTAGCATCAATGTGCGGTAAATTATACATTATTTAACCTAGCGACCTGCCTAGCGGGTGTTTTAGTTACTAAAATCGTGTTGCATGAAGTTAGCTTCAGGGTGTTGTTGGCTAGAAATGTACTGTATGAAGTTGTTTAGCAAAGTTTTAATCGAGGTAATCAGTAATACCACCTTAAAATCTAGGTACAAAAAAAAACAGGAAAACAAATTGCAACGTATTTTCCTTCGTTATTTTATTACAATTTCTTTTTTTACATTTTTTACATTTTTTTTTGCACCACATCAAGCCAGGAGGCCTAATTACAGTGGTGAATTACATCACAGAGCACCCAGGCTTGAAAAAAATCACATTTTAATTTTTGTGTTCTCACCGGGAATCGAACCCGGAACCTCCCGTGCGTGAGTCAAGCGTCTTGACCACTACACCACGGAAGCCAACAATACATTCTCCTTCATTATTTTACAACGAATTAGTCAATAATTCATAGCATCTTCACCTTACACTGCTCAAAAATCGCGAACAGTTTTGATAGCTTTATTCCCTCATTTGAACGCTAATAGAAGCTGTCGTGTTTACTTGAAACGAAAAGCTTACTTTCGTCTTCTTGACAATCCGTTTTGTAATTTTCTTTCGCATGACGTATAATATTTACGATTTTGTTTTACATTTGATACTCATTTTTAAATTTGTAAAAAAACGGACGCAACTTATGTTAACACCTTATATATTTAAAAATATATTCACTTGCTTATTATTTGTCGATATATATTTGATTGCTTACTGGCTTCAATTTTTATTTGAAAAACCTGTAAAAGAAATTCTACATTCGTTTTACAATCGCACGATAATAAAATAAGGCATAAAAAGTTTTAATGACAGAACGGTAATAATTAATTAATGAACCTTTTTATGTCGATAATAATAAATTCAAATATATAAGTATATGCGCTGTAATAAATGTTTAATGTGAAGATTTAATGTTTTATTTTTTGCTACTAAACTAATCGAAAATTTTTTTTTTTTTGTAACTCTTTTTTTTATTACTTATTGGTAAATAAAACACGTTATGGCTAAAGTCTATTAAAAAGTAAGTATATCGTTCGATTTTGTCATTCTAAAACGCCGGTTTTTCAAAATTGCGCAATTATAAGATTATGTTAATAACATGAGATATAAATGAATTTGTGTCTTAGGTGTTTCTGATAAATAAATATACTTAAAAGCTTTATATAACCAAAATATAATTACTCTTCAACCAGCAGATTACTCTTCTTGAAATTAAAACTAAACTTAGGTACATTGTTTATTATATAAATGCAAAGTATTTGAGTATAAATTGTTCTAATGATTGAACAAGCGTGGATTAAATACGAATGCTATCAAAGAAAAATCTTGAAAAAATAAAAAAATTTGGCGTTCTTTGAGGGCAATTTTTAAGAAGTTGAAAATAACTCACGGTTAGAAAAAGTTAGGGTATAGTGAGATTCGAACCACGGATCTTTGAGCTGTAAGTCCGAGACCTATAACGTCTATAAATTTTATGCATTTATGTATTTAAAGCCAAGTTATACTACTAAACAAATTTATGAAAATATTATGGCTTTTTAGGCAGTACCCGTATTTTAAATTAAAAACCGTTAACCCTTCGTGCTTAAGTTATGTTTCTCAGTCATTACTCTACAAGGTTCCTATTTTCAATGTTCGTCATTGTTGTTGGGACTCTTGGCCTTTTGTGTTGGTAAAACAAATACAAAAATGAACGATTTGAATTGGGTTGTGTTCCTGTGGCTAGTATCTCAGACTCACGGATCAAAGGTCCGTGGTTCGAATCCTACTCTTTTCAGATTTTCTGATAGTGAGTTATTTACAACTCGTTGAAAACGGCCCTCATTATTGTGAATAAATAAAAAAACTCGGGTAAATCATAAGAATGCAAACATTTCTTTTTTAAAAAAACAACAACAAAAAAAAACCCAATAATTTCTTCTTATTTCTCCAACATAATTGAATTTAATATTTGATGGACACAAAAATAGTTTTTAGGCACTTAATGTACGATAAATTTTATTTTATTTGAGTTAAATCCATCACGTGTCCTGTTTTATTTAAGAAATTCCATCTCCCTTCGTTTAGTGCCATAAACAATAAATGACAATCAGTGTAAAAGTAGAAATATTATTTTACGAAGGAAACTCGAAGATTTTCTTAAATAAAATAATACTATGATTGAAAGTCATCTTTGTAATTCAGTTAAAAATTAAACCTTTTACGTGATAAAACATAAATTGTATTATTGATTAAATGTTCTAACATTAATTTCTTTTAAAATACGATCTAGAAAATTACTATTCCGTTGTTTTTATTTTTAAAACTGCATATTTTCCCAATACCTCATATATCACGCATTTTACCAATAATTAAAAGGTAACCTTTCGTCGCTTCAGTTTGTTTTTGTAAAACAGACCAAAATAAAAATCTGCAGAAATTGAGCTTCAAAGTCTTTTATACGAAATAGGCAAAAATAAAAACCACAACTTAAGACAAAATTCGTTAAAAAACTCCTTAAACAATTCAGTTTTTTATTTTTTTTTATTTGAATTTGTAGGGATTAGGTTGCTGCGGGTTGGCGTTCCTAACCCAGTAAGAGATTGACATAGAAGACACGAGGTTGCTGTTTATTGCGTATTTATTACATGACAAATAAATAGTGAATTGTGTTGCGCGAGTATTACGTCGATGATAGTTTGAAGAGACTGTACTTGAACAACATGCTGAAACTGTGTGACTTCGTCGAGCTGGACTGAGGGGAACTGAACTGCTCTTGTTTGGCTGACTGACTGGCGTTGCGTTCTGTGGTCTTTTTATAGACCACGTTTTTTGTTGTAAGTTCATTTCTTCATGGTAGAGACTATGTGAATGTACTGCAGAACGATGCTCTCGATTAATGTGCAATACTGTTAGAGTTGCTGTATTGGATTCTATAGGAAATGATGCCATTCATTTCTTTGGTTATCACACTATTTTAGGTGAAACGTTTTAGCACGCGTGTGTGTCATCGATGATGGACTATGATCCCTAAAAAAATCATAAATAAATGTTTTCGCAGAACTCCAGTACACTTAACTGAATTTCGTTAAAAGGGGCCTATTGGACAAAAACGAACTTATGTACTGATTTTGTTTTTAAACGTATGCGACAAAAAATAGAATAAATTGGTTACGAAAATTGAAATGGCAATATGTGTTTATAAATTAATTAACATCAGTATTAGCCTTCAATGGGAAATAGGAATAAGGAGACAGGAAAATAGGAGTGATAAAGTAATAGAAAGGGTATATTATCCTTCCTCAGGCGTGATTTAAACACAGCTGCTGCACACCGAAACGTGGTTGGAAGACGATTCCATAGTCAAGCAGCAGGGACATTATATATGAGTTAGAGAAAAAGTAGGAAAATCTTTCAAAACAAGAGTAAGAAGTAAACTACGAACTGAGAAGTGTTGAAATTTTTCACGGAATTTTAGTTTGTTTTTTATAATAACTTCGCTTTTATAAAAATATTCTACACTAGCTTTCACCCGCGGCTTCGCTCACTTGGTTTAAGGGAAGAATTATTTAGGTAATTAATTAGTTGTCATTTTTCAATAAGCGTTTTTGTTTTTGAATTTTCCCGATGGAATGATATGTTTTATTGGGATTTACAATAGCTTGGTCTTTCAACTATCACCATAAAAGAAACACGATAATCCGGTACCATCATTATTCTGTTTACAAATACAAAATTCTACTACAAAACCAAAACAAAAAGCAAATTCAAAAATAATAATAATAATATTTGGCTGATTTATATAGCGCCATTTTTGTAAAAAATCACCTTAAGGGCGCTTTGCAATTGTATATCTAAACTTACATTCTAACTAAACTTAAGTGATACATTATATTTACAGATTTAAAATTGAGGGTATGATAGTTTAAAGAAGTGGGATTTTAGTTGGGATCTGAACTGACTGGGACTGCCGATAATTCGTGAGTTTGAAGGCAATTGGTTCCAAGCAGAGGGGCCGGCGGTGACAAAAGCACGATCTCCAAATCTAGTGTTTGGGGAGCGCTGGATTTCAACAAGTTTTCCTCTTCCTGAATCAAATGGTGACCTAAGAAATGATTTTCTTTGACATGTATTTTCCCTAATACAAAGGTCCGATATGTATTTTGGAGCCATTTCATGAAGCGATTTGAATACTGTCCAGCACAGCTTGTATTTAACATAGATAAAGCAAGTCAATTATCGAAATTTAAAGAATTAATTTTAAAGTGATTATTTTTGACATCCCCCCTTACCGCCTCTCATTTAGAAATAATGTTGCTCATTGTTAATATATTTAATTTTTTTCATTGTACTTTTTAAAATTAGGAATAAAAAATGAGTATTCTGTTTTACTTCTCACCTCTCCAGCTGTCCCTATGCAAAAAATATGCCAAACGGTCGCTCCGTTGAGACTTGAAGGGAACACAAATATACAAAGAAGCATACTTTTGCCTTTATAGAATTTAGGCTTAAGTCTAGTAAATTGCAGGAAAAATTAGGAAATCAAAGAATTTTGCCATTTTCAAACGAACGGTTTTTAAAAATCACGCAATAATAAAAAAAAAAAACACAAATTAAATTGAAACAATTATTTTCTAAGGTATTTCTATTAACCAGTACATGTAAGGGCCGGTACGAAGGTAATAAAAACCTTAATAAGATATTGTTACAAATGAAATATTACAATCAAAATTATCGTCTTAAAAAAAAGATAATACGATTATACAAAGTAAAGTTTTAGATAAAATATTTCAATAACTAATTTAAAAAAAAGTATTACCGAAAGTATAATTTCACGTAGAAATAAAGGAAAATGTCACAATTTATGTGATTTAAAATGCTCGTATTTGTTTTTAAAAACAAAAATTAAAATTTTGTTTCGGTCATTTTATTTTTCAATCTTTAAATCATTTAAACAAGTTTTATTAGTCTTTATATGAGAATTGAGATACCAAAATTTGGTCATAATTTGAAATGAAATAATTTGCCGGCCGAAAAGTAAATATGTTTTATTTATATAAAACTTTTAAGTACATTTTTAAACGAAAATACCTTAAAAAATGATTGGTTGCCATCTAATTAATGTTTTATTATTGTGCGATTTTTAAAAAAAACATACGTTTTAAAATGGCAAAATCATATGATTTCCCAATTTTTCGTGCGTTTTACCCAACTACAGCCTTAATGCAGATGTAGATTATTATTAATAATTTTTATTTACAAAACTTACAGGTCAAAAAACGCTATTTTATTAGGTTGGTATTGAAAATCCTTCATAGCTAGTTAATTTATTTTTTATTTGTTGCTACCTAGTCTAGTATTGAACTTTGGTGGAGCTAATCTTCTGGTTAAACCATACCCGCTTGTTCCGCGTACTCCTGGTTTAGTTGATGGAACAATGTTTAAAAAAAAATAACTATTCCGCAAATTTCTCAATCAAATTTACTGTGTTTTATTTCAATTTCTAATCCTATCGTTCTTATTGGTAAACCCTATTTACTTAAAAGATTGATGATTGATATAAGTATACGTACAATAAAAATATATTTTTTAAGATTGTCATCTGCCTCTTTAACTTAACTGCTAAGGTTCGTGATCATCTTACCTCTTTGTCTTCAACACGTTATGAGTTAGCTTCCATCTCTCCTGACACACCGCCGCCCGCATCGCTCTAACCACTGATGCCCAGCCCGTCTTGTGGGGACCTCCTCTCTTCCTCTCTCGATCTTCCTCCGACCTCTCCCACGACCGTTAATTTATAAATCCATTTCAACACTGCTCTCGTTAAAACAGATGGAGAATAATTCATCTGCGTTCAGATTTTTTGAGATGTGAATATTTGTCCGTCTCGCGGTCCAGGATATTCGAAGCATACGTCTCCAGCACCACATTAAGAATGCCTTAACTAAACATTTTGGTTTTTACTTAGCCAATAAGTTGATTCTGATGTTGAAATGATATTTAAGTAATTCATACTTTAAAAAGTTCGGTTGCGATTAAATACTTTTGTATTTTAAACTATATTCATTAAAGCCGTAAAATTAAACTTGCCGGTTAATTTTATTTTCAAACGCTGTCTAGGGAGTCATTATGTATATTCACTTCCTTTTTGTAGAAAATTGAGGATTCAACTTTCTTTTATTGGAATACGCAAGGATTTTGGAGAAGATTTAAGAACCCAAAGGTTTATGGGCCAAATATAAGGGATGACGATTCCGAATTTGAATATGTATTCAACCGTCCCGCCAATAAAGTCTGATCGATTCCAACAAAAGGTATCCTTTGGCGGGAAGTAAATGCGTGTATAGTGCAACAAACTTCTCTGTAGACTCAAATATTTTTTTTTCAGTTCACAAACAGTAAAAGTTATCACAATATAATATATATGTATACACTTTATGAAATTAAAAATTAAAACACTATATATCTTTCACTAATTAAACATTACGTAAATACAAATAATGACGAAACAAAAATGAAAAATTATCGACTAAAATATTTTTTTTAATAAATGTAATTTATGCAATTCAATTTATTATAGATACGTTTCATGCTATTCAATTTATGATAGATATAATTCATATAATTTCATTTACATATTAATAATGTATAAACCATCTCGTAATGATGAGTTTTTTAAAAGTTAAGTTTTTAAGTAAAAACAGTAACAACGAACTTTAAAAAAAAATTCACAATAAATTATATTAAATTAATAAGGGTATTGAATAATTCAAAATAAATGCACGAAACATATAAGAGGTATGAATTAAATTTTTTAGTCAAGGAATTTTTATATTTATGTGAATCATCACTAAATAATATACATTAATATTAATATCCCGTTCTACACCATTATACAACCTCACGATTCGAATAAAGGAGTAACAATGCGTTGCTATTTTATTTTTTTTATTTCATTTTTTTCAGCAAACATACTTTAATTTTATGATTCAAAAGTAAACAAAATTAGACTTAATTTAAATAGACCAGTAAAGTTTCCATATTATATTACATGCAAAGGCTACCAATAAACTGTTTTTATAATTTCAATTGTAAACATAATAATTTAAGGGACAAAAACAAAACTGTAAGTACTTTAAAGCTTAAATTAAAGATGAAATCATTAAAAACATCAAATTAAAAACATGCTCAAAGTAATAACAAGAAACATCAAAATTTCAAGTAACCCAAAAACAATGGATAAAAAAGTTATGCTAAAAGTATCTTATCAGTATTTACATAAGTAAAAGTAGTATTAAAAATGGAAAAACAGACTAAAAGTAGTTAAAATATAAGATTTTAAATAAGTAAGAACAAAAAAACATACTCAAAATATATCTACTAGATTTGCTAGTTTTTTTCGAAAAAATGACAGTTATTTTAAGAAATAGTTTGAAATAAAATAGACAACAAATTCTCACTTGCTTAAACCGAATAATTTAGGGAGGGTTGATAAACAATATTTATTTGTATACGTTGATTTGTTTCGTCGAAAGTGATTAAGTGTTATGGTTTTGCGATTATTTTCTCTGAATCGTTGTTATGTCAATTGTTGTTTACAATAATAAGGATATTCGTATATTATCATGATCTGTTCAAAAATTAATGGCCTTGAAGTAAATAATTTATGTTGTTTAAATCAGATTGTGGTACAGTGGCTAGTATTGCAAATTCACGAATCAAAGGACCGAGGTTCACGCCCCTCCCTACTACAACTTGATTCCAATTTTTTAACAGTGAGTTATTTACAACTAGTTTAAAATGGCTTTCGAAATTTAAATATTCACGTTGATCAAATATTTCATTTTTACTTTTAAAAAAATCGTGATGAAAAATGAATATTCGAAGCAGTACTTTCGTGAGTTTTCATGTTTTGTAATACGATTACTTATTTACTTTGTAAAAAATCAGAAATACGAATAACTCTCAATAATTTTAATATACTGAAATTTATCTTTACTTTTTTATCCTTTCGATAATTAAAATTAAATTAAACATCATTATCATTCCCTTTCCACACCTAATGATGCATAGGGCACTGTATTGGTACACCAACCGCAGCGTATATAGATCTTTTTTCTTTTTTTTTTACATGAAGGTGAGATGATCAGTCTTACGCTCCAGGTACCAGTCCAGGGACTATGACATATTCTTGTGTGAAACGCGCCTTTAAATAAATATTTCATATCAATTATGTCGGGAATCGAACCCGAGACCTATTGAATGGTAGGAAAATGCGCTGATTATTACAACACGAGGCCGACAAAAACAAAAACCAAATTAATTATCAAAATAACAGTCCCTTTCAAAAAATGTTTAACAATTGAAAATATCGTTCAATGCGATACTTGCTACATACCTTTTTTTCTTTTTCTGTGAATTACTATCCTGGACGTAATACATTGGTCAGTTGTTGTCACATGGTGGATTTTGGTATTCACTTGTTATTTGTTAAGGTTGTTGTAAGTTAAAGTTTTTTGTAAGTTTGTTTTTTAGCCTTAACAAAGGAACAGTCGTGTTCTGAAACTGGTCAGCATATTAAATTTATTTTTTTGATTTTATACAATCAACATGATCAACAACTTGAAACAGGGATGAAGAAAACCTTAAAGAAGGGAATATGGATGTCTAGGCACTTACAGGGATTATGGTCATAGGTCTGTCATTGGCTGGTTTGCAATTGGTGACGTTGCTTAGTATGTGAAATAATTCAGTCAGCTGAATTTCTTCACAACAATAAAGGTTTCAGCTCTTTACTTCACTAAAATCAACAAATGGAAGAATTGGACAAATATGGATGTTGAAACATTGGCGAAGTGGTGAATTTTACACAGTGTGTAAAATGGCCACTTATACCAGCCAATGACAGGTCATAAGCCCTGTAAATGGCTTGACTTCCATATTCCCTTCTTTAAGGTATTTTCTATCACAGTTGTAATTTGTTAATCTTAATGACGCCCGAGGGGGGAAATCCAGTATTTTGTCTACAAACATTTGAACAAACTCAAATATTGTCAATAAATAGGACGTTATCTTCTTCTTGCGGTGCCTTGTCCGGAACCCCCGACGTTGGCGATAACTACAGCGAAAGCATCTCGTCCTGCGCTACTCTTATATTCCGCAGCCAGGCGACTGCTTATTGGATGTACTCGCCATAGGAATTCCTGGAAAAGGATAACCAGAGTGGTTTCCCGTTGCCTCCTCTGGTGGATTTTTCTGTCAGGGTTGCCTTCCCTTAGCTGATCGGTTTAAGCGCCAGGAACTCGCCTTTCATCCTCTCGCTATGCTGTGATCACACCGTTCCACGTGACGTGGACGCTAACGAGTTGGACCAGTCAGTAGAATCCGACTGGGGGTTTGCAACATTTTATAGAATCACACCCTCTAGCAAGATGTGGCCGACTGCGACCCTAATGACAGTTTAAACCCCAGTTACATACCTTAGTTATAGGTTCAGTATTATTTGATATCGTCGATCAGTGCATTTGACTACCATGCAAGAGGTCTCGTGTTTGATTCCCAACGCGGTTGAAATGAAATACTTATTTAAAAAATGTCTTTTTACACAGGAATATTTGAACGTAGTTATGCAGAAAGCAGCCAGCCATAGAAAAGTGAAACTGAGATAATAGCACCTTTGTTAGAAGAGTGAATAATCAAATTTACACAACAGTTGGAATGTTTTTGACTTTGACAAATGATTAACAATGAATACATTAGTTTTTTTGGTAATACAAACAAGAATCTTACTATGTATTTGAACAGTAATAATGAGTTTTTAAGTACCGTAAGATTTTTCTAGTTCTGTGGGTGTTTTTTGCAAATTAAGAAATGCCGTTTTTGAGATCGGCACTATTTTAAAAAGGTGATTTTTACAGTTTTTTGTATAAAAGCGGTCTGATTGTTTTTGGCAGACCATAGAATTGACCTTACTGCACCCGATAACATCAATATTTCATTTTTTCAAAATTGTGGACTAGCTGTTTTCTGCATAACATTCATTTCATAGTCCCTGGACTGGCACCTGAAGTGTAAGACTGATTATCTTACGTAACAAAAATGATTTAGATACGCCGCGATCGGTTTACCAATGCAGTGCCCCATGCACCATTAGGTGCGAAAAAGGAATGACGATGATTGTTGTTTTGTAAATAATGTATTGAACAGAAAAAAAACGTTTTAAATGCATGTCAATATTCGTAATTAAACATAATCTGACCGCAAAATGATGCACGAAAATGGCGTTCAGTTTTTTTTAGACTTTACATGTAAGTTTGTGGTACTATAATCTGATTCCCCATTTTTCATATTTCGGAGTCGCTTATTGTTCGAATCGCGGATTTTGCGTCGGTTTACCCGCCCATAAATCCCGGAATGGTAATATTTGCCATTTACGCCGCTATTTTGTGACAGCAATAGCGACCTATTGGTGGCAATATCTACCGTATATTATCCTATAATGTATATGTTAGGTTATGTTAGGTCAACGGTTTGGCAGTAAATTAAGTTATAATTATATTCTGATGAGGATTGTTTTTTTACCAAAGTAACAGAAACTTATCCTATAATGAAGTCAGTTTTTGAAAGGAAATTATTCTAAATAAAGATTTTTACGAGTCTTATGTTATTTATTTAATCCAATATAAAATACAAATACATAGTTAACAGAAATGTTTATGCAATAGGTACGGTACATTCAATACATTTTTATTTTTATTTATGGATGTAGCCACTCCACTGGCCCACAGGCACATTCTGGAGTGTCAGTGTATTATTTATTTTATACATAATTTCATATCGATTGTGTAAAAATTCAAAAGAAATAAAAAAAATAAAAAATTAAAGCTCACCTACATCAATAAAACGAAAAAGGATTTTCAAGAAACTAAAATTATATTCTTATACATGAAACATATTCCTCAGCTTCCTGTCTAGTTTTTTTAGCAATCCATTTATGGACTCTAGCTTTGAAAATATAGCTTTTCATTTTGTTCGCCAATATGTCCTTGCTTAAAAAGTTGTATAGCTTAGGGGCCAGAAAAATATAATGCCTATGTCCGTAATTTGTTTTTTTCTTTGGGAGCAGAAGTATTGTCTTTTGTCTTTGCCTAGTGTCGTAAATTTGTTGTCCGTCATTATGTCTATCAGGATTTTGATGAAAATGTCTTTAAATTGTCTTTATGTATATTCGTCTTATTTATAAAATAATTTCTTATTACTTTCTTAAATATGGACCATCGACAGTTGCATCGAAAAATGTTAAGTTTATGTAAAAAATAAATCATTGTAGCCGACGTTTTCGTCTATAACTATATTTTAGTTTATCAAAAGAAAGCAATATGTGCAAAATATAAGCAAATGTGAACTTAATTTTAAAAATATGTTTGTCGAATCTAATTTATTTTGTTTTTTTTTTTCATTTTGTCAAAAATGAAACAGTTTTACTTTATTCATTTATTTATTCAAAATACTGGCTTTTTTATGCAAAAAAACCCTAAAAATAGATTTTTGTCGACTTTTTTTAGTAACCGTTTACTAGTAAACGTTTACTGATGTGCATGTTTTATCTGTTCAGTTAAAATCAACTGTAATTTAAAATCAAAACACATTTTTTTTAAAAGTATAAATTAAGACCAATTTTTTTTGGCTGGAAGATATTGCCTTTAACAATATGCCCGCTGAAGTGAATATGTTTTTTGTATCTGACATTAAAATAAATAAAAAGGAAATACGAGGCATTCTGAAATTTAATAAATATATTGAGTATATTCGAGTGAACTTCCTTTTTATCCTGCAATATTTTTTATGAGATAAACCAAAATATGCATAAACTTATTTAAACTATTTGAAAATATAGGCACCATACTTTTTCAAATGATAATAATATGTCCGTTTGAATGCTTACTAATAACGCTTTTATTTTGTTTCAGGTAACTAACATACGATTTTTCAACGGTCCTCCACGTGTTTAAACGCTTTAAACACACAAGCTTTTATTCGGTAAATAGATTTTTTTATTAAATTGGTTTTATTTTTTATTTACAAACATCGTAAGTTTCGAGAATTAATGAATAAATAATATAAAAATTGAAAAAAATCATGAATTATGAAACATTGATAATTTGAAAATCTGCCTTTGCTAAACAAGAGACGACTGCGACACGTTACATAGATTTATGTACTATTAAGTGTGTTGTTAAGATATTTATAAAAATTAACATTTGTGTTGTAATTTATATTTTTAGTGTTCTTTAATAACATGTCTGCTTCCTCTTTCCATTTTGTTGTATTGAAATACTTTTGTTGAAACTTAACACCGGGTTCTTGGTCTCAGAGAGTTAGAGGGATACGTCATTATTTTTTTGTAATATGTGTCTCTATATGAATAAATAAAATAAATAAATATATGCCTAAAGTTAAAACATTCAGTAGAAAAATATTAATTGAATACTACGAAAAAGTCTTGCTGATTGAAGTGCAAAAGTAATTACTTATAAAATTCAGGTTTTGGTATGATGGTAGTGTCGTAAACTACTGATCATAGGTCTGAGATATATAATCCACTTTATCGCAAATTGATTTCCATTTTATCGAATTTTCAAAATAGCCCCATTTTTTAAAAAGTAAACCATTAGAACTCAAAAAGTGAGTTCTTTAAAAAATTCTCGACACAAACAAAGTTTAATTTTCAAAAAAATTATGGGTAAACCAATATATTGTCATATTAAAATAATTTGAAGAAATTGATTTAATCGCAAATATTAAAAAAAAAAAAAAGAATATTCACTTCATTCGATATTTTTTTCATTTGAAAAATTCACAACTTCATATCGCCGTAGCCCAGGAATGGAATGGGATGATTAAATTTTACAAAATCGTCGCGTATAACAAACGGCTTTAATTACGTTTTTCGTTAATCTGAAACTGATTTTGATTTATTTGTTCTATTACAATTTTACCTTTAAAAACTGCTCAATTTAAATTGAATTCAGCACACTGTCGAAACGAGCAATTATAACTGCTTTTAAAACAGTATGGATGAAACTGTAAAAAGTTTATGAAGATAATAAATTCTTCATTTAATAGGTTGATGCGTGCTTTTAATTATGAATATTAAAACTAAAAAAATAAGATTATATGATATATGATATGTTTTTTAGTATGCTCAAAATTGACGTCTTAACGTTAAGTATTTAGGTACAAGTATTTTACCTAAAAATCATTAAAACTGTTTAAAAGTCTAGATTAAACAAGTTGGTAAAAAATACAGAAGGGTTTTCATTTATTTTTACGTATATAAGTAAAAATCTGTAACCATTCATCAAGGGTTTAATTAATGCAATGATATATCAATAATTTCCACTATGATAGGAAATCGTTTGTTCTCTATACAATATGTTTTCTATGGTATAAATAAGTTAAATTAGTTTCGGAAAAGGGCTGAATATATAAGATCCTTAGATTTCTCCGTAAAATGTATTATGTTTTGGCCTGTTATTTTTGATTGCTTCTCCGTGGAAGCTGGCGGCTAGAGAATTGGCACTCATTAACCATTTTATAGGAACACAAAAAAAGTTTAAGTGTCTACAGGATGTTTCACCTTGACGTATGCTTAGTTAACTGTTTTTTTAAGAAACTTTCACAAATAGAATTTGTAAAAAAAAACAATCTTGTTTTTATTACTCACCCAAATGTTTGAAGTGTAGGGTTAATTTCTGTTACCGTAAATTGTAGTGGAGCGAGGTTCAAACCTTGCATCTTTAATCTGAAAATCTACTTTACTACCATTTATTTTTAATGTAGTTTACTTAAGTTTTGGGTAACCAAACCCATACTTGTAACAAGTTTGACTAATTAAAAGCGGTATATTGTTATTTCTGTAAAATTGTTCATTCGACTAGATATCTGGGGCGGATTCTGTCCAATTAAGCAATTATACACAGCTTACCATTATATTTGACTTTCGAGAATGTTTTATAGTAACTACGTTTATGGGAAGTTAAAAAATAAAAAATGTTTTTCATTATAAATCACCACTTCCGTTTATTCCATCTTCCAACAAAAAAAAAACCTGTAAAGTGCGCCCAGCACCCAGCCCGTTCTCAGTGAACGATAAAACTAGCAGATTACATCAGCTTATTCGTTCATACAAAAAATTCGTATTCTAGTCGCGGTTTTTGAGTACTAAAACAATCTTGCAGATTACAAATATTATTTGAACATTCTCAATTTGAAAACTAGTGTTTCGAACATTATTTCCGAAGGACTATTTTTCTTTGATATGATACCGTTTACATAAAATTATGTATCATATAGAATATGTGGCGTTTGAAGTTGCCGTTTTTGGTATTATTCATTTTAAAAGGAATCAGCCAGTACTCAGAGTTGACACTTCAATCATAATGGAAATATCTACTGAATGTCATTGCGGTATATTTTAATAAACTTTTGTACAAGTGTTCTATTAAAATTGTGTAGAATAAATTTGTTTTTCACAGAACTATAAAAAAATGCCATTTCAAATAATTGTATTACTTTTGTATTATGTATTTACATGTGGATACAAATGAATGAATTTTTTTTGTTGATTACCTTTTAAAAAAATCACCTCTCGCCACTGCCAAATATTTCTTTATCGTTAAAGTTTAAATATTTATTGTCATAAATTAAACTTTTCATATTGCAAAGTATATTCCCAATGATTGTATTTCATATATCTCTCCCAATTTAAGTCAAAAAATATGGATTGCGGGTTCGATTTCCGGTTAGATTAAAATAATGACGAACGTAATTTATTAAAAGTCTGGATGTTTTATGTTGTAATTTACTATTGTTAGAGTTCTTGGCTTTTTATGTCAATAATGGTTAAAACCAAGTAAATATTTTATTTTATTTTATAAACATAAACGGCAAGTATGCCTTTTACAAACATTTATAATACTAACATATTTGGCTGAGCATATATTTTTTTTAATCATAAATTTCCTTATACCCAAGATTTATTAAAAAAATTAAACCTAAAAATTTTACAAGATTTATATTTAAAAAATTAACCTGAAAATTATACAGCATATTCAGTAGAAAGTTTAAATAATATAACACTCTACAGTAAAACAACAAGAAAATCATAAGTACTGTTTCATATAGCTGGACAAAGTGAACAAAAAACTGTATATATTATGAAATGCATGAATAACTAAATATAATTAACATTTACCATCTTTGAGAAAGTTCAAAAGGTTTGTTCTATAGGAACAATACCCTACACTAAATATATCAGATACGTGGGAATAACTGTCGCTGAGTTCATGAAGTCTATTTAATATAGCATTAAAAGTATAAACTGTTCGTGAATTGTTTGCAACAAAACGGTGGCACCTGTCTAGTCATTTTTCCAGGCACCCTGAAGTTGATGAGAGATAATAGTTCAAGGTAATCCCATATTGAATTTACAATTTTGAAAAATTTAAAAGGTCTGTAATTTTTCTTCTATCGTTAAGTTTTAACAAATTGGTAGGTACTTCATATTTAATGTTCTATCGCTATGTTATCAACGCAAACGAATTTCTTAAAAGTTATCTAAACAAATCAGCCTGTATTTGTAAGGCAGGTCTGGACGAGAATAAAAGCACTTATTGTTTTTGTCATTGTAAAAGCATCGCGCATTTCTACATTTTTTGTACTAAAACCATTACAAAGCTACAATCTCTTTATCTTTAAAAAGCTCTTCACTAAATGAACTTCTCGTTTGAGCTTAATTTACCAAAAGAATTCCTAACGAACTGCGGTTCTGTTTCATGGGAATTTTCAATTTATCCCCGGCTTGTGTTTGAAGGGACAATCCAATAAAAGCTTTAATAGTGAAAAGGATGCTTTTAATATCATGTCGTTGATTGCCTAAACAAAGTTTTAAACTACTTAATTAAACGTATAAAGCAAACCAACTTTGAATTGTTATAATTTAAACTGTGTATTTCGGGTAATATTATTAAAATAATCGTCAAAGGTCCGAGGATCAAATCCCACTCTACCGCAACTCGATTTACATTTTTCCTGCAAAAGTTTTTTACTGCTTATAGAAAATGGTCTGAAATTGAAATATTTGAATAAATAATAAGTACTAATTTTTTTTTTATAAAAAAATTAAAACGTTTAATTTGAACCGTGTAGTATTGTGGATTCACGGATCTTTGGTCCAAAGTTCAAATCCCACTTAATCAAAACTCGTTTCCCATTATTTCGGAAGTTATCAAGGACTTTAATTAAATGGACAGAAAATATAAATATTGTACCAAAAAAAAAAATTTAATATATTTTTTTTTACAAATACATATCATTTTTTGATAAAAAAAAATACATACAAATTTTACCTATTATGGTTTTTCGTAGTAGTTTTATTATTTATATTTGGAAAAACAAGTATACAAATAGTAAATTAAATTTTTAAAAGTTGTACGTGAATTATGTTAAATTTCAAAGTGAATTGTTTTATACATATTTCAATGAAAAGGGGACGCAAACTTTCTTTTATTATTTTATCTCGCCTGGGCGTGTATTACAATGGGAAGTAAACAGAGTTATCTTATGTTGTAGACAATATAGTCAAACATTATCATCATTCCCTTTCCGCATCTTATGGTGCATAAGGCACTGGATTGGTACGCCAATCGCAACGCCATCTTGATATTTTTTGTAACTTAAAGGCAAAATGACTAGTCATACGCTTCAGATATCACTCTAGAGACTTTGAAATATTGTAGTGAAAAAACATCCCTTTAGATAAATGTTTCATAATGTAAAATATAGTAGATAGTAAAATGTAATATTCAGTAAAAAAAAATATTTCTGTAAAACATATTTTTAGACATGTTTTCGTCTGGTTTCCGACGATACTTCAAACTGTATATAAATATACATATTTTTAAAATTGAATATAACTGTTAAAATTCCATTGTAATCGAGACCCTGCACTTACCTTTATGTTATATTTTATCCTGAGTGGAAATAGTAGATACCTTGTTGAGTGATTTTTCCTAGTTTTGTTTGTATTTTCTATTAACGTAAAAAAGGTATGTGATAAGTAAAATCACGAATAAAGATGTCGTCGAAATCGGATTCCGATTCTTATTGACTTATTTCTTGTTATGGCTGTGAAAAAAACTCAGTTTAGTTTTGAGGAAAATGACATAAGTAAACTTGTTGTCACTTTAATAATTGAACATCTTTTCGCCGTAGAAAAGTGGTTTATTCAGCAAGGTAAATGATTAATTTAGAAAATATTCATAACTGTTTGTCGCAAAAAAGTTATTGAAAGGTCTTTTTCATTTTGGTGACTTTACTACTTAGACTACAAATTAACTTTAGAATGCTATTTTAAATTTAATTGAGGTTATCTCCTGACATAATTTAATCGGTAAAATGAATATTATTTGAAGCTTACTCTTTTTCAAATGCACAGTTTTAAAGTCTTCTCTAAGTAAACTGAATAAGCTTTTATTCTCTCTATTTTGTACCAGTGACTTTGAGCATCGTTTTGTCTTCATTCACAACTGTTCAAAACGGTTTAAAATTTCTTCCCGTAGGATTATGCACGCTCGCTTGGCACAGAAATTCCACTACAAGCTCAGTGCAATTATTTAGTGCTGCAGACATTAGTTCCAGAATGCCAGAAGCTGTGGAACCTAAATTATCTTCCAGGAATTATTTTGGACATTTTCAGCCTGTGAGATTCTGAACTCGTTACTCGGGCAATTAAGCGATTTGTATTGTAGTTCCTTTCAGAGCTTAGTGCATTTTTGTTAATATCACATGGATTCATGGTAAAATTTGCCACTGAGAATGAACAAAAACGCGATTGTTTGAATAGTCACCTCCTCAGAAATTAAATGTAGCAGTACTTGTATGATATGTATTTTTTAAATTAATATATTTATTTGAACATGCAATGTTCTTAGAAGGTGTATTGCGAGGAAGAAATTTCATCCACTTAATAAATATAACAATTTCGGCTATCAAAAGTAAATAATATTCAAAAAGACACACACAAAAAGTTTAATCAATCACACCTTTTAAAAACATGCAAAAAGTGGGTCATTGAAAGATATGTATTTAATTACTCCAGCTAAATTTCTAGTAAAATAGATTTCGTCATATTTTTCATACTCAAATATTTATATTTTATTTAAAAAAAATTCTCTCTTATTATTTTATATGTTTAAATATCTGTGTGGAATTAAATGTAAATTTGTTATATTTTATATGTATTTTATATATATTTTTTTAGACACTACACGTATAATATATTAAATCATGTAAATGAATGCCTCGACACGGGTTGTGCCCAGGTTGTGTTCATATTAAAAAAAAACGTTTTATGTAAAACGTGAAATAATAAATAAATAAATGAATACACGTGTCTGCATATACACGTGTATACACATATATATATATATATATATATATGTTTATGTGTACATATATATGTAAGGGATTGTATTTTGTGTAAATTTGGGCATAAACTCGTACTGTTTTTTTTTTCGTATCATTTTATCCTATGCTTTGATGATATTTATTGTCAATCTAGATAATAATAGGGGAAAAACAATGAATTTTAAAAAAGGCAAAAGTGATAGATTGCTAAAAACATCCCATTAAAACTTATCAGAAACTCCAAATTGAATTTTGTGTATTTTCACCTGGGAGTATGTTCTTAGTAAAAAGTAAGCCTGACATTGTTTTATCCTTAAGTTTTTATGTCCTTTGTTAAGTACTTCTTAACTTGCGAATCAAATAGAGCAAACACTACGAGCTCCGAATTGCAATTGTAGAACTTCTATACTACAGCAAACTCCTTAAATATTTTATCTTGTTCTCCCAAATCACGTTTATTGTCTCCGCGGTCGCAAATTGTATTCTTAAATTGCCGAAATAACGAAAATGTACTTTTGTGCGCACAAATTGCGTATATAATTATTTATTCTGATAAAACTTTTTGAAAATACCCCCAAAAAACTGGAGAACAGTATGCATTCAAAAAAAATTGTTTTATTTATTTATTTATACAATTTATCATATTTACAATTTTTTGTTTACTTTGCCCAGCTAACAGCTACATACCCCGTTCTAAGCTAAAAAATTACATTTTAATACATGAAATGGTTTACAAGTTGATAGAAAGCACAGACTAATAAAATATAAACTTACTTATATGTATTTTGATACGGGTATTTATTTAATTAATTTTTTTAACAATTTAAATGTGTTGTGAAGTGGATGAGGTGTGAAAAAATACCTTGTCCCGAAGAAATACCTTGTTCTGAAGACGATAATTTAGAGTAGACTGTTTGGTTGTAGGGAAAGGTTGTGCAACTCCACTAATCTGCTGTAGAACCAAAGTAGACAGCCCTCCATCATGCGAAAATCGGTAGATACGGAAAAATAAATCAGTTGTTTTCCGTAGATTTTTTTTGTTCTTGGGATAGAGGTAGCGTGGGAAAGGGGAGGGATGCACTAAAATACCTTTACCTTTTTTTATAACAAAATTTTGCTTTTTTATTTAAAGGAATAATCCGCTAAGCCTCTATTTTCGAGGCTTGTCAGCAGGTAGGAAAGAAAAGATACGAAAGGAAGTTATGAATTATACGTACACTTCAATACGCAGCACAATTGAGAAAAAATCTTTGTTGGATTTTTTTTGCTTGGAACTGGCGGGAATCGAACCCGCGACGCCAGTTTAACAGGTGGCTGTTTAACCAACTGAGCCACGACGCCTGTTAAACACGCTAGTGTTTCAAAAAAATAATCAAACCCAATGGCGGTCCCCTTGGACTAATGGCCGACGCTGACACGCGGAGAGTTCCGGATTTGATTTCCAGTTAGATCACAATAATTTTTGTACATTTTTGCGTTTATCATAATTTGCTCAGTGACACAATAATTACTACTCATTGCTGAAATACATAGGTTACTAAATTTTAGCAGAAAAGAGTTACAGGTGACAAAAACGTTTAATTATTACAAAGTGATTTGCTACATTCGAATTCATAAAATAGAAATTATGAAGAGAAATTACATCATTTATAACAATACGCACCAATCGAGTCGGCCTCATGGTGTAATGGTCAGCGCGTTTGCTTACTACGCAAGAGATCTTGGGTTCGATTCCCGACACGATTGATATAAAATGTTGATTTTAAAGGGTGTTTTTACCCTAGAATACTTCATTGTCCCTGGACTGGTACCTGAAGCGCAAGACTGATCATCTTACCTTCATGTAACCAAAATGATCAAGACAATATATTATTCTTATATAATAAATTATTTTCCTCTTTACGGTGTAACATGTTCTCTCATTATATTTGTGAAAAACTTTAACCAGATGTATGTACTATTTTTTATATTTTGTATTCTTATATGACAACTGTTGTTTTTCCTTAATAAATAAAAAAAATAAAAAAATTATAAGCTGCGATTGGTGTTCCAATGCAATGCCCTATGCACCATTAGGTGCGGTGATGATGTTGAACCAATCAACGTATGTATTATGTACGACCGCAGGATAAGCAGTACATATAATAAAAAACAGATAGTGAGTATTTGGTTTATTAATTTATAAGTGGATTGCCTATATTGGGGACGAATAAATAGTTAAAAAAAATAATTGTATGCTAAAAATTTAAATGTTCAAAAATTGGTAGACTTTGGATTCAGTAGATCAATAGGTTTCACCCGAAATCGGTAGATCTACCAAAAAATCTGTAGGGTTATTAACGCCTCCGGTGGAGAAGCTGGCGGTTTTGTGATGCTGGCACAGCTTGTGCTTGGAGCTCGTGGTCCGGGCGGACGCTTACAGGGATATTTATTATTTTAGAGATGTAAAGTAAATAAAGGACTTATGATCTCTCATTGGTTCGTTTGAATGATATTTGGATATCATTCACCATTCATGTTTGAAGAATTCTGTTTTTTTATTGTTCTTCCAGCTGTCAAAATTTTTAAGTAAAGTTTACATTTGCAAAGATAGACATATACGTAAAGATTAACGTAGATGCTAAATGAAAAATATAACAATAAAACACTTGTAAAATAAACAAATTAATTATATAAATTATTGAATTCTAATAATTGCTAAAATTATTATATATGTTTGTATAAAAACGTATCTTGTATTTATTTCTTAAACCTTAACAATCTGCCGTCAAAAATGTCGATCTCTGTGAAATATGACAGAAAAATTGATAAATCATAACATGTCCAGTTCACTTGTTAAAAAAGTGAGTTGATTTGGTTGAATTTTCGCTTTTTTTGATTTGATTACTTAAACTTTTCTAAATATTGTTTGAACGAATTTTTCCTCAATTATTCAAATTTTTATTGCCTCATTCAGACCAGTACTCGTTTTAAATTGACGCAGCATTGAGGGATTCCGGAAACTTTTTCAATACCAGGAAAAATAATAAACCCATAACTTTGACCGTTAGTAAAATATGTAGAGTTAAAGTTTTCCTTGCTTGTTCTAAATCGTTTTATGTAACCACTTCTCAGTAATGTTTTTACTTGTAGAACAAAACTTGAGCGAAAGTTCTTTGTTGGACTTCTAAGGTCATATAACATTGGCTTTAGTGTAACATTATTAAGCTCTTTTAATACAACATGTATTTATCATGCATCCATGCAAGGTAGCAAATGGGGTGTCTCTAATAATAAAATCCTTTTCCTTCCTTTAATTTTGATGAAAATCACTTTAAAATAACAAAACAAGGTAAAATTGTTGATATACCATGGCTGACAGACAGTCCTTCTAGGACTCTGTTATAGCTGGGCTGGTATTCTGAACGATATAGTGCGCCCAGAGAACAATTTTATATCATGTTTTACGTTCTAAATACACCTTAAAAAGGCATTCTCTACGTGCGCTCTACCGTTGAGAATACAATCATTGGGAGTGGAGGTATATTTTTTTCTCTAAAATAGCCAAACAAGACTGCAATATCATGCATACCTCTAAACATATCAAAAAATGAAAATAGTTTTTTTTGCACCACAACAGGCCAGGAGGCCCAATTACAGTGGTGAATTACATCACAGAACACCCAGGCTTAAGAAAACTCACATTTTAATTTTTGTGTTCTCACCCGGTTTCGAATCCGGAACCTTCCGTGTGTGAGTCAAGCGTCTTGACCATTACACCATGGAAGCCACCGTTTAAAAATAAAATGGTTTTAATTAGCTGTTGTTACTGACACCGCGAAAAAGATTTTGTATTTACATACATTTCCTATTTTCAGTAACAAATTTAAACATAAATATATATATATATATTTTAAATGTTCACGATACATTTAATTTTACGTAAATATGTATGTTTATTACTTACTTACCAACTAAACAATGCGTAAATAAATATTTAAAAAAAACAAATAAACACTATCATTTCTTTTCCGCATCTAATGGTGCATAGAACAATGCATTGCTTCACCAATCGCAGCCTATCTTGATCATTTTTGTTACCCGAAGTAAAGATTTTATCAGTCTTGCGCTTCAGGTACCAGTCTAGGGACTATGAATAAATATTTCATATCAACCCTGTCGGGAATCAAACCCGAGACCTCTTGCATGGTAGGCAAACGCGCTGACCTTTACACCATGAGGCTGACGAAATAACAAATATATTAATATAACGTGAAGGTAAATGAGGCATCTTGCAACGTGGCGCAGTTGGTTAGCCGACAAAGTATGAAACTGCTAGTCGTGTTTGACTCTCGCCAGTTGCAATAAAAAATAACAAAAAAAATTTTTTTTCATATCATCTCTTTTCCATTTGCTGCCTCTAAAATAGGGGCTGAGCGAGTGAAAGGTGTGTTCATAATTTATTAGAATTTTGTTTAATTTAAACACTGCAAATTATATGATATAAGTCTAAATTACACCAGAAGAATGCCTTGATTGAAGAAAATAGATGTACTCCATGGTACAATACTTTTCTGGACAGTACCGATTAACAAATGCAAACAATGGCATGTTTATTATGATGAACATTTTATAAAATGTTTTTGTGAAATATGGTTTATTTTTCTTTGAAAAAAATATATGGCATTCACTAATTATATAAATATTTAATCGAAATTTAAATTCTTTTGTTTTCAGTTGGTGGAATTTGGTCTTCTCTTTATGAATTTTCTATTTTTCTTTAGTGTCCATTCCCTTCTACCCTCCTTCCGTACTCTTAAAATCTATTTATCTCTTCCTTGGCCTGCCCGTAAGCTGCATCTATTGGGGCATCCTCTTGGTCAAGACTGATACTTTTCTGTCGTAGGTCCACGCGTCACGCCCATCGCTGTCTTTGCGACTTACTGAAGCGTAAAATTGTTTGATTCTTTACTAAAGTTGGTTTTATCTCTAACATATTATTTGCCTGTTGAGAAATAAGTGACTGAGTTTTCGCAATGCTAGGCTAGTAGTCAGTGAACTGTCTATAACTAGAGATACCAATACCTTGTTAATAAGGCAAACGTGTTAACGCGAGAGGAAAATAAATATTTCGTAAAAATTCATTGTAAGTCGATTATTTAAATCAATAAAATAAAGAGAATTTAAAATTAAATTGGTTTTAAATAAAATTAATCGATGTCGTAAATGCGAAACAAACTCTTTTTTCTGTAGTAAAAAGGATGGACAAAAATTGCTACTTAATTGTCCTTTTTTGTGATAAATCTTGTTTTATTTCTACGTAATATTTTACTTTAAGTGATAATGTTCATTTTGTTTGAGAATGGTCAAAGTTAATGGCCAGTTTCAATGAGTTTCTTTTAAAATAACGTTCATTGCTTTCTATCCTAAATAATTAAGAATTTATACGGATATACTCTACCTTTTACCTTAATGTACTAAAGAAGCACTTCTATTGGATTAAATTTAAATTACTCGTCAATTTAAATTTTAAATATCTCGTTTTCATCAAGTCGAAATAGTTCTAGTTCATAAATTAGATTAATTAAGTTTTTATTCAATAATTACGTTAACTTTGTTAAATAACTAATCAAATTTTGTGTTGCTTTTAATTGCCAAATATCTCCTTATTGGTTTAATTTATATTTTATTTTTGCTTTTTATTTATTTATTATTTATTTATTTATAAATTTATTGCAAAAAAAATAATATACATACTTAATAACAGGGAGTCTATATAAAACCAATTAATGTAAAATGAAAACGGAGTGTTCTCTGTTTATGATAGTCTCCATCTTACATGGCACAGCCTGTTTCAAGATGGAGATTTTTTATCTTTAGAGCGTAAGTAGTTCTATACTTATAAAACAATAACATAAAAAAGAAAAACTAAAACTACTTAATTATAAATGCCTTGCTAATCAAATGTAAGAAATTGAAAATAATTATTATACAAATATATAGTATATATATGTTCCAAGAATACATGTTACTTAAACATAAATAATTTGGTATAAAATATAATAAAACAAATATAAAGCAATGATATACATAAAAATATAAATAATATGTGTACCAATTATATAAAGTACTGCGTTTTTTGATTTACATATATTTTTCAAAAAAATCTCTCGCTACACTATTTATATGTGCAGTTATTATTTTTTTCAAATTTGTTTTACATTTTGAGTCATTTATATATGGCAATAAATCATTAAATATTTATGTTTCTTTATTGACATATGTTTTATTTTTCTGATAAACACTAGTATTTACACGTATGTTACATTTTCTAATTATAAATGGTTTATTCTCAAATTTTTTTTTGTTCTTAGAATTTTAATTATTAACGATATATTTTCAAATTTATATTTATGCTTCAATTTTTATTATTATCGGTATGTTTTTCAATTTATATTTTTGTTTAATTTGTTTATTATTAATGCTATATTTAATAATGTGTATTTATGCATCAATTTTTATGATTATCGGTATGGTATGTTAATAATTTTGTCTCATTTCTTTACTATTAATGACATATTTTCTAATTTATATTTATGATTCAATTTTTATTATTATTACCTGCATGTCTTCTATTTTATAAATATATTGTTTTTTTCTAATGTTATTATTATTCTTCAAATTTATTAAGCATCATCAATGAAATAAAAAAAAACACATGTAAAAAGCAGGTCTTCCCTAAACACAGGAATTTCCTAGCTAGTCGGGACCTGAAACAAAGAAACTCTGTACATTTTAAAACTGTGAAATACAAAAAAAAAAAAATTAAGGCATTTTTACTTATTGTAAAATGTTTCCCTCGGCACGGGACACCCCAGTGAGGGAACAATATTCTGTATGAAAAAAATAATACAAACCTTGTAAAAGTATAAATTTAAAAAAAGAAAAAAAAAACGTAAATTATTTATTTTTATAACAAAAAATACTGCGGATTAATATTTTGAAAACAACATGATCCAGATGTTCTCCCTTTTGTTGTCAATACTATTGTAATCGAGACTTCGTATTAGCAAAAACTTGCTCCCAGAGATCTGGACTGATAGCTGCAATCGCACGTCGCATATTTTCCTGTGGGGCACTTCTTGTTGAAAGCAAATTGTTGTGCATGCGAGATTCAAGGTAGTCTCATTAGAGAAAATTGCACGGGGTAAGATCAGTTCTACTGGTAAATGCTGTTGCTCTAGCCCGGTGAAAATGGGTTTTGTTATTTAAATTAACAAGTTGCTGTAGCGTCTGCATAAAAAAAATAACCACCATCGCGCAATAACGTCCTAAAGTCACTCTTTCACGATTACAAAAAAATGCCCAATAGCGTACCAAACAGCGGTCTTTAGGCTATTGAGTAGCATTTGAAAGACTTCTTGACAATTTTTCTGGCTTCAATAGTGTATATTCTGTTTATTGTCGTACTTTGCAATGTGAAAATGCGCCTCCTCACAAGTAGAAGTATTGTTCGGGATAAAAAATATCTTTCTTGCATAGTTTTTGCTTCGTATGTGCTCATTTTCATTGAAATGCTGGATGATTTTTAGCTTGTAAGGATATAATATCTAATTTTTTTTGACAAAATGTTATTGATCAAAGTCTTTTTAATACCAGTAGATGCTGCAACTAAGCAGCAGATTTGGAAATTCGCAAAATTTTGTATTTCACTCTGTTAACGTTTTCAAGATTCGAAACAGAAGTTGGCGATCTAAGTCGAGATTTATTTTCAACTGATCCTGTTCTTCAAAACTTCAAAACCCACATCCATATCGACTGGTTCAACAGTAATCACTTGATCTTCATATATCGAACTGAGAAGAAAAATGTTGCCTTACCACATTGATCAAATTCCTGTTCTTAAAATAAGCCTCAACCGTGAAAGCCCGAAGGGTTCTTGTCTACGGACCCATGAATATTAAAAATCTACAACACCCCCGCGTTGAATGATACCCCTTTGTCTCCGCTGCCTTTACTAAAACCAGAGACAATACGATTCAATGTGTCAAATCTGCCGGCGGACATACTTTACTGAAAATTCATTTAAGAAAAATTTTCATAGATTCTCCGTAAAACTGAAATTACAATTTTTTTGTATTTTGTGGTTTTATTAGATATTTCATAGTTTTTTCTCCAAGTAGATTTTCTTCGTAAACCAATCAATTTTCGATGCATTATTAGGTGCAGAGAAAAATAATAATGAGATTTTGTATTTTGTCTGGTTTTTGAGAAAGAAAATGTTTTTTCAATCTTTGACAATTGAAATTTTATTTACAATGTGTTCGTAACTTATATTGTCTTATTTTTGCATTATCACACAAACTTCCCAATTCTTTATTATGCTATTTTCTTGAATATCTATTTTTGTGGTAAGGAACCACTCTTTTTATCTCAATTGCAAATTTCAACGATTTTCAAACACTTTTGGGCACTAGACCAATCATTTTCCTTACTTGTTTATGAGAAAAGTTTCACGAAAACACTTTTTTATGATTTCTCTTACCACTACTCCTAGACAGTATTCAAATTTCTCCCCACTTTATCGAATATAACCATCGTTCATTCTTACCCGTCATATACTGAAGATTCTCATCGTTCCCCAATATGAAACGTGTAAAAAAAAATAGTTTCCTTAATTAATAATATTTTCGTTTCGTCCTAATTCGGCGATTTTCCATGAAAGATTTTTTTTCTTAATCAAATAACCCTCTAAGCCTTTATTTGAGAAGCTTTTAAAAAGAAAATAATGAAAAATGATTTTGAATGTAACGTGAAACAAATCCGAGACGTCAGTTTCACAGTCGGTCGCCTAACAAAGTCGGTGCGACACGGCGTATGTCTTTATTATTACTACAATATACTTGATATTATTTTAACAGAAATGAAGCGATTTTACGTTTGTTTTTGTTTTTTTTCTTATCTGTTTGAAAGGAATTTCTGGATAAAATAACTTATATTGAAATTTAAGTTACATATTAAAAAAACATTTTCACTTATTTTTGTGACCAATTAGCGTCTTCTAATGGGCATCTTCAGACAGGTAAATATTGCACAATGTAAGGATAATTTAAATAAAATTCAATATTATCTTAAGTGTGAGTATATTTAAAAAAATAGTCAAATTATATACAGCATTATATTTCAACGGAACAATATAATTCAATGAAACAAAGTGAGACAAAGTTATCGAAAACATCTGTTAATATATCATTATAATGGAATTCCACCATGAATTGTCAATAAACAACTTAAATAAAAGGAATAAAGCAGTTAAGAAATGGAAGTCAAGGCATTTATAGAACTTACGATCTATCGTTAGCTCGGTAGGAATTAAATGAAAGGCAAAATGGTGAATGTTACACGTAGCGTATAATGATATTTTAACATAGCCGATGACTCCAAAGGTAAAATGTAGGTGCCTCATATTGAGGAGCAACCGAATCACCCCCATGTATGTTCCGCGATTTTTCGTAGTTTTTGAGTCATGATTTTTTTAATGGGTTTTTGAAAATTTTCGACCTAATCGGTTATTTTTTTGATTTCAGGAAAGATTTTTCAGGATTTTTTCTTGAAACTCATTTTTTTTTAAATTGTACTTTCACGTGTAAAATAATCAGCTTCGTAATATTAACGAAAGCTACAAAAGTTTTGACCTAAAATGCAGAATTTAAGTTCAAGCAAATCAGACTTGAACTTTCAACATAAAATTAAAAATCTAAAAAGGCAATTTCTTAGTTTCAAAATAACTTTAAAAACAGCGCTAGACTCTAAGCTTTTGTAATAAGTTAATATTGTAAGTCTGACTCGCTTGAACTTAAATTTTGCATTTTAGCCAAAACTGTTGTATCTTTCATAAATATAACGAAGCTGATTAAAATAATAAAATATGCGTGATAATACAATAAAAAAATTGTGGTAAGAAAAAAAAACACTTTAAAAAAAATAACTCGAAAACTGCGCAAAATTGCGGAATATCCATAGAGGTGATTCGGAAACTCCTCAATATGAGGCACCTATATTTTACTTGTGGACGTCACATCTCCGGCCATCCTGTATATAAGCTCTGTAAATGACCAGACTTTCGTATTCTCAACTGCTTTGTATAAAATGTTAAAAAATACTGAATATTGAAAACAACCCCGTTAGTGGCACATCCAGGATTCACCTTTAGGCAAAATGGTGAATGTTATATAATTTTCAGTTATTTAAAATAAGACATACGGAAAAACTAAAAGAAGCTTGACGCACGTGTAATGTGAAAACGTGCTTATAGTATAAACGACAAAATTATTGAAATTAGTTTTTTCTAGTCTCTGAAACCTTTTAATTTCCAGTCTTTCAGAGATGTAAGAAGTATGAAAAAATATGGGCTCTATGATGTGGATACTTTTGAAATTGGTTATAATGGGAAGTTCAGTGTTTTTATTCTTTTTTATTGGTACCTAGACTATCAAACTAAATCAAAATAAAAATAAAAAAAGGATGTTCCTTTTTTTATAAGGTTTTGTAATTCTGAAATTACTCAGTCCATGACTATATATGCATTTTATATTTTTCACACAGAAAACTTAATTTTACTTTGTAGATAAAATTGACACTAACTGTTAACTTCCCATTGTCATTGAGGCCCAGGTTTGTATGCAGCATAGGTAATCGTTTGGAATGAACTTTAATAGGATATGCGGGTCAGAGCAATTTAATAAATATGCATTAGAACAATGGTTTTCTGTCACTCTCTCGCATATGCCTTTTCAATATTGTGCACAAAAGAGCTGCACGTAAGACTGATTATACCTTACTAAAATTGTCAAAATCGAGGTTTCATTATCCATTTTCTGCACCCAAAAAATTTAACCAATTTTGTTTTTTTTTCTAAGAAAGAGTATGAAATTAAAGTTATCTGTATTAATTTTATTTCCGTTTCTTAAAATTATTTATTATTTTAGTATACCGTGCGTCCGAAAACGGCAGATGCACCTTGGCATTTTTATGAGTTTTTGGATAATACTAACTTCCATAAAAACATTTTTTTAAAAATAAAACCATCACGATACGGCAATGATAAATATTTATGTTATGTAAAAAATCACTAATCTAGTGCCATAATCCAGGTAAAAAGTACGGAAATACGTTTGCATTAAGAAAAGTCACACTCCTTTTCTCTAAACAAGTAATGTTAGTAACTCTTGAGTTCAGAATATCTATTTTACTATGAAAAAAAAAACAACCAAATGAATGCAATGTGTTTTGGATCACACTGTACCACACGTACGATCATACTGTATTCTGACTGGCATCCTGTTTCATAACGAGTCTTTGGGTTACTATGCCGTGTGCTCGCACTTTTTTCCGACGTTTCGGATCGCATTACAGCGTCTTTTATGAGAATGGGTGATTTCAGATTAACAAGCGGCATATTATATAAGCGACTGCGACACATTACACGGTCGGTCACTACGAAACTTGGTCACTGGTAATTAAAAAATAATAATAGTGCAAAAAACGTACATTCAACAATAGACTCATATTATTTGTATTGAATCTATAAATGAATAAAATATTTTCAGAACGAAACTATAAAATATTTACTTGTTTATCGGTTGATTAATTTTTGAGACGATTGAAAACCAACTTAATTTATTAAGTACTTTTTATTTATTTTAAAATAAAAAATGCATATTAATTGGGTTGAGTGCATTTCAGCTCATTAACCTTAGATCACTTACCATACACTTATTCCGTATAATAGACTACGGGCACCCCGCGATTTAGAGTTTCGGTAAGTACGCCTTCCTCTGTACGTGTGATGTCAGGAAACTTCTCCTAAACGGCTTAAAGCTAGGGTTTCCTAGGACAGCGGTGCCCGTATTTTAACGGCCGTAGTGAACGGTGATGCAGTGGACAGCCGTCGTAGAGGTGACTAGAGTGTGGTTTTCTAGGAAAACGGTGTTATCAAGACCATTTAACACCGTTTTCCTAGGAAACCACTCTCTAATCACTTTTACGATGGCTGTCCACTGCATCACCGTTCACTACGGCCGTTAAAATACGGGCACCGCTGTCCTAGGAAACCCTAGCTTAACCGATTTACGTGCGGTTTTTAGAAAAATATAGATCTTTGCGCTGTGCGTGTTTGTAGATAATAAAAT
Source organism: Micrasema longulum (assembly GCF_059751315.1). Classification (NCBI taxonomy): domain Eukaryota; kingdom Metazoa; phylum Arthropoda; class Insecta; order Trichoptera; family Brachycentridae; genus Micrasema; species Micrasema longulum. Next base: position 2,907,594 of record NW_028277368.1, read on the forward strand.
CTCCAATCGAATTGGTAAAAAAATAGTAAGAAGCATAAATGTTTTATTCATCAATCTACCAGGGTTAAATTTGAGGAGAATACATTTGTAAAAAAATAGAAAGATGTTGTTTTTTTGTAGATAAAAAAGTTTGTTTTTGAATGTTTACAAACGACATTTGTCTTTTGTAGAACTTCATCAGATCCCCTTTCCTTAAATTCCTTATTATTTTCACCCATTTATTTATTTTTACTGGATTTTTGAAAATACCAAAATAATAATCATTTAAATACATTTAAAAATCGTTTTCCTACATAAGTACACCCCTTGTTGGTGAAAAGACCGAAATTTGACGTTTGCAAAAAGAATGTCATATTTGAAAACACAAATATTTTATGTTTTGGAATTCAACCATAAACATGTACCTAGGTACCTACTTAAATTCAATATTTGAATATTAACAATTTTTAGTTTTGGAATTTAATCACATACAAGTACCTAGGTACCTACTTATCAATGAAAAGTCTTTTTCCAAGCTAATAGCAGGCAAGCCAACGTTCGGGCAGGACAACGTCTGTTGGGTCATCATTACTGTTAATTACCCATATATCACTAATTGAGTAAAATTTGCAGCTATTGCTCTGCCAAAAAATGTCGCATGATGATATACTTCTGCAAGGGCTGTAAAAGAGTCATTTGTATTGATCGCAATATTTGTATGTATAATAGCTTTACCGTGAATTTTAATTTTAAAATTATTTTATCTATTTGATAGCCTGAAAATCAAGATTGCTGTGCAAGGTAAATTTTTGTAAAAAAAATGTTTCAATAAATATTTATGCTTTCTTTCGTAGTCTGGCGGACGAAAGGTTAGTTACACCCTTACTTAAAGATAAAGTTTGTAAGCTAGGGTAAGTAAAAACCCGTGTTGAGCGGAAAGGTTTTTATGGGAAATAATAATACAGTATATAAATTTTAACGGCAAAGTGAATAATATGTTTAAATGTTCAAAAAAAGAAAATGGCTTAAGTAATTTAAAGTAATCATCGAAATAAGTTTAATATGTGGTACGAAGGTTGTTTGCTGGTTGTAATATAACAAAGGCAGCACATATATTTATATAAGAGATAGAAAGGTGACACTATTTAGAATTCTAAAGTAAAATGTTAAATTTACATGGAAAAAAAAAGTCAACGCAATAAGCTTTTAGACTTTATGTCCTATTCAGAACTCTCGGATGAGCTTTAATGTCGTTCCAGCTTAAAAAAATATAAAAAAGTCTGCTCGCTACCAAGCTCTTGGAAAGCTTTGAAAACATATTAAAATCAAACAAAGCTTTGATCAGTTTAATAAAATGGATAGGACGTTCGAAATCAAGAATTGATTTAGTTTTAATAAATGCTTTATTGGAACATAAGACTTTTTAAAAAGAAAGTTAAATCTAAAATTTAACAGAATTTCTAGACATCAGTATTTTTAATATTATAATAAAGACTTATTACCCTTCAATTTTTGTTATTTATTTGATTCTTGATGAAATTAAAATATCGCAAGTTTAATTTAAAAAAACTAATACCATGATCGGTCGAAAAACGCCCATTATGGGGTGGAAGCTCTTATTGGTCAAATAAATAAGTGGGACTGTAACAAGTATTTAAATTTAGGACTAGTTTGAAAATATAAATGATTACATTTTTTTTTTATTAATTTGGAATATCAACAGTAATACTGCAAATACAACTAGCACAAACGATAAAACATTAAATGAAACAATTAACAGATATCCACAAAATATACATTAAGCATGAACAAGTGTAGAATGAGATTGTTTTTGTGTGTGTGTGTGTATGTGTATTAGGGTGCAAAAGTGAGGGTGAGAGTGTGTGTCAGGGATGAATTGTATAAATATTAACATTATTAACATTGTCTTTCGATAATAATGTTCTATGGGAAATATGTTTATGCGAACATAAATAAAATAATTGTTTTTTATTATTAATTACCACCACCGTTTATATCTTCCTACAAAAAAATATCTATAAAGTGCGCCCAGCCCTTTCTCAGTAAACGATAAATTTATATTTCCTCAATATTTCCTCATCCCTTACTTTCTTACAAGCTCTTTTTTTTCCTCATGTCTTATATAATATATTATTTTTCTCTTTACTGTGTAACATGTTCTCTCATTATATTTGTGAAAAACTTTAACTGGATGTATGCACTATTTTTTATATTTTTTATTCCTATATAACAACTGGTGGTTTTTCCTTAATAAATAAAAATAAAAATTAAACTAGCTTATTACCTGAGCTTATTTCTCCGTATAAAAGTACACTATATTTTACGTCCTTAACCAAAGTCAGCTTTTTTAGTACTAAAACAAGCTAGCAGATAACTAATATTATTTGAAGATTCTCTATTTGGAAACTAGTATTTCTAACATTATTTTCGAAGGACTATTTTTCTTTGATATAGTATCTATGACATAGAACATGTGGCTTTCGTGGTAGCTGTTTTTGACAATATTCATTTTAAAAGGAATCGGCCAGTGCTCAGTGTTGACAGTTTGTGCTGAATGTCATTTTGGTATTTGTTAATAAATTTTTGTAGAAGTAATGTATTTAAATAGTGTAAAATAAAGCTACGTTTATCGCGGAATTAATAGCAATTATTGTTTGAGTAGATTTTTACAAAACGACAAAATAAAAAGTCATTTATAATTATACCTGTATTACTTACATATTATGTATTTATATGTAAGTACAAATAAATGTATTTTCTTTGTAGATTACCTATAAAATAAATCACGGCTTGCCACTGGTTTGTGTGTTTGTGAATAATTGCCAATTTAGTATTGAAATATATAGTGCTTAAGTATTTTTAACATTATGATATCACAAGATTAACACACTGTAGGAATTAATAATTTTTAAATGAACAATATTTGAGTGCGTTCAAATGCTTGTGCAAATGATAATTCTGGATTTAACTTTCTATGAAGTAAATAAGATTTTAAAAAAATTGCAAAGGAAAGAGAAAATATTTTTGGGTATGGAATATGGAATTCAAGGCATTTACAGAGCTTATGACAGTCACTGGTTTTTAATTCACAAACTTTGACAGATGGAAGAGCATGTTAAGGTGGAGGTCGGGAAAAACGAACGCAAAATTAGAAAATCATACGATTTTGCCATATTAAAATGAATGTTTTTTTTTAATCGAGCAATAATAAAAAAACTAAAAAATATAAATTACATATAAACAATATGTTCTACAGGTATTTCTGTTAAAAAATATACTTAAAAGTTTTATGTAACTAAAATATAATTACTTTTAGAACGGCTGGTTACGCCATTTCAAATTTAGACTAAACTTAGGTATCTGGGATCTCAATAAAGACAATGTATTGAGCAAAAATTATTTCACCTACATACTAGGCAACGCCTGAAAATTTTATTTTTTCGATTTCTATACTTCTTCGTGGACCAGGTGAATTTATCAACAATATTTTGAGTTTGTCCCAATTTTTGTAGACAAGGACTGGAAATAATTCAATTAGATGAATCTCACCCGCAAAAATACAGGTTTCAGCTCTTTAACTTCACAAACATCAACAGATGAAAGAATTGAAAGAATATAGATGTTCAAATATGGGCAGAATGGTGAATTTTACACAGTGTGTAAAGTGGCCACTTAAACCAGCCAATGCCAGGTCATAAGCCCTGTGGATGCCTAGACTTCTATATTACCTTTTCTGAAATGTTCTTCATCTCTGTTGTAATATGTTTAGTTTAGTAATTATTAATTAAAATATTTGCTCTGTTTAGAATAAAGGTAAAGAAGAATGAAAAGGCCGTTACGATCTTCCGTTGCTTTCGAATGTTATAATAATATTCGCCTCTTCAGTTCTTGCAAGTCTTTTCCTGAAAGGATCCGACTCTTAGTATGATAAAACGGGTGATAAAAAAGGTCTGCCTAAATAATTGCACACATAATGAGGGTGTGTCACAACCCATTATCACACAATATGTAGTGATAAAGCCCAAATGTTGCCTGTTTGTGTACTTTTTGTGTTAAACGGAGTTACGGTTCTTCCTGTTTATGAAGGTACTTAGATCCTAAATAAGTGACCCTCTTTTGTAAAGAACTAGTCAGAAAAACGAAAGCAAATAATATTTTTTATGTAAAAACGTATTTATAAAATACGGTGTTTTTAATTTTAATTTAACACTAACAACAAATCGATTTACATATTTTTTTGTGAGAGTAAAAATAAATCATAAAAAATTGAAACTTATCGTATTTTAAATTTTTTTAGTCATTCGTTTTTTTTAATCAAACATCAACAAATTTTTTATTTTAAATCTCATTAAATAACAAAAAATGGGTTTTGATTTAAACAATTCACACAAAGTGGCTTGGTGGCATTTAGTTTAAATAAGTTCTGCTCGTATGTTTATTTTTGTGTGTTTATATTTATGTTCCATTATTATTTATTTATTATCATTATTTACATTACATTACATTATTATTATTTATGTTCCATGTAAAATCAATAATTTTTTAAGTAATATCAAAAACGTGTTTATAGTTTTTTTAATATCTTAACAACAAAAAAATAATTATATGGTACTGTAGTAGTGCTATAACTTACATATCAGAGGTTGTAGGTGCTAATCCTGCTAAACTATAATTATTTGTTCCATTACCTATGTTTGAAGCTGAACGAAAGTAAGAAAATCTTACGGTTTTGCCATTTTTTAAAACTAAAATATAATTACGTTTCGACCGACAAATTACGCCTCTTGAAAATTGATCTTTACTTGAAGTACATTAATATTAACATAAATACAAAATATTTTTTTTTTAAATTGTTCTAATGATTCGATAATAGTTTAAATGAAGATAAAAATAAGTTTTAAAAAGTGATCCAACCAAAATATAAAATTTTTATCTTTAAAAACAAATAAAAGCATTTTAAAGCACACACATTTTGTGGAGTTTTAATGTATGCCTTTAATAATCGTTTAAAAAAAAAAATCGTTTAAATATCTTGATCAAATCCTCCAAACCTTTTTTGTGGATTTTTTTTAAACAGGAAAATTTTGGTTGTAAATATTTAACTTTTTCAGTATTTTTTTATTAAATATGTTCATATCGACTATTTGACGACATTCAGCATTTTTTATCTTCGAATCATTAGACTAAATTTAACTTTTAAACATTTTGTCTATGTAGGTATCGATAATTTTTAAACCAATCGAAAAATAATTATATATTAGTTACATGAAACTTAAAATAATATTTTCTATCAGAAATACCTTAGGAAATAATTGTTGTTAGCTTATGTTATTTTTTTAATAGCGCGATTAAAAAAAATGGCGTTTTAAAATGCCAAAATCATACGATTCTTTTAATACTCAATTTTGAATTTCTTATGAAATACTTATCTTGCTCATCAAATATTATCCAAAGCTATATTAATATTAAAATTTCTTAATATTAATATAGCTTTATATTTTCGAACTACTTCGGTATCTCTTTGAAGTGGTACAAATGGTATTCAACAATAATAAAATAAATTTACTAATACGCGTCTTGAGTGCTTTGAATAAATAATGGCCGTAATTTCTCGGAGTATTCAGGACAACTCAAGTGAACTTAAATTGGCACCCTAATCATTTTAATACGACTCTAAACTCGTATTCAATTTTGTCACAATATGTTTAGAGAATTTGAGTATTCAGTGTAAAATCTCCAAAGAGACAAGTAAACTCTTTGATTTCATATAAAGGTTTACGCATTTACAGGGCTTGTGACCTGTTTGGATTTGATAATTAGTTTACATGGTGTGTAACATCCGTTCTGTAGGTACTTGTCGGTAAATATTAAATGAGTTGGCTGTGAATGGGAATCAAACGGTAAGTGAGCGAAAGGCTAAAGTTCATTTTTACATTTAATGTTATTTTAGTATTTATTTTTAATCGTTATCGTCTTAATAAGCTATTGTCTCTAGTTAATTTATAAAATATTTGTATACAATCACTTGACTGACTTTTTTATGTTTACCGGTTTCGAGATGCCACCGTCTATTTGTCAGTATAATAATTAAACTTACATGCAAATCCCATGGTATTTTTAAAAATTATATCTTTCAAAAAAAATAACAAATATTTATTGGAACGACTGATCCCAAATTAAGTGCTTTAAATATTAATAACAGCTTTTCTATAAGATGTATAAGATTATTTAAGTTTATACTATATTTATTGATTTATTTATTCACAATTTTTCGTTTATAATTTGAAAAACAGAATTTAACTCATATGTTTTTTGTGCAGTTTTTTTTTAAAATTGAGTTTTTTTGTTACCTCTTCAACTAAGCACATTTTATAATAAATATTTCGGGGGAATTATTTGAGAAAATGTCAAGATTTCCATTAGATTTCCATAATATTTTCAAATATCTTTTCCTTGATTTTATTCAAATTGGCACCTTAAACCCCAGGTTATCTCTTAACTTTAGATTTTATCTCATGATTTGCGAATATTTTCGAAGAAATTCGACCCTCTTCGGATATTCTGACATGAGGTCATAATATATTCTTTGGAAAAATTCCAAATTACTTTTGGATAAATCTAGAATTCCCAATATTCACATGGAGTCAATATACAATATTAAAAAATATTTAAATTATATTTATTATTTTCTCACTTTTTCTTTTAAGCGTAAGCCTTAAATAAACGCAGCACTTTTTTCTTTCTGGTTATGACCTATCACTTAGCCCTTCTCAGGAGAGAACACTTTTAATTCCTCGACATACCATATCGTTTTTCAGTAATACCTTTTCAGTTCAAGGTGCTAAACGTAGGAATGAGCTATCTTTTCATATAAAAAAATGCACCTTACTTAATTAAGTAACGCCTGAAACAATATTATTTCCTTAGAACCCTTACATGCCTATATTTTTTATTCCTTTTCTTTCCTGTACTTGTATCTTCTTCTTGACGTCTTTCGAATGTCCGTTCTTTTTACCCGATCTCACACTCCTTATTATCTTATATTTATAACGAAAGTATTTTCATGAATAAATATGTAGGAATCTGAGGAAGCTCATCCAACCTCTTTCACAACACGGACTATCTCTTCGTTTCAGTAACGAGAGAACCTTTTTAATACCCTGTCATCGCTCTAATTTTCTTGCCTCCTCTTTCACAGTAGTAGCCGCTCGATTGTGGAATAATCTACCCACTAATGTCACATTTAAGTCAAGATTGAAGTGTCACTATTTAAATATTTAAATTGTTCCTTTATCCCTTTTCTTTCCTTCCCATCCTCTCTCCTCTCTTCATAGTATAGTGTTGTTTTTTTAAATATATACATTTTTGTTTAAGATTCAATATGTTCATGTGTTTATAATTTTCTCAAATTGAACGGTTTGTGTAGGTAGGAAAAAATGGCATTAAAGCAATATGCCCACCTTTATTCGTATATATATATTGTATATGTATATAAAGTGTCAAAAAAATAAAATAAATAAATAAGTACTGCTGTAATTTTGAAATATATTTTTTTTTACCACAAATTGAGTTTTTTACTAGCTGTTAGCTGAAAGTCCTTCAAAGCACGTATAAAGGTATTTTTGAACTTGCATTTAAAAAAAAAATGTTTTGGGTGTATCTCAATCTTTTAGAACATCATTTCAATAGGCCAATATCTCAACATAAATAAAGAAAATGACATTGATACAAATGTACTTATTTCAACTAAAATCAAATTATTTTTAGGAATTGTGTAAATATAGACATTTGAAGGCCTTGTGACCCATCGATGGCCGATTTCACCTTTAAATTTCACTAAAGTATCTACAAATGTCACCTTTAATAAACGTTTTAAGATTGTAAATTCACACATACTTTTACTAAATATTCTGAAAATTGGACAAATCACAAAGATTAGTTTGAATAGTAAATGTTACCCAGTATGTAAATATATCTGTTAAACCAGCCAATGATAGGTGACAAGCCTAGATAATGTGTCGATTTCCACATTCTCTGATAATTCCTTCATCTCGGTTGAGATATCGGTCTACACCCAGCATTTTAAAAATTGTAACTGATTATTTGACTTGGGTACAGAGAAGTCCTTTAAAAAAATAAAAAGAATACTTAAAATTGTACAAAAATTTACAAGTAGGTAGTTATTTTGTTTGTTTATTTTGCTCTGCAGGTTGTACCTACTTAGTAGGCAGACTATACTCAATCCACATTTTAAAATAAATTGATATATTTGTCAATAAACTATTATTATTACGTGTGGGCGAAAAAAACTTTGTTAAGGTCCTTCCCTAACCGTATTTGCGCAGAACATAACAAATTTTTTTCCTCCCTTGATATATTTGATTCAAAACTTTCTCATTAAAAAAATACATACATTTAAACTGTTTTAATTGAATATGTATTAAATACTTTCACGTTATTCTCCTGTCTCTATTCTTCATAGAAATTTTAAGGATAATCTTCTCAACAAAATCCCTTCTTTTTCCTATTTTATCAAAATCTTTTCTTATCCTTTTCATCCCTCCGAAAGCTATGGGATCGAAATTAATCTACATGATAGTATGAAATGTTTATAAATTTATTGTTGTTCTTCCATATAATAAAAAAAGGTCAATCTGCACTACAGATTATGTGCTCTTTAACGGCGCTGCGCGACAACATTTTGTATGGAGTGCCGCGCAGTGAAGTGCAGCTGTAGTGTAGTTTATTTCAACCAAAATACTCAAAATAATATTTCGCCTTGTCGCGAGTACCGTTCTTTTGCGGTTTGATTTTTGCGCTTCAGGTGTCAGATGGCTTATTCTGTCACAATTTTGTTTCATAAGTTCATTCGTTCTTCATATGCTCATCGCATTCTAACGCAATTAAAAGGATATTTTTTTCTCGTTCTCTCTCTCATACGATACAAATGAATAATGAAACGAATTAGTTGAAGCCAGTCTAGACTTTCAAATAACAATGGAGTAAAAAATATGTCGGTTGTAGGTGATATCTGTTATATAATTTTCTATACCAATTAAGTCAAAAATCGCATATTATGCACGAAAATATGTGCGATGATTAATAATCTGCTAATTGGTTCACCGATATATGAATTCTTTTAGGACCTACTCATAAACTTGGCATAAAGTTACACTTAAGTTTTGTTGTACAATACCATCCTTATTCTACCACTATAATCCTTATTATTGTGGTAGAATAAGGATGGTATTCCCATCCGAAAATTACCACTATACTTAGGCGTAACTTTACGCCGAGTTTATGAATAAGGCCTTTAGTGTTTTTTTATTGCATTATATTATGTTTAAGTAAGTCAGTAGCTCAAAAATAGTGATAATTTAAAGCATATTATAATATCTAAGCTAAAAAAACAAATAAAAAAGTTTAGTCCAACAGGAATCAAACGTAGTTCTCACATGACCAAAATTCGTTTATTTATTCGTAAATAATTTTATTTACATCTACATTAAAACCCAGTTTTGAACACTGTTAAAAGTAAATTTGGTCCTCAAAACTTAACACGCATTTTAAAAATGTTACACTCTCATTAGAACAACTAAAAAAATAAAAATAAAAGAACAGGAAAATATGTAATAAATGTAAAAAGCATTAACTCTGTGGAATACTATTAAAAAACATGGTAAAATAACTTTCATTATTTATTGCGCCACTTAATTTAGACTTTTTTTATAACAACTAGTTTCAGGAACTCATTGCCTTTTTTGCGGTTACTTAAAAACTTTGAATTACCCTAAAGAAAGTAAAGCGCTATGACAAAACTTCACAATTAAAAAAATGTGTAAATAAAGTGGTGCAATAAGAACAAACTTATGTTTAATTTTATCTGTTGACTGAAAAATATTGTTAGTAAAAGTATGCCAAATTTATCGTTTAAAAAATATCCATTTAGCAATATAATTGAAAATACAAAATGGTTTTCTACCCTCTATGAAATAACACGAAAACTAATACAAACACCTGTAATATCGTTTCAGAAAAAATACACACCATTTTCATTTTCACCCAATTTTCAAACCTTTTTTGCAGAGGTTGTAATTTCGTTACAACAAAACTTGAGAAAAGCTCCCAAATACCGCACTGGCTTTATACACCTCCCGCCAGATGTCTCACTCAATATTTTCTGATGAAACAAGAGTGCGAATCTAAAGTCTGGTTTGATTCTTGGCTAAATATTATATTGACTTTTTGTTAAAACGCATTTGGGCGTGGAAATTTGTATGTAATTAAGAAATATAAACCAAAGTGATTATAAAAAGAAATTAGGATTTGTCCATCACTTACATCTGATAAATAAATACGTTAGCTATGTACATTTAAGATTTACCGAAAATTGCGTTGAATTAAAAAAGGCATATCACAATACATATGCAAAACATTTATGTGAGAAAGATAATTGAATTATGCCCACGTAGAATGGTAAACGTGATTATTTTTGTATACGTGATTATTTTTTTAGATTAATTCAACAAAAAAAATAAGGCAAGGCTCTATTGAGTCATTTTTATATAAAACAATGCTTATTTAGTAATATTGAACGATTGTCAACAGTACACTGTATCTATTTATACCATTTTACGTTAAAAAATCCAATTGTTTTTGATATTTTCGTTTGTATAGTATGTGTCCTTCTACGCGGGCACAATTGTAATGTTTGTTTACCAGCGACACTATTAAGCATCTTTTATACAGAAGAAGTTGTGTTTCTAAAATATTACAAATTATCTATTTATTTAATAAATTGGATTATGTTTATAAATAAAACGATATTCAGTTTTCCACAGTTCCAGTGTAACTAAAGCATTTCCTCATTACACGCGATACTATTTTTCTGCGTAGTGTCACGTGTAATCACGATGTTCGTTCAAGAATAACGAAAGGAAGGCGAGATGATGTTTGCGCTTGCAATGTGACTATTTAATTTTACGTTAATGAATTCCACTCACGCCTTGAATATTGAAATGCGCATTTTTTTGGTCGATGGGGGCGTTCAAATGCACTTGTTATGTAAAAGCGTTAATTTCAAGAAAACAGCAAGTATTTTTTTGTTTGTTATTTTTATTTCATTGAAATAAACGGCACTTAGTGCCTTTTACATATAAGTTGCATATACAATAAAATACATACATGTAAGTGGAATAAGTAAAATAAAGTATTTAAATCAAATTATTACTAAACAGTTATTTACAAATTAAGGAGTCAAAAAAAAGATACAGTTTAAAAATTATATTACCAGTTATAAAAATATTAAAAAAATAAAGTATCTGGTCATCGAAATATTTTGAACTTGTTAAAAAAAAGCAACACATTTAAATAAAAAAATAAAAACAATTTTGAATAACACTAAACGATTTTTTTAATATTTTTGAATTACATGTATTAGAAATAAATTGAACTGAAACAGGGAAGCTTTATGATACCCTAAATTGCATTATTAAAATGATCTATGTGATATTCTAACAACACAAATATTTAATTATGTGTCGAAATTTTACCTAAGCATTTCCTGCGCGGGAAAATAATTCAAATCAATGGAAACATTAAACTAATTTAAAATGCACACGTGCACCCAACTCATGACCATTCACCAATTAGCATGCCATGCAAATACCTGTTTAACCAAATAAAAAAATTACATGTTATATAGAACAACGAAACATGAAAATCAGAATTGGAAAAGGAAAACCCACCGAAACTTAATATTTCTTCTACAAATTTCCAATTTATTAATGTTGCCTATAAAAAAATTGTTAATGCCGTTAGTTGTTGATAAAAATTCTTACCTTTTATAACAAAATAATTTTATTTTTTATATGTGCAAACATATGGTAATCAAACTAATATTCATATCTAAATTAAACAGTAAATAGACACTTCTTAAGTTAAGCCATAATCTTGCACTTTTCACATTTTCATTCCTTTAAACATGAAATGATTTTTTTAATTATTAAAAAAAAATCATTTAAAGTAGTGGTCATGACGCGTGACACGGAAGGTTCCGGGTTCGATTCCCGGTGAGAACACAAAACAATTAATGTGATTTATCTCAAGCCTGGGTTTTTTGTGATGTAATTCACAACTGCAATTGGGCCTCCTGGCCCGTTGTTGTGCAAAAAAAAGAAAAGAAAATGAAATAAATATAGTAGTCTTATACTATTCTTATTTGAGCGGGTTAAAAGTTAAACCGCTACTGTCCATGATCACTGTTTTGGGAAGACTAACACAACCAGTAGCCAATTGACTATTTCTTTTAAGTTTAATGTGCACATTGAATTATAAATAGTAGTTTTGCTGCTGGTTTTGTTTTTCTTCCCATAAACAGTGATCATGGACAATGGCGGTTTTGATTTTGATTTTAACCCGCTCTTGTTGTAATATAATAATGTACATTAAAACAATTTTTATTTCAAACTTTTTTATTAATGAAGTATTAAGGCACTTGACAGTCAAAGATATTATTATACAACTCAACGAATTATTCTCTTAGTTTTCTATTTACTATTTTCTTAACCATGTTTTTTTTTTTTGATTTTATTTAATTTTTTTAATATAAACGGCAAAAATTCCTTTTACAAAAAATATATTATAAACAAACTTGGTTGTTTTAAAGCAAACAATACTTTTTACCCAAGATTTAGAAACATAAATTAAACCTTTAAATTATTTAACACATTCAAAAGAAGTTTAAAACAACAAAAAAAAAAGAAAAAATCAAATCAAATGGTATTCATGAAATATTCATAATTTATTCAAATTTTGTACTGAGAAAGTGTAGAGCAAAAATCGAAATGTAAATGGGTTTTTATAGTAATATTGAATTTACAAATAATTTGCATATTAACTTAACATGAATACAGCCTTATTTTCCGTCTTCTTTTTGTTAGAAATTCGACAGGTCTCGTTAATGTATTATTTACATCTAAATCAGGAAATTCATTACGTACCTTTTGTTTAATTTATTTATTTTCAAGAATTAACGGTACAAGTACCTTTTACGTTACATACATACATAAGTATTTACAGTGGAGTATATACAGTAGCAACTTTTTCAATGCTTACTTAGAAAGAACATAATTAAAATATTGATTCCACACTAAAATGTTTATAAGCTGGAAATTTCAATAAAAATATGTCACCTAAGTCCGAATGTTCGTTACCCAGCGCATGTAGACGATTCAGTACTGAATTGCTAGATTATATTGATATATGATTGTTGCAGTGATAAAGTTGAACTAGCCTAGTCACTCTAACTGGTACTTTAAAACCAATGAAGGCCAAAATTTCAGGGCTGTCCAATACTGAGTTAACGATTTTAAATAGAACTAATAAATCATTAATAGTTCTCCTGTCCATTAATTTAATCAAATTTAATATATTTAATAAATAATCATAGTTATGAAATTCGTATTACGTATTCGTATTCATTAATTTTGTTGTTTTCTGTTCTTCGAAAAGATAAAATAAAACATTAAGGGTACCACAGTATCCAATGCATTATCATAAAGAGTTCGTGAACAATGCTAGTTTAAGTTTGAAAAATCAATAGTCGGGTTTGGTACTTGTCAAGATGAAAGTATCAATACGCTAGAATCCAAAGTGCAAAAATAATGAAATTACTCCAGAAAAGTATTTTACCGAGTCCCTGCATACACTTGTTATAAGTTTGCTTAAAAATAAAACACCTTTTCTTCTTTAAAAGCTTTTAGACAGGTATTGAAGGTTTTTGAAGCTTTATTATCAATATTTTTTGTATTACTCATAGTCAATATTATGTATCTTTTTTGGGTGATACCGTGTATGTTGGATTTGATCCGACGTTCAATCTGAATCCTCTGGAAACTGAAGCCGTGTACAAACTAAGTCGCCAAGGATGTGATAAAGTGTATATTGGACAAACAGGGCGGACAGCAAAGAAGAGAATTGACGAACACAAAAGAGCGTGTAAACTTGGGCATCCAGACAAATCCGCAATAGCGGAACACTTTATAGACACAGGACATTTTTTCGCCCTTGAACCAAAAATTCTACATAAACCTAGTAATTATAGTGCACGAATAATAAAAGAGGCAATTGAAATACACAGACATCCAAATAATATAAACAAAGACGACGGGCTTAAATTAAATTCAACATGGTTCCCAGCACTACATATGACAAAAACGAATAGAAATGTGCCTACTGCCGGCTGCGACACAGTACAAATTACTAGTACATAAACATAATTATTCTTTCCTACAAAACTAGAAATGTGCCTACTGCTGACTGTGACACGGTATAAATTACTAGTACATAAACACATACATTTTTCTATAAAACACACAGTTTTCCCTGAAGATGGCTCCTGCAATGGTAGCCGAAACGTCGGATCAAATCCAACATACACGGAATCACCCAAAAAAGATACATAATATTTTTAACAGTGACCGTGAAAACCTTCGCACCTATTTTACTCATAGTCAATTCATTTGTATCTCAACTCAACACAAAGTTTTTGTTCTCAGCGTTTTTGATACGATACTATTTTATGGAATTTAATATATGTTTGTACCATGCGCCGTCCGTTCATAGAATGCATAAAACCATTGGTTCCCCTAAATTTAGACTAGTAATGTTTAAAAAATAGCATGTTTAATAAAATAATTATCAGTCATAATACCTAACATTTAAATTACTATAAAAAAATTATGTAATAATAATTGTATTAATAGTCGCGATAAATTAGCAGTTAAAGGCAGTTAAAAAAATATGTTTAACATACTTAATTTAGCAGCAATATTTTGAGTTTGTCCGAATTTTTGTAGACAAGGACTGGAACTGAGGAGCTGTTCTTACTAACAAATTACAACAGATATGAAGATTATTTTTAGGTAGTTAATATAGAAGTCTAGGCATCTACAGGGCTTATGACCTGTCATTGGTTGGTTTAAGTGGCCACTTTACACACTGTGTAACATTTACCATTCTGCCCATATTTGAACATCTTTATTCCTTCAATTCTTTCATTTGTTGATGTTTGAGAAGTTAAAAGGCTGAAACCTTTATTCATGCGGGTGAGATTCATCTTATTGAATTTTTTCACCTACATACTAGGCAACGCCTAAAAACAATTTTCCAATTTTTAAACTTTTTCTTGGACCAGTTGGTTTTATTACAATATTTGAGTTTGTCCAAATGTTTGTAAACAAAAGACTGGATTTCACCCCCTCGGGAGTCATTAAGTTTAACAAATTACAACAAGGATGGAGAATACCTTATAAAAGAGAATATGAAAGTCTAGCCATTTACAAGGCTTATGACCTGTCATTGGCTGGTTTAAGTGGCCACTTTACACCCTGTGCAATATTCACCATTTTGCCTATGTTTGAACATCCATATTTCTTCATTTATGTTTTCATTATGTGAAATAATTCATTTAGGTATGTGAAATAATTCATTTCAGTTTGTGAAATAATTCGGTCAGATGAATCTCTTCACAACAATAAAGGTTTCAGCTCTTCAACTTAACTAAAATCAACAAATAGAAGAATTGAAGAAATATGGATGTTCAAACATAGGCAAAATTGTGAATGTTACACAGTGTGTAAAGTGGCCACTTAAACCAGCCAATGACAGGCCATTAGCCCTATAAATGCCTAGACTTACATATTCCCTTTTTAAGGTATTCTTCATCCCTGTTGTAATTTGTTAATTATGTAAACAGTTAAAAAAAACTCTTTATTTTAACAATGTATGTATGTGTCAAATTAATTTTATTGATATTATTTAAAAAATATTTTTAATGGAAACCTTTAAAATTTTAATATCTTTCATTAAAATCGCGTGTTTCTGATTGTGCAAATAATGAATTTCGTTCATTCGTTTGTTTTTGACATAACCATCTCTACCGGATAAACTATTACGCTCTGAAATGTCCGAGGTTTGAATTAAATAAGTTTGAAGGGTATCATATTAAGGCTGGGTTGTTCGTTCGTTGCTAGGGCAATTTTTATATGGTTTTCTGCGGCCGTGAGCAGTTTATTTTTGATTTCATATCCGATCAATACATTCCACAGAACGGGATCTTGTCCTTTGGAGACCCTGGAAGGTGAAAGCAAAACGTCAAAAGAAATTATTCGCACGCCTACGCAAGGATATTAATTTAGTTGACGTTTTATGCTTCTTTTTATTAATACATTTTTTTTATTAGAAACATTACCGTAACGGGTACATACCCCGTTCCGAGCTAGGCAATAACATTTGAATACATAATCATTTACATGTTTATTAATTAATTTATTTTAAATAAAATAAATACATCGTCATAATATTCATCATCCCCTTTACGCACCTAATGATGCATAGGAGATTACATCGGTACACCAATTGCAACGTATCTTGATCATTTTTATTACATAAAGGTGAGATGATCAGTCTTTTGCTTCAGGTACCAGTCCAGGGACTATGAAAAATACCCCTTTAAAAAAAGTGTTTATTTATTTATTTATTTTTGCACCACAACAGGCCATTGGGCCTAATTACAATGGTGAATTACATCACAGAAAATCGAGGCTTGAGAAAAATCACATTTTCTTTTTTTGTGTTCTCACCGAGAATCGAACCCGGAACCTTTCGTATGTGAGTCAAGCGTGTTGACCACTACACCACGGAGGTCACCGTTTTATACCAACCATGTCGGGAATCGAACCCGACACCTCTTGCATGATAGGCAAACGTGCTGACCTACGAGAAACTACGAGGCTGAAAGAAAATACAAATAAAATAAAACTATAGTATAAATATATATATGTATACATATATATCAGCAGCGTGTGGTAGGTTTTCGATTATGGAAGCAGTCACAGAAATTCGAATCACGTGCTTTGAAATAAACTAAAAAGCAATTTCATGCCATAATTTCAACGCAAAAGAGTTATTTTTCATGGTTTTATATTATAATACCATCATGTCAACCGATTTAAGTGCTAACTTTGTTATAAAACCGTCACAATATAATATGGAAAATAAACCTGGATTGGTTTGTTAGACTTGGTTCCACAGATATGCTAATGATCTCAATTCGCGCATGCGTTGACTTCTGAAATTCGGTACTAGGGGACCGCTTTATCGAGTCGAAACACTTACGCAGTTCCGTTTTCCCGAATTACACTGAACTAGAGTGTATTTTACATCGGTCCGCGTGCGCAGTTGGAAAGTTGCGTGTGGGTTTGCTGCAATTTTTAGAAGTTATTAATTAATAAATATCGATCCCATCTCAGGTCACTACAATTGGTAGTTATTTAAAAGATGAGTTAACTTATAGCTGGTTTTATGAAAAAAATAAACGAAAATAATGATTATTTAGAGGTAAAGTTTTTAGGGAAGCAATTGCTCCATCCAATATATGGACGAACCGCGCGCGATAAATATATGTTTAAATATAAAGAGTACACAATTTTACTTAAAGATAAAAACTTCAATTCAACCATCAAAGGCTGTATGAGTAGACGGTAGTTTTAGTTCATTTCCATATTTGTAGACAGGTTGGTAAGTATAAAATTATTTCCTAGAAAATTCAACAAGATTGATATGTATTTCAAGAAACAGAAAACTTTATTATAAAGATAATACTGAAATCTCGGAATGCATCATGCAAATTACTTTACTTACTCCTTTATGTTCATTAACTCTTTAATCATTGACATAATAATACATAGACCTATATAAAGTAAAATAGTTTCAAAAGTAGTGATATGAAAACATACACCCAGCTACCAGGTTAGTTTAATTAAACCAGGGCTGCATTCAACGAGCATGCATATACAATAAAAAAATGTAGGATACTCATACTTATTGGTATGTATGTAAAAAAGTGTGTATTTTAATGTTAACAATCAACAACAGTTTTTGGTAGATCCCGATCAGATTTTGTCCTTAAATTGTTTTTAATTTCGATTAATTTATTTCTTTTCACTGGATTTTGGGGAATGTAAAAATAATATTGACTCGCGTTTATTAAATTTTAAAAACGTATTTCTATCAGTGCATTCCTGTAACTAAGAAGAGCTTCGCAATTGCGCCGCTAGGCGGAGTTTGAAGTTTACAAAAAATAACATTTATACTTTAATATGAATTGTTTTAAGCTTTGTTATAATAAATAATATGAATAAATAATATTTAGCAATGAAAATTTACACAAAAGTTTTTGCAATGTTTATCGAAAAGATTTTTATACGTTTTTATAACACAATTATTTTTGTTTTAATGCTAAACGTCACACCTGGCTGACGGTCTGAGAATAACTAAATACTCGTTAAGCATGTTCAAGGCATATCAACGTATTTATTTGTCAATGTCTCTAATATTATGTACGTATTATAGGGGTTCGAACATATACAGGATGTTTTTCAAACTCTGTCACATCCGAAACCACAATGATCAGTATGGGCAAGAAGACATATTGGCACATTAAAAAAAATATTTAGATCGAAGAAAATTTGTAAAAATAAAATATTAAAAAGAACAAATGGTTGCTAACTTCCGCAGGAGAGAAGCGATGGGGGTGCGGCCGCGCGGTTAACGGTGTGTCAGACTCCGTCCTCCTTGTTTCTCTCCTGCAGAAGTTAGCAACCATTTGTTTTTTTAAATATTTTATTTTAAAAAAACTTTATTCGTTCTAAAAATTAATTTTAATGTGCCAATATGTCTTGTTGCTCATACTGATCATCGTGGTTTCGGATATAACAGGGTTTAAAGAACACCCTGTTTAACGGTAAAAAAACGTAAGAATCAATGACTATCCGTGTTTGGGTAGTTAAAAATTACAGTTCTGTTTGTAGAATAGATTCAGAACCCTACCCTGGTCGAGCGTTTGCGACTCAACGGCTACTCAATATTAATGCAGTACCTTATGGACTAGTGGGTGCGGATAGAAAAATGACGATAATTTTTATCTCAATAAAAGTTTCATCGTTTTTATTTCACAAATTCAACGAAAGGATTTTTAAAAATATTCCTTGTTTTACCTATATTAAAAAAAAATTAAACACTGGTATCATAAAAACATATTTTTAATTTATTAATTTATACATATTTTTATATTACATATATTTTTTGTACACTTTGCCCAGCTAACAAGGGTGCATATTCCGTTTCATACTAAATCAGTTGCGTTTTATATAATCTGAAAGAAAAATTGATTGAAAAGGAAAAATGTGCCTTAAAACTTTTATTTATGATTTAAATTTTCTGTAAGAGGATAAAAAAAAGATAATTCTTAAATATTTTTTTTAAATAGTGTAAATCATTTTTTAAAGTAGTATTGTTACCGATTTGTTCCATAAAATAAATGTAAATGTAATAAATGTATCTTTTTTTGGCCACGATAAGCACTAAAAAATCGTTTTTTGGAAGTCTTTCCCCACAATAATAAAATGTATTTTCTTTTGTTTGCTTATTTTAGAAAAATTATGTGAGAGATTTACAAAGGTCGCCGAGAAGAAAAGAGTTAAACAAATGATGAAAGTAAATAGTGGCTAGAATAAAAGAAAAAATGCTGAAAAGCAAATCTTAAAAATATGTAGGTGGATACGTTTTCATTTCTTAGTAAAAATGTTGATTAGAAAACATTTTTTTGGAATTTGGTCGTTATGTGGTATACTTTAAAATTCCATTATTTTTTTATTTTATTTGACATGATAATTTTTGGAAACAAAAAAAGGTTAATTTCATTATTTTTTCTTTGGGTATCAATTCTCAGAAGGCACAAGGTATTTGAAAATGAAATAATTTAAAATTTTGTCAAACTGAGATGAAACTGTAGAGATTATATAAGTTTTTTGATTTATAAAGCTTATGATTGGGATATCATCCACTTAAATTAGATAATTTGATAATAATATCAATTTAGTCAGTGAAAAATCCGGATATTTTTTATATGTATAAACTATTATATGATTTTAATATTTAATACCAAAATCTAGTTTCATTGAGTTGGGACTTGTGTCTCAATTAATTTATATAACTCAATATATTATTCAATCACATTCGAATGAATAAATAAATATCATGATTTTTACTCAATAGAAAACCCCTTACATCTTTTAATTGAAAGATATCGCTAGTTTTCTTAATATTTTTAATCTGTAACCATCACGCATTTCTGTAAAAAATAAACCACGCACATAGAAAAATTAACTAAATACAGAAACGTAAATGTTAAATGATTGCTTAACCCATCCAATGACAGATCATACGCCCTGTAAATGCAGAGATTTCTATATTCTAAACAATTTTATCTTTGCTGAAAAAATATACAGTATTGAAACCTACACTGTCGCGTGAGTGCAAAATCTACAATTTGTCTACAGAATTTGGATATACCCGAAAAATTGTAAATTTAGTTAGCTGCTATGAGCCAAAGAACATAAAATTAGAACTGTTTACGTTAAAAACAATATCCTCTAAAATTGAACTGCAAATAATTAAAAATACTGGAAAGTATAATCTTGTTTGATTTTAAATCTAAACATTAAGAAATAGTAAGGTATGTGTTAAAAAAAAAAAATATGAAATCATACATTTTCGATGTGACGAAATAAGAATAAATAAATATTGCAAATATTATTAAAAAAAAAACTATTTTAAAATATTTTATCTAGCGTACCTAACCGGCAAACTAAAAATCATTTATTAAAAATGATTTTAAATTTTACGTGAAATTTCATTTATCAAATGAAATATGATGTTAAATTAAATAAACATAAAAACTTTGTGTTTTAAGACTTTTTTTTTCCACCGACCGGTTTCAAAGCTACACAAGCTTTTTTGTCAAGATGTACTTAACTAACTAATTCTATCATATTTTATTTTTTACATCTTTACTTTGAAATATGATAGAATTCGTAAGTTAATTATATATAATTATTGATCGAAATAGTCGGTAGAAAAAAATAAAAAACTAGCGGTTTAAACAGTTGTCATATGTTTATTTTATTATAATGAATAACAACAAAGTAAGTGCTTCAAAAATAATTTGTGTAAATATTATGTATTTATTATCACCACTTTAAAATACATTTAAAAGTACATCAACCACAGGGAACCCAGATCGTTTTTTACGCTTCAGATACCAGAAATTTAAATTTGAAAAAATGTTTATACTGTTGAAATATCAAAAACATATTACCCATTATGTTATACAATTTTTAAACTTTCTCGGTAGCAAAATACAGAAAATAAAAAAATAATTATCGTAGAGTCGTTCAGCTACGTATTAGTATGAAAATGTATTATTTAAAGCCACCTTTATTTGAGCTCTGTATTATTACGAAGCCTTCAAATTTCTCATCTTTTGTGTCCCGCACAGCATTCAGCCCTGTATAAATATTCTGAAAACTGAAAATAAACGAGACCTTTTGATATATTTTTTTCGTTCTTAACAAATATCAAGGCGTTTCGGAAAAAAAAAAATTGAGGCGCCTTTTTATAAAATTACTAACGTTAGTTTAACGAATATGTTTCTGTTTGTTTTTGATTGAATATTATATAACTATGTTAACTTAATAATTTTCCGTTGTTTGATTTGTTAAAATACCTATGTAAAATGGCAAGTTTTTTTTAACCCTTTTCTTAGTAATATATATTTTACTTCATTGTCATAATTTATACTTTGATCAAAACAAAAAAAAACTTGTTTGGGATTTTAAACTCCTTCTCAACCATCAAATGTGAACAACATTTTTTTTTGTTGCTATCCCGAGATGATGGTTAACATAACAACTGAGATGATGAATGCTTTAAAGAAGAAAATATGGAAGTCAAGGTAAGGGGTTCATAGTCCATGATCGATGACACACACACGTGCTAAATCATTTCACCTGAAATATAGAGCGACGACTGATGAAGCAAGTTATTATTTGTTAATAAATAAAATGCATCATTTTACGCAAGACATAAAAGCTGCAGCGCATTCACGCCACAAAGACACGAAGAACAGAGGAACGTGGCATATAAAGTTACCACAGGGCGTGCTAACGCTCAGTCAACCCAAGAAAATCAGCCCAAACAGTCAGCTTAAACAGCCATCATAACGCAGTCACTTAGTTCCAGCATGTAGCTCAAGTGTAGTCACTTCAACTTCTTATCTCCGTAACACTCGCGCGTATTACATAATTTGATTAATTATTTATTTGCCATGTAACAAATACACATAATAAAAATATCAGCAACTCAATATCGTAAACTTTATAGCAGTTTGGACTCACTTAAAAGATTGCAGAATTTCTTACCAATTAATGTTAAGCAAACATCAGTCCAGAGCTTACTTCTTCCACTCCTTGACTATGCGGATGTATGCTATACAGATGCTAACTCTGAATTACTTGATAAGTTACCACGATTGCCCAATATTTGTATTCGTTATATCTTTGATCTTTGCCAATTTGATCACATAACCGAGTATCGCACGCAACTACATTGGCTCAGTATCAGGCAAAGAAGAAACATTCACATTATATCACTTCTTTACAATATTTTAAATAAACCCGATTCGCCTGTTTATCTGAGAGAGCTCATCCTACCTCTTTCACAACACGGACTATCTCTTCGTTCTAGTAACTAGAGAACCTTTTTGATACCCTGTCATCGCTCTAATTTTCTTGCCTCCTCTTTCACAGTAGTAGCTGCTCGATTGTGGAATAATCTACCCACTAATGTTAGAAACGCCCCTCTTCTTTATTCACATTTAAGTCAAGATTGAAATGTCACTATGTAAATGTTTAAATTGTTCTTTTATCCTTCTTCTCTCCTTCCCATACCCTCTCATCTCTTCATAGTAAAGTGTTATTTTTTTTTCTATATTTTTATTTAATTTTTTTTTATTTTTTATTTTTGTATAAAATCGTACGATTCAATATGTCCACGTATTTATAATTTTCTCAAACTGAACGGTTTGTGTAGGTAGGAAGAAATTGCCTTAAGACAATATGCCCGCCCTTATATGTATATATATTGTATATGTATATAAAGTATCTAATAAATAAATGTCTTCTGATAATTTTCAACTGGGGTAGGAGTTCCAACAACCTTCAACAACCTTCAACTACCAAACTTCAACAAGGCATTTATTTACAGGGCTTATAACCTGTTAAAGTTGGCTCGATTAAGTGGCCACTTTACACACTGTGTAACATTCACCATTCTGTTTTTTTCATCAGTTAATTTGGTAAGGTAAGGTAGTAGCGTTTCTATTTGCTTAACGTCAGTAATACTAACTGTGAACTTAAGATACGACTGGTAATTTATGGCACTACCGGTCCAACCAGGCTGAATTAAAAATTATATTAAATTATGTTAGTTACTTTAAGTATGTACCCACTTACCGATTTTTATTTCTACCGATTTCGAGACGTACCTGTCTCTTCGTCAGGACACTCACTAAACCAACATGCAAATACTGAACTACATAATACTATTTTCGAATACTATGTATATTACAGTGATAGCAAAGGTGAAAGTGTAGAGAGTGTCCTGACAGAGAGACAAGTACATTAAAAGTCAGTAAGTGGTTATATACTTACACTAACGAACATTAATTAAAATGTTTGACCACAAAGTTGATGCTTTGAACATAAACAAAAATAATATTTATTTTATTATTATTTTTATCATAATTTTCTTATTTGGTGCATAGGGCACTGCATTGGCGCTCCAATTGCAGCATAACTAGGTGATTTTTGCTACACACAAGAAAAGGCAATCAATCTTTCGCTTCAGGTGTCAGTCCAGGAAAATTTTAATTTGCTGTGAAGAACCACATTTGAAACCAGAATATCATGTCCTTCTAGTCAGTTATCCAATTCAGGCCTCAAGAATGGTAAGCGAACGGGATGGACTTATTTCCGCTCGATTTCCTTTTTCAGGATTTTTACCTGAGTTGAAAACGTTCGTCCAGGGTGGTTCTGGTTCTTTTTTACATTTGGAACTGTATTTTTTAAGATCCTGAACTCAGACAAATATTTTTTTCGTTTGTCTTAAAAATAACTAAGAAACAATATAAAGTTAGTAAATAAATCAAATATAAATCAAATAACAAAATAAAATCGATCCAAAAGTGCGTTGCTGTTAAACGGGACGTAAAAAAGTGTCCAAGTGGTGAAATTAAATTTAGTGTCAGTTATTCATGTGCATAGTCTATGGTGGAGCACCTGGAGGGGGGGCACTGTAGCGGGGGAGGGGCGGCCATGCCCCCCCCTCTGGTGCGGGACTTGTACCCCCCTCCGCCCCGCGAAGCCAGCTGGATCGGTACGGAGACCAAGAGATGTATGCCGCCACATATCTACAAATACTACCTCGCCAGGACCAAAGAGTACCGGAGACAGAGTATGATGCATCACAAGGTGAGTAAAGAGACACATCATCTATCGTTCCGTTCAGTAAGATAATTTCCTCGTTGGAATTGTCAAACTTAGTACTAACAATCCTTTCACTCTGAATCGATCAAATTGAAGTATTAAATGCTATTCTTCTTTTTACGGTGCCTTGTCAGGTCCCCCCGACGTTGGCGATCACTACAACGAAAGCATCTCGGTCCTGCGTTACTTTTATATTCCGCAGCCATGGCGACTGCTTATTGGATGTTCTCGCCATAGTGATTCCTGGAAAAAGATGACCAGAGTGATTTTTCGTTGCCTTCTCTGGTGAATTTTTCTATCAGAGTTACCTTCTCTTAGCTGGTTCGTTCTGGTTTGGAGGCGCCAGAAACTCGCCTTTCATACTCTCATTATCTGCTGTGATCACATTGTTATGAGTGTAATTCCATTGCCCAGGGTTCGCGACATGGACGTTAACGAGTAGGACTAGTCATTGCTCGTGGAATACAACTGGGCGTTCGCAGCATTTTATAGAATCACACCCTCCAGCAAGATTTAATTTCATTTTTTTTTGATACATTGAGAACGTAACAGAGTATTCAATCAATCTTCAACACATCACAAAATTATACATATCAAATTTATTGAATAGAACAGAGAAAAAAAATGTAAATTGTCGTGTAAAATTGACTTACATATTACAATTTGGAAATTGCCCTCCTAAGAGAAATCTTACTGTCTTGAAATATATCGACATCCGAGGCGATACAATTGAACAACACGATGACTCTACCTTCTGACATAACCATTGGCAGGTTGGTTCTAAATCGTGGTAGGTTAGTGTGTTGCCTTTATCGAAGATAATTATCAGGGACAAATAGACCAAATTCATTCAGAATATTGGAATTATGTATGCGGCCACCAATAAGTTGAAAAAAGTGAACGCCCAAATGAATATCCCTTCTCCCCAACAATGACTTGTAGCCCAGCATTCCTATCGAGAAGTCAACCAGGAAAAGCCACTGGTAAAATTCATACACCCTGAGATACAGATAACGCATAATTTTTTTCTGCACCCTCTCTATCATTAAGGAATACATGGTTTCATTTGATGAGACTCACTGCGACCCTACTGACAGTTTGAATCCGAGAATCCGAGTTTGAATGTTCACTAAAGAGAATCACAAAAGTTAACAGTTAACAGATGGAATAATTGAAGAAATATGGATGTTCAAACGCATGCAGAATATTATCTTACGCAGCGTGTTGAGTGGCCATTTCAACAAGCCAATGATAGGCCATAATCCATGTAATTACCTAGAATTTCATATCCCCTTCTCTTAAATGTCTTTCCCTCTGTTGTATGTTAATACATTAGTATATTTAGCTTTGCCTATTATTTGCAGTCCAAACCCACAGAGGATTTCACTAATGCTTACCAACATTTTGCGGTTTCTTTTACTGAATATAATTCTAATATTTACAATTACCATCAGGTTAAAGTATATTGAATTTGAGAACAGGGCCGTACTTTAAATTAATATGTATGTATTTAAAAAAATATTTTGAAACAGATTTTTTTTCTTTTTCTTCGTTTATTAAATTTCAATAATAAACATATATCCACTTTGGTGAGATTTTTGTTAATTTCGAGGTGGATATGTATAAATTTTATTTTTCAATAATTTTTTGTCAACCTGTGGCGTAGTGGTCAGCGCATAAGCTTACCATGCCAGAGGTTTCGTGTTTAATTCCCGACATAGTTGACATTTTTTTTTTTTTTAATTCTATGATTAACATAGTCTAATATATATTTACAACACAATATTTAAATCGATACTTATTCTAACATTATTTATCACTATTATATACTATTATACACTTAATATCCTAATTTATAATATTCACTGTTTCATATGTACATTTTCATTAATTATATTCACTATTTACACTATATATTACCTAATATTTTTCACAAATATACTTTTTACATTTAATTTTATATATATTTACATTTATTTAATTTTTTATGCTTTCTGGCATTTCCTCAAATAATTTTGTTCCCTTGTACATAAGGCAGTTCTGGGACATTGCTTTTGATTTCTTTTCCAGTCCTATATTTTTAGATCCTCTTGTTGCATAGTTATGAAAGAACTCATTTTTTTTTAGTTTATTTTGAAAATATCTCCAAACTGTTCCTTCAATATTTTTTTTTATTTCATTAGCAACATCGAATTTAATTCTTTGATCAATTGTCATGATATCTAGAAGTTGAATCATTTTCTTAACTTTTGTTTGTCTCCCACATCTTAATATTATCCTCATCGCTTTGTTTTGTATTATTTGGAGTCTCTTTAGATCTCCTTTATTACTTAAATATAAAATACTGGAGCAATAGTCAATGTGGGGAACTATAATACATTTAAATATCAGCAGAGAAGTTTTAATGTCTAATGTATTCCTTATCCTTCCTAACAGGGATACCTTCTTTGCGATTTTCTTACTCGTATAGTCTGCATTTTTTGAAAAAGATAATTTAGAGTCGATCCAAACTCCTAGATATTTTATGCTTTCAACATTTTCAAGAACCTTTCCATCTAATTCAACACTGTGATCACTGTTAAAACAGCGTTTCTTACTCATTATCATACATTTTGTTTTTTCTACATTTAGTTTAAGCTTATTTGCTTAAAGCCATTTGGAGATTGTTTTTAATTTTGTATTTATTTTCCTTATTGCTGAATCATATTTGTTATCAGCTACATAAATTAAAGTATCATCTGCAAAAAGTCGAACTTGGCAATCAGACAATGTTAAAGTCATATCATTTATGTACAAAATAAACATTAGTGGTCCCAGAACAGATCCTTGTGGAACTCCCAAATCATTTTTTTGTTAATCTGACGTTTCATTACTTACCTTTGTCATTTGCATGCGATTGTTGAGGTTATTTTCAAACCATTTTATTTCCGTGTTTTGAATACCAATATTTTTAATTTTTTCAATCATTATATTTCTTTCAATGGTTTCAAACGCTCTTTTAAAATCTAAAAACACTGCAATTACATATTAATTTTTATCAAAGTTCTCTTTCCAGTCATCTATAATAATATTAAGGGACATTTCACATAAATTTTCACACCTAAATCCCGATTGTTGATCACACAGAATATTATTTACATCTAAAAATTTTGTAAGCTGCATCTTTACTACTTTTTCCAGAACTTGTTCTTATTTTGGTATTTATAGGTCTAAAATCGTCACATTTTTTTGGTTGTTTTATTTTTGGTATAAGAACTACTGTAGATATCTTCCACATGAAACATTATTTTCAAAAGGTGTTTTTACACTAAAGTATTTCATAGAGCAAAAATGATATTTAATAAAATGATCAAGATACGCTGCGATTGATGTACCAATGCAGGGCTTTATATTTTATATTATATTTATATTTTATAAACATAAACGGCAAATCTG
Source organism: Micrasema longulum (assembly GCF_059751315.1). Taxonomy (NCBI): domain Eukaryota; kingdom Metazoa; phylum Arthropoda; class Insecta; order Trichoptera; family Brachycentridae; genus Micrasema; species Micrasema longulum. The sequence continues at coordinate 2,935,475 of NW_028277368.1, forward strand.
CCTTTTACAAACATTTATAATATTAACATATTTGGCTTAATATTTTATTTTTTTAATGATCAATTATCTTATACCCAAGATTAATAAAAAAAAAAATTAAACCTAAAATTAAACAAGATTTATATTAAAAAAATTAACCTAATAATTATAAAGCATATTCAGTAGAAAGTTTAAATAATAAAACATTCTACAGAAAAACAACAAGAAAATCATAAGTACTGTTTCACACAGCTAGGCAAAGTGAACAAAAAACTGTAAATATATATATATTATGAAATGCATGAATAAATAAATATAATTACCATTCATCATCTTTGAAAAAGTTTTTTTTTTTTTTTTTTTTGTAGAAAAAAAGAAATATTTGCGTTCTTATGATTTACCCAAATATTTAATTTTGAGGGCCATTTTCAACGAGTTGTAAATAACTCACTATTAGAAAATGGAATCGAGTTGGGGTAGAGTGGGATTCGAACCGCGGACCTTCGGTCCGTCAGTCCGAGACACTAGCCACAGGACCACAACCCGATTTAAATTCAAAAGGTTTGTTCCATAGGAACAATACCCTACACTAAATATATCAGATACGTGGGAATAACTGTTGCCGAGTTCATGAAGTTTATTTAATACAGCATTACAAGTATATACTGTCCGTGAATTGTTGCTACAAAACGGTGGCACCTGTCTAGTCATTTTCCAGGCACCCTAAAGTTGATGAGAGATAATAGTTCAGAGCAATCCCATATTGAATTTACAATTTTAAATAAATTTAAAAGGACTTTAATTTTTCTTCGATCGTTAAGTTTTAACAAATTTAATGTTTTTAGTAAATAATCGTAATTTAAAAATTCATGACTGATTCTAAGTTTAAAATTAATATACTGTAAGAATTTTTTTTGTTCTCTTTCAAACAAATTTTGGTGACAGTTGTAGTAAGGAGTCCATATTATAGAGTTATACTCTAACTGGCTTCTCAGTATACATCAACTTCAAAGTGCCTATGTTTTTGAATTCCTTAGTCACACGTAACATGAAGCCTAACATTTTTAGAGATTTACTAGTTATATTATTTATGTGCCTAATAAAGGGTAATTTTTGATCAAAAACGATACCCAGGTCGCGCACCTCAAAAGTTAAGCCTAATTGCATATTACCCATCAAATAATCAAATAAAATTGGGTTTTTATTCTAAAAAATCTCATTATGTGACATTTTTTGATATTTAATTGTAGTTAATTGGTGGAGCACCACTGGAACATTTTATCTAAATTACGTTGCAGAGTCACACAATCATTTACGGAATTAATAACTTTAAAAATCTTCATGTCATCGGCAAACAGTAATATTTCCACATCATCAAATACATCCATTATATCATTAACAAAGATGATGAACAGTATTGGGCCCAGCTGGGAACCCTGAAGAACACCACTAGTAGCACAGAAAGATTGGGATAAAGTGTTACAAATTTTTCACCCTTAGTGTTCTATCAGTCAAGTAGCTTTGAAACCATTTAATCATGGGACCACTTATTCCTAGATTTGATAGTTTGGCGACCAAAACGTTTAAACACACCATATCAAAGGCCTTGCTAAAGTCTGTGTAAATATAATCTACCTGTTCTCTCAATGTAAATGAATTTGCAATGACATTTTCGTATAACATTAAATTAGTTAGTGTAGATTTAGCAGACATGAATCCATGCTGAGAGGTTATTATAATATGCTTTAAATTTGTTGATGCAAGTAGTTTATTTAATACAATTTTTTCGAAGAGTTTAGGGATGGCAGATAATATGCATATTGGACGATAGTTTGTTATGTCACTCCCATCACCACTCTTACAAATTGGGGTTAGAAAACTGGATTTCCATGCATTGGGAAATTGTCCCTCTGACAGTGATTTATGCACCATTAGGTGCGGAAAGAGAATAATGATGATGATGTATGTAAGTTGTGAAACTTTTTAACATTTACATTTTTTTTTATTATTATTGGTCGCTAAATTAAATAACGTTCATGTTTTTGAATTCGTTAAATGTTAATCTTGTTTCTAGTTAATATTTTTTCACCTCTACTTTACAAAATATCATTTTAAAAATTGAAATGAATGATGGAACAAAAACTGACGAATGGCGATAAAATGAAAACACGAACTATGTTGCAATGTCTATGAAAATAATGCATGTGCTTTAAAATTGCTCATTGATCGAAATACACCGGGTGCAACTTCTTACCATCAGCACTTTTCTCCCCACCCAACGCTACTTTGTTTAAATTTTGGTCTCATGTTTTAATTTTACTAATATACTTGTATGTATATGCCTTTTTGAGTACTCAGTGTTGTAAATTATAATGTTATTTTATTTGATAAAAATTAAAATAGATATTTACGAAGTCAAACAATATTTTGATGTTTTATCTATTTGACAATAATATTATTATAGAGCAGAGGTAATTTGTTTATTTATTCGACAAATTGTTGTCTGCATTAATTTATGGACTGTTAAACAATGGTTAATGACGTACAGACTGTTAAAATAAGTCAAAAGTTAATAAAATGAAAGCAGACTGCTGCTAAACATCTGATATGAACCGAATAATATATCTATATTTACCGCAAAAGCCGTATTCAGCAAGCGAATTGTTCTATTAACTGCCCTATTTTATGTATATAACTCAAACACATAAAATTAACCCTGTGCCCAGCCCATTTTCGTAAAATTTCATTCTTTGTTAAGGGTTTCTTAAAAGTTTCATAATTATAAAAATACTATGTTAAATCAATTAAAACTTCTCATGTTTATTTGAAATAATTTAAAAAGTCATTTTTGTATGATTTTTTGCTAACATTGGCCTTTATGGAGAGTGTGGAGAGCCACATAGCAATGTTTGCACATATACAGGGTCTTACTCCTTTTTTTGTGCTTTGTTTCCCGGAGCCGTGTAAACACGTGATTATAATAACCACGCGTTCTCAGTCCCGTGTTTTTACGTGGTTTACCAGCAGCAAAAAAGTACTTATAAAAGTCACTAAATGTCAATAAAATGCACTTCTTTTGACAGCTGGTAAACCACGTGAAAACACAGGACCGGGACACAACGCAAGGTTATATAATCACTTGTTTACACGGCTCCGGGATACAAAGTGTTAATCTCTCTCTGGTATTAAGTCTTGATTCCAGTTGAAATAAACAGAATAACGTTTAACATGTTTTGCGAGCCTATACAAACCAGTTTAATAGTTCTAAGTGGAATATGTTTATTTCTGGATAGCTCTATAATCTGATACAATAAAACTGATTCGAAATGTTTATTTGATATGTTATTCATTACTAATGGAAAACCGTTTTATGGAAATGTGAAAGTTTAAGCTTTTACCTTATAATTTTGAACGTTTTGGTGATCACTGAGTAAAATTTACCATTTTATTTTTAGGCGGGAGTTTGATAGAAAGCACGTGAGTTATAAGATTTTGTCATTTTCTGACCCCTTCATTAAAAATTGCGCCATTAAAAAAATTAAGTCAATAAACATTGGTGTTTCCTATTAGCGTACTTTTGAAATTTAAATTGAATTTAGGTTTATTTGTGCCCACATAATATCGAAGTATTTAAGTAATATTGGTTTAATTTATGACGTTAATATTTAAACAATTTAAAAACCTTATTATTACACGACTTTTTGTCCTTTTTACGAAGAATATTCTAATTAAATATGTGCGTTGTTTCTCATGGTCACTGTTATCAATATATATTGTATTTTTTGGGTAATCCCCTGTGAGTTGGATTAGTTCTGACCTTTTTAAAAAATATGACTTGTTTGCTTTCGAACCAGAGATTCTGAAAACAATCAGAAATGACAGCGCATAAATAGTAATGGAGGCAATTCAAATACACAGACACCTTAAACTCAACATGGTTCCCAGCACTACATAAGACAAAAATTATACTAAATGTACCGGCTGCGACGTAGCTCAAATGACTATAGTCCTTAAAATAAAGCTTGATTAGAATGACAGCTGTCAAACTAATTTCATTAATGATGGGAAATTACTGTTCACTGATCAAATCGATTTTATCAGTTATTTAATGCAATCATAAAACTCTGTTTCCAAAAATTGATATTAAAAACGCAAAAACAAGCCTAATATAGTGTGTTTAACACAGTTATTCACCAAAAAATAAGACATTTATACTTTTTATATGAACAAAATCAAATGAACTATTTTTTTATTCGATCAATTTACATTGATCAATTTGTCCCATCTCTAATGTTTTTGCAAAATTATGTAACCTTGTAAGAACGTCGTGAATAATTAGGTTTATTAGTTTTAAAGCTGATTTTATGTAATATTAATGTTGATTTATGTGTCAAGCATTGTATTAAAAAAAAAATAACACGCCTGATACGAATGATTTTTCGTGTGTCAATATAAATAACTCCTTTGTCGTTACTACTAAGTTATGTCGTCACTTTTTCTGACAAATGTCATTCTAATCAAGCTATGTTTTAAGAACGTTCATACATAAAAAAATATTTTTTTCTACACAGTACATAGTTAACCCCGAAGATAGCTTCTGTAACGATCGCCGAAACGTTGGAACGAATCTATGTAACTTACATGAGATCGCATAAACAATATAATACAAATTAATATTTAGGTTGTAAATAAATTCTACAGAGCGTTTTGATCAAAATTGTAATTTCATATCGGGCATTCGACTGCATTGAAATTGCTCAGCAGCTCAATCACAATAGCCGCACTTGTCAATAATTACCGACGCTATCAAAGTATCTTTTGAATAGTGTTGATAAAGACTTTTTATCGACGTGATGAACATTTGTGATTGAGATTAAATTATCCGTGTATGGTAGGTATAGGAAGGAATGTGTGCATGTGTGAGGATTTGTGTTCATCAGTATATTGTAAGGATGCCTAAATGTGGAATTGTGTTTTCTGTTTGCGACAATCTGTGCGTACTTAGTATAGTAAAAAAATAATCTTTTGCATACCTTTAAAAAGCGGGTGCAAGTTCTTACATAAAATGATTTAAGCGAAAAATAAACCTGCTTCCTATTATAGTACCATGATAAACGATTCAGGCCGCAATATATTTGCAGTCAATTTTAAACACCTATAAGAAGGGTTGAGCCACAAGCCTTGGGACATTTTTATGGGCAATTTGTCTTGTTGTAATTGGTTTCTTTCTTTTGTAAAATGCCCGCCACGAGCGCGCCACAGCAATACGTTTTAAAAAGACACCGGGCTTAAGCGTTAGATGGTATATATTTAGCTTAAAAAACTTTTCGTTTTATCATTTGATAAAATTGATTAAATATTACAATTGTAGACCGTCTTGTTGTTTTATGAAAAAACAAGTATTTTGACTGTGTTATGCCTATGCAAGAAAACAACAATTATCGTCGTCGCTACAATAGAGACCTATACTATACAATATCGATCGAGCGCCCAATGTAATCAACTCCATCAAGGTAGGACGCTCGAGGTAGGCTGGCCACATAATTAGAATGGATGACGAAAACCCTATAAAACGCCTAACTCTATCTGTGCCACAAGGATGATGAAGACCACGAAGGCCCAAAATTCGATGGATTGACTGCATAAGCTCAGATACGACAATGTTGGAAGTGAGGAAGGGCAGCAGACCGGCAAGAGCGGAGGAGACTCTTGGATTCAACCGAGGTCCACCCAGGGCTGTCGAGCTCTTGATAATTATAATACATATTTCTTGACAAAACTACAACAGAAATATGTATAGTATATTAGTGTTAACATAAATTTTCAAATAAGCACTAAAAGTTTAACAATATGGTTTAGGGTACACCTTATTCTAAATATTTTTTTTTTGCTTTACATGATTTTGTAAATGCTTTTACGTTACATATGTTATTTTTAATAACTTTTTCCATTTATTTAAACATTTTATAACATTTTTTTTTGTTAAAAACTTTGCCCAGCTCACAAGGGTACATAAAAACATACCTCGTTCCAAGCTAGGCAATTTCATTTTAATACATAATTATATTTAATTTACGATTTCATTAATTTTGAAGAAAGAACAGACAAATAAAATATGAACTTGGTAGTACACACATATTTACACACACACACATACATAAACTTATGCACATATACATACGTAAATACGTAATTTGTTTATAGAACTTTAAATGTTATGTCAAGTAGACGTAAGTGTTCAGTTTCGACACCCGTTTCAGTTGGCGTTCAATCGAGGGTATAAAAAACAAAACAAATAAGGAGAAAAATTATAATAAGGAGGATACATTATTGACTAGTAAGTTGTAAAAAAATGAAGAAAACTTATCAGGCTCGGTATTAAATAAGAACACCTTTCTCAAAAATTGCTTGAAAGGTTAAATATAAAACTTTTACTTTAAGTATTGATGTTAACATAGGACGTGTCTGTTTTTTTTCAAATAAGAAGAACAAGACAGCAAATCTTATTTACCCTATTGATAAAGGGTAGATGATGAATTACTCGTAGAAACGTTCCGATATCCGTAGTCATTTAAGAGTTTTGAAATTTTTTGGTTCAGTGCAGTGGTTCGCAATATTTTATAGTTTAGTTTCAGAACAGGTTATGCCTAGTAAGATGGGTAGGTAATAATAATAACAATTGGTGTGATGAAACATTTTTATTTTATTTTATGCACGAGTATTTTGAACGTACTTAGCCGGTTTTCACATTTTTAAAAATAATATAAGGAAGAAGGTTAATATTTTAAAATTAAACAATCAAAACAATCCAAAATAAACGAATTTAAAATATGAATGGCAAAAAATATATTTGGTACCTATAAATAAAATTAAAAAAAGTAATGGGACTCGAACACACAATGGCTAAATGCCCCAATAAATTATTTTACAATCAATAAAAGTCTTTCTTTAAATTTATATTTTATAATCGGTATCGAACAGCAAAATATATTAATGGAGTTAAATTTATTGCCAATTTTATGAAATCTCTGAATAAACGAGTGGATAAAGTAATCATTACTAGATTTGTTTTGACTTCCAATCAGGGATTTAAAAAAATAAATAAAAAACAAGCGGCCTCTGAAGTGCAGTGGTAAAGACGCTTGATTCACACAGAGAAGGTTCCGTGTTCGGTTTCCGGTGAGAACACCAAAATTAAAATGTGATTTTTCTCATGCCTGGGTGTGCTGTGATGTAAATCAGTACTGTTATTGGGCCCCCTGGCTTGTTGTGGTGCAAAAAAAACCACTAATTACCCTTTTACTAGATAATGTTTTAAAATTATGTTTACATGATGAATCAATGTGAATGAATCAACCTTGGTAAATAAATGTGTCACAAGAGGCAAATTTAGCAGTTCACAACGGAGTCCTGGTCCCGACGTTGATGTATGAGAGCGAAGTATGGACTTGGAAAAACAAGGAAGGAAGAAGGCTAAAGGCTGTCGAAATGTGATCTCTCAGGCAAATGTGTGGTAAAACTGTACGATAGATGCACAAATGTTGAGCTCCGTACATTATGTAAGGCTGAGACAAGCATTATCGACAAAATCAAGAAAAGAGCTCTGCGCTGGTTTGAACATGTAGAACAAATGAACAGCAAAAGAACGGATAAGAATATTTACAATGCAAATGTTGATAGATGCAGAAATAGAGGAAAACCGAGAAAGACATGGCACGACTAAATCCAACAAAAACTTGAAGATGGACATGTCAAAAGTCGGAATAATCGGCGCGCGTGCATGAGAAGATGTATGAATGTAGACGAAGCGAGATCTGTATGCAAAGATAGAGTGATGTGGCGTTCTATTCTCTCTGCCTATCCCTACGTTTTTTATTAATGAACGAGGAAGTTTAGTGCTACGGAAGATGAGATATAAAAATGTTTTCATGTACGAGGTAAAAATTACAGCATTTAATTGTACGGTGAAATTTCTGGTAAATGTATAAAAAAATTAATAACCATCATCATCAATCCCTTTCCGCACCTATTGGTGCATAGGGGACTGCATTGGTACACAAATTGCAGGGTATCTTAATATTTTTCATGATTACCTGTAGAAGCGCATGTTTGCTTCCACACACAATATGGCCCAGATATGCGAGTTTTCTCTGTTGTATTGAGAACAGTAATTATTTTTTGGCACAGGCTCGTCTCATCACCCCCACGTTGGTAACTAAATATATCCACGTGATTCTCAGCATTCTACGGTGAAGTCACATTTCAAAAACCTCTAATCGGTTCATGGAGTTTATCTTGAGAGTCCATGTTTCAACCCTGTGGGGCAGTATATACCATACTTGGCTCTCGTCTATCCTCTGTCTTAGTTTTAAATTAAGACTATCACTTCAGAAAAATGATTTCATATCATAGAATGCCGATCGTGCTATCTCTATTCCGCATCCTATTTCCCTATCTGGGTTCAGATCAGAAGTGATTTGACTACCGAGGTATTTGTAGTTAGTCACTCTCTCGATTGTTTGACTATTCAGTCGTTAATCAGCACTATTGTGAGGGTTTTGGCTTAACACTATCATCTTTGTTTTAGCCACTCCGATGTTCAAGCTCAGTACTCTACTAGCAAGTTATTTATCAATTTTATTACTGAGTTCCTGAAGGGCAAATGTATTGTCAGCTATGATAACAATATCGTCAGCATATGTGATATTATTGTCAATTTTTCCGTTAGTTATTATTCCTTTACTGACATCAGAGAGAGAATTCTTAAAGATTTTGTCCGAGTATAAGTTAAATAGTAAGGGAGATAATATGCAGCCTTGTCTCACTCCACGCTTTGTTGCAATATCTCTTATTACATTCTGATTTAATCTTACCACAGCTGTCTACACTTTCTCACTGTTTTTAATTTGTTAAAGAGGAATCAATAGTTGAATCTTAAAAACCTTAGGAATTTATGTTTATTTGTATTACGTATTATAATAATAAAGCTTAACTCAAAAAAATTACACACCGGTTTTGTTGGCACTGAAATTGAAATTGTTACATTAGTTTTTTCAGCAATTTTAATCCTGATATTCGTTGACACATACTCAATAGAAACCATAAATAATATTGAAAATAAATGTATTTTTCTCAATAAACACGAAATACGACGTCTAAACGCCCCTTTTCTTATAAATAATATAAATGTCAAATAAGACTTGTGTGAATGTTTTCTCGGTCGATTTAGGTCCTATTTCCCGGCATCGGGGGGTAGCTAACTATTCAAAATGGCCGCCCTGAGACGAGTATGGCAATACAATAAACCCTTTGAGCATAACGACCGATAGTAATGTTTGAGGCTTCCATTCGCTTTCAGAAGGAGAAATCCCTATTAACCTTCTTTAGAGGACTAACATTTTGTAAACAGCCTTCATCTCATGGTGTTTCATCTTTGAATCACATACTCATATCAAACAGCCTACCAATTGATTCGAATTGTCTGGTAGGTGTTTATTAATTCCAATTTATGCTTCACCTTCTTCGCTTTCATATTTATACTTCAAAGCATGTGATTTTATATTTATTTACTTATTACATATACACATATACAGCCTATGCCAATTACAACTGTTACATTAAGAAAAATATGTACAAGAAACCGAACGAAAAAGAACATAAAACTATGTGGCAAAGACTAACAAGAGGGATAAATAATAGTAAACAATATATTCATAAACATTATTAAAATATAAGACTTCGAGCTAACAAATTTCAATCCATCTTCATCCCATACTGTGTTAATGGCGAAGAGATTTACGAAAAGCCGGAAGATCTATCTCAAAGAATTCCAGATTGTGTGACGTGTTGATTAATCTACACATTCTGAACATTGGGGCATAAAAACAAAAGTTGCTCTTAGAAGATTAGATAAGTAGCAGAGTTTGACTTCTAGTGACACAGTTGAGAAAATAAATTGATTGCAACAGAGATAGGACATCACTTAGTAATCTTTTTTTTTACTCAATGTTATTAGTCTTAGAGCATTCAGTATTTTGAAAATGCATATAAGGTCCATCTCTATTCTACGTTTTTCCAATAAAAACAGATTGAGAGATTGCTCTTTTTTAAAATAGAAATGTTAACCCCTGATTGCGCCACTCGCCAGAAGCAGATGGACGATCGAATATTACTAGTTCGCGGATTTGCGTTTAACTTTGTATTCTTTGCCACCGAACCCTTATACAAATGAATGTCATTAGCTACCTTGTACTGGGATTCTTGGTACCCTATTGTTCAAACTTCTTCTTTCGCGACAGACTCTCTCTGATCTAGATAAGCACTTGTCGGTTTCTTGATTATTATTATGCGATAACACGACACAATGACTTATTGATCGCTACAAAAAATCGTTTGCAATCGCTCTGGGAATATCAATAATCACGTGTACACTCGGTGACAGTTCAGTCAATATTACGCCGGAGAGAAAAATATTGTATCCACAGTAGGATAATTACAACATTTTTAACAGGACTCAATTGGTAGCAATAAATTGAACATAGCAACCTACAAGTAAATGTGCAATACATATAAACATAGTATATGTGGCGCAACCAATCCATTTGCTATATGTAATATTTTCTTATAATTCCCTTATCGGTTTTCTATGGTGCATAGGGTGGTTCACCAAATGCAGCACATTTCGACAATTTGCCAAAAGTAACTATAATTTAGAAGGCTCAGTATTTATTTATGTAAGATGATCAGTAAATGTTAGTTAATATTTGTATATAATTATTTACCGATTTTTCTTTGTTTACCGGTTTTAAGACATATTTTTCTCGTATTCATGGCACTTATTACACTTACATCACTAAATATACACGAATTTAAATTGTACATTCAAATAATAAATACTGAAATGTAAATAATGAGTAAATATTTCACATAAAAATGACATTAAAAATGATGTCCCTTTAATCAATAAATAATCAAACAACCTTTCAATGAAGCTCATGATGCATTATTCTTTTGTAATGGTTACCTTATACCCAGTAAATTCATACTTTTCCCTTCTTGTCATCTAAGATGGTAATAAATTTTTATCTCAGATATAATAAGTAAGCGATAAAAAGTCAGCTCGCCTTTGTAAAAAAATGTGCCATTAAAATTAAAATGCTAAAGACAATTCATTAAGCTGATTAATAATCTGATGATTGTATTGTACCGAAAATATTGCGACACATTCAACATAAGAGTACCTACGTACGAAGTACTTGGTTGTGATAGAAACGTCATACGATAATTTCATCAGGCGCATGAGTATGTTCACGTCCCCTCTTCCCAAATGCAATGACAATTAATCGGAAGCTAAAGATAAACAACTAACCCGTTTCGGAAACAATAATTCAAACTTCAATCCGATGAATTAGCAGTCTAGACTTTGGGGTTGCATAATTAAATATTGTTTTGGTGCATCCGGAGTCCTGCAGCACTCAGCCCTAAGTTGTTTCGTATTGATAATACAAACCGGCATAACTTACAAATCTGTTGTTCGTAGCAATATTCGGTGTTAACATATTTTAAGTTTAGGCCGTTTTTTTTCAAGTAATGAAAACAATACGACAAATTGCGACAAGTAAATCAAATGTTTTATTTGTTTCACTATTTTATTTAAAAAAATAGTAAAACATATTTTTGTATTATTCTTCTTTATTCCCTCGATTGAAAGTAGTTGTCGAATATTCTTACTTTCGTCTACTCAACATTCCATTTGAAGACTTGTAATCAAATGAAATCATATATGTAACGTAAAAACAAATAAAACTTCTTGTTAAGCAGAAAATTAAAATTCAAAAGACATAAAATGTTTTAAAAAATTAAACTTGCTCCTTATTTTTTAATTTGGAAACAAACGGACACAATTTATGTTAACAATTAAAATAATAAGAACGTAGTTATATATAAAAAAATAAGCAACTTCTAATATTGTATTAACTCTTGTGTGGCTGTGATGTCACACTCGTCGACATAGGACACAAAACTTGATATATCTCTCTTATTTTTTTAAATGATGAACTCGTGTTTTTTTTTAATCTTAAAATGGATATTTTTACACCGGATTAAGAAAGTAAATTTTGTATTACTATGCTGGATGTTAATACAAGATAACAAGATACTTAAGCTAATTAAAAATATTGATGACTGTGTCAGACTCCAAGAAGACATAAATGCATTTCATACTTGGTGCAAAACTAATAACATGGAACTTAACATCGATAAATGCAAAATTATTTCATACCATAAATGTAAACATCCTTTTATTTTTGATTATAAACTTAATGGCCAAGTTCTTTCGATTGTCACCTCTATAAGAGATCTTGGAGTGATCCTAGATAATAAACTAACTTTTCTGGAACACTTTGATAATATAGTAAACAGATCCTTAAAAATTTTAGGCTTTATTAATAGAACTACGTCTGATTTCCAAAGTATGCTTACACTTAAAACACTTTATTGCTCTTTAGTTCGCCCTATTCTTGAATATGCATCTGTAATCTGGTCCCCTCATTATGCTGTTCATATCAAGCGCCTTGAATCAGTTCAACATCGTTTTATAGGAAAAATTGCATGGAAGATGGGATTGGAAAGAGGAGACTATTCATATTCTGATATGGAGAGGTTTTTAAGCATATCAAGTCTTGAAAAACGCAGATGCATTGCAGATATAATCTGCATGTATAAAATTATGAACTGTCTCATTGATGCCCCTGAAATTTTGCAAAAGATTCTTTTTAACGTTCCCACCCGTAGACTAAGAAATAATGAAATGCTTTTCCTCGGTCACTACAGGACCAATTATGGTGCACAGTCGCCTTTGCCCAGAATGATCAGGCGGGTGAACGATCATCAAGATCTTGATTATTATGGTGTAAGGATGTCTTTCTTTACAAATCAGCTAAAGAATCTGTATAGTTAGCCTATGCTTTTTACTTAATCTAAAAAATCTATCATCTGTCTTTGCTGCTTATTTCTGTTCCTTATATTTTTTTTATTCCTTTGTAAAAATTTCTTTTAATTGTAATGTTTATAATGGACTTTGTCCGTAAATAAATAAATAAATAAATAAATAATAAATACAAAAAAATATATCCTTACCACGCGACGTATGAATTTCCGCTAATTCAGTAACACATATGTATAAGAGAGAGCACGAAGATATAACTCATAACAACGAAGACAGAGACGCTTTTCTGTAGCGAGTGTTGTGTCAAACAGATTAAGTTTTTGGTCGGTTGATGACAGTGATGTGGGACGCACGCGCGTAATATTTATAATTTTTTTTTTGCTATAACAGAACTAAATCATATGTTTATTTTCATAAATTACGAAATAGGAATTATTAAACAGTATCTCTCCATGTTTGTTTTTTATTCAAACGTCTGAACTTTAAAATATTCCGTCTTTTACTAGTGGTAACATGATGTTACATCACCGCGCGCAAAGGGATGATTTACCACAGTCTTTTAAGAGTTAAGGGGATTTTGGAGCCCATCGTTTACCTGCAGCTGTTTGAAAAAATAGTCCTAGAGGTCTCTTGTTAGCTGCGTATAGAAGAAAGTTAAATAAATTAATCCTTATTAATTCAAACTCTATGCAGATTTATGAGGACGGAGGAATATATTATTATATATAGGCAGACGCCCACTCCTCAGTTATAAGAAGCAATTTGTACTAGCTACACATCACCGGTAAGAATGGGTTAGGAACGTAAAATAACTATGTAGATTTAGCTTAGTTAGGTTATTAGTTCAAGTATAGAACTGTAAACTTTCTTGAAGTGATTTAGGACAAAAATTGCGCCATAAAAATTACCCAATTATTATTATTCTTATTACTATTATTAATTGAAATGAACCAATCATTAAATTAATAGTATAGAAGGCAAAAGAGTATTTCAATCAGAGGAAGAAAAAATATTACAATTATTAAAAATATTTTTTAAATTGGAAAATTTAGCTGATTTCTTCTTCTGATTTTTTCTTTCTTCCGTTAATTTTAGTTCATTTTTTTTTCACATAAAAATAATAAAAAGCCTGAAACGCAGTTTATTTATTCATGAATAGACACGTTACTTTCTTACTAAATGCATTTCAGTTATAACTTAAACATGTCGTTGGCCTTGAATCACAATAAAACATAAAGAAAACGAAGTCTTTCTTTTTTTTATATAAAAAATGATTAATGGGTTAAATAAAATAAATTTTAACCTACAAACAATGCTTTACATATGTAACCAGAGGTTAAAAAAGATAAGATTACTAATGAGGAGAAAAAAAGAGCCCCAAAACTCATTATACAAGAATAAAAAATTGAGAACTGTACAATAAGTTAGTAATAATAATTAAGTTAAAAGGGAAAAGAAATGTCAAGCAATAAAATATTAAAAACAAATTTTGAAAAAATTTGTTTTTTATTAATTTTGATATGAAATGTTAACATAAAATAAATAATACAACTTTGTTTTCAACCATTAATTTTTTATTTGTTTCCACCGACCGGTTTCACAGCAAACAAGCTTTTTCGTCACGGTTTACGTAACTAATGAATTATTTCTTACTTTATTTTATCCATGTTTACGAAATTCTTCACGTTCAGCTTATTTTTTTCCCTAAAATAGTGGTTATTTCAGATGAATACTTTCAAAACGAATTCATTCATTCACTAAGAAAAAGACAGGAGTGGACTAAAATAAACATTGTTTATTTGGTTACTAATTATTTTTTTCTTATTGTGCATTGCTTTTTTGATTTATAAGATTTACACGTTGTCTTATTAAAATATTTTATTTTCAACATGATGTTCTTTTAATCCAGTGGCTTTTTTGAAATTATAATTATTTTATCAGATGGTTTGCAAATTAAATTTTTAAAATTTTTTTAGGCTCCTTAAGTGTTCTTTTACTCTAATATTGTGTTTTTTTAGTTTTTCAATTACAGTTGGCATATGTCAGATTCATTATATTTATGAACTTTGACTTTGTCTTTGTGATGAACTTTGTCTTTCAACAACGCTCCTATATTATAAGTTCAGTAAAATACAGGTTTTATGTTTAAAAAAAAAATGTGGTTAAAAACAAATTTGTTTATTTATTTTATTAAAATGAACAACCACAAAGTTAAAAAAAATCAATAAAAAAATTAATTAAAAAAAAGTCGAATGTAAAATGTTTAAACACAATGTTATTTCAAGTTTATATTGAGGCGTAATAAACTAACTTAAAAAGCTTTAAAAAAACATTCAAATATAAAACTACTCATGAATTGCAACGCATTTTCTTCGCTCTGGTAAAATGTCCATTTTATTTTATTAGTTCTGTATAATGTTATGTTTCGAGTAAAATATCCTCTAATTGGGTTTAAAAACAACATTTATTCATATTCTATTAATTATGTAACAACATTAAAGTTTACAAATTTATCCACGGATTATACAGTATTGAATCTGCGTTGTGATTTATTAATGTTACCATCAAAACTTCTATTCCAAGTTGCCTAAACTTCTGTTTTGATAATGGTCTTAAGTGATAGGCTTGAAACTCATGTTAGCAATTAATATGCGTCATCCGTTGATTTATTGAGTAAGTACAATATCATAACTCTTTTTAGATCTTCGGATTGTTAATTGATGAATTTTTTGCTAAATACTTTTTCTACTGTTGTGATTCAAAAACAGTATTTTTTGTTCAAAAAATACTTCAAATTAAAAAAAAAACAACACATAAAGCCTTTATTCTAGAGTCTTTATTCGACAAAATAAACACATTATTACAATATTAATACATTATAAAGAAAACAAAGTATTCAAATTTATTTTGTCCCGATAAACTATTCATTAAAAGTTTGTCATCTCATTATATTTGTTGTCAACATAAGTTGTATACTTTCTTTCCAAATTTTAAAAGAGCACAAAAAGTTGAAAAAAGGTAAAGCTTTACATGTCATTCGAAAGAAAATTTTCAGTTTTACAAAACGTTGTGTTTGCATTTAGGTTATAAATTGATATTTAAGGTAAGCGAAAGTGAGCATTTTCGACATCTCCTTTTAATCGCGTTCAATCGACAGAATAAAGCTGCTAAGGCTGCTTGCGATATTTGTCTCAAATTTTCAATTTATTATTAAATATTTGTTTGACTTAATATATTTCTGGGTAAAATTTTAAAGAACGTATTCTAGGAACTTTATTTGCAACTTTTCATTCTTTCGAATTTTGTAGTGGAACTAAGATAAAATTTCGTTTCAATTGAATGAACTCCAAATGGATTTAGAATGACGTGCATACGTCTCAAGTCATTCAATATTGAAATTCTTTAAAAAGTTCCTTGTTTCTGGTATTAAATTTTTGTGTTTGGAGAATTTTATGTCAAAAATGTGAATTTTATGTCAAACATCTGTCATTGGCTGGTTAAAAAAACTTAAACCAGCCAATGACAGGTCATAAGCCCTGTAGATGCCTAGACTTCTATATTGCCTTCATTAAAATGTTCTTCATCTCTGTTGTAATATGTAAATGACGTTTTTGCATTTTTGAAATATTTAGTGTGTCATTATTCCTCTTTCTATACCCAATGGTGCATAGGTCACTTAATTGGGAAACCAAACGCAACGAACTTCGATTTTTACTGATTAAAAAAAAGATATCTATTAAAATTTACAGATTTAAAATTATAATCATCATTATCATTCCCTTTTCGCACCTAATGGTGCATAGGGCACTAGATTAGTACACCAATCGCAGCATATCTCGATCAATTTTATAATATAAAGGTAAGGTGATCGCTTCAGGTACCAGTCCAGGGACTATGAAATATTTTAGAAACCACCCTTTAACTAAATATTTTATATCAACCATGTCGGGAATTTAACCAGAAACCTCGTGCGTGGTAGGCAAACGCGCTGACCATTACACCACGAAGCCGACAAAATTATAATAATTTATAGATAATTGACCCGTTTCTAATACGAATAAAAAAGAGTCATAAATCATAAATTAATTTATGAACCTTTTAATGCTTATTTTATAGTCGTAAGTGAATTTTGAATTGGTCAACCATAATATTACACAAATATATTCCTACAGTGCTATTATTTACTTTTCTTATATAAAATTTTATATTTTCTATTTATTGTATGAAAATTTACATTGAATTTTCGAAAAACCCTAACTGAATGTATGTATAATTTTGATGCTTTATTATCTATATGTTGGCCAAGTGATTTAATGGGAAAGGAAGTGATCATGATGATGATTATTTATGTAACGTCTATCAAAAATAAAAATAAAAAATGACTATTCGAATAAACACAAAAATAAAAGTATGCTATCAATTAAAAAAAACATTTCTACAAATTTTCAAAGAGGAGATGTGATTTGAAAAAAAAAACGTTGGTTTGTTGTAAGGTGATCATTCTTCTTAAAATCAATATTTGACGTCTCTCTTAGGAGAAATCAAACTCCAGGACCTTAAGGCAAATGGGCCAATCACTACATAATGAGGCAAATTTATCTCCATTCGATTTCCTGACAGTACCTGGTTGTGAAAGTTATTGCCAATTTGACCAAAAAAATCTTAAGCGTGTTGTTTAGTCGTTTATCAAAGAACCTTTTTTAATAAATTAAATAAAAATATTTGTTATAAAATTTTGGTTTAGTAATTTTTCATGTTTACTAGTTTTTAACAGCGGCTTCCGCGTGATCATAAGTAAAAACACGTTTATTAATTATTTTTGTAATTTAACAATATTTTTTCCGATGGAATGATATATTGTTTGGGGTCAAAAAGTAGCCTGCATCTGTTGCCGGACCTCCAAATTTCACTATGAAAAAATACCACGATCCGTAAGTCTTTGGCGACGTAGCGCCGTTATTCTGTTTCAAGATTGATACAATTTTTCATAGAGAATTTTTCCGAAACAGTATTTTTTTTAGATGAAACGTAGCCTATGACACTTCTCAGCTCACCGGCTATTTCTATCCTAAAAATCACGCTGATTGGTTGCTCCGTTGCGACGTGTAAAAACACAAACAAACCGACTAACACGCTAACAAACTATATAATTCTTCTATATACTCTGAATTTTCATAACCCTGTTGTCCAGAAACGGAAGCGTTCTTTACGTTCAGTTTTTTTTAACAAACCCGTTAAAAAAACTCATAACAATTACGTCACGGTGTCAGAAACCCGCTTGCGACGTCACATTTCAGTGAATATGAAGGCACTTGGTTGGGGCTGGCGCGACTGGAATTTACCCAATGACGTGCCGAAATTTAAACATTCATTTCGAATACGTTCTGTGAACGTTTCAAAATGGTGAATTTCTCGTTGAAATATTTTTTTATGACGTAGTAAAATGATATTTTACAAATTAAACGAGTAAATATTGAACAAATATTAATAATTATGGTTTTCGTAAAAAGAACTAAAAAACCCTTATAATGAGATACTCATATGTTATATAGTTTGAATAACTGTTTTTAATAAATTTTCCAAACTAATTCAATTGCATTTTTGCTTCTTTTTTAGAAAATTTATATTTATCTTTTTCAACATGGAATATTTAATATTATTTAAAGCATTAATTTCGTGGTCACCTCAGAGTAATAATGCGTCAACCTATAGATAAGTCCAATCATTGGCGGCCATTTTGTTTTGTTTGACAACATAGGTATAACGGTTCTATCAGATGCTTTTGTCGCTAATTTAGCTTTGTTTGTAAATAACTTGGATATTTACATTATAATAAATAAAAATCGACTATGGTGAACTGCAGTATGTTTGGTTGCAGCAGTGGGAGCGTCAAAGGTATTTAAGAAGTCAGTTTTCACAGTTAATTAATTTCGAAGATTTTCCCATGATATACATTGATTTTCCTGTGAATTCGTTGAAAAAAATTGATGAAAATCACAGAATAATGGTAGGTGCACAAAAATATAAAACCGACGTGCTGATCGGAAATTCTGTTAGAAGTTAACTCCAACGTGTCATACAGTTATTTACTAACATTGATTTTATTACAACATTTTGAGCGCGTCCAAATGTTTGTAGATATAATACTGGATTTCGCCCTCTAAGGAGTTAGTAAGATTTACAAATAACAACAAAGATGGAAAACATTTTGGAGAAGAAAATGTGGAAGACTAGGCATTGACAGGGCTAAATATGTTCAAATATAAGCAGAATGGTGAATGTTACACAGTTTATAAAGAGACCACTCAAACGAGCCAATGACAGGTCATAAGTCCTGTAGATGCCTAGACTTTTATATTCACTTCTCTAAAATGTTCTTCATGTCTGTTGTGAAACGTTAATATTAACAGCTCCCTAAGGGGTCAAATCTAGTCCTTGTCAACAAAAAATTGGACAAACTAAAAACATTGTTTAAACTGGTTATGTTATCAAAAAAGTAATAACAGAATTACTTTTTCTTCTTATTCTTCTTTTCCACATCCGCTCCTAAGTGGAGCATGTGGACATTACCAGTTGTCTCCAGGAGACTCCATCGCCAGCCAGCATTTTTGCCTCTTCCCACGTCAATCCAGCGCCCTTTAATTCCGCCAAATAAAGTCTAAAGATCGTCATTGACGGCCTCCTAGGTTTAAAAAGAGGCAATTTGAGTTTAGTTTCTCCTGAGGCATGTGCAGCATGTGCAGCATGTGTCCAAGCCAGGTTCATCGCCGCATCCTCAAGACGCTCGTTATAGGAGGCTGCTGCGTCCGTTTTCGGACTTAGTTATAAAATCAAACCACCTTATACCTAATATTATTCTCAAGCACTTACTTTCAAAACTCAGAAGTTTGGTGTTTTGAGCTTCGGTAAGGTGCCAAGATTCGCACCTATATAGGAGTACTGGCATTATACAAGAGTTGAATAACCGGTATTTCGTTTGTTTATTAAGTTTTTTTTTACCGTAAGTTAAAAATTGATTTTCAGAAACACTGTTTTTTTATTTTGTTTTCACATCAATAGTTTGGTTATTTTATGCAAAAAAATGTTGTATGGTTGTCCTAAAATCAGTTTTTTACTCCTTGGTAACGATTAGTAACTAGATTTTTCTCTCGTCAGTTCTTATTAACCCACTTTTGAAAGAAATATTAGATTATTCGTTGAATTTTAATTTTAAGTATATCTAGCATCTTAAGTTTTAAAGTTTTGTCAGATAGACACTATTTAGACAACTAAGTTATTCTACAAGGTGAATGTGTCATTTTTAAAGTATTATGCTCAGAGACACTTCAAGTTTCTTATGTAGATTTTAAGAAAAGAGAGATTTTCTGTTTCTTGTCAAGCGCTTAGTTTTATGAACAACGCAGGTATCAGGTAGATATAATAATTAAAATGTAACCAAGTTTAAAACGCGAGGCATTTCGAGCTCACTAACACAGTTTGCGAGATTTTGAAGATAAATTTAACGTATTATAAGCAAATCATGTACATTCTTCTTCCAGTAGATTAAATATTGGTATACAACCATTTACCGACTTTTTTATGCCTACCGGTTTCGAGAGGAACCCGTCTCTTCGCAGGACACCAATTAAACCAACATGCCAAACTCCATATACACCTTTGCTATGGTTATTGCACACAATTAAAATACCAACATTCCGATTTGAAACCACATGCTTTTAGTAGGCAACCCTTACATGCACTGATACGTCTCGAAACCGGTAGACATGGAAAAGTTTGTAAGTGGTTTTTTACAAATATTTTATAACATTAGTTATTTAAAATAAATTTAAGTAAATATGTTGTATTGTATTGTTATCAAATGTTTATCAATATAATTACGTCAGTTTCGTAGCGTAATGGTTGGCGCATTTTTCTACCATGCAAGAGATCTCGGGTTCGATTCCCGATATGGTTAATATGAAATATGATTTGAAAGGGTGTTTTCACGACTAGACTATTTCATAATCTCCGTACTGGTACCCGAAGCGTAAGACTGATCACGTTACATTGATGAAACAAAAAATATCGAGATACTCTGCAATTGGTGTACCAATGCAGTGCCCTATGCACCATTAAGTGCGGAAAGATAATGATGATATGCTTTTGATAAATAAGCTTTTATTAACAGCTGTACCACTGGGTGCGCTTAGAGAAATGACGAGAAATAAATTATCAAATCTTCCATTTGTGAATTTATTATTTTATAAAATAAGCGCTTGTTTTCTTTTTTACATAATTTTGTTATCGGTGAGCCATATAATATATTCCTAACTTAAATATTTCCAAAGTATCTATTTATTAGTTTCTGATTTATTGTAAATTTTATTAACATGAACATTTGACGTTTAAATCATCTGACATTCAGTTGAATTTTTGTCATGTTTCAGAAAATGTAAAATAAATGGCAAATGTACGCAATAAAGCTTTTAAAAGGGTCGAACACTAAATTATCTATAATTAACCAGCGCATACACGTCAATACATCTTACCTCCCTAAACCATAAATAAAAACGGTGTTTTTGGCGTAATATTACCCATATTACCCACATTGAGGTAAATGTAGAAGGATAGCAATAGTTGACATGGCCAGGTGGCCGTAATGTAATACACAATCAATTTTGAGTTAGAATGAACATCCTTTAAAAGTAAGATTTAAGACGGAGTAAGATTTAAAAAATATAAACTTACATAACACTGACGCTTTCAATTCATTACACTGATCAATAATGATTTTGTTACATAAACAATGACAGTTGATTTTTCTGTAATTTTACCCGTTGAATCCGAATAAACTATTATAATTTGTGTATCATCGTTTGTTTTTTGTTTTTTTGTTATTTTACGTTTTACTCCCAAAAACCATATCTCGCTTTTTTATTAAATTGTAGGAAAACCTAATTTTGTATCCTTTTTAAAAAATATTGCTTCAACTATGCGCTTTTATTAACTGAATATCGTATTTAAATTACTTAACTAACTATCCCAATCGAAATTATTTGTTGTATATTTAACTCAAAGCTGGTAAAATACAGATTCGTGACCACAAAATTGCCCTGACGATATAGGTTTATTCAATTCAAAAACAAAACAATGGTTTTGAGAAAGCACTCATTTTATTGAAGGCCGATGAAAGAACTATGCCAAAACTTAAATTTTGTTATTTTAATACAATATACTTGCGTAACACTTGTAACAAATTTATTATGAAAATGGAAGGTGATTGATACTTAAATCCAAAAACTTGGAATTACCAATACTTTTCAGACGTCCTCATAATTGAAAATCATTAGGATGGTCAAGAACCCTATAAAGGAAAAGCCACCACAACAAATGTATTTGATCACTATTTGAAGAACTGTGGCAACAATATAGACGTCACACGTGACGTCGCGCGCCAGGTCCGAGCGACGGCGACGGACAGGACGAGAAACGTTTTGGCTGTTTGGTGACACACATTCTTTAGACCAAAACTTCGAATTAATTTTAATTGTTACGATTCCATACTTTTTCTAAACTGCTTTATTTTACGTTTTACAAATTAGATTCTTTGAGTTATTTTTAAGTATTTTCATTCTCTAATATATTTAGTTTAGTTACGTTTATATGTTATAACTTGTGTATTAATAAAATGAAATAAAAATGTAAGTACAATCTTTTACTCTATCTGTGCATAACACGGACCATATTAGTTTGAAAATTTATCCAAAACAAGCGTGAAGTAAAAACGTTCTCACGAAACGATTTTTACGGAACGATATCAACGCGGATAAATATTTAGCAATTTATGTGGAACCTACTAGGCAGTCGACATAACCCGACGTTTAGTAGGTAACAAACATCACCATAGGACCTTTGGAGAAAAATAATTAAAACAAATCACTTTAACTTGCATATTTTTTTTGTGTAATACGTTTAATTTTATTATAACGATTCCAGTCTCGAAAATGTTACGAAAGCGATTAAACCGATCATTGGTTATTAAATTTTTGTGAATTTAAGT
The DNA here is from genome assembly GCF_059751315.1 of Micrasema longulum. Classification (NCBI taxonomy): domain Eukaryota; kingdom Metazoa; phylum Arthropoda; class Insecta; order Trichoptera; family Brachycentridae; genus Micrasema; species Micrasema longulum. The sequence goes on from NW_028277368.1 coordinate 2,958,439, forward strand.
ATTTCTCATCTTTTATTTCTTTAATATACTTAAAGTTTGATAAAAAATAAATCAACCAATTATTAAATACGAAATCACTTGTAAGTAATATTTTGAAAAAAGAATCATACAGTGGATAAAATAGACATGTTTTAAATAAAAGTAATAATCCTGTACTACTAAAATTGCTTTTTTTTTTGTCGCAACAATCGGTTTCTTAGAAAATTCGTCAAATATAAACCGATAGATACCTAAAAGTATTCTGCTAAATCGCAACTGCTTCGAATCTTTAAAATATCATTAATACATAAGTAAAAAATTAATAATAATGAGTAGAATAATTGTTTGTTTTTTTGCATAAGCGATTTTTCAAATGTATAAATAAATAATGTAAATCCTGATGATGAAGCAGTTTCTTTGAAACCGATAAATTTATAACTAAAAAAAAGCTTACTACACATTTTTGCATAAATAATTGTTATTTTATTCTTTCTTATTTTGCAATGTTGCCATGCTTACGTTTTAAACATTATATTCCTTATATAATTATAATCAGTATACACTGTACGGAATAACACAAACATGGGGGTAGGTACTAGGTGGGTGTTGAAGGGTTTTCTGCCTAGTAAGCCGTTTGAGAAATATTTAGTAATCAAAATTACAGGACCAAGTATACCGTAAAATATCCATTCAAGTAGATACTAAAATAAACGAATTTGCCACGAAAACATGAATTAAATTCATTTGGACGTATTTTTAAAATACTCCGTGTCCAGGCGGATGATGAATACAGTTATCTGTGTGAAAGAACCAGAACTTGTGGACAAGTGTTTTCGATTTGATGGCTTCTCTTAGGTAAAAATCCTGAAAAAGGAAATCTAGTGAAAAAAAGTCCATCCCAAATGAAGTCGTAGGAGCATTTGCCAACCATAATTGAGAATTGAAATTTATGAGAAGGTGGACAGGAAATATTTATTTGAAATATTGTTTTTCATTTGAATATTTTATTGTTCCCGGACTGGCACCTGAAGCGTAAGACAGTACCTTACTTTCATATACCATATGATCAATATACTCAGCATTTAGTGTGCTGATGCAGTGTCCTATTTACCACAGGGTATGGATAGGAATATAATCATGATGAAATTATGTAATTGAACATCCACATCCATGGTTCAGCCGGTAAATCTCACCTGCATAATAAAGGTTTCAGCTTATTTACTTCTTAAAAATCAACAGATGGAAGAGTTGAGGTAATGTGGATGTTCAAACATGGGCAGAATGGTGAATGTTACACAGTGTGTAAAATTGCCACCTAAACCAGCCAATAACAGATCATAAGCCCTGTAAATGCTTAGACTTCCATATTCCCTTCTTAAAATTGTTTTCCCTCCCTGTTGCAATAAATTTAAATATGAATAGCTCCCTAGGGAGGAAATCCAGACAATCTGACAGGATTTGGACATAATAAAACTTTGTTGCATTATTTTATTTTAATTTATTAAAATACCTAATTTATTCGATCACTAGGGCCCAAAATAGTAACATTCTGAGTTTCGAGAATCGGTGGTTTGACTTTGTATGGCATAAAGTAAAAAGAGAACAGACGGAATAAACTTTGTTGACAACTGTCGTCAAGCGGAGGCGATACGGCTGGCTTGGCCATGTACTCTAGATTTCTTCTGAGAGCATTAACCACGCTTGCCTATTTTACTAGGTACCAGGTTCTCGACGTCATTAACGTCCATTGCCAACTGTTCGTCGGCAGTTCGTGTCAGAATTACGGGACGCGAACCTGACTTGGGAGGGTGCACGGCAGCTGGCATCTGACAGAGATGATTGAAGGATCTTTGTGGGCACCATATGCTCCAACTAGGGAGCGGACATGGAACGATGATGATGATGGCAGTACTAAAACACATTTGTATCTACTCGTTAACTTGATTTAGCCAAAAAAAAACATACAATATTATTTCAGATTTTAAAAGATTTCTTAAATTATATGTGAACATTATATTTTGAAATTCCACAAATTCCTAGTTCTCTTATGGAAGTACTGAACGACGCACATAGGAGTATTTCCAGGCGAAAAGCGGGCGAAAGTAAAAAAATATTAAAATCGTTAATTACAAAAAATCACAATTTGATCACGAAGTCAACTGAAATCATGGCATGGAATCGTCACCTACAACCCTCTCTCTTACCATCTCTGCATGCCACGTTAATTGTAACCCAAGCGTTGTGGCGATCGTACACGCCGTCAGTTTTTATTTTTTATTTAGAGCGTTACGTAACATACTGTCTTTCGTTTAGTTTTTGTTGTTTCACTTTTTTTTTCTAATGGAAAAAGATGCTAAAGGTGCATTTAAAAAAATATATATTTTTTGTTTTTTTAAAGTACAGTTATATTATATGTTTTGATAGTAAAAAACCGAAAAATAGTCAGTATTTTTTCTGTTTTTTTTTTGAAAACTGGTGAATATGTTTATTTGCTGGGCTGTGCTGGGCAATTAAACCCTTACCAGAGATAAATATAGTCTTTGTTTGTACTGGATTAGTAAAAAAACCTTCCGCATGTTTTCGCTTTTTCGAAAAAAAAACAAAAAGTAAAAAAGTCTATCAAAGAAATAAAAAAGAAAATACATTATTATTCTTCTTTTGTTGACAGAGACAGACAGGAGAATAGAAAACATTAGAAAGGTTACAAAAAATACATGTTTGACATCATGCAAAGATGATGTTTTTAGGAAAAAAACTTATAAAACATATAAAATGTCTTGGTAAAAATCTTTTGATTCTGAGTCGTTCATTACGAAATTTTAGATACGACTTTACAAAAAAGGTAAGCTGCTGTAACTTATAAAAAAGACCGTTTCATAAAAAAAAGGAATAGCTTTCGTATTGTGTTTTTTTGCCTACCAATAAATTATTTAAATTTGGCTGAACCACAAAAGATTTCTCGGAAATTTATGCGAAAGTAGAAAGTGACGAAATACAAAAGATTTGAGGGGAAATGTTTTAACTGATAAATTGAGCTTTGCAACTATTATGAGTCAACAATCTACTGGGCACAGTGAGGTTTCAAAACTGTTCAATAACATCACAGCTACTCCAATACGGGCATCCAAGTATAAAAAAAATTCACTCTGCAAACCAAAAAATTTGCACACAAACTCACCCCATCTGAAGCTTTAGAAATATTTGTAGAAGCTGATTTAATCAGAAAACAATAAGAAATCATTCAAGGAACTTATAAATAAATATAGAAAGTCTTTAGGGCACTCCCTGTAAAAGAAGTAGAAGAACTTGAAAAGCTCACGAAATGGGGTTGTGACGGATCCAAACAACAACAGTTCAAACAAAAATTCCAGAATAATACAGACAGTGACGCTAATATTTTTCAAAGCTCACTAGTCTCTACAAAACTCCAAACAATTGTTAATAACAAACAATCGGTAGTTTCATAGAACCCTTGCTTTTCTACAGCAAGATAAATTTACTCTTGCCCGAATGAGCAGATGAAGATAGTGGAGAAGAAGATTCTGAAACTGAAAATTCAACAGATTCTGTTTTTTTTATTGATTTAAATCAAATTTCTAATTAATATTTTAGTTAAGTATCTTGTATGCTCATACAAATTATTATAATTAATTGTGCTTCTAAAATAAATACCAAAATGAAACATCAAAATTACCTATTTTTTGTTTACCTAAATTATGAAATCCAAGTACATAATTAACTCTTTAAAGTATGTTATATTAGCGTTTAGTTAGGAGAATGAATATTAAACTATTTATTTATTAATTTTTAAAACATATTTTATTTAAATAATTTCGCGCATTTCTTGACTGGTAATACTCCTCTGTGCGACGTCAACGAAATAAATTGCGGATAATTATTATTGCGACTTTGTAGTCTTTATTTCATTAATGTTTTTCTATGACCAAAGTAGAATTATGAAGAAAATACAAACTTATGAATCTGTGACATATTTATATGCACAAGAAAAAACCACATTACCACTCACCATGTGGTTTTTTCATTAACCAATTCATTTTCATTTGGAATGAGTGGGATTTTTCAAATAAAATGTTTACCTATAATTTTAGAAACAAAAATCTATAAGGCTATCTGATTTTTTAGGCTAAATCAAGTTAACGACTAGATAATGAGTATACGTACAGTTGTACATTAAAATAAAACAGTAAATACTTTAATATTTTACAGAGTAACACCACATTACACTTATGCTTTTGCTACGAACCGTCCGGGTCCTACCTATGTATTAAATCGAAATATATGTATATTATACTGGTTTGAAAGCTAGTTCCTTTTTTAAAATGTTGGTTATAAGACACTATTAGATATATGTATATTTTTTTTTATTTGATGTTTCACACCAATAATGTCCCTTTCATGCAAAAAAATGCATATTTTTTTCAGTATTGTATCTGTCTAATAGCTAAATTAACAGAACAACATAATTTAACTAGCAAAATTTATCACTGCAGCCAAACGCCCAACTGCCAAGCCACTCGATTCTCTTTTTCAGGCTTTTGTTTGAGAGAACCCAAAGCGTCGAAAACATCGTCCTTTATCGATTTGTCTTCTTAAATTTCCCTGGCTTTCAATAGTGCTTGTTTCATCAGATATTTGTTGTATTTTCCAAGAGTTTTGGCAATTTTCCATCGAGTAAATGTTCACAGGTTTTTCGTCTTGCAAAGAATCGTAGTCACCTGGAAATGGAAATACGAACCCTGAGATAATCATGCTTTGATCTACGCTATATCCCACCGTGAGGTTATTTTGTTTGATGGTGTTTTTTAAATCACTCATTTATTGCCTAATTGTTCTAGGTCATAGGTTCTCAAACCAATTTCCTCCTCTATCTGCTTTGAGAACGACTTTTTTTAAAGCTTGTCATTGGCTAGTGTTAATGACCACCACTGTGTAACACTTACCGTTCTGCCCGTGTTTAAACATCCACATTTCCTTTACTCTTCCATTTGTTGATTATTGTGAAGTAAAAAAGCTGAAACCTTTATTTCATTTTTATTTTATTTTATTTTATTTATTTTTTTATTTTTTATTTATTCAGGAAACATATAGTAGAGTTACAAAGTTTAATATTATACACAATTAGACTTAATTCTAATGGACCAGTGAAGTTTCCATATTAAAAAGCAATTATGTGTAAGGTTAATTATGAAAGTATAAAAAAGAGAAGGAAAAAGAAAAACATAAATGAAAGTTGTTTTAAAATTAAAATTTAAGTGAAAAAAAGATATTTGAAAGTTTGTAGTTTGTAGTGAGTATTTACAAATGGAAATAGTATTAAAAATGATGAAAATTTGTAAGAGTAATTAAAAATTAAGAATGGAAATAAAGAATGAAAAACATGCTCAGATGTAAAAATAAAATAAAATTGTAATAACATTTTTTTCAAAAAGGAAAAACATAAATATAAACATATTTATTTTAAGGGATTCAAAGAAACGATGAGAAGAATCCTTAAGTGGAATATAAGACGGTAAATCATCATTTCTCTTGTAGGTTCATCATCGTTTCTCAATCTTTATCATGTAGGTGAGGTTTATCCGGCTGAACCAACGCAATCTACTAGGCAACGCCTGAACACAATTTTCCAATTTTTACACTTCTTCAGTTAGTTTAATCAACAATGTTTTAAGTATGATGAAATGTTTGTGGATAGGCTGGATTTTCTCGCTCAGGAGTTATTCGCATCTAATTTATTGCAACAGAGAAGGAAAACCTTAAGGAGAAAATCTAGCCTGTCTTCAATCATTTGGACTTACTCAAAACATTGTTGATCTTAATCAAATCTATCTTGAATGTTTTTTCTATTTAATCAGCCATTGCCCCTCTAAACCGCCTCAATGCCCCTCAATTTTCTCTGGGCCTTCTACCACCCCCCTGAAGGTCTTCAGCGCCCACAGAGGGGACGTTATCGCTCACTTTGAGAAAGACTGATGTAGAAACATTAACAGTATCTTTTTGATCTAGTAAATACATTTTCTTGATATATTTATTTTTATTTTTACTACGAAATTCGCAAATAAATTTACTAGGTATAAATATATATTTTTTTCATTCTTTTACAATCACCTAAAAAAATGTCATGAGTGCACTTAAGTGCTCAATAATAAATGCAACGTTTTGTAAGTACAATTGTAAAGGTGGATATTGGAATTCGTATATTAGTGTAATTAGTGTCCTGATGAAGAGACGGTTTATTTCGAGACCGGTAGATATAGAAAAGTCAAAAAGTGGTTATATATAATGTTATTTATTAATCAATTTATTGCAAAAAAAATAATAAACATACTTAATAACAGGGAATCTATATAAAACAAATTAATGTAAAATGAAAACGGAGTATTCTCTGTTTATGATAGTTTCCATCTAACATGGCATAGTCTGTTATAAGATGGAGATTTTTTTTTATCTTTAGAGTGTTAGTAGTTCTATACTTATAAAACAATAACATAAAAAAGAAAAACTTAAACAACTAAATTATAAATGCCTAGCTAGTCAAATGTAAGAAATTAAAAATCATTATTATACAAATATAAAGTAAATATATCGGTGGTCAGATGGCAGTAGGGACCATCTGTATTTTTGTCTATGTTTTAGTTTTCAAATGTTTTAATTAATATTTCAGTAAATACACGCAGCAAAAAAATAAAAAAATCAGCGTCATTTCGAATGGTAATTTATTATTGAAAAGCAACACTAAAATATTTTAGTTTGTGGATTAAAGTCTTGAAATTGAGACGTATTTCCGCTCTCCTGAACATTTTTGAAAATTACAGTTGGTCCCTTCTGCCATCTGACTACCGATATGTGCCAAGAGTACATGTTACTTAAACATAAATAATATAGTATTATATATAATAAAACAAATATAAAGCAGCGAAAAACATAAAAATATAAATAATATGCGTACCAATTATATAAAGTACTACGTTTATTGATTTACATTTATTTTTCAAAAAAATGTCTCGCTACACTATTTATATGTGCAGTATTATTAATATTATTAACGTTCATTTCATAAAATGTTTGACCGCAAATTTCATGCCTTGAATATTAATTATAAAGCATTTTCTAATTACACACGACGACATTTTAATGCGAAGCCTCGCGTGTTACCACGGTTAAGGTCTGTTGGATAATGAAGACAGGAAAAGCAATTTCCCTCGAATTGAAATGCCGTTTTTTTCGCGCTTGTAAGGTGTCTTTTCAATTATTCGTCTTTTTTTATGTCAGAATTCAAAGGTCACAATTGCCAATTAAAAAATAATTAAGCCCGTATCCAATTATAAAATTGGATTTTTTTCTTAAGAATCAATAAACTCGGCAAATAACAATGCCTACCTTTGTCTTTCAACTTATCGTTATAACGATCACCCACTCTAAGTAAAATCTATAGAAATAATATTTTACCGTGACATACTCGTAGTAGTCGTCTCAAACGAAAACCCGGTAACGTATATTATTTAAACACTTTTATTCTTTTTGCTTTATTGAAGTTTTTATAATATTTATGTACATATATATTATGTAATCTTTATTCAAACACCAAATTTTTTAATTATTTATTCTTTCTTATACAAACTCCTATTTTACGGGGTCGTATTTTTTATAAATTTTTTTTATTTATAAATCATGTAACACAAAATATTTTACAGGTATAGTACATTAAACTATATTTCCAGGAGTTACAACAACTCTTTTTGGGACATAAATAATATTAACATAAAAAAAACACATATTGAGAACAACAAAGTAACACAGAAAGTTTTACCTTTATGACTAAATATAGCACAATATATACGCCACAAACCCTTTCTTACAAAAGCAGAATAAACATATAAAAAAAACGCTTTTTTTATATATTTATATTAGTTTAACTTCGTTTTTTACAGATGTACAAGTATACTTTTAAGCATTTGTAAACAGGTTTAAAAGTTGTAAATATATTCGAATGTACCAAATACTATATTTTATTTCCTATTTTGTATCTTTTTTTCTTTGCACCATACTTGTAAAAGCCCTCCGGGCGTGAATTGAATCAATAAATAAAAATTAAAAAACATTTTTAAAAGTATATTTTTCCTTATACTTAACAAAAAATATGATTGTTTTTTAAGGGGTAATACCTCTGCAAAAAAATAATATTTATGGGTTTAATGTAAGTGCGTTATTTATCTTACTTTTTCAATGCAATCCATTTCGAAAAAAATGTAGCGATTTCCTTTACACTTTTTTAACTTAACTTTTTTTGGTGCAACTGGCCTTAAGTTAATTAGATAAATAACCAACCTTCACGTTTATTATCTCGCTTTATGTGTCAGGCACCGTGACGCAGTTGGTAAGACGACCAACTTTGTAACTTGCATCGCGGGTTCGACTCCCGTCAGTTGCAAGAGAAGAAATATGTAAATATTTTTTCTCAATGAGGAAGGACAACGGTTTTTTTTTATTTATGATAATCAAACTAAGCCAAATAATTTAATTTTTATAGGTCATGTTATTATCGCTACGATTTTTTAAAGTTTTGTTCTCTTCAGTGAAATGTTCTGATTTGTGTGTTGGCTTTCCGGAAACCAGAAATCTGTCAAAGCCCTATCATTGTTTGATTTACAAAATCTTTACGTCATTTAAAGCAGTTCGTTTTCTGTAAAATCATTTTTATTATTATTTTTTACATTTTAAAGAAACTTTGCCTTACAATTAAATGCTCTAATTTCCATTAGAAAATGAAACGGACAATGTAGATGAATATCTTACTTGAATTTGATTAAGGTGTTCAAGTCAAGTATTTGGATAAATTTAAATAAAAAACGCAACCTTTTTTTTCCAACAACCTTGTTTTGTAAATAAAACTTAAAAGATTTTAAATTCTGTTACAAATCTTACGATTTTATGTCGATTACTTTGTTCTGAGCAGTGACCGCCGCAGTTCTTACTTCCTACCGCTCTTGCGGAAGTCGTTCTCCTGGCAGATTTACGGCGCCGTCAATCTTTCTTTCTCCACTAGTGTTGGTAATTTTCCGCCATATTGGCGCTATATAAATTACCAAACATTTGGTATAAGCCACTTGCACGCTGGATTATCGATGGGGTCACATGGCTTCATAAACTGCTTGTGCATTTCAGACAATATTTTAGCACGATGACCTAGGCTTGTTATTTTATTAAAACGTTAAATTGTTATTTATTTTACAATAGAGATGCAAAAACATCTTCGAGATTTGTTATTCTCTGTGTCCAGGCGGATGAAAAATACGGTTTTTTGTGTGTTTATTGGTGCCGTGGCGCAGTTGGTTAGACGGCTAACTGGGAAACTGCGTCGCAGTTTCAATTCCCGCCAGTTGCAAGAAAGATTTCAAAAAAATATTTTTTCCCAATTGGTCTGGGTGTTGTGGTGTATTTTTCATATTTTCTTTTCATATCCTAACTTTTCCAACTCTGAGAACCCTCTAAAAAAGAGGCTAATCGGGTTATTCCATTTAAAAAAAAAAATAACCAGGACCCTGGACTTGTGTTTTTGACTCGATGCCCACTATTTGTGGTAATTTTCGGTTTCAGTTTAGGTTTCGGCCAGTTCTAGCCAGTAAAACGAGTTTCGACTGCGGTTTTGGTTTTGGCCATAAATTGGCCATAAAGTGGTCAAAACTTGGACGCAGCTGAAATCTGCAGTCGGGATGTGAAGGATACCGTTCAGTTTTACTCGGGTGCATCCTTTGGCTCGTGATCTTAATTTCCTGTGAGTCCTAAGATCTTTCATATTTATGTTGTTGTAATCCCTTTATAGATAATTAGTTAATGTTCCTAAAGCGTGCATTGAATTGCTGTTACATATGTTATAAGTTATAAATATGTATAACCTAACATAACCATGAACCAAAAAGCTCGATAAATTTACAAATTTATGAAATTAATTTATGCCTTTCATTTCATTGTATATTTTATTTAACACGTTAAATTGACTCGTACTGTTTAAAATATGTAAATAAAAAAAATGCTTAATTTTGGGCGTTTTGAAGTGACTTTAAACTTATTTAAATAAGTTTCATTTTCGGCCAAAACTAGAACAGAAGCCGAAATTCGGTTTCGGTTTAGGGGTAAAAATCTTATTTCGGCTGATTACAACTTGACAACCCCTAAAAATACGTATTTTTCAATTTTTGTGCTTCTTCTTAGACCATTTTGTTTAATCAAAAATAAATTTAGTTTGGGATTTTTTTGTAGACATGGACTGGATTTGACCGTCAAGGGAGTTATCAGTTATAAAATCTTATCTGGATGTCTAGGGATTTGCAAGGCTTGTTATCTGTCATTATCTGGATCATTCCCATCTCTCAAATGTTTTCTATCTATGTTGTAATATGTTAATCTTTATAACTCTACATTATTATTATTATGGATAACTTATACAGCGCCATTTTCGTAATATAATACCTCAAAAGCGCTTTACGAAAGTGAGTATATGAATATTAATTAAATTTTAAAATGAAATCCTCTCCTCCCAAAAATTTGGAAGAACTAAGAATATTGTTTATGAGAATTATATTCATTTCTGTCCTCTTTTTTGCGTCATTTCTACCAAAGAAATCGTTTTTATTCAAATCTTATTTGGGTTCCCGTTTAGCGATTTACAATAGAATTTTGATCGTGGATTCAGATTGAATACGTAATTTTTAAATCCGTCATCTTTTATCTTTCTATCACACCCTTCTCAAACAATTTCTTTCTCTCCAGATAATTATTATTTATTGTTATCGTAATGAAAGGAGGAATGATAAATTAACAATAGTTAAAGTATAATTATTTTTATTTTAATAAGCAATTAAAGGAAGTAATTATAGAAATTATTATCAAATATTAATAAAAAAGTAAAAAAAAAAATACTATCATGTTCAAAAATGTTTAACTCTTTGAGACTTAATTAACTCTTAATTATTTTGCGCGCCTTGCTCTAATATCGTATTACCATAAGAAAAAGACTGAATATTCAAAAGTTCAGACGTTTGAAAAAAAAAATGAGACATCAAACTGTTTAATAAGTAAAAATGTAAATAAAACAACTCTGTTTTTAACCACTAATTTTTATTTTCCAACGACCGGTTTTATTTGTAGTCCTCTCCTGTCTAACTTCGAAAATAATTATATCAAATTACCACCCGTGTAAGGAAAGAACGACTTGATTTATTGGGTCCATGTGTAGTATTTAATGAACATGATAAAAATTAAAAAAATGAATCAATTCATTAGTTACGTAAAACTTGACGAAGAAGCTTATTTGCTTTGAAACCGGTCGGTGGAAAATAAAAATTAGTGGTTAAAAACAAAGTGGTTTTATTTATTTAATTATAATGAATTACCACAAAGTTAGTTCTTCAAATAAAAACTTTATGTTCAATAAGTCCTTTTCTATAATTTATAAAAATAAACAGATTTAGCTCTGTTATAGCAAAAATGATACATCATAATTACGCCGGTTATTTTACATGTGTGCGTCCCCCCTTCGTTGTCAATAACCGACTGAATCTGTTTCACACTAACATCGGCCACAGAACAGCGTCTCTATCGTCCTTGTTATGAGTTCTTCTTCGCGCTCTTTCTCACACAGATTTATTGCTGCTACTAGCAGGAAACGATTTAATGATACCAAAACCTCGCACAGCATTACTTCAAAAATCATTTCTGTTGAACGGGCTTGAGCTATGTAACCTGAAATCGTGTGTTTTGATAAAAAATATCGAAAAAAAGAATTGAGACTTTGTCGACGGACATTGAAAGTAAGGAATCAGATTATTTCGTCATCATCATTTCCTTTTCACACCCAATGGTGCATAGGGTACACCAATCGCAGGGTATCTTGATCATTTTTGTTACATAAAGGTAAAATGATCAGTCTTACGCTTCAGGTACCAGTCCAGGGACTATGAAATATTCCAGTGTAAAAACAGCATTTTTAAGAAAGATTACTTCTTATTCTTATTATTATGGATAATTTATAAAACGCTATTTTCGTAATATAGTACTTCACGGGCGATTTACAAAGTGATTATATAAGAATATAAATTTAATTTTAGCTTTTTTAATTTAAGAAAAACAATGTACTTGGTCACCACATTCTAAGTTTTTTTTCAAATGATTTAGAGAACAAGTGGGTTTTTAAGTTTCTTCAGAAACGTCACTTCACTCTTACAGTTTCGCGCATCTGCTGGAAGAGCATTCCATGCCGTAGGGCCTGCAATCGCAAATGCGCGTTCGCGGAATCTGTTTGCGTAGAAGTATAATAACTTTTCCTTTCGACGTAGATGTAGCTGATGTAAGCGTAAATCGTCTGTCAGTTAGTTCATCTGGAATGCAGAGTTCCATTAGATATTCTGGAGCAGAGTTGTGCAGTGACTTATACGTAAGCCAACAGAGTTTGTATTCTACCCTCTATATCAACTATGTCGGTAATCGAACAGTAGGCAAACACGCTGACCATTACATCACTAGGCCGACATTTTCTTAAAGATGGTGAACTCAATATAATGCGAATGAATGATTTTATTTATTTTTTGTTAACAAGTATTTTGCCGTAACAAATCAGTTAGAACAAGCATTAGCTCAGTTAGTTTTAGAATAGGCATTAGCCCATAAAGGAATAAATTGAAACTTTAAGCGTATCAATACTTGCCAAACCCTACGTATATTGGGCCAATTCCTAGAAAATGCGTATTTTGTCTGTGTTTTTTTTGCCATTTTGTCTCATTAATCCCAACTCCAACTATCTGAATCGCTTTCAGCAAGTTATGAGATGGGTAACCCACAGTACTGGGAAGTTTGTAGTTGCCGGGTCCGGGACCTATTGGTTTGCCCATCTTAGTATTTCTTAATTTATATTTTTATATGAAGTTACAGAGAATTTAAGGCCGGAAGAACACTTTTTTTGGGTTTTATTGTTTTTAATTTTTTGCTGTACTAGCATTTTTTATATTTTTCGCCTCCCTCACCAAACATGTCTGCGCAGAGTCACAGCACTTTGAACAATGACTTTCATTTTAATAACATTATTTTCAATTTCATTAAATTTCATTACAATATTTTCAATATTTTGGAGAGCGTATTAAGATCTTAAGGACAAAAACTATTTTCAAGAAAGGGGTTAAGGACTTGACTTTTCTTAGTGGGAGGGATTTGAGCAGGAAACTCCTCGATGATTTTTCGAATGTTTTGGTTTACTGTTTACCATATTGATGTGCCATATATATGTTTTTTTAAATATATTTTTTATGTTTTTGATCCTATATTTGTGGTGATATACTCATGTGTTTGTGTCAACTTATTGCTAGTTCCATCTCAACACAGGACTTTAAGTCCCATGGAGTTGGAACTTATGTCTCAAATAATGTTCAATAAATTGACGTTTGTAAATAAATAAATAAAGAAAATAAATTTGCTTTACGGTATGTATATACTTTGAATGTATGGCGAACCCAACACTGCACAATTCATCAAAATAATAAGATTACAATGGTTGGGCCATGTGCACCTCATAAAAGATTTTTTATACCACTCCGAAAGGCAGACAAAGCAGAGGCAGGCCAAAATTAAGATGGCTGGATAGTGCGAAAAGTGACGTAAGAGCGATTGGCCTGACGAACTGGAGAAGAGACGCAGGGTGTGGGGAGGAATGGAGACAAATTCTGGAGGAGGCCAGGGCCCACAACGGGCTGTAGCGCCATTGATGATGATGATGATGATTTATATACCATTCTAATGTAGAACTATTTTTCTTGGCGTAAGTATAGCCTGTGAGCTCGCCAATACATGACAGATGACATTAACATAACCATAGAAAAACATAGCAGTTGAGCTCTAAGAAGTAAAGCAACGTGAATGCAGCAATGCTTGAACTACATGTCAATAATATTCTAATAATAAATAATATTATTTGGACATACGGAACTTTAAAGCACACCTTGGTTTAATTACTAATAGTATTTTATCGGTTAGGTAGGTGTATTTAAAAAAAATGTTGCGTACCTGAAAAAAGCACAAATAATTATGTTTTTGTAAATGATGTCAGTAGCGACACTCAGAGAGTGGCTTTGTGACGTTTTGACATTTTTTATAAGAAATTCATGGCGTAGCCGAAATACTGTTATAAAAACGAGGATGTTTTTGTTGATTGACGTTAGCAGGCGCTACCCAGGGGCGACTTTGTGACGTGAGAAATTATTTAAAAAAAGAGATTTATGGCGTAGCCGAAATATTGTAATTAAAACGAGGATGTTTTTGTTGATTGACGTTAGCAGGCGCTACCCAGGGGTGACTTCATGACGTGATGAAATTATTAATTTAAATATTTTTTTTCATTTTACATAGCGTAGCCGAGATAAGAAATTGCGTGGTGTTTCAAAATTTAACCGTGTAGGTAGCCGCCTAGTTACAATATTATTTTTGTATTTGTATAACTCCTGTTTTATAATGTTTATGTATTTATCGCTATAAGAATTAAACTAAAGATAGTTTTTACTTTTAATCGCTATCCGTTTTTTAAATTATGTTTGTAACACTCAGTAATATTTTTTTTTCAAGTATTCAATGTTATTTTTGCATTTTAATTAATATTGTTAATATAAAGCGTATTTTTATTTATTCGAATTTACTAGACTGTTTTTATTACAAAAAATAAAAATGCATATTTCTCTATGTATTTTTCTGTTATAAACAATCTATTAAAATAATACACATCAAATTTCCATTGTCTGTTGATTTTATTTGCAATCTTCTTTTTTTTCGATGGTTAAAACTCTAGGAAATTCAAAGACAATAAAATTTTTACTGTCACATATTGGCGAGCTCACACGCTATACATAGCCCTTTTTCTTTAAAAACAATTTTTCCTCCGGTTTTCAACATTCAAAAAAAACGAAAAAAAAAACAACTATCCTAAATTTTTATTATTCGAATAGAGTCCGGTCCCGTATGTATAAATAAATAAATGAAAAATACGACCGATCATCTTATAGACATGTATTGAAAAATATTAAGATGCGCTACGGTTGGGGTACCAACGCAGTGACCTATGCATCGTTTAGTGCGCAATGATATTTTTTATGTTTTATTAACACTCTGCATGTGCACATGGAAACTTCGATAGTTTTATTTTAATAATTGAAACATTCATTAATATTTCTCAATTTTAATAGAAATTGAATTCTCCATATCTTCTTACAAAACCATTTAGTACGGAAACCAAAGGAGTGAAATTGCTTCACGTAACCAACCCTTAACTTTTCTTTCTTTGCTTAACCCTGCGATGGTCGAACGGTCGACCGGTCAAGAACGGTCGCAATGTATCTGGGAGAAACACTATTTATTCTCATTTTCAACCTCCTTAAGAGAAATACATTAAATTAAAACACATTGAATTATAGTATTTTATTGTTTAATATATGATTAAAGAAAATACAAAAAAAAATTTAAGAAAAAACTGAAAATTTTACGAATTCTAGTAAACACCAGATTTTTGATATATCGTTTTAAGCTTAAGTAATATTGGCTAAAGTACAGTAATTTCAGGGAAAAATAAAAATAAAGAAATACTTTTTTGAGTCTTCAGCTATAGATCGAAATTATAAGTGATAAAGAGTTTGGCCTTGACATCAACTATGGCGTATATTTTAATGCCATATTTATTGAGTTTAGAAAGTTAACTGACGGAATGGACACCTCCCGCGGAAATTTTACATTTTTTCGTCTAACCTTGTAATTTTAATTGGATATTCTTTAAAAAAATCTATTACTTAAGAAAATTTATAAGAAGTAAGTTATAATATATATTTTTAAAAATAACAAAAATTATAAAATTAAATATTTTGATGACATACTAATAGTATGACCTGAACGCTCACAATGTATTTCACGGAACAAACTTGAATGCATTTTAATTTTTTTTTCTCTTAAACATTTTGAAAACACAAATGTGCACATATTATTTCTTTTTAATAAATATCAAAAACCGAATTCACAAAATATTACACAAATGGTCGCAATGTGTCTCACAGAATTTCGCACTAAAAAAATCGTCGTTCGCTCGCCATACGAATCCAAATTTCTGACTAACAGGAGCATTACCTAAACTTATGAAGGGGTGCAATATTGTCACGGAAAGACGAATGAGCGACAGAAAAAAATATACCATGTATCTTATAAATATATTGCGACCATTGGAGGGTTAAGTCAAGGGTTAACTTTCCTTTCCTGTTTCAATCGAGCAGATGATAAAATTAATTTTAACAACGCGTGATAATTGCCCAAGAAAATTTAATCTTACCTCGCATTTAAGAAATTTCAATTTTGTATGGAATACAATTTTACTATTCGAATTTTATAGGTTAATAAAACTAAAAAACAATTTGTTTCAATTTTCGATACAAATAAATTGATTATGCAAAAAAATTCAAGCCAATTTTTTATTTAACTGTTTCCCTTTGAATTTCACGATTATATTATTTAAACTGTTATATGTAAACTGTTTGTTTCAGTAGTGAATTATTTTTAGATGTTATATTTTACAAATAACTTAACTTCATTTTAACGGTCCCTACGTATATTGTCGAATCTGTATTTTCCGAGGTTCACAGGAGAGCATAAACAAAACTTTTTTTTTTAAAGATTCTATCAGATACTGTATACTTGCCAAACGTGGTTCAATTGATATACTGCATGTAATAATATTTACTTGTATGTACATATATTGTAAATTTAATATATTTTTTTTTCCTTACAAGTAAAAGGTATAAAAAAAAGCTTGCGATTAAAGTTTTAAACACCAGTACAATAATTAATAAAATAACACCTTCATTCGCTCCCAAAATCGTTTTTATGCGTCCTTTCGATGGTGTAGTTGGCTTTATGCGAAAAAACTGTACATGGAATCTTCGCATAAGTAAAAAAAGTGTATTTTCAAAATTTTGCCACATCAAGCCTTCATCAACGTATTGTTTCAATTATTAAAGGACGATCTTAATAATAAAAATGTTTTTTTTCTGCCGCCGTTTTCGGTAGAATTTGTTTTTTGGGAGCGACGTGTTCACTTTAAGCAAGTCGCTATTGTCAAAAGCTCCTGTCCGTACATGTTTACACGAGGACAATGCAGTGCAGCCGCGAGCGGCGGTGTGGGTAATAATTGTTCAGCGGATCGGATTCAGCGTGTATCGTGGAGGCGATGTCTCGGAACAATTTTTGTTGTCCTTTAAATTGCTGATTACACCTAGACATTTTTGCCTTGTGGGACATACCAATATTGTGTTGTCTACGTGAAAACGGCCTTTAATACTTCATTCTTGTAAACTTTGTCTTCTCATGACAATTTTAACATTTTATATCACCTAATTTCGAATGATTTAATCTTCTGTGTGGAATCTTGGGTGACAGTACATCAATGCCACGCTGTAGAAAAATACGGGTTACTTTATAATGGTTTTGTTTCATCATCATCGTGTCTCTACGAACACACAGTGGTACATAAGGCACTGCATTAGTACATTAAATGCAATGCATATCGATCATGTGTTACATACAAGTAAGGTAATCAGGTTTATGATTCAGGTACTAGTCCAGGAACAATTGAATATTTCAGTTCAAAAAACCTTCCAAATCAATATTTTACGTTGATTCTGCCCAGAACCAAATCAATTTATTTTTATTTTATTTGATTTTATTTTATTTAGAAAACATACAGTCATACAAAATCAGTATTAAAAACAACAATTTTTTAACATAAAAAGACCAATTAAGTTTTCATAAATTAAAAAGATATAAACATTAAATGTGATCAAAAATAAAAAATAAATAAGAATTTTAAGTGAAAAAAGGATAATTGTTGACATTTCCATTCCAATAAATTAAAATAAATAAAAATACCGAATGTACACTCCGAGCCATCCACGCACACACATGAACGCACATATAAAACATACACAAACATATACATTACATGCGGCACATATACATAGCATAAACCACTCAAGATGTACATTCAGCAACTATCCCAAATAATCGACCCCATGAAGAAATTTTCATAGTAGGCAAACGCGTCAACTACTACAGAATAAGTGGGACTCATATTATCTCTACTCCTTATTCGTACAGGGTTCTGGATTTATTTTACGCACAAAAAAACATTTTTTTTACACAATTAGATGCAGATATTAAATAAACTTACAGTAAAAACTACCTGTATGAAAAAAAAAATCTAAAGATTTTTCTTAAAAAACGTTTTTATCTCTACAGAAGAAATAACATAACTTGGTCACAAATCCGACCTAAGAAACTTCAGTCCGTACGAGCCGACAAACTTCGCTGTCTTACCATTTAATCATATTAATTCCCTGTCTTAAGGGTGCAGTAATATCATTATCTCCCTTAAGCGATCGATCGAGTTAGGTTCGAGTCAGCAATTGCTAAAGTGCAAGGAACTAACCGATTTATCAAAGCTTCCGTTCTGAGTGTAAAACTTTTGAATCCGCATTGTGGTTTTGGAAAGCTTCCGGGGGTTTTTTCGTACGTTTAGAAAAATTATTTTTCACCAAATTATGCTAAATTATTACTGCTGACATAGCGCACAAGATTTAATGTACTTCGACAGAAATATTTCACACTATTCTCCACCTTTTTACTAATAATAATTAAGGCTGTAGTCTGGTAAAACGAACGCAAAATTAGGAAGTCATACGATTTTGCCATTTTAAAATAAATGTTTTTTTTAAATCACGCAATGAAAAAAAAATAATAATCACAAATTAGATAAAAACAATACTTTGTCAAGATATTTCTGTTAAAAAATATACTTAAAAGTTTTATGTAACTAAAATATATTTACTTTCAGACCGGCAGATTACGCCATTCCAAATATAGACTAAACTAAAG
Organism: Micrasema longulum; assembly: GCF_059751315.1. Taxonomy (NCBI): domain Eukaryota; kingdom Metazoa; phylum Arthropoda; class Insecta; order Trichoptera; family Brachycentridae; genus Micrasema; species Micrasema longulum. The sequence continues at coordinate 2,977,381 of NW_028277368.1, forward strand.
TATCTGAGATCCCAATAAAGACTAAGTATTGAACTAAAATTTGTTGCAATAATTTAAAGATAACAAATCAAACATGAAAATGCCTGAAATAAAATTTGAATTTTTTGATTTCGAAAAGAAATACAAGCATTTTAAATCACTTACATTTTTGTAACATTTTCATTTATTTTTACTTAAATTTATTCCTTCGGTAATACTTTTTAAAAAAATGTAACGAAGAACTTTAGTTGAAACCTTTTTAAATAGAATCGTATTCTCTTTTTTTTAAAAAAGAAGATAATTTAAGATAAGGTTGAAATATTTCATTTAAAACAAAATCTTATTTACGTTTTTATGACCTTCATACCTGCTCTTACCGAAAACGATAAAGACAGGTCTGAAGGTTATAAAAAAGTCAATAAGACATTATATATTGACATATATTTTTATTTTTTAAAATTTAAATTTCATTGATAAATCCCTACGGGTTACATACATTTAACAAAATATTTTCACTTTTAAAATTCACATTCTACTGTTAATATTAATTTTTTTAACATCTTTTGTAAAGGTTGTCTGAGTATTTTGTTTAGTTTTGTCTGGTAGTTTATTGTATAATTTCAGTCCATGGATTATTAGTCTCGATTGTCCTTGTCTTGTTTTAGAAAGTTGTATATGGTATTTGTCTGATATTCTAGTTTATGTCCATTTTGACTACAATTTTATACGAGTTTTAGTTCTTCGTCTACAATTACATTTGTGGCTAATTTATGGATAAATTTTAATGATTCCAGTTGAAAGAGTTTAGTTATATTTAATTGCTTGGTTTGTTTAAAAAGTTCTCTAGTTGCAGTTAGATAGGAAAGGTCATATACTAACTTTAATATTTTATTTTGTTGTCTTTGTAGTCTGTTCATGTCATTTTGATATCCTGCTCCCCATAGTAGTTGCGTTTAACATATTTTAGTTTTCACATAGGCTTAATACATTTTTTTTCCTTTATTGGAACAAAGTTTTTGATTTTAAAAAATAGACTCGATAAAGTCGCGCTAATTAAATTGTTGATATGAATTGTCCATGTCAATTGTCTGTCTATTGTTAGTCCTAAGTATTTAACATGTTCAATTTCAGTTAGTCGTTCATTATTTATGTAAGCATCTACTTTGTGACATTTTTTTCTAGATTCAAAATGGATAATATTGCATTTTTTTTCATTCAGTGTAGATAAGTTTGTGTTGGTCCATTTAGTCAACATAGTAAGGTCTTTGTTTATGTCATTGTTTCTTAATACGTCAGTTTGATTTTTATAGAATATTCCAATGTCGTCGGCATACATAATAATTTTCCCTTTAAAACTATTTAGTGATTAGTCATTAATATATAAAATATATAATAGTGGACCCAAAATAGATCCTTGTGCGAAGGTTGTGGGTGGATGGAATTTTAGCATCCATATTTGTTTGAATATAATTAATTAAATTTACTAGAGCGGTTCCAGTTCTTTTTTTTTTCTTGAAAACCGTGTTGGTTTAAGCATATTATATTGAGATTTTTTATATGTCCCATTAATCGTTCATGAATATATTTATTAAAGATTTTATTAAATGCAGTTAAATTTGCTATAGGTCTATAGTTACACTAAATATAGGAGTTATTCTTGCAGTCTTTAATTCTTCCCGGTAGATTCCTAACTTTATATGCATGTTAATTAATTTTGATATGACCGGGCTTAAAATATCTTTGAGATTTTTTATGAGTGAAGGTTTGATTTGATCATTTCCTGGCGATGCATTTTTTTTAAGATTGTCAATTATTTTACACGCTTCTTTTGTCGTTGTTGGTCTAAGAAAAAAGGTACTATTTATTTTTCTTCTTCGTTTTTCTGATATGTTTAGACATGGTCCGTCTAATTTACTTGCAAGGTTTTGGCCTACATTGGAGTAATATTAATTGAAAATATTTGATATTTCTTCTTCATCATTTGTGAAAATCCCATCTTTTATATCTATTTCTTTTATATTAGCTGACTGTTATTTTTTTCCAGACTTGATATTTTTTATTATTTTCCAAAGTTTATTGCTGCTGCCTTCTGCTGATTTTATATAATTCTGGTAATATTGTTTTTTTAATTTTCTGATTTCATTTCTTAAATATTTTTAAATATTTTTTAGTTCGGTTACAATCTGACTGTTATTTCTTTCTTTGATCCTTTTTTATATACTTGATTTTTATTTTTTATTTTTTGAAATATGTTTTTAGTTAGCCAACCCTCCTTTATTGACGTTGTGAAGTTTCTCACCTTGGTTTTTGTGTTCTTTTTTATTTCGTTTTGGATAATGTCTTACTACTGTTTAAAACTATTAACTTCTTGTATTTTTGCCATGAGATTTTCTTTTAATTTGACGTTATCTGTTAATTCTGAGGTGTATTTTTGATTAGATTTTTTTGTCTTTCGATAGGTTTATCTTTATTTAGATAGAGTGCTCTGTGATCACTGTGATATGTTTTGAGAAATATTATATTATGAAAATGTACAACAAAATATGAAGAACATTGTATCAGGGGCGAACCGTGTATAGAAGCGATTATACGCAGCATACTTTTATATTTTATTATAAATAATAATGTTTTACGGTAACTTTATTTACAGAAAAACAAACGAATAATTAATATTTCTTATAAATCTTGTATTTTTCTCGAAATATAAATAAAAAAAATAATAAAATGCACCCAGCGACAGCAATGAGCCAAAAAACTAGCCTATTACTACAGTTTATTTCTTCATACAAATAAGTATACCAAAATTTATCTATTTTTCTATTGATCTATACTAATAGAGGAAAAACTTGAATTAAGAGAGGTAGATCGTCTTAAATAAATATTTGTTTTCTAAACAAGTTCCTTAAATTGAGATAATGACATACTAAAAAAACTTTTTTTTTCTGTATGGAGTTAAAAAACGACGATGACCCCATAAAACTTAAAAATCGTATAAGCGAGTATATGTACACGCAAAATTTACCATCGAAATCGTTTAAATTCACTCGCCCACTTTAAAAAGTTAAACGTCAGATGTAATCGAAAAATAAATATGCAATTTAAGTTTCAACATGCTGCATGCTAGTACGCTTGGAAGACAAATATAACAAATTGTTCCAGAGATAGTTCAGATAAATCCGATTGCGGTTCTAGTAAAGGTTTCTCTTTGATTTTCAAATCAGATCTGCGGCAACAAATTGAATTACTTACATAACTGTTTTTATGAACTAAAAAAAAAGTGAGGCTGAAATCGACAACTGGCTTTATAAAATAATTCTAAAGACAAATGATAAATGTCAGAAATGTGTTTATTTTGTCAATTTTTTTATTTGTATTTTTGTTTCAAAGAACAGTGTATTATAACTTTTATTATTAGCGTACCCTGAACATTTGTCACTTCAAAACATAATTTAAAAAAATAATTTAATGACCGACCGAAACTAAATTTTCAGCCGAAACCGAAACTTATTTAAAAACGTTAAAAGTCACTTCAAAACGTCCAAAATAAGGGCAACAAAATAATAATATGCAATAAAATAAAAGGCCTAAATTTAATGTGACAAATAACAACACTCACGGGCCTAAAGTCGAAACAATCTAAAGGTCACAGGTCACGCGGCCGAGTCACTAGCCACAATATGCACCCAAATATAGCCGAACGTAACCCGACACATCCCGAACGCAGGTTTCGGCTGAGCCGAAGTTTCTGCCAATTTTTGTCAAAAACGAAACCGCGGCCAAAACAAGATTTATTGCTCGAAACTGGCTCGAACTCGAAAAAGAACCTTATTTTAATTACAATTAAACAATTTGACATATGGTGGGTGCTAAAGTAATTGGACACTTAAGAACCTTACTATAAAGTAACTCCTAGTATGAGAATACCATCCATATTCTATCACTATAATAAGGATGGTAATCCTATCCTTATATTACCACTATACCTAGGTGCTATTTTTTACAAAGTTTCTAAGGCCGTTTATCGAATGGGTAAAAATAAGTAAACAATAATTTATCTCCACCATAAAATAAACACTATTTTTGTGTGTTTTTTTATGAACAATTTTTTACCAAGTTTGTAAGGCCCTTTATCTCATAGGTAAAAATAAGTAAACATAATCATTTATCTCCACAATAAAATATACATTTTTTTTTGTGTGTTTTTTTTTATGAACAATTTTTTACCAAGTTTGTAAGGCCCTTTATCTAATAGGTAAAAATAAGTAAACATAATAATTTATCTCCACCATAAAATATCCACTATTTTTGTGTTTTTTTTATGAACAATTTTTTACCAAGTTTGTAAGGCCCTTTATCTAATAGGTAAAAATAAGTAAACATAATAATTTATCTCCACCATAAAATATCCACTATTTTTGTGTTTTTTTTATGAACAATTTTTTACCAAGTTTGTAAGGCCCTTTATCTAATAGGTAAAAATAAGTAAACATAATAATTTATCTCCACCATAAAATATCCACTATTTTTGTGTTTTTTTTATGAACAATTTTTTACCAAGTTTGTAAGGCCCTTTATCTAATAGGTAAAAATAAGTAAACACAATAATTTATCTCCACCATAAAATATCCACTATTTTTGTGTTTTTTTTATGAACAATTTTTTACCAAGTTTGTAAGACCCTTTATCTAATGGGTAAAAGTCAGAAAACTTAATAATTTATCTCCACCATAAAATGTACACTATTTTTGTGTGTTTTTTTAATGAACGCATTTCATTTATTTATTTTTGAGCATTAGATTTATAATATCCAATTACCGTCGCAAGTCCAATTACTGTAGCACCTATCCTAATCATTTATATACTTTTCTTTGTCTACCGGTTTCAAGACGGGTACTTCTTGAAACTGGTGGACGGAAAAGTATGTAAATGGTTTTATAAAATTATTCCACAAAGTGAATGCTGTAGAGGTGGACCTCGGCTTTAAGCTCCATCGGAGAAATCTACGGGCGTGGCTTTTGACCCTTTCATCATATTCTGCCTTGCTTTCTCACAAGTTTGATTACACGTGTCCAAGGTACAACAATTAGATGGTTAATAAGAAATAGAAATCCAATTTAGGTTAAGCTCTGGTGGAGCATGTTTATTTAGGTAACCAACTAAAATTAGGCTTAAGATCGCATCTGTTATAATAAAGTGTACGAATACATGACGGGGAGGTCAATCCCTGCGAGCTAAATAATTGCCACAGCTAACCTAAACTACCAAATCATATTGCCCTGATAAGAAATTGTTTGGAAGACAAAAAAGACTCACGGCTGACTATAGTTTCCTGGCCAGAACTAGGGTAGAGCTTCAGGTCGATTATGCAGTCTCCAAAGTCTGGGGAACGGCTGGGCACTGGCTCTTCCACTCGTAACTTTTTGACGGATTTATTTGTACAATTGCGCGTCGGCAATTATCCATGCAATTAGTTTACCGCTCGTAGTCTTATTTAGACGTTCGAGTTTAGTGGTTGGGGTAATGATTTACATACCCCATTTACAAATATTATTGCCGGTAGACAGCGATAACTAAAATCCCTGATTCCAGTCTTTAGATGACAGAATCGAAGGTAAGGAATTGCAGGCGGAGAAAATAATATTTAATAATATTTTCACGGAGTGTATTTAATTAATCAATTCCACACTTAGCAATTTTCGGAGAAATAGGATTTTGTCCATCTTCAACATGATGGAATCCAAACTATTCAGCGGGAATAAGTCCGCGATACGACAAGATTAAACTACTAACACAAACCGATGTTAGAAGAACTTAGAATCATAGAATCCTTCTAAAATTTAAGTTTTCGCTTTTATAGCATTTAATTAAAAAAATATTACGCTTGGCAGTGTGAGTGGCCAATAACAAGAGCTAGACCTGTAACTGTCTTAGTGTAAACTTAAATGTCCAATGAGAGACTAGATAATACATACTTAAAATGGCCGCTAGGATTCTATCCATAAGTAAGCCAAAAAGATCTATTGGCGGTCCATTTAAAAATATGTTGAGTTATGGTCACGTCCACTTCCTCTGTGTGTGTGTGCATAATTCCCTGAAATTCTGGGCGATCGGCGAAGTTGACGTAATGCAAAAAGGAACAGATCCTTACTATGGTAAACGCTTGTAGATTTGAACATCTGGCAGCTATATTTTATTGTGAGTTATTATTTCCTTGATCATAAAACTGCCTAAGCGAACATGTCCTTGATTCTATAGATAGGGTGACCATAATTTTAGTATTTTTGTAATAATATTCCCTTGAGTCTAATTATTTCTTAATTTTACAAATTAAATCTATACTAATCTATTTATAGGTAGGTTAAATCTGTATGAAAGTTATGTAAATCTACCACATAACAATGCTTAAAATCATATTAATGAAGAAATTCGTATTAACTGTCGAATCTCGTGTAAGTTTTATTTAAGATCGTGTTAATGTATTGAACTTATTAAAACAGTGCCTTGTTCACAGTAAAATATGGATTTGTATCATAAGAAATAAATTTAACATTCATCTATAGCTTAGTTTCACAGAGAGATGAATAAAAAAATGAAGTTTTGAGTTACACTATTCATTATATTAAAAAAATACATACATTTTCAATTCTACTAAGGTTTAATTCTTAAAAATGATTGGTTTTCTCTTGTTAGACAAATGTTTTCATGTGTAAAGAAAGAACGTTCACAATCTTTCAGCTCCGTAACTAATTAAAACGTTGTGATAACTGGCATTACAACTTTTACCCAAAAACTAGTTATCATTGTGTATATATTTAAGTAAATTATATAAATAATTATATGTTACATATTAATTCAGGTCTGTCAAAACTTTGGGCAGCTATTTGTCAAAACTACATAGTAATCTAGTTCAGTCGGCCTCGCGGTGTAATGGTCAGCGCGTTTGCCTACCATGCGACGAGAGGTCTTGGGTTCGATTCCCAACATGGTTGATATAAAATATATATTTAAAGGGGTATTTTTACAACAGAATATTTCATACTCCCTGGACTGGTACCTGAAGCGTAAGACTAATTATCTTACCTTTATGTAACAAAAATAATCAAGATAAGCTACGATTGGTGTACCAATGCGGTGCCCTATCCACCATTAGGTGCGGAAAGGTGATGGAATGAAGATGATGATGATGAATATCTGGTTATCTCTGTATGGAATAAAGCCATCTATAAGTTAACCATCATTATAAAAGCTTCTTTCGTTCAGCAAAATGTAAAAGGCTTTTCGCCTTCCCTGTAAATTGCCTTCTTTTTAAATAGTCCATTTTGCAATATAACCCCTCAATAATTATTTGCTGAAATCGACAATTTGATCATAAAATCTAATCTAATTGCTTCGGAACACGGCTGTGCGGAGATTAAAATCGGTTGACTGATTTTTATTTGTTTCTTTTGATTGATTCCATAAAACAATCTGCACTTCATCTCAAAGGGGAGATATAAAGCTTTACCTTGAGATTATAAGTTTATATTTCCTTTCGTTTCGTAGTTTCTGCAAACAACTGGTTATTGAATTGACAAAAAAAGTTTAAAATTACACATTTTGAAAAATCCTGCGAATTTTTTACTTTTATAACATAAATTTTCTCCCTGACCGTTTTCACAAAGGGAAATATCTGTCAAGAAGTAAAAATTTTGGGAAAAGGTTTTAAGATAACTACATCCTAGCTTATTTACCGGAAATCAATAATAAAGAATGAACTAAAACTATTCATTCGCAAAATCCAACCTTTCCGAATTTTTGATAAAACGATATGTCCAAATATTTTGTGGTAGGAATGTATAATAAAGTTATGTTTTGAACATAACATATAAGTTAAATTTTGAGTGAAATCATATTTTACTGTTTTTTTGTTATATTTTAATGCCTATATATACCTTTGAATAGGTATGTTATTTTTGAAATATTTTCATATTATTTCACTATTTTTTTTATTTTTTTTGTTTACTTTTCCATACTGTTACATATTATGCATGTATTAAATTACATATTTTATACATTATATTTATTAAACATTAGAAGAGAAAAAGAGAAAAAATACATATTCTAAAAATAAACATAGCCTTAAATTTGGAAAAAATGCCCACAAAGAAATAAATAATTATCTAATCCAATTCGACTCGCTGCTATTTCGCACTTATATATATTGTTTTGCTAAAATTAAAATTCATCAATCGAAAGACTTCATACAAAAGAACCGATTTTCGTAAAAAAACATATTTTAGTTTTTGTGTAGATGTTTTTTGTGTAGGACAGATCATAAGCCCTGTAAATGATTAGACTTCCATATTCCTTTCTCAAAAATGTTTTTTCTCTCTATTAGGAAGGAAATCCAGAGAGTCTGCAAACATTTGGACATACTCAAATTTTTGTATGCTGTTTCGTGTTTTATTTGCAAAGGTGTCGAATGTTGTTTGTCAAGCCACCATGTGAATCGGTAATTAGCTCTTAATTGTAAATAGACTGTAAGATATTTTTTTTTAATTAAGGTTATTTGTAATAAATATTCGATTTTTTTCGTGTTCATGTTCCAAATTGATAAAAATTAAACCCGTGTTAAGTCTGAAGGTAGGTGTGATTTTTTGATTTAACGATTTTAAAGAGAGTGGATGATTGGTCTCGCGCTCTCGAGACCTATACCACAAGTTCGGTTTTCCAAGCGCGGAAGATTCGGCTTCATGTTTTGCTGTTGGCTATAATAATGCTGCATTGCCCGGTGGTTGCTACGAGGAGTGGCTTTATTGGAATAAGCTACGGGACGCGGGATAAATTTGATTTAAAAAAGGACATAAATATATTTTTTAAATCGTTCATATTTCGTAATGAATTCTTAAGACGTATGGCTGATAAATTCGATATGTAACTCTAGTTTAAAATATTCGTTTATTATGTTTAAATAAGGATACAATTATGATCTGCTATAGTCGGTAACGTAACATAGCACACTATCGTTTTTTTTTACTCCTTGTGTAAACCTAAAGTTGTTTGCTAAACCTATAGAATAACTCGCTTCTATTGGCAACCATGTTTTTGCGGCCACTGTCTATCATATTTGACAAGTCACTCAAAAATTAGTCACCTGATAAGACAACGCTATCAAATTATTATCAATAAAATACAAGATTGAAATTTGTTTCAACATAGGTAAAACATTTTTGATAAGATATATGGGCCTCAGGCGCGTTCCGTCCATAGATACTGTAGATGCGGCGCATCCCTTGAAATTTAAAAAATAATAGGAATTTTACAAAAAAAACATTATAAAGAAGAAAAAAAGCCTTCAAATTGGTATTCCTAAAATTCTCTCTGAGAACGTTCGGGTGCACGCGATTCAAACAATATCTTCAGTACCAAGCTACAGATGCGTATTTCCTATATCAACCTACGTTCTGAATATCTAAGTATCTTGTTCTTGATAATATTTGTTGTATATACAAGATGCTGCTTGTCGAGTTGCATCTAGTCCCCATAGCATATGTCCAAATTTTTGCGCATGCGCTTTGGGTTCATAAGGTTTTAAATTTTTTTTTCGAGACTCGGAGAGATAAGAAGCATCTAACTTGTATAATGCAAAGAAAATACGACTCTAATACCGTTTATCATAAAGTTTGAAGTAGCGTATTATTGACACTTGGCTCAAATTTAAGAACGATTGCCTCGGGTCTTGTTTTAGGTGTTTTGATGTTTATATTGTTATCTCCTTTTCACACCTACGGGAACCGTCCTGAAAGACCATCGATGATAATTTTTCAGCTTGTTCGGCTGAATTAAAGGACGCGGATTTGACGTTGGAGAAGGCGAGTGTGCTGGCCTACAATAAAGTCTCCCGGAAGCGTCTAGTGATGTCCACATGCTTCACTTAGGAGAGGAAAAAGAAGAAGAAAATAAGAAAATTTCTAGCTTTATCTCTAGACGTGCCTGTGCTCCGTCAATTTATTGATTGTCAACTATTTATTATTATTACTCTAATGGATAACTTATAAAACTAATTAAATAATTCTGAATAAACCAACTAAAATAAGGAACGTGATGGTTTTTGTCAGCATTGATTTTTGTCAGCACTGATAAAAGTCACCACACGCGCCTGATGGGCTTATTACCTGTCATTGGCTGGTTTAAGTGGACATTTGACGGTGTGTTACATTCATCTAGCCTGTCTAGAAACATTTGAACCTACTCAAAATACGGTTTAAATACATGTTTATATAAAATATGAATTTCACCCTAATCTTATAACAAATATCCGAATTTATCTAGTTTTTCAATTGTGTTTTTTCCCAAATATACGAGTATATCGAAGTTTTAAGCTGTCATTTTGCTGGTAGATGATTTTATTTATGGTGTTTAATAATAGTTTTATTTACATGCAAATGCTTTTTTCGAATATAAAATGGAATATTTTTGTACGATGTGGGTTATTTTTCTGTCGAAAAATGATACTAACTAAAGTGATATAGGTTTTGAACGTGACGTTAAGTTAAATTATTCAGTTGGGTATAATTTTGTATTTGGATCTAGCCAACCAAAAGGTTTGAAATAGAAAATAACAGTAAAATTCTAATTATGTTCCTTAAACAAATAATATCTCCCACAAATGTCGTGGTCCGACAGTATTAGAGGTTGATTATTATTATATACTAGCGGACCCGACAGACGTTGTCCTGCTCGAATGTTGGTTTGCCTGCTATCATCTTGGAAAAATACTTTTCATCTAGGAACTTGTTTGTGATTAAATTCCAAAACTGAAAATTGTTTATATTAAAAAAAATATTGAATTTAAGTAGGTACTTGTTTATGGTTGAATTCCAAAACATAAAATAAATATCTTTTCAAATGTGGGATTCTTTTTGCAAACGTCAAACTCCGGTCGTCTAACCAACAAAGTAGTGTTCTTATGTAGAAATACGATTTTTGAAAATGTTTTAAATTTGATATTATTTAAGTGTTACCAAAAATCAAAAAAATAAAAAAAATAAATAGAAATTATAAGGAATTTAAGGAAAGAATCTGATTGAGATCCACAAAAAAATGCTGTTTGTAAACTTTCAAAAACAAACTTTTTTTACACCCAAAAAAAAAACATCTTTCAATTTTTTTGCAAAGGCATTCTCCTCGAATGCAACCCCGGTAGATTGATGAATAAAACATTTACGCTCTTAATCTATTTTTTACATATTTGATTGTAAATTTTAATATCTACGAACACGAACAGCGCAAAGATCTTTATTTCTCTGAAAATCGCACGTAAATCGATTTTGCCGTTTAAGAGGAGTTCGGTGACATCACACACACGTACAGAGGAATAATATTTATAAAGATATTTTTTTCGGGAACGTTATTCTCGCACAAAGCCAAAAAAATACATGGATTTAATGAAAACATGTTTTAATTTAAAATTTCTATTGATACAAAGTAAACCGCATTAAAATCGGCCAGTTTGTGAAAACGGCAATTTTGTTGGTAAGTACTTTATACATTTTTTTAAAGTACCGAATTACATTATGCTTTATAAGATATACATAAATGAAGATTAAATATTATATAAATTTAATCGGGTACACAATTAAATGTTTGAAATTATAACTGTTTTAGACATATTTTTTTTATTTTGTTATGTAATATTTTTTATTATTTTTTATTGTTCATTGGTTTTGTTTTTTTATTTAATAAATTACAAACTGTTAGTTGGTTACATTAATTATTACTTTAATATTTATTTATGTTTTTGTATTCATTTCAATGATTCTGTTATTTTGTATATTTAATTACGTCTGTAAGTAAATATGTATAATTTATATTTTATTATTTTAATTCAATCGTTTTCAATGTTCTTCCTTTTAAATGTTATTTTTAATGTCACTATTGTATTTCATAGAATTTTTATTTATTTTAAAATACTGTGTTTTAGGGTGTTTCACGTTCCATACAAAATATATATTTTTTTTTGTTTGCGTAATAATTTTCAAAATTTGTATTAGGCCTCTGGCAAGAAAAAATTAAAAAATAACTCCTTAAAAAATGATCTTTGGCTCGCTAAAATAAGAAAATTATTGCTCTGAAAGAAAAAAAATGCATGAAAAAAACGAAAAGTTTTTAAGGTTTTTTTTTGTTTTCAAAACATAAAACATTATTGATTGATTAACCCATTAAAAATAAAAATAAATTAATCACATATTAGACGTATTGAAAACAAACACATGAAATTTTACACCTGTTTTTAGGCAGTTATTAGATCTTTTAAAGCTTAAAAATAAATTATGAAATAAAATATAAAGATCTTATACGTATAAAAACGAGCATTGATAAAAAATAAGCAAACAAACTTAATTTAAAATATTTCTTACAATTAAACGTCGGCATAATTTTTTTCGAATTTTGTGTGGCGAATATAAAAACTGATGGCATTTTTCCCCCAAGATATCGCGTTTTTCCACTGACGGTGTGACAGACTTGGAATCTTCAAAAAATCCAACACATTGTCTTGGTTTACATGTTGCATTAACACTACTGACGTCATAACTTACAAAAGCGTTAGTTCTGTCAAAACAACGTCTGTATCATGCCGGTCAATTAAACCATGATAATTATCACTTTTAAAATTTAATGTAGGAGTGGAAAATGCTTTTATTAATCCTGAAGAAACTAAAAGAACAGAATTGTTTGATTCTTATGCAAAAAAGTTCTTTTATTTTTAGTCGTTATCGGTTATCATTAATAATAACAGATCCTGTGTATGGGTAAAATTGCAACAGCAACTAATAGCTTTCTCGAACATTCTAGTTGTGCCTTCTAAAGGAGAAACATGGCTAAAATAAACTGATCCAGGTTCCTGCACGAGAGTTATGTGCTTTTCATATTTTATTCGTTAATAATAGTAAAGATATCTTTGCGTCCGATGAAAAACAATACATCAATGTTTGGATAGTTAGTTTTTTTTTATTAAAACGTTTTTGGCTCTCATTTTTTCTTTTGTTATGGTTTAATATAATACAGTAAAAAATAAAAAAATTTGAAACAGAGTTTACAGGTTGTAGGGTAGCGGATGCAATTGCAACTGCTTCCCTGTATGAAACCTCTTAACAATCACTTATCTGAGAGAGTTTATTGAAATTGATTGGGTTTTGATTTTGAGTTTGATCATCATTTACATGACTGCAAGTTGACGAAACGAAATCTTCGTTTTTTTGTTTTACTTTTCCTCTCTCATCTGAAGAACTATCAGAAAGATGCAAACAAATTGAAGACTTTGAAAAAAAGTTTATCGAAATTGATTGGGTTTTTATTTTGGGTTTGATCATTATATACATGACTGCAAGTTGACGAAACGAAATCTCAATTATTTTAGTTGTACTTTTCCTCTCTCATGTAAAGTTCTATCAGAAAGTTCCAAACAAATCGAAGAGTTTGAAAAATTGTTTGATTCATTTGTTTTTCCTCTCACTTTTCTTGCGGATAAAAGTTGTGAGAAGTTTATCAATACCACCAATAATCATTTTTCGGAAAGTTCGTTGGTCTCCAAGAAAATACCGCTCTACTTGAGCGACATATTTATTTTTACTGCATCTATAAAAAAGAATATCTGTGAATTTACACGGGGCAACATAAAAGAGTTTTAGATTTTTTAAAAGAAATCTCCGCACTTTTTTTTTATAAATATCAACACTTTTGTTCAATGTTTTCTGATTTTTCAATAAATTTGGATACTTTTTCCATAAAAATTACTTAATTTTTTGATTCTTAAACTTGAAACCTCGGAAATGAAGACTTTTTGCTATATTAAAATTATTTTTATAGAAACTCTTAAATATATTTCTGACGCCGCGCCGGCGGCTGTTGCAACGAAGAATTTTTCATTTAATATCTCACCCATTTTTTTAAAGTTTAGTTCAATAAGTGGGATTTTGTTTTTTTTTTTTTAACAAACATTTTGATTAATTTAGTTAAAGTAAGCAATAGAAGTAATCGCACAAAAACAATTGAAACTTTTAAAACACGTGATGTTTTTAAAACTAGTGAATCAAAATGTAGTGACAGGTGTCAGATAACCGTCACGGATAAATCAGAGATTTGATAGATTTCTTTGACCTTCTGTTCTGTGACATGTGACCTGACGAGCTGCGCGTAAGTTATTGCGCAAATGAGGATGGAAAAAGGGTCCTGGAGGGATGTGGAGGAGAGGAAAAAAATATAAAATAGCTTTAAAAACTTAAAAAAAAAAAAAAAGTGAAATAATAATTATTGTGTGAACAAAATTAAAAATTCCTTAATAATGCAATTTTTTAAAATTATTTTCTAAATTCACATTTTTCTTTCTGGTCACCTGTTCTAAGGAGGGCTGTACACTACTGTACAGTGTTCAGTACTTTTATGTATTTCACATGTCACAAATTTGATTTTTTTTATTTCTTCTATCCTAAATTACTCCAGCCAGATTTTGATTTATTTTCGATATTACTATTGTATTTCTTGTATTTTTTTTAAATTTTAAGTTACTATGTACATATATTTGGTACAGATTTTAGATGTTTTTAACATATGATCTTACATACATACAGAACGTGTCTGACTTACTCGGCACTTTGCTTCTAAGCCTCACTGACAGTTCTAGTTAGTAGTCTAAATGCATAGCGTCTATTGGCGTATTTGTAACAGTCGATTTAGCAAGAATTGTGAATCATTACAAACGTGATCTAATTTTTGTTTTACGAAAGAAAATAAAATGGATTTGCAGAATAAATCATCACGATTTTTGTTTGCACCCTCGTTGGAGCATATGATGTCTACAAGTATCTCCTCGCATAAACTGTTGGTGTTGGACGTCCAGGACGTCAACAATATATATATTCATAAAATTCCTTTGAAAATTGCCTTCCAGGTATTATATTACAAAAATGGAAGTATATACCCACGTTATCCATAATAATAATAACAAAGTCATAATGGCAATTGTTACAAAGTGAGAAAAGTTTTGTTTTTTTTAATTTTATGTACATTCGTATTAAAACAAAAAACGTATTTACGTTTTTTATTTTAACATTATTTTGAGTTCCAAAAATATTAACTCCTTTAATTTTAACAATATTTTGAGTTTGTCCAAATTTTTGTCAATTTTCTAAACTCACTGTGAAAGGGGCAATTAAAACAGAAGAATTACATTCAATCGAAGTCCCTGTCTATAAAATTTTTTTAAATAAAGTAACTCCACTTTTGTCATTTTTTTAGTATGAGTGAAACCGATAGGAAGGTCCTTGTTATTTAAAACAGTTTTCAGGTATGTCGAAGAAGTGCTTTTACTGTTGTTACTTATGCCAATCTTGATAACTCTCCTGGTGTTGGAAGCTAATCCTGATCTACAAACATTTATACAAACTGAAAAAAGGTTGAGTAACCCTTATCTTGGCAGAAATACAAATGTTTTTTTTTACGTATTTGATTGCTGTAAAGGCTTCAGAATCCCCAAAGAAATAATTTGTTTTTTTAATAAAATTTTACAATAAATTGTGATAGTGCAGATCGTAAAGAATTTTGAACTAAATGCTGTTTTTCTCGTATTTTAGTTATCATATGTTTCCTACAGAATAAATGATTATTTTATATTTATTTTTAGGCCCTAAGGGCTTTTACCTTTAGTTGTAATACATTCAAGTGCAGCAGTGTAACATAGGTATATACGTTAGGTTAAAAGTAAAAATAACATAAAAAAACTATAAGAAACAATAATAAGTAAAAATAAGCAAATGTACCCACATAGGGGTATTCAGAAAGATGTTTAATATATTTACATACATAAAAATACACAAATGCATACACACCCACATATACATACATGCATATATATAAATATGATATATACATACACATACACATAAATATATTATTTTATAAAGATACATTAAAAAAGATAAATATTGAAAATTAATAAATTCAGAACAATATTAAGAAATTTAATACCGATTAATTTAAGGCTTTTAGAATACTTAACCTATAATTAAATAAAGACAGAGAAAATATATCAACTTCACCATACTCGTAACCTTGCCGCTGGCTAGTGTAGTCTAGATATTCATGAATTTTATTTCCAAGAAAAAGGTTAAAGCAGCCGGTACAAGAAGTATAAAAATTGAAATGTATTTTTTAGAGTTGCATGGTGTCATTTTTTTAAGCAAATGCCGTTTTGTGACACTGAGCTGAAAACCAGAAAATTAAAGGCTTTAAGACGTATAAATGCCTTAGTTTTTATATTTCCTATTCAATAATTTTCATTTCTGTTTGGTAAAACGTATCAGGGATAGTTCTTATACTTGTAGAAACTAAATTTATAGCCTTGTAGCTACATCTTCAAAGTGTCACTAACAGTCTCTCGGCTTTAAATTATTTCATCTCGAAACTGAAATAGGATTCGTTAGCTAGGACATTTTCAATTGAAATAGTTTCAAGCGGGTATCTTAGCTTTAGGTCAAGTAATAAAATGTTTTTATAAAGAGTTACAGGAGTTTTAAAATCGGGTGGAAATTCGTAAAATTTAAACGAATAAGATTGAATGTTTTTAATTAAATCCATTTATTTATCTACATAAAATATAATATTTATCAAGTCCTTCTGAGCTGCATGACTGCAGTTCGTGAGTAGGTGCTTATAATTACATACCTCGACACTTACAATCATACAAATACATACAAACACACCTCATTGTTGTACCATAATTTAATATGTATGATTTTTATTTAGTAACTTTGCTGGTCTGTCTATAAACCAATTTTTTTTAATGTCATCTTTGACTTAATGTTCCTGTTAAATAAATCAAATAACTTATAAATAATTAGAATCTTACATACATACATATTTTTATTTCTAATTCATATAACAAGTGAAAAATCTTACGACCATAAAAACCAAAAAGTCAACATTGAAAATATTTAACAAAAGTAAATTAAAAACAATTAATGGGCCAAATAAAAAAAAATAAAAAACACAAATAACTCAATATAGAACATCACGTTCTTAAAGTCCGATCTTTAGGATACATCTCTCTTTTGAGCCTGTAAATGTTTGGGTTTCTTAAATTTTTAATAGGGGCAATTTCGCTAATTATATAAATCAACCGTAAATTTGACGTTTTATAAGGTGATTTTTTACTGAATTTTTTCATGATTAAGTTTTAAAAAAATAATTCATTCTTCAATTCTCGTGGAATACTTAGCTCCATATTTACAAATACGCCTTCTAGAAACCCGAGACAGAAAATTGTGGATATCGGAATAAAAATTTTGAACTAATTAATTTATTTTTATGAAAGGGGTTCAGGACTGAGTTTTTCCCGAGAAAGGGATTTAAATTGGAGATTCCTTGTGGATTAAAAAAATATTTGATTTGTTTGTTTTATTTAATTTAAATGTTTGTCTTTGTTTTTATATTGATATGTTATGTGTTTTCTTTTGATGGTGTTCTTGTTTTGTAGAATATATTTGTTCAATTATATTAGTTTAGTATATTAATTTGACCTCGTCGAAGAACTTAGGTCTCATAGATTCAAGACTTTAGTCTCGATAAATGTAAATAAAATTATGTGTAAATGAATGAATAGAATATTATTATGGTTTTAACTCTTACACGTAATTCTCAGTAAACTTATAATGAGGAACTTCAGCCCTATGGGAAATTGGATACAAAAAATGTTTTCTTACGTGGGGTAAAAATGAGAGCATTAAATTGTACGGCAAAGTTTCTTGAAAATGTACAGAAAAAATAATAACAAATATTTTGATAAAAACGCACTACTTTAAATGACGTCACTGGTTCATGTGAATCGACCTATGGAAGATTTCCGGTATGCTTGTCGCTTCTGGACCAATGGGAAGAACTGAATGAGAATAAGCGGAAATGAACCTCTGACGTTACACGCGGAGTTATTTCAGAAATACAAAACTTTGAAAAATCGTAGCGCTGATAATACGATATATAAAAATTTGAAAAAAAAATTGACTTAGTTTGACAGTCTATTAACAAATTATTTTTTTTTAAAAAACCACTGAACTTCCTTATTGACATAGTATTAAGTTCCACCTAAGAGTAGCCTTCAAGTCAATACACACTTGTTCAGGGTCTATTTCATCCATATAACTGTATTATTTATCTATCTTGACCCAGAATTGATTTGTAATCAACTGTTATTTTGACATAGAAAAATAATTGCAATGAAACACAACAATGTATTATTATATAAAGTAAATAAATAAAACAACTTTGTTTTTAGCCACAATTTTTTTTACACGGACTGGTTTCATTTTTTAAATTTTTTTTTGCACCACAACAGGCCAGGAGGCCTAATTACAGCAAACAAGCAAACAAGCTTCTTTGTCAAGGTTTACGTAACTAACGACCTTGACAAAGAAGCTTGTTTGCTTTGAAGCCGGTCAGTGGAAAAAAAATTAGTTGTTAAAAACAAAGTTGTTTTATTTATTTCATTATAATAAACAACCGAAAAGCTAGTGCTTTCAATGTAAAATGTATATGATATATTTGAAATTAAAATTTAAAATTAAAATAATTTGAAATTTAAGAAATAGTTTCGTATACTGAGAACCTGGCGTAAATTTTTATACTGTGGATTAAGGTGTTTAAGAAAAAAAAAGTGTTTTCTATATTTTGTTCGTACTTAAAGATTTTCGTTCTTGTTCGAACAAGTTATTATGTAAAAGATAGGTTGAAAATTGTATCTTCTGACCAATGATTAATAATTTGCAGTTCAGTCGAACTTTTAGAAAGATATACATATTTTATAATAAATGGATGGAGTAAAGTAAAGTAGCTTTAAATCTTTAGGTACTCTACAAAAAACCAACAAATCATTTTAATATTTTAATTTCATCGTACGTTGGTATATAATTAACCCAGAAAACAGTCGTACCCAATTTTAATTATTTTCTGAAAGGCTAAGAAACGAGCTTAGTGACTGCTTCTTTTTTATGCTTTCATTAAGCTTTTTTTTAACAGATACTTTAAGCTTCTCTTCACCCGCTTGCCTATTAGTTCATCCCCCAAAATGAACATCCAATAATGAACAGTTTATTATGTTACTCAAAATAAGGTCTGAGGTCGTGACGTGAATGATAAACCTTTGTTTTGTTTTCTAAAGATAACTAAGGAAACAGAGGAAATTTTCTGAAGTATACCATTTTAAGTTCCGTGGAATACAGTTCAATATAAACATAAAAAAGAGAAAATAATGTTTTAAGAAGGAAATAACATCAGGGCATTATCAGGACTTATAGTATTTGAAGACATGAGTGGAAGATTGTATGAACATTCCTTTCACATAAAGTCAATTTCATCACCAAATAGTAGCAGAAAAACAATTTTGCGAGCAAATGGTTGTGTTATTTTATCAACAATAATTTTACTGGTGCTTAAAAATTTTACCACAAATGTCTCTGCTTCTTTTTTCTGTCACTTAACAACTTTATTCACTCATGTCTTCAATTGTCTATATTTTAACATGAATTTTTCACAATCTGTTGGTTTTTTATGAACCAAAATGGCTTAGTTTCAATTGCTGTAGGTGTCATCATCATCATTCCATGTCTGCTCCCTAGTTGGAGCATATGATGTCCACGAAGATCTTCCAGGCATCTTTGTTGGATACCAGCACTAGTGCATCCTTCCAAGTCAGATTCGCGTCCCATAGTTCTGATATAAACTGCCGACGAACAGTCAGCAGTAAACGTCCCGGATGTCGAGAACCTGATGATTTGTAAAGTAGGCAAGCGTGGTTAAGGCAGTCAGGTGGCATTTGCAGTGGAAAAAGCCAAACCAACCGTATCACCTCCGCTTGATGACAGTTATCACCGGAGTTTGCTGTCTCCGTTCTCTGATTACTATTACAAAGTCAAACCACCGCACATCCAAGATTCTGCTGAGAGATCTATTCTCGAAACACTGAATTTTGCTGTTTAAGGCCCTGGAGAGGTGCCACGATTCGCATCCGTAGATGAGAATCGGTGTTTTACATGCGTTATATCTTACGCATTTGGTTTTCACTGAGTAAATAACCATTCTCCAGACAGTCTTCATAGTGGTGAATGTGGCGACTGCTATTCCTAGCCGCACTGTGGGTTTAGTAGGTTTCATTATTTTTCCTTTTATATTTTCTGTTCATGTTTATCTTCTAAAATAAAAAATAATAAATGATAAAAACTCCCAGCTCTTTTTAAAAGCTACCGTTTTCCGTAACATATTTATTTGACACTTTATATACAAATACAATATATATATATAAATATAAGGGCGGGCAAATTGCCTTAAGGCAAATTTTTCCTACCTACACAAAACCGTTCAGTTTGAGAAAATTATAAATACATGGACATATTGAATCTTTTACTTTTATACAAAAATTAAAAGCAAAGATTAACAAAAATAAATATAAATAAAAAAATAAAATTAACGGATGGAAAAGAAAGAATAAGGAACAATTCACATATTTAGATAGT
This sequence comes from Micrasema longulum, assembly GCF_059751315.1. Lineage (NCBI taxonomy): Eukaryota > Metazoa > Arthropoda > Insecta > Trichoptera > Brachycentridae > Micrasema > Micrasema longulum. The sequence continues at coordinate 2,997,900 of NW_028277368.1, forward strand.
GACATTTTAATCTTGATTTTAATGTAAATAAAGAAGGGGCGTCTCTAACATTAGCGAGTAGATTATTCCACAATCGAGCGGCTACTACTGTGAAAGAAGAGGCAAAAAAATAAGAGCTATGACAGGGTATGAAAAGGGTTCTCTCGTTACTAGAACGAAGAGATAGAACGAAGAGATAGAACGAAGAGATAGAACGAAGGGATAGAACGAAGAGATAGAACGAAGAATAACATATTCTCCCAAGTATTTAAAACTCTCAAACCTTTCAATGACTTGGTTTGAGAGTCAGGAGGTTCTGGGCGTCAAGGCACGCGTCTTACACAGTACACGTTTTTTGCAATATTGCTTGCTGTAGGTGTGGTTCATACAAATTATTTAATTTATTAAGAAAAAACAAAAAATTCCTTTTGATTTTTATATTTTTCTTGAGCCAAGGTTTGCAGATTCTTATCCCTCACTCACGATGTCAATCGTCTGATTATACCCTAAAGGCAGCTTTTCATGCTGACCAATACGTCGGGCAGTACGCTGATGCGCGTATTCAGTATCTATCCGTGCAAGACAATTTGCGGACGTCAAAAGCGCAGAAAAAATTACGTATATCTACCACGGTAGTTCATAACGTACTAAAAGCTGGGGTAACTGGTTCCGCCAGCGCCCTTTAATCGGCGTTGAAAAACCGACAATAGGTGGATCGCCAGCGCATATGCCAGCGCGTGTGCTAGATCTGCTAGACACAAATATACCCCCCTGTACACGTCTACCAACGCGTATTTGAAAATTTACTAGCAAACGTATTAGCGAACGTAGAGTGGGTATTTGTGACTGGCAGTGCTGGCACACGCGCTGGCACATAAGCTGGCGCGCGATCCGCACATTGTCAGTTTTTCCACGTTAATTAATACCTGACTTGACAAATTTAATATTCACTTTCAATTTTATTATATTCAAGTTAAGTGCCATCGACTTGAAGGTATTATTTGCAAAATATCCGGCAAAATCCGAATTCACAAAAAAAGGAAGATACGAATTGAAACTTATTCAGAACACAATTGTTCACAATAGTTTTAAGGTTGTCAGTTTAAAATACGGTTTATTTGTGAAAATCTGACTTTCAAATTATTAAGTAGCACACTTAATTAACCTTTTACCCACTAAGCATCCAAAAATTACACATGATCCGAACGGAGGGACCAAACGACCCCAGCGCCTACTTGTATATAGCGTCACGAAAGTAAAAACTTGGAAGTGGTTATGATCGTGTAATAATTTACTTATGTTTTCACGTACACATATTTTACTCATTTGTGTATTTTATTCATTTTTGCTAGTTTGCCGAATGCTTATGTACATACAGTGAAATCGACCTTTGTATTATTTACGACTTTTTTTTGTTTTAATATTAAACGATTTGAAAATTACTATTTTCTGAAACTATTATTTTCCCAATAACAAAAAATAATTATCAAATTAAAATCGGTATATGGGGGATTCGAATCCCCCCCTTCGGTCCGGCTAGGTTAAATAAATTGTTTCACTCTTGTTTCTTGACATAATCATGATTATTTTATCACTAGTTAGATATAAAACAAATGAGTGAGTACATATTCATATGACTGTGTTAGTACACGATCGATGACACACACACCGATGAAGCAAGTCATCGTTTTCTATTAAATCCAATACATACATATTATGCAAGTCTAACAGTATTTAACATAACGAAGAGAGCGTCGTTCTGCAGTACACTATAATGTTTCTTCTATGGAGATATGAAGAACAAAGCAACGTGGCTTATAAAGAGACCACAAGGCGTGGTAAAGCCCAGTCAATTAGCACCACTCAGCCAACCTAAAAACTCAGCTCAATGCCGTCACTTAGTTCCAGCATGTAGTTCAAGTGCAGCCAATTCAACTTTTCATTGCTGTAACACTCGCGCGACACAATTCATGATTTGTTCGCCCCGTAATAAATACGCATTAAACAGCAACCTCCTGTTTTCTGTCAATCTCTTACTGGGGTAAGAGCTCCAATCCTTAGCAACCTCATCCTACATATATATGAGTGTAAGATTTACACACTGTCTATGTTTTTAAAATGTGATATTGAAATGAGTAGGCTCATTGAATATTGACGGGAAATTGTGAGAAATAATATATATTTTTTTAAATCTCATCGTGTACAATAGCATCAATGGAAAAATGAAAAACATGATCCAAAAAAAGCGTTTCACAGCATTATTATTTTTTTAATGATTTTTGTCTTTTTATTTAAAAGTAATATTTTACCAATTTATTTATTGTATTACTGTAACAAAATTAACGCATGTCAACAAATTCCGATGATCGACTTTTTGACATAAACTTTACTTCATAATCATCATTTTTTTATCTGAACCCGGTGGTGCACAGGGCACAGCATTGGCAATGTAGCAAATCTATTTAATTTTACATTCATGAGATAAAAGGTGATTAGTTTTAACCATCAGCTGCCAGTCCAAGAAAATTGAATTATTGCAGCGTAGAACCACCTTTAAAATAAACGTTTCATAACCACACTACCAGGGATCAAACCTAATGCCTTTTGCATGGTAAGAACACATACCGACCATTTATCCATTTGGTTTGTATACTTCTAATATCCTATTTAAAATATATAATTTATGGCGACGGTGTAATGGCTGAGGCATTTACCTCACATACGGGGCATATATTTTGATTCCCGATGAGATCACAGAATTTTAAGTATAATTTTGCTTATATTTGGGCATTTTGGAACTCACAGCATTAATTTCGCTTTTTAGCCGAGCGCAAGAATGATAAAATATGACTTTCATATCGATCTTTTGCGACAGCTGTCTGGTCCAGATGTGTAGGCAAAAGGTGATATATTTCTGATATCGAATATTTATATCAAAACGCTTGAGCTGTTTTTAATCATGGCTTTATTCTTGAATACAATACACCTAATCCTTCAGGTATTGAGAATAATGCAGGATTGCATGTTAAACCAGTGGGTTGTATGCAAGTAGTGTGATGCATCTTCCTGTGTGCAGGTGGATGCATTTCCGATGTTAGTGCAACAATACACCGCCTATATCTCTATCCAGGTCATCTGAATAGGCTATATCCATTGGCAATGATATATACCTTATTGTATTCAAGCATTAAGTACCATTTTGCATCAGCCTCACTATGAAATAAATCAGGCTTTGTTGTATAATTTATTTTAAACCAGATTAAATAGCGACGTTTTTTTGTTTGTTTATTGGTAGAGTAAATAAGTTCCCTAAAACAGATTTGAAAGTGAAATGTTTTAACAAATATACGAAACAAACTCTTAATAAAAATTACTGCATTGACAAAAAATACAAGACAAGTTGGAGTGACTGATTTTATTTGTTTTTTTTTTTATTGGAATTTTAACAGACAACAATTCTAAGGCTTGGATATATAAGGTCCGGTGTTGTAAATTGTAATATTACAGGAGAGTAATTATTTTTCTATTTTGTGACATTAAAATGAACTGTTCGAAATCTTTGATATTGAATCTTAATTAAAAATATTACCACACATATTTATATGTATGTGTATAAAGTTGTCAAATGTATAAGTTTAAGTCATTTATCTTCAATAAAATAATGGCAAGAAAAGTACGAAATCTGACATTGGCCCTTTTAAATGAAAGCCACACAATGAGGAAGTTCAGTCCTGCGGGAAATTGGAGGTTGCTATCTTTGCTTCCAATGCCCTCATATAACAAAGAAATTGGTTTAGTCTCTCACCAGTCTGACGATGTTGGTCACGACAAAACCCGGTCTCTGATAACAATTGTAGATAAAGTGAAATAAAACTATACACGTATTTATAATGCATTACGTTTAATTAAAAATTCATTTTAAGAAAAAACACAAAAAATTGTATGTTTTGTGGTAGAGATAAATTCTTACATTATTAACTTTTTTTTTACAATTAGATTTAGATTGTCCAATTCCTACAGCAAGTTTATCTTCTGTAGCGCTCGCCCTACATTTATTTGAATAGATATATTTAAATATTTTTGGTAAATAAAGAGTTTTATTATGCATGGCATCGTTTATGTTGATTTACAATCCTTTTGGGAATAGTTGCATGTGCACTGAGGGTATCTAAAAGAAACCCCTTGAATTTATCACGACGAATTTACTACAGTCTTGTATCTAGTTAAGTGACTCAGTTTCTTGTATAAACATGTTGTTCCCTTGAGTAATTTGAACTTGTAACTGCAGTAATCTATCACCGCCGCATAATGCAGCTTAAACTATTATTCATCAAAGGCTGTTGCTGAATATCTAATATAGAAGAGCTTCTAGTATCTAAATTTGTTGTAACGGATGACCTGTTATTGGTTGGTTTATGTGGCTACTTTTTATACTGTGCAACATTTATTTACCACCAAGGTTCTCTTTTTTTTACTGGTTGAGTTTTGAATAAGGTATAAGATAAAATCATGATGCCATTCAACAAGAACCAATATCAAAATGATGCAGGATCTACAGTATTCCATTATTAAGAAAGTTGTTGCACTGGAATTATTCAATCAGAGAAATAACAAAAGACTCCTTTACAAATCACTCAAAACTCTGCTAGTTTAAAGAGTGTTGCGGTTCTGAATTATTTTAGAGCAGTATCATACTAATATTAAAAAAAAAAACAAATTTTAATTAAAACGTTGAATAAAACGACTAAATAAACGAATTATAATAAATTAATTAAAATAACTGCTGTTTTGATATAAGCTATTTTGAAAACCGAATAATGGTGTATATAACATAATTTAGAAATTTGTTCCTTTAAAAAATATGAAAGTAGTTATAAATATTTTTATGAAATTTTTAGTAATCGAAAACGAATCTAACTTAAATTCTTAGGAATTATTTACCCAAATATTTCAATTTTAAGAGACATATTCAAAAATTTGTAAATAACGTACTATTGGAAAATGCTAATCAAGTTGGGGTAGAGTGTAGTTCGAGACTTGTCCTCTGATGTATGAATCCGTGATACTAGCTGCGGGATCGTAACACATTTTTTTACAATCATCATCATCATTTCCCTTTCGAAACTCAGTGGAGCATAGGACGCTGCATTCGTAAACGAATTTCAGCGTATTTCGATAATTTGTTGCATGAAGGTAAAGTGAAAAAGTCCTTCGCTTCAATTTTCCGTCTGGGAATTCTTCCTCGCAGTCGAAATCTTGAGGATTGGTTTGCAGCAAAGTCCTTCATCTTGTCCTCCACTGCTCTCTATTTTCTGCAGCCCTCTTCAGATCAACACACGAGGCACAATTAAAATTCTCGCACACTTGCTCCAAATACTTCTGTCGGGGGCGTCCTCTCTGTTTTGTCTCCTCAGCCATTCCCGCTATTATGTCATGCAGGAGACTCTCATGGCGCACAATGTGGCCGATCTACTGGGCTCGCCTCTCTAAGATGGTTTTGATTGGGTGCCTCCCTTCTTCGATTCCGCTGTTAACCTCGTCATTAGTGATTTGGTCTCTCCCGGAAATTTCGAATATTGTTCTGTAGCACCACATCTCAAAGGCCTCTAGTTTTTTTTATTTCTTTCCATAAGGCACCATGTCTCACAACCGTACATCAATATGCTCCATACTGGGCAAGTTGCTTGCAGAGTTTAAGGTTTATATTATTTGAACAGAAAATCTTTGATTTTTTTGGTAAACTCAAGCCTTATATGATATATGCGACAGTCGAGTTCTCTTTTTGTTTACTATCCCAAGTGATCCTGCTTCCAAAGTACACAAACTCTTTTGCATTAATCAGAGTTCCCTCAAATTTCTTCATTTATTCGCTGCTTATAACAGGCCTCAGTCTAGGAATTACAAACTCCAAAATACTGAAAACATTTAGAATCAGATCAGTTACATTGATCTAATTCGATATGTCTATATTACATACCTCATCAATAATGTCGCGCCAGGACCGCGATTACAATCGAAGCTTAAAAACCTCATACTATTACCATGACGGTATAGTTGAAGATAAATATATTCTCCTTAGAAATTACAAAGATGTACTCCCGACTCTTTATCCTTTAAGTTTTAGGTAGGTACACTGATATGCACTTTTTTAAGCCATTAACTTGCTTATTAAATTTAAATAGATGCATTGATTATATAAAATACATTGAATTCATAAGGAATTGGAATTAATGTTCAATAGTTATAGTCATACCATGATCTAGGTGGACATAGCAAGTGTGTTATCTCAAGTATTTAATTGCAATTTATTTGAATTTCCAATAGGTTTGAAGTGAATACTTCTGATTTAAAGCATAATCTGTGATAACAAAAGCCGATTACAGAATACAAATCATGATACAATTATTTAGCATCAAACGCGGAGTAAAATTTCAGCGCCGCTTAATGGTTTAATCGATCATACGACGTCCGAGTTGAGGTTATGAATACGCGTATCGACATGTTGGCAAATAAAAATTCGTCGCACATTGTGGCTCAAAATGGCTTAATCTCTATCCTGTAAATATATTATTTTAATACTAGGATACAGATAAACATGACTACCCTGGAAAAAAAAAACTCGAATCAGATGCGTATTTACTAAGTAAATTTAAATAAACAGAAGAGTTGCAGATATTTGCATAGCTATGTTTATTCGGAAAATGTTTAAAACGTCGACGCTTTGGTTGAAGCTCAGTTGATGTAAAGCTGCCTTAGAGGATTTCTCAGAATATTTTTATATTTAAAATATTATTTTATGTTTCGTATGAGAGGTGTAATAGGAAAACTCTACAAACTTTAAATAAAAGTAAAAAAAAAGAACACCTTTATTTTATTAATTTATTCCTATAAAGCTACATATATAACAAAAAAATAATAATGTATCCCTGACCTCTATTCCTAAGCCTTCAAACGAATACGTCCCATTTAGTATTTAAAGCTCTTGATTATTAAATTATTTTTACCATTGTAAACTTGGTTGAAAATAAATTACACGTATGTTATTTTTATCGCGTATCATTTAATAATCACGACCTACATAATAGGGAAATATGACATATTAGAATGCCGATAAAAATATGCGCAATGATTTTTATTAAAATGATTTTTATTTTCAAAATCAATATGAATACTGTAGAGAAAATCATGGTACATATTTTTAAAATGAAATTGATAAAAAAGTTGTCTTCAAAAACGTGACCTGTTTAGCCCTGACAATTGTGACGTCAAGATTTGTATTTTAAATTTGAACGCTTACAAAGTTCCAAATTTAACCGAATCGTGACGTATTAGGGGCGTGGACACTGTGATGAACCGTTTTCTTCTCATACACGTGTGCCGATTATTCCAACTTTTGACATGTCCATCTTAAAATGATGGTTGAATTCAGTCATGCCATATATATCTCGGTCTTCCTCGTTTTCTGCATTTATCAAGAATCGCATCATAAAAATGTTTCACCATTCTTTTGCTATCCATTCGCTCTACATGACCAAATCAACATGAAACTCCTTTCTAAATTTTGATGAAAATGCTTATCTCTTTATATTTTTTTTTAAAGAAACAACCCGCCAATACCCGTATGCAGAGACAAACCTTTAGGTGAGGAAAGTACATTCTATTGTCTTCACCTTCGGGTTATTCTCTGCATTTGAAATTAGAATGTACTTTCCTCACCTTAAGTTTTGTCTCTGCATACGGGTATAAGCCTCTATTTGAGATGCTCTTCAGTAGGTGGGAAAGTAAGGATGCAAAATAAAATTATGAAAAATACGCCACAAAACCCAGACCAATCAAGAAAAAAAAAATTATAAAAATATTTCCTTCTTGCAACTGGCGGGAGTCGAATCCGTGACGCCAGTTTCACAATTAGCTGTTTTACCAACTGCTCCACGGCGCTGACGTGATTAAAACAACTGATTGTTAATTTTTCGGTTATTTGTACAATTAACGAGAAATGTTTATAAGTGTTATTTAGTCATAAAAAGAAGAAATTAAGAAAACTAAACTCAAGTGATCGTCTTATCCTTGAACATCTTATAAATAAACATGAAATAAACCAATGCCCCTCAAAGTAAGCAAAAACGCCCCCAAACAGCTCTGAAGGCCTTGAAAGGGGCAGTAGAAGGCCCAGAAAAAGTTTTGGGGCCGACATACTGCTGTTTTTTAGTAAATTTGAGCCTAATATTAACAAGCTTATTAAAGAGCATCAACTTGACATTAGATACGTTTTGAAGTGCTTTCAAAATTTTGATGAAAATATTTTTAAATATCAAGTATCCGTTTTTATTTTTTTTATTGAAAAAGCTTCTTAGAATTGTAGGTTTAAACCCAGAAATAGGATAAAGCACATTAAAAAAGAATAATCGAAAAGGCTGTTTTTTTAGATGCACAACATATTTTTTAACATTTAAGAAATTTTTCAAACTCAAAGTGGGCGGTGAGTGAAACAAATTTTAGAACCCACGAAGTGAACGTAGTAACTGCTTAACAAAATAAAAATAAACCTACAAACAAAACAATTAGTATTTTTAAACATTTTGAAAACAATCTCATGATTTTCATTTACTTGTGTCTCGTTTAAAAGATTATTTTTAAAATTTACTCCAGGATAATTTTTATAATGTTTTTTTACTCGTACCTCTACTCACGGAAATTGCAAAGAAATATAAATTAATACAAAATAACTAATATATAAATTAAGACAAGACCAGCGGCTGTTTTAAAATAATTATTCTTGTTTGTTTACAAAGAAATGTGAAGTAATATTTCTTAACAATCCTTTTCTATGGAATTTTGCTGAGCATTTGGTTTTCCGAAAACACGTTGATATTTTAATATTCACACTGGTTAAGAAAGTGCCAAGATTTATGTTGTCTGCTCCAAATTTTTCCTTCTTGATACATAAAATATATTGGTGTACTCGGTGACTACAATTTTGTAGAGTTTCATGTAAAATATTTTTAAATCATGCCTAATTGTGAGTATTAATATTTGTATTAAATTATTAACATAAATTTAATATGTCGACCGATTACAGAACACGGCTGTATTTCTTTGCCACGGCTTAGAAGTATTATGTTGTTTTATTTATTATCTTTATACGATAATATAAAATATTTTTTATACAAAATTGATTTAGGAGTCCACTTCACTACGGAAACCTGTTCTAAAGAGGACTGTAAAATATTCAAAATTTAAAAATAAAATCAAAATTCATTCAAATTTTTTTATTTCTTAATTTTTTCAGCGAGATTTTCATTCTTCTTTTTGAATACTGTTTGTTGTCGGCTATATCTTTTACTTATTTTTATATGGAACCATAATACACAATTTGAATAAATATAATCTTTAGACTTTAATTATACTTAATATTTTAAGTCTAACCAAATGACAAGTGGACAATCAAAACACATAATCTACCAAAAAGTGTTTAGTGTTTTATGTCCAGGTTATAGATTTTTAGAAAAAAAGGGTGATATTTTATCAAACTAGCTAAATAAAAACGAAATGAATTAATAAAAAAACGCTTGAATTACCCGTGGAGTGTAATTCAGTCATATAAAAATACACTTGGACATATTAGGCGTGTTGTAGATTTAACTCAAATTCGTATACGAAGAAGTATAAACATTTAAAAGTTCTTTCAAGTGTTGTCTTATAGGTGAAATAAGCCAGATGAATCTCATCCATATCAATACAGGTTCAGCTTTTTTACTTCACAAGATATAACAGTTGGAAGAATCAAAAAAATCTGGATTTCCTGGTATTGACAAGTCATAAACCATAAAAGGTCTAGACTTTCATATTGCCTTCTCAAAAACATTTTCCTTTCCTGTTGCAATAAAATGAAAAATGATAGTCCCTTATTGAAAATGTTAATTGATTAAAAAAGCATTGCATTTTTACTTCGAATCTCTTAACGCACTAAAGTAGAACTGCGCGGCGAATTTTCTTTTACTGTTTTAGATGAAACAAACCTCCCTCTAACTGCGCTAAACTGTGCGGAACTCCATACAAAATTTTGTCGCGCAGACCCATTGAAGTGCAGCGACGCTGTACTTTTTCTTTTTGCAGTGCCTTGTCAGGTCCTCCCAACGTTGGCGATCAGTACAGCGAAAGCATATTGGTCCTGCGCTACTCTTGTATTCTGCAGCCAGGACAACTGCGTATTGGATATACTCGCCATAGTTATTCCTGGGAAAATATGGACAGAGTGGTTCTCCGTTGCTTTCTCTGGTGGATTTTTCTGTCGGGATTACCTTCCCTTAGCTGGTTAGTTCTGGTTTGGAGGCGCCAGAAACTCGCCTTTCATTTTCTCGTTATCTGCTGTGATTACACCGTAATGAGAGTGATACTATCGCCCAGGGTTCACGACATGAACGCTAACGAGTTGGACCAGTCAGTAGTGTTGCCGGCGAAATGCAACTGAGCATTCGCAGCATTTTATAGAACCACACCCTCCAGCAAGATGTGACTTACTTCGATCTTACTCACAGTTTTAAACCCTGATTATCTTTTTCTTAATTTGCCGATGTGTTTTGTCCTTCCCTGTATCTTAAATTCTTTCCCGGATTCCCTTTATTTCAAACCACGTAACGTTGCGATACGTCACCATCCTTTTGGCAAGTTTTCCGAAACTTCTTGTCAATGTATTTCTACATTTATAGTCCAATCTCGTATCCATTTGCAGTGACGATTCTCTTACCTAAGATAAATATCCGCTTCGTGTACTAAATAGATTATTTTATTAAAAGAAAATACGAAAAGGCCTGTGCTTGCTTAAAATCAAGAATGAGTTTTGCGTCGGTTTGGCCACGTAGAGCGAATAGACTGCAAAGAATGGCTAAAAAGATTAACGATGCGAATATTAATGGATGCAGAAAAAGAGACCAAATTTAACAAACACTTGAAGATGGACATCTTAATTATCAGTTTCCGGGAAATGGGGACGTAAAATATTTATTCGATAGGTTGTCCCAACTAAGAGTAAGACTGATCACCTTACCTTCATGTAATACATAATCAAAATATGCTGCATTTGGTTTAAAAATGCATGCCATATGCATCAATGGGTGCGGAGAAAAATAAAACGACTTCTTAATCAAAGTATAAATAACTGGAAGTATAAAAAAAAAGTAAATTTGTTGCAACCATGAGGGAAAATATTTTTGAGAAGTCTAGGTATTTACAAGGCTTATGACCTGACATAGGCTGGTTTAAGTGGCCACTTATACACTGTGTAACACTCACCATTTTACCTATGTTTGAACATCCACATTTCCTCATTTCTTCCATCTGTTGACTTTTGTGAAGCACAAATTTCAATATAAATAGCTCTCTAGGGAGAAAATCCTGCCAGTCTGCAAGCATTTGGATATATTTAAAACATTTTTGATCAAACTAACTGTGGTAAAAAGAAGTTTAAAATTTGCAAATTGTTTTCAAGCGTTGCATAGTAGGTCAATTGGTTCAGCCGAATAAATCTCACCCACATGATAAAGATTTCAGCTCTTTTACTTCACGAAAGTCAACAAATGGAAGAGTTAAAGCAAAAAATTTAAATATGAATGGGAAAGAAATCCAGCCAGCCTGCAAGCATTTGGACATGAATAAGTGGTTAAAAACAAAATTGTTCTTTATTTATTTACCTTAAAGTATATAAACCATGGAAGTCACATTAAACGAATTTTTTTAACCAAATGAGATAACTTCAATAAACTATAAAGGGCTTTTAGTGTGAAATAATGATAAGTACATATTTAAATAGCGTACCTAGAATCACTGATTTTTTTTGCAGTAAAACAAAGTGGACTTTAGTTTTTTATTTCAGCTTAAAAAGCACTTTTACAACGAGAGTGGATTTTGGTGTTTTATATACGTATAAAATAGCTTATTGTGATAATTTCTGCATTTTTAACTTCAAAACAGAAAAAAATAGATTCCCGTCTTTTATCCTCTAAGTTACAGATTACTTTTATCATTATGAATAACCACAATGCTAGTGGTTCAAATATGCATTTTGTATTTATTTTAATGTCGAAAATTTGTGATCATTTTCAATAACTTTTAAACTGTTCTAAAATATGGATTAAGTATTCATATTGTGATGTTCAAGCCTCGTACTTGTGATTTTTAAGTTTGTAATACCACGTGGATACAACCTGGTTTATACAATTATACTGAATATGCATATTACGACCCCTCTACATTTACTTTGTTACGATTCTGATATATACGCCAATACGGAAATATCACTTGTATTTACAATTTAAAATTAATAAAAGTCTATGAAATATTGTCAAATACTTCATAGAATTTTACTACTTATTACTAGCATAAAAAATATTTAATTTAATAATTTTAAATTCCCGCGAAAATGGTTCATTGATTGGCGCTGCAATACGTCACGATTTGGTTAAATTTAAAACATTGTTTGTGAGTGTTTAAATTAAATTATAGATCATCGTAACGAATCTTGACATTACATTTGTCAAGGTCAAACATGTCGCATTTTCGACGAGGTGTGTTTTTCAGCAAAATTATTTTAAAAGTTGTGCATGAAATCATTTTTCCGCAATATCTATATTGATTTAGAAAATACAATATTTTTTTCTCATATTATTATCGGTATTCGTATTATGTGATATTTCCCTATAATTATTCCGATTTTTATTAGACGGAAGGGTAAAGTCCCCTTATTTTGGCATCCAATACTTTGATATAAAAATTTGAACACTCATAATATTACACTATTTGTTTATAAATTCGTATTAACCACTTAAATTTTTAGATATATTTTGAATGGTTTTGAGGGTATTTCCTCATCATCAGGACTTGTATTACCTTAGAATTACTCGCGAACAGATCAATGAAAGAAAAAAAAAGAAACGAATCCTCCTTTAAAAATATTCCTGTTATGTTTTATATTATCTCATTTTTTCTCTTTCTTTCACTCTTCTATCCTCTCTAACAATATTTTATATTATAAATTGTAATGCAAGTGATGATGAGTGAAAAATGGAACTGGTTTGTACAAATTTACTCAGGGTAATAAATAACTTGCTACAACTAGATGTTATTTCGCTCTTTTGCATAGAACAAAAACGTTCCAAATGTTTACTTAAGTTTTTGGTTTCACAATAAACGCGCAACGGACGGTTTTGTTGCTATGCTTGCCTTTCTTGACCTGCGGTCTATTGTTTTGCTGTAAACTATAACTAACTTCGTGATTGATAATCCAAGAAAGATTTTTATCCGAGTTGGCGACTCTATGACAGTAGCGCGTTATTACTCTGAACAAATAGTGTAAACAAATATCAAAAAAAGTAAAAAATGTTTTTAATATTAACCATACGTTAACTCAAAATATTATCAGTATTTTAAGCACTACACTTTTTCCCAATAGACATGTCCATTATGTTCTTGTGCATGTGGCCTTGCTCCAATATGTGTTTTGAAACATGATATTTTTTTATATTTTCAGCGGATATTAAAGCATGGAGGCATTGCAAAATGTCGGTCATGACCTACTGCAGTAGTCAAATTCTGAAATTTTCGTATTACGTAACTTTTTGCATTTAAAATACAGCGAAAACAAAACTTAATTTACGTATCGAACCATGCACAAAAGATAAATAAACTATATAATTATAATTCTAAAACCTTTTTTTACTTTGATAAAATACTGATTGGCCATATTTGTCATGCTCTTAATTTTTTACTTTTTCCATTGCCATGTAAGGAACTTTAATGATATCAATAATGATAAAAATAAGATTGATATGTCACTATCTAAATATTTAAATTGAACTCCCTAGTGAGGAAATACAGCCAGTCTGCAAGCATTTGGATATAATCAAACATTGTTTAATATGCAGTTAACCAAAAACTATTTAAGATTTCATATTTTTGTTCAGAGTACCTACTATGAAAAACAATCTACCGAAGGAAAACAAATAATAAAATTTATTCAATGCTTTCGTGGACTACTATAGCAGTCCATTTGATTTATCATCAAATTTAATACTCGTGGGCGTGAGCCCATTCTCGAACTCAGCGTCTGCGTGGCACTGATTTTAAGGAACATTTGTCCTTGAAAAATACATGGACGCTCAACTTGCAAATTTCTGTAGGTTAAAAAATATGGATAAAAGTGTCACTCTGGATTACAGTATTGCCCTGCTAAGCCAAAAAATCGTAACTGAAAAAAAACGTTTTGCGTTTTTTTTTCGTTATACATATTCGATAGCTTCGCATATTTACTTAGCCAAGAAGTCATTTTTGCTTCTCAAATTAAAAAATAATGTTTTTTAAAAAAAAAAAAAACTCATTGGCAAAGCATAACACAGTTATGCCCTGTAAAATTTTCAATTTAGCTGAAACGGTGTTTCGCCTGAGCAGGGCAGTAAAGTAATTCGTGCGAGTACTCTGGTGTTAGAGTAAATGTAATTTTGCTCTAAAATCAACCTTAGCAGATCAACGTTAGTCACAGGAGGCTAAAGTAGCAGTAAACGGAGGAGTCCTGGTGTGCTGATTTTAATTTGTGAAATTCGAAAAATAAGCATACACCATGCTTCATGTGGAAAAATTAGATCTCTCGGGTGAATGTGTAGTAAAACTACCTGAGATTGGTGCGCAAACGTCGAGATTTGTGAATTATATAAGGTTGACACAAGCATAAGCGCCAAATCACAAAAGCAGTGTTGCGTTGGTTTGGACATGTAGAGCGAATGGACAGTGGAAGAACGACTAAAAACATTTACGTGAGAATGTTCGATCATGCAGATGTATGTTACCCAGATGCTAATTTTGAACTGTTTGATAACTTGGAACGATTGCTGAATGTTTGTATACGTTATATTTTATTTTTTTGTAAATACTATTTATACTACGGTGACGGTTAAGGTGTATTTTAGCATTTACATGTCATTTTAGTGTAGTGAGTGTCCTGACGAAGAGACGGGTACGAATCGAAACCGGTGGACATTAAAAGTCGGAAAGTGGTTAAATACTAATATTTGCTAACAATTATTATTTTAATTTAACTTGGATTTAGAAAATGGGAGTCTTGTTGCAAAAGACCAGAGTTCAGACCTTGGTCCTCTATTTTAAAACATAATTATTATTACATATATATACCTTGTAATAAAGCCTACCCCTACATATAAAGTAGTCTCCAAATACGAGGGTTAGTGTGTCAGTGGAGCGATGGCGTCGTGCTAATTCCGGTTGTTCGGTTTCCATGGCAACCGCTTCCCGCCCTTGTCCCGGAAGTTTGGAGGGGGGCGCAGTGGCGGGGGAGGGGAGGATTCCCAACAACCAACCCCTCCCACCAGCATCCGTGCAATAACTTATTAACGAAGGACTTGAATTAAACTTCAAATATTGTTTGCAAAAAAGTGCACTAAAATATCATCATCATTTACTTTATCCGCATTCAGTAGTGCATAAGGCACTCCATTGGTATTTCAATAAAGATGTTAGGTGCCATGAGAAGTTAGATAAAAAATAAGTTTTCTCACTTAAAAAACGTTATTGTTTGACGTCTCTCGGCCTCAATCCGTATAGCACCCAATTTTCTTGGTTTTTAATCATTCCGAATACTAAGATCTAAATTTGTTGCAACAGAGAGGGAAACCATTTTTGACAAAGGAATATGGAAGTCATATTTACTTCTCAAAAATGTTTTCCCTTATAAACTAATTTAATAATATATTTTCCAGTCTCGAAGATGTAGCATAAGCGATGAAACGTTAATGGACTGAAATGGGATTCCCGTGTCAAGGATATTTACTGACAGACAAAAATACTTCCATCTAATATAAAGTTTACATTTGAAGCACTAACTTTGTGGTTATTCATTATAATCAAATAAATAAAACAACTTTGTTTTTAACCACTAATTTTTATTTTTCACTGACCGGTTTCAAAGCAAACAAGCTTCTTTGTCAACTAGTTACGTAAACTTTGACAAAGAAGCTTGTTTGCTTTGAAACCGGTCGGTGAAAAATAAAAATTAGTGGTTAAAAACAAAGAAGTTTTATTTATTTTATTAAAAGTACTTTCTTTTAAGAAAATTCCACTGCATGACATCACCCAACCTGTTTTAAATATCATAAGTTTTTCTGCTCCACAAATTTAAAATACACATTTAATCAGGAATTCACAACCACAATATACGAATTTAAAAAAATCTTGAAGTATCTAAATAAAGCCGTTCCAATTTAATGAAATGCCCGATGAATAAAGTACTAAAAGTCGAATTGCAAATCTAAAAGTTCCGCAACGAAATATTACATAAGTATTTTTGATAGTAATAGTTTTTAATGTAATTTATACAGGCAGTTTATAACACTGTGTTTTATGTTTCTTATATTATGTTTTCTTAATGTTTTGGATTGTATTTACTGATATTATGTATTGTCACTAAAATATTATCATTTTATTTACTGTCCCAAATAATATATTTTTATAATTCCTGCGACTGAAATGATTATCGACGTGCTTAAAAACATGCTTAGCATTTGAGCGATCACAATGAACAATAATGAACATGCTTGAGTTATCGCGGTCATAAGTCAACCTGTATGTAATCTCTATGTCAACGCTCGTGTCAGTCTGTTTTTTGTTTTCATCGTAAATAAATACAGTTCATTGGCGAAGAATCGGCGTTTACTATAAAAAATAATACAATACATTGCATTTGCAAAACAGTAAGGAGTATCTAATACAAAAAAGTGAAAATTAAATTTTAATTACCATGGCGACTTCTTTTCTTGACACTTGGCTTGCCAACCGCCGGCTAAATACAATAAATAGCTCGATAAATAATAAATAAATAAATAAAAATAGCGATTCCGAATATTTTCCATATTTACATCGATGAAATTCAAATATGTGATTGCGCAGCAGGATTATACGACGCGAAACGTAAATATTTTTTTATTTAATATTAGGTGTTCACGGATGTTGCATTGTGATCGTGAATATGATAAGCAAACATGGTGAGAAATTGTTGTCACGTCGCTTATTAGCACATCGATAGTTATTTGTAATTTATACTGGGAGTATAATACGCTCATCGTTCATATATTATATGCTTTATTGAAATAAAAAAAAAAACCCGTCACTGGTAATTCCTAATAAGTGGATTTAATTATCGCTTATCTTTTATTTCTATTATACGTAAATGAAGTAATCTAAATTGAAACTGTAGCGGTGTTTTCGTGAAAGTGACATGTCCTTCTAAAAATATTTTATTGTTTCATCCTGCCCCGTCGTTGAGGCAGACAGGGGTGTTCCTGACTCAATAATACGAGGACGCTGAAGGAATAACGTTTCAAAACCTCCCGTGATATGAGAGTTGATGAGCAGGTGATTGGTGGGGAAATAATTACGAGAAAAGGTAACTAATTTAACCTAAACCTTCCTTGAAAAGGCTCGTCGTTACCGGACCTTTACACCTTTTTGGCCAGTTACTGAATTAATCATAACCAAATGATAATTTATTCAACAATAATTTGAGTAAATTCGAATGTTTGAATACAAAGCTGGATTTTACCAAATGCCTAGACTTCCATATTCCATTTTTTAGCTCTCCGTTACAATTTATTTCAAAAGCGGTATATAGTACCCTTAGCATACATATATTGGTTAGGGAAAAAGTAATTTAGTATTTTTGGCTTTATTTCAACGCTTCATAGAATGTGTTAAAATCATTCAATTTAAGTCAAATATGCGCCGTTCTGTTTGATAACTTATTGCCAACGAGAATTTTATTTTATAATGCTCCTTTCGTAGAAGCGCTTGTCCCTATTGGCAAAAAACTCGGACAAACAATTTTCACAGACCTCTATTGAGGCCAAATTTGTACACCCAAGCGTGTTAGCCATAGACAGAAAAGAATAATATTCACTTTGCGCCAAATTTGGACTATAGGTTTGATGCATAAGAACTTTCCATCCGAGCTCCAGGAGTTTCTGGCGCGTCATCAAAGATGTGTGCGGCCTGGCGTTGTCCTGATGAAACACGATTTCTCTCCCATTCACCAAAGCTGGCCGCTTCTGTTTGATCACCAGCTTCAAACGGTCGAGTTGTTCACAAAAGAAGACAGAATTGAGCGTTTGGTCATAGGAAAGCAGCTCATAGTAGAGTATTCCCTGCCAATCCAACCAAACACACAGCAACACCTTCCTGGCCGTCAGTCCTGGCTTGGCCACGGTCTGGGCCGCTTCGTCGGCTTTCGACCACGATCTCTGTCGCTTGACATTGTCGTAAGTGACTCATTGTCATCGCCAGTCACCATCTGCTTCAGAAACGGGTCGATTTTGTGATGACGATCTATCTCGATATTTTCCATGATTTTTTCGACATTTTCGACGACAGGCA